>NC_050465.1:19559082-20246582 GCF_903995425.1 Onychomys torridus
AAACTTCAATGTCCCATGGTCAGCTACCTGTGCTATAGTAGCCAGATAGCACAAGTGGGTAGAAGAGGAGCATGGCTTCGCCACTGCCCTGTGTGTCCAAGACTCAGACATCCTCAGGAAATCCGAGGCAAGAACAAGGCCGAGTAGGTACCGGCCTTGCTTTCCAGCCGCTTCCAATGGGAGAAGCACTGGCTCCAGCAGCATTAATGCCAGCTCTGTGCAGAATACGTTCGGGAAAACTGAGAAGCTATTCAAGGTACTGCCTTGGACATGGTTTTTGAAGGACTGAAGTCAGTGGAGAAGCTTTACAAATGTTGTTTCCTCTTCGTTTCTAGAAAACTAGTTTAAATACTATAACTAAAAACTTTAGCGCTTGGTAATGTTGATGGCAAACCAATTGTTTAGTACTGATTTGATGTGCTCCACAGACTTTTCACCTACAGGAGTAGTTATACAACAATTCAAGTTTTAAATGAATAAGAACATCATAGCATATATCTGATGATTTTAAAATATTACAAAGTACAGCATCTTTTATGAGTATTTCTTAGCACAGAGGATTAAAATTTTCTACCCATGCATGGTAGAAAAATTCTCTACCATTGGATTCCACCTCCATATCCCTACCCAACAATGAGATGGTAAGAAAATGTCAATGAAATGACAGCCTAAACACAGCGAGACAATAGGTAAGATGCCTTATCCAATGTGAAACCCTCCCTGAGCAGAGTCCCATGTCAGGCTATCCAAACTGGCATGATGATAGGATCTCCACCACTGAAGGTCAGCTTTTCTGCTGCTGGGAAGCACTGGTTACAACGATTTCAGCCTTTCCAAGTCTGTGTACACACAGCTTCTAACTCTTTACTAATATTCTTTAATCTAAAATTTCTTTAGAAATAACTAACTCCCTGCTTCCTCAATTGCCTGAGAGACCCTCCATGAGGGAGATCCTTTAGCTCTGTGCCCCAGCCACCATGCTCCCTTCCAGCTGCTTCCATCACCCATACACAACTGACTTACTCCAGTCCTTTCTGGTTAGCCTCCTATCAGTGTCCCTCTAAGAGTATGTCAAGCAGCCAAGAACAACTTGCTATGAAAAAGAAAAACAGGATTGAGCTGCCTGATAAAGAAGATAACTCGACTGGCAAGCTGTACTTAGGAAAACGCAGGATTGGCTTTAAGACAATGCTTAACATCTGGAGACTGAAGTTGGAAGCTAGGGCTACCATGATGCTTCCACAGAGTTCTGGAAAACTGGTGATGTTCAGTTACAGCAATATACAGAACAAACAACACTATGTATGTGATGTGATACACTAGCAACTTCATCTCTAGACACACACATACGTATACAGCTGTATGACTCAACAAGATTTTACTTGAATCTGTGTTTCTATAATTACATTACCTGGTACCATAATCCACAACCACCCAGTCTTTCGAGGTTCCTGTGATGGCATCATGATGTTGAAATAGTCCTAAGTTCCTTCTGGCTTCTGTCAGTGTTGTGTAATACGGTGATGAGAGGAACTTATTTATCTTGTATTTCTGAGCTTGCTTCAAGGCCAAATGGTAAAGAATTTCAGCAGTCCTAAGTGTATAAAAGAGTCATTAATGCATTTTCTGAAACAAACATTTTAGCTTGCTTTTGTTGGTGGTGCTTTGATATTTGAGACAGGGTCTTACTATATAGACCAGGATAGCCTTGGACTCATAGACATTCCTGTCTCTGCCTACACCTACCACTACTCCCACTGGTGCTGGATTTAACAAATATACTGCCATGCCTGGCTCACTGATGATTTTCAAATGTAGTGTTTTAAAAGAAATATACAATTTCAATGCAAATTCTTTCTATAGAAGAAACCAGTGATAAAATTTTCTATGAAACAACGCAGTACCTGTCTACTGTGTTTAAGTTCTCAATCACCAATGACTACCGTGTTTACAGTAACCCTGGAAAGAAGCTAGAGTCTGTTGGTAAGAAGGTAGCTCTAACTGTACATAATACAGTGGGAAAAATGAAAGCAGGCAGAGCGAGACTGGGCCTGGTATGAGCTTTTAGAACTTCAAAGCCCATTTCCTAGTGACACACCTCCTCCAACAAGGCCACATCCACTAATCCTTCCCAAACAGTTCCACCAACTGGGAACCAAAGAATGTTCTATGAGCCTATGAGGACAAACTACCCTGAAAAGCAAGTAAGACAGTTGTAGTGAACTTTTTTCTTTAGGGTTTGGTTTTGTTCTTCAAGACCAGGTTCTACTCTGTAGCCCAGATTGGCTCCAGCACCTTGGCCTCTTAGGTGCTGGCACAAAGCACTATGTCTGTCTTTTTCATACATTTTAAAGATGAAGAATGGCTTTGGGACAAGAATGGGAACTTATGGTTTTGAAACATTATGCTTCACAATGGGTTTCTTTTAAAATGTGTTTAAAGGCAACATGGACCAAAAGGCCAAAGAAGATTCTGCATAACAAACATGTTAGAGAGAATGGATGAAGTCATCTTAAAAATGTATCAATATTCAGGAAAAAGGAGATATTAGAAATGCTTTTTTGTAAAAAGTCATGAGCTATCTAAACTGTAGAAATACGGAAAAGATAGAAAACAACCACCATTTCAAATTTCTTTTCCAGACTCATGCCATGGGAATGAGCAGGTCAGAGTTAAACAAATCATATGTATGCACACTTGCATCCGTGGTAAACATTCCTGCTTTGAAAAACAGTAAACACACCAGAGCAGCGCTTCTCAACCTTCCTAATGCTGTGACCCTTTAATACATTGTGGTGACCAATTATAAAATTATTTTGTTGTTATTTCATAACTGTAATTTTGCTACTTTATGAATCATAATATCTCATCATAAATATCTAATACTGATAAGTAACCCCCTTGGGGGTTGCAACCCCCAAAGGTTGAGAACCATGATACTATAGGACTATCTCAAAATATCTAAATCTAAAGATTTTGAAATGATTCTTTCCCCTTGTGTGCTAGGAACTATCTGGGAGCCTCAAATATTTTAAGTAACACAACAGCACTATGTCAGACTATAAGATCTATTTTCTTCATTATACCTTTCTACTTCTATCTACACTTTACAAATGAGAATGGACTATTACTGCCAGACAATAAGCTTGTTTTTACATAAATTAATATACTCAAATTCAAAACTACGGTGTACTTTTTGCTTTGCCATAAAGCATAATTTAAAAATGCACTCTTAGTTATAGCCACTGGGCTTGAATATATTTCATAAACACTTTATGAAATTTATTATATTCACTAATATATTTACAACTCTCTGCCACCAGAAAATAAATAACACTTAAAAATCACTAATTTGGGGTTGGGGATTTAGCTCAGTAGTAGGGCATTTGCCTAGCAAGCGTAAGGCCCAGGGTTCAATCCTCAGCTCAAAAAAAAAAAAAATCACTAATTCATTAGTATAAATCTTTGTACTATTTATCTATTTATCATGTATTCTACTTTATCATAAAATTTTATAATAACAGTTATTACTTTATGGATATTTTTTCAGTATATGAAAACTATTTTATAATAGTGTAAATTTAATACATATAATAAATATATTATAAATATAAATATTCTTCTTTCATACCTGAGATATTTTCTTAAAGAAATAAATGATTTTTAAAAAATGTCTTTCTAAAGTGTATTGACAAGACACTAACACATGGAAGAGGATGATGAGTAAGATTTAATTTGATTTTAATAGCAAGACACAGCTTGGAGGGGCTGGAGAGACAGCTCAGTGGGTGGTTCGGAGCACGAGCTGCTCTCCCAAGAGGACTTGGGTTTGGCTTCCAGTTCCCAGCACCCACATGGCAACTCATAACCATCTGTAACTCCAATTCCAGGGGATCTAATACCTTTTTCTGGCATTTGCAGGCATCAGGTACACACATGATGCACATGTATACATACATGTAAGTAAAACACACATATACATAAAATAAAAATAATTTTTTTTAAAGACCATCATGAAAATAAATTTCTCAACTGGGTCACAGGTGAAGGGAAAGAAAGGCATAGGCATCTCAGGGTAGTTCACTTAACAGATTGCTTGCCTTTGGTTTCTCAGAAACCTGTTTCCTAATGTGTGGCTAGAGGCACATGGATGAAATGTAGACTCCAGCTCTGAGGCACACTGGCCACATTTCCAGTGCTCAAGTGCAGCAGCTCCCACAGTGGACATCACAGAAAGCAAAGCTCTCTGTCAGTGAATGACAGACAGCTCCACCTGACCATGCTGTCTCATTCTACTGGCATTACCACAGAACCAGTTGACTTATTCAATCATTTGCTTCTCCTATCAGTTCTCCTCTCTTTCAACTCTTATTTTTCTAAGCAGAAAAACCATATCCATAGAAAGGTACTTAAAACACATCAGAACTGACATGGAGCCTCTGAAGTTCTCCCACACAGAAAATACACTCATTTTAGAGCGTGCGCTCAGAGGCCCACTTGCAGCTGCTGAGAAGTCCTATTTGACTCTAACAGTTCAGCCTGCAGATCCCATGTCGTACCACCTAATATCAACACAGAAGCAATACAGGAAAATTAAGTAGAAAAATATAGGATACAAATCGAAGAAAACACAATCTAATAAAGTGCTTTTCCCTTAGAACAAAAAGTGTGATAATTTGATTACACTATAGAGACATATTCTGACTGTATTAAAACTTTGTAATTACATTAAATATATAGCACCACATAAAGGATGTATATAAAACTCTATTAAAATGCTATGGTTGTTAGCTTTCAGACCTGCCCCTGGCCCGCCCAGGGCCCTGACAATGTCATCTTACATCATCCTCTTTAAGAGAAAGCCCCTCCCCCTTCTATCTCTCTTCCTCCCTTCCTTTTCTTTCCTGTTCTTTTTCTTCTTCTCCTCTCCTCAGACCCTGCCCCTTTTCCTTTCTTGTGGTCCTTGGAGGCCCAGTGCCTTTCACTTCTTCTAGGTTTTGAGTTGTATGATTATCATGAATCAGCCACTTATTTCCAAACCACATTTTATTGTTATTTTTCTTTTATGACTTTGTTAATTTTTATGAAACTAATACTTTATAGAAAAGAGCCTCTTTTATATTAAGTTGTTTGTTTTGGAAAGAGTCCAAGAAATCGAATCATTGAAGAATATTGGTCAAATGGCTGTATAAAATATGGAAAGAAATCATAAAACATAGAAGCAATCTGTCATCAGATTGCTTAATATATAAGTTCTTAGTGTATTATAGGAAACCCAAGCTTAACACCATGGGTGATTTATGTGTATTTGGTTATGCAGAAAATAATGTATTAAACATCCATTAGTAGACTCATTATAAAAGCAAAGGTTTTGTGGTAACAGCAGTGTATTAGACTATGATGCAGGTTTGTATGTTTTGTGGCAAAGTAAAATGCGGAGAATAAACATGCTTTCCTGACCAGTCGCTTATACTTACAGGTCAGCTTTAACTCTGATTTGACAGATCCATTGCCAGCCTTGCTCACACTGGTCAGAGTGCTTTCACGGAGTGTATTTAGTAATGAATTGGAAAACTGAATCTGCCAGAAATAAACTAGTGAGAAACAAGTTGAGACTGATGGTAGATCAATGATCAAGGGAAGTGTTTGCTGAAGGAAAAATGCTGCTGTTGGCAGCACAGGCCTGAGGATTGCTGTGATGGTTGGTGCTCCGTTTGTTCAGCGGGCCTGAGCTGAGCGGGAAGAATGAATGCCAATCGGGCACAGCCATCTTGGCCACTAGCCTTCTGGGAACTCGATGTTCCCAGGACCTGCCTGAGAGCTTGCTATACTCCAGTCTCTCTCTCCTTTACATCCTTCATGAAGCTGACTAGATGATCGTCTTCTTCCTTTCGCCCCTCGCTATACTTTTTCCCTGGCTAACATATTAACTCCACGAGGGCAGAGCGTGGTTTGTTTTTGAATTCCCTGGCAGACACCTGACGCATTGTAGGTTGATCACAAATGCTTATCAGATGAACTCAATCTAAGTGAAGGCCTTCAGCCAACACTAGTCAGAAGAGACTCCAGATACAGTCTCAGGCCTGGTGAATAAGCAAATAGGAAGAAGAAACTGTAGGAGACTCAGAAACTGTAGGAATGACGAGAACTAGGCAACAAGAAGACATGGAACAGCAATTCACCTCCTGAAGGATTTCTTACGGAGCCATTAGAGAAAAAGTTGCCATTTAGAATTCTTGAAGCTTGAGCTTTGATCTCTAAGAAATACCTATCTTGTACTCAAGTGGACATTAGATCTTTTAGCTCTGTTTTCTAAAAGGATCTCAATTTTGTCATTAAATTTGTCTTCTCTACCTTAAATACTCTGCTGCTGCTATCTGGGTGACTGAAACATATTGCTGAATAGGCAAAATAAAATTATGTGTATGAGCTTAGTGGTATAAGTTTCAACATTATCATTGATCACAGTTGTATGCTAATTCCTTAGTTCAAACTCCACATTTTTCCATTGCCCTAAATATAAACTGCAGGGCATTTGGCAGGCCTCATACCTGCATTTTAGACTCTGGAATTGCTTCCTGCATCACGCTAGCCTGCCCTGCCTGCTGCAGGCTCTTAACTGTTCATTCTCAGAGATACCATATTCTGTTACCTCTGGGTCCTTTCCGCTCAGAATCAGCTATATTACCATCAACAAAAAATCCTTCCCATCTAGCTCAGCCACACTGAAATGCTCTTTCAGACTTGGCTTATTTGTTAAGATCATGTGGAGTCAAGGTTTGTGATCCATGAGAAAGGGATGTCACTCCACCTCCAGGGGTCCTTCTGACCACATGCATGGTGTTCCTCTCAAGGGACTTGGGATAAGCCTGTTACAAGTAAGCTGTTTCTAGTTCATTATCATCGTCCTGCACCCAGAAGTCTCTGAGGAAAGCAGCCCTGCAGTGTCTGTAAATTGCACTGGAAGGAATCAGTCCTGCCAAAAAGCAGGTGTGGAGATGAGCTGGCGTACTGTGGACAGAGCTTGCTTCTCAGTGCTATGTGGCAGGGGAACAAACACCTTGAAAGATCTAAGGTGCTCATCAGTAAGGAAGGATTGATCAAAAGCCAGCATTTGCGGAATGCTACATAAAGTTGAAAAATTTTTAAATTACCGGCCGGGTGGTGGTGCCGCACGCCTCTAATCCCAGCACTCAGGAGGCAAAGCCAGGCAGATCTCTGTGAGTTCGAGGCCAACCTGGTCTACAGCGCAAGATCCAGGACAGGCACCAGAACTACACAGAGAAACCCTATTGCAAAAGAATCCCTCCCCCCCAAAAAAATTAAGTTACCATAGTATTTTTGTAATAAAGAGAACAATGTAGAAGTAGTAACTTCTGGGGGTTTAGCTTAAGATTTTATTAAATTTTTCTTTTTAAATACCCTGGGGAAAATAAAGAGGATGTGTTTGAATTAAAGAAATTACAACTAGTAAAGTAAGTAGGATGACGTAGCATATAGGAAACGTTTAGTAAGTTAAACTAAAATTTGGAAGTGGGGATGGTGAAATACTAGAAAAAAGTTACATGTGTAACTTGACTAAGCAAACCTTGTCTGTTAACTAAACCCACTGCCCCTTGGAGTCACTTAACCAGGAGCAAATCCAGGTTTGAATTCCCTGCTTCATTCCCTGTGTCCTCTGACTCTTGCATGAGTCTCAATCTGTGCTTTTCTGAAGGCTGTCTTGTGCTGTGTCTGTCTGTTCTGTCTGTGTGCATCTGCAGGGTGTTTCTCTGTCTGTGAGAGGTGTCTGTGTGTCTGTAAAAGGGCTTGGCTCTCTCTTTAATACCACAGAAAGCATCACATGGGAAAGGAATGGGATACTTTTCAGACATCTTCAGAGTCACTCAAATGATCCCATCTGATTGATATTGTTTATAACCCATATCCATAAAGGGCTCCTTTCAACCTTCCTGGTGGATTTAGGAAGTTCCTTTCACCTTCTGTATTTGCTACTTCCAGCAAATGATACACATGCATTGTCTGAGTTAGGGACATGGACAATGATATTGCAGCTGTGCGTTGACTTCCGTGCACTGACTTCCATTGTAAAAGTTGATCACATCGGCACTCTAACGCAGGTATAGGTACGATTGATCATTAGATTGTTTTCTTCTCTTTTAACCTTTTTGTTCCATTTGATTTGTTTTTTATTCTGTGTACATGGGTGTTTTGCCTACATGTATGTCTGTGTACCACCTGTATATGGTACTCTCTGAGACAGGAAGTCACAGATCCCCTGGGACCAGAGTTACAGATGGTTATGGGCTATCATGTGGATGCTGGGAATCAAAACCTGGCCCTCTGGAAGAGCAGCTTGAGCTCTAAACCAGTGAGGCATCTGTCTAGTATCAGTTACATTGTTTTCTTAAAGGTAAATTAAACAAACACTTTGAGAATACAATAGGATAGCAATTTTAAGTCCCAAATCGCCTCCAGGTGGATTATTAACTCTGCCTTTGGGGTTCCAGTCTCTTAGAGTCTGAGATTTTCACACAGTTGCATCACTAGAAGTAACAGGTCTTTATTGGAGCTTTGAAAAACTAATGGTTTAGGAGTCAGTGTTATCTTCTTAGATTATGGCTTTGGTCCTTGCTGGTTTCCCTTTTGTGACCTGATGTTGCCTCTTGTAAGTGTAATGCTTTATTTTGTATTGTGCTGAGCTTCTGTAACAGAAACTTACAGTGCTGTCACCAGGAAGAAGTTGATTTTGTCCTATGAAGGAGCTTCGGAGTAGGTAGTTGAGGACTCATGATATGTTCCCAGGCGTCATCAACAGTCTGGGCTCCTGTCGCCTTTCAGCCCTGCCACTTCTAGCTGATGGCTTTTCCTCTTGTAGGTCCCTGACAGTTCTGGCTTCTCCATCATTGCGTGTGTCATCCAACTAGAAAGTAATGAAGACTTTTCATTCAGTGGGAACATAATAAATCCCTCAGAATCGCTGCTTACTAGAATAATGACGTACTAACTAGAAGAATGCCATGTAGCCACCACTGGATAGGGAAATCAGTAGATGTCCATTTTGGGGTGGGTGTGTGTGTGTGTGTGTGTGTGTGTGTGTGTGTGTGTGTGTGTATTGCTAGGGATTGAAGGATCTGCACATTCCAGACAAGCGTTCTACCACTGAACTGCATCCTTACCAACATTTTGAATGTTTTTCCCCCCAAACTAGAACTGTTGCCAACTTGAAGCAAATTGGGTTTCTATTTGTCAGTAATTGCTGTTGGGCCAGCAGCTGCAGCTCCGGCTCAGGCTTGTTAACCAGATCAAACAGTGGCTGCCATCTATATTGGCTGTTTCCCCCACACTGTTAACTGAAGTCCTGCGTTGTATACCATCAGATGTGCTGGGTATATGAGATTTTTGTAAAGCTAGAAAAGTCTTAACAATTTGACCCCAAGACATCAGGTAGAAAAAGAGTATTAAAAACGTATTAACAGAAATAGAAATTTCATTTTATTCCAAAACTAAGACATAATTGGATCCTGAAAAATTATGAATCAGGAAAGATATAAAGTAAAAGCCCATGAAATAAGAATAAACATCCCCTACTGGGACTCAGGGTATTCAAATATTAAGAAAATAAGATGTTCGTAGATAGTTACAGTCTCTTAGTACTAGGACCATGGTGAAATAGAGTGTTACTCACACACAGTCATCCATCCTTGCAGAAGTAGGTCGCCTTGCATTCTTTGTGCAGCATTGCAAGGGTGTGTTTTCCTGACCCTCTGATTTCTAGAGTATTACTCCCTACACACAACCTACACAATGTCTTTTTGCAATGGTGTCTGAAATGGGATCAGCAGTGTGGAATGCTGGTAAAAGCCAGTCTCCATGGTCTTACCTGAAGCCTTCAGACAGAAGTCTGTTCACAAGAGTTGTTTTCTGGTTTGTTTCTGCTTTTAATTTTCAGAAAGTAGTATTTATCCATGGCATAAAAGTGCAGATTCTGCTGCAACATTTCTGAATGTTCAAATCAAATATGATAAAAAAAAAAATCCTATACTGCATTAAGTGAGTTCTTTGTAAGTTTTTCCCACCAAATGAATTATAAAAAGTCTTTCGATTTTTTTCCCCCAGAGCATTTAGTATTTTATAGATAAGAGGACAAAAGGAGTACAGTTATGGCTTTGGAAAATTAAGGCCTTGATTAAAATAATTACCAACTTCATAGAGGAGAGACTGTCTGACAGGATGCACTTTACTGTTGAGAGTTGTGCCTAGTTCTAAGTATGTACTGTGCCATCCATGTTTGGGCTTTTCTCCAGTCCGAGTTTCGGTCCCTTTAAAACCTGTTGAAGACCATGTGACTCCAGAAGTTTATGCCTGCAAAGCCCTGCCGAACCTTCCACTGCCCCGAACCTTGGTGCCGATTCCATGCACTGCGGTTTGCAAGGGTGAAACATGCCAGCATTGACCTTCAAGCTTTGCAAGGGTCTGTTCTCTGTGCCCCTCATGCTTGCTTGGTATTGAACTCATTGTTTAGTTTTTATTTTCTTATTCCATTGTTGCAGTCCCTGAAATCATATTTCTTAGGCAATTCTTCCATCAGGCAGTTTAATGTTTGCAATAGCTCACCTTAAACAAAGCAATTGTTAATGGTTTACATTTTAACTGTCTCTTGGAAGTTTGAAGCAAATGTTTTCTTGGTAGGCCACTATCTCACTTTGGTTTCAAGTGGTGTACAGTGTGGACTTTTCCTCCTTCATGCTTCTAAGGAATGTCATCTGAAACCGTGACTTTCACATTATTACTTGCATTTTAAAGGACTCACCTTGAGGTTTTACAATTAGTCAGCTGTGATTTTGTTCCTTGGAACAAATTATTTTGTCTTTTACATGTGGAAGTAATTAGATAGATTGCATTTAAAATGATGGTTTTAAGTTTTATTCCTTGAAATGTGATGTCAATTATTTAAGTGTTCAAAGAACACCTGCTGAGTGGCCTTGTTAGTTTGTATTTTAATTGTCCTTTATCATGTTGTAGATCAAGCTTTCTTAACTAGCCATATGGTTCTAGTTTATTATCAGATTATTGTATAATTAATTAAGTTTGTACACATATATTTTAGTTATGTGGTTGGTCTGATGAAATTAAAGTGATTGTTGGGACTCAAAGCACTGTGCAACTTCCCATTAATAACTATAATCAGTGGGGTGAAGAAATGGAGGGAAAATATGTACCTGTATGTGTAGAATTATGATGAAGTATTCTGATCCTTCATTGTTAGGATCCTGCTCTCACTCTTTTGGGTCTAACATCTTACATCATCAGGAGGGTGGCGCAGACAACTGCGTCCTGCCACGTGGTCATGCAATCTCCACCTTAAAAAGCTGTACTTGGACCCCCATGCTCTCTTCCTTCTGCGCTTCTCTTCCTGTGTTTCCTCTCTCTGTCCCTGCTCTGTTCCCTCCACCAGGCCTGCCTCCTCCCCCACTTTCCCTCTATTAAAGCTCTAAAAACTAATACTGGGTTCTGCCAGGGCCGTGACTCTTCCGCCGACCCATCCTCGCCGTTCATCCTTTCCTTCATGATATGAAGTCAGAATTGTAGTTAGAGTTTTCCTGCCTGGCCCACAGTCAGGACAAATCTCTCTCACCAGCCAGGCCCATAGACGCTCAGAACCAACCAAGTAAACACAGAAACTTACATTGTTTACAAACTGTATGGCCGTGGCAGGCTTCTTGTTATCTACTTCTTCTATATTAAATTAACCCATTTCTGCTTATCTATACTTTGCCACATGGCTTGTGACTTACATGTTGCTTTTCATGGCGGCGGCTGGCGGTGTCTCTCTCCAGCCTTCTACTTCCCAGAATTCTCTTCTCTCTTGTCCCACCTATACTTCCTGCCTGGCCACTGGCCAATCAGAACTTTATTTACACAGAGCGATATCCACAGCACTTCCCCTTTTCTTTTTTTTTTTTTTTTTTTAGGAAGGTTTTAACTTTTACATAGTACAATTACATATAACAAAACAATTATCAAGCAAGAATTACAGTTACAATATTAAAGAAGATATCCTATCTATCTTATATTTGTGAGTCTAAGGTTTTATATCTAACATCTTTTATCATAACTGAGGAAATTATAACTATCTAGTCTTCAACCACATCAAAGACCTCAGAAGGATATAATATTACCTGAGAACCAGGAGAAGGATGCAAGCAACTTTCGGGAGTCTTGCAGGGTAGACAGAGACAGCTGGCAGCCTGAACAGTCACCTAATGTTTCTTTGTAAAGTTGGGGCATTTGTCTTCAGCCCACAGGGCTAGAGTCTCTCGGTCACTTTTCTCAGTGTCCTGTAGAATGTCTGGCAGTTTCCTCTGTGAAGCAGGAACCTGAAGGACCATTTTGTCAAGCAAAGTTTAGTGGTTACCCTTTTATGGGTCCTGTACGTCCAGTCGATCAAGCAGTCCAGGCAAGAACAGTTTCTTGCCCAAATGGCTATATTTGCCAAGGTGAAGATAAACTCCATATGAAGTGTCTTCAACGCCCATCCTCCTCTCTGAAGTAAATAGGTGCTGCCAGGAGCAGACACGTCTCACTGTCCAGAAA
This sequence comes from Onychomys torridus, assembly GCF_903995425.1. Classification (NCBI taxonomy): domain Eukaryota; kingdom Metazoa; phylum Chordata; class Mammalia; order Rodentia; family Cricetidae; genus Onychomys; species Onychomys torridus. The sequence continues at coordinate 19,571,680 of NC_050465.1, forward strand.
GTCTAAATTTTAAAAATATTTTAAATACCATATTCTGTAGGTCTTTGAAGTATTTGAAGATTACCTATCTATCTGAAATATCTCTGTGTATACCTAGAAGACTTAACTAACATGGCTACAAGTATGATTATCATAGGTGACTAATTATTAATCAATTTTTAATTATCCATTATAATTTTAAATGAGCTGTACAAACATAATACCTTAAGCATGAGTAGAAATATGCACACAGTATAACAAAATTAACTCTAAGTTTGTATCAATAGACTAAAATCTATACCAATATAAAACATTTTAAACAAGTTGTTGCTCTTTAGAAGTAAGTTCCTTAATCTACCCTTTCATCCTATTATATCTATATCATATCCCCTTTTCTTCTTTAGAAAGAGATTGTTTTAAATAAAATATTGGTTTTTCTCTGTCCCACACCAGAGGGTTCTTCTGATTTGGGACACAAGAATCTCTTAACCTTTTCTTTTAACAATGTGCTTGGGTTTAGAGAAGGAGTGAGCCAATTCCATCTCCAAAGCCAGCTTGATAATTTTGGGAAATTGTGTGTAGTTTTTCTTACTACTTCCTGCTGGAGGGGGGCGCTATATCTTATGGGAAGACAAAGAAAATTTTAGGATTATGGAGTAGTCCGTGAGGGTAAACCGCTGAGCCAGTTGCCTTGAAACCATTCTGGATGTTGGATCATCTGGGCCATGGTGTCATCGGAGACCTTTCAGGTGGTCTTGGCTGATCAAACCTGATGTATCTTAATCTGGAACAAATCCACAGCCTCTGGCTTTCTGTGGAAACAAAAGCAGAGACTCTTTTCCAAAGCAACATATCCTTACATCCAAATTTTGAAGTCAAGGTATCTTTAAAATTTACATATTTGTTTAACTCAACAGCTTTTACAATCAAATCTTTTTTTGCAGTTAAAAATTCCAAAGACAACATAAACCAGATTCTCTAGGTAATATTCATGTTTGTAAGACTGAAATGCCGCTGTGGCTGCTGGCTCCACCTACCTCAGCTTCCCAACATGAGGGTGGTACAGTTTACCACCAGCTCTGGGTCAAGTATCAGAAGCAGTTCTATCAAAGCAGTGCATAGCCCAGAAACTTTTTTTTTTTTTTTTTTTTTAACTAGCAAAGGCTAAATCCACCACACAACAGAGTAAAGTGTTGCTTGTAGATTCCTCATTCCCGCCACACTGCAGGTCAGACACACACGCCAGGAACCCGCCATAGTAGCTCAAACCGGCAGGCTGCCGCTAACTTGAGAGAGGCAACTAGGAAGCTGTTTTCAGCTCTGTTTTAGAATCTTTTTTTCTTAGGTTTTAGGTGGAAACTCTTGCCAACACGTTGGCGCCATTTGTAGTTAGAGTTTTCCTGCCTGGCCCACAGTCAGGACAAATCTCTGTCACCCGCCAGGCCCACAGTCACCAAGTAAACACACAGAAACTTACATTGTTTAGAAACTGTATGGCTGTGGCAGGCTTCTTGTTATCTACTTCTTCTATCTTAAATTAGCCCATTTCTGTTAGTCTATATTTTGCCACATGGCTCGTGGCTTACCAGTGTCTTTACATGTTGCTTTTCATGGCGTCGGCTGGCAGTGTCTCTCTCCAGCCTTCTACTTCCCAGAATTCTCTTCTCTCTTTTCCCGCCTATACTTCCTGCCTGGCCACTGGCCAATCAGAACTTTATTTACACAGAGCTATATCCACAGCACAGAATGAGCGTAAATACCACACAAACCAGCAAAGATTGTAGCAATTTCTATTTTTAGGGTGCTTAAAAGTTTGTAACTGCACGGGACCTAAGAAGGACTCTAACAAAGTCAGGTAGTGTCAAGGGTTGCTGGTACTGGTTTTGGTCTGTCTGTCTGTCTGTCTGTCAGTGCTTTAAATTATTAGCACTCTATTTCTGTTGCACTGAATTTTCTTTTACTTGCTAGTTGTAGAGGGAGGAACTTCAAGAATTTTAGATTTAAGTATGTGGATCATGAGTGGTTTTGAGTGTTCTTGGGCAGGGGCGGGATAAGGGATTATTGATGATGTATGACAGATCCTATTGTCATGTTTGTTTTTCTTTTGTCCTTTCTTTTCTTTTTTCTGGCTTCTAACACCCTCAGTTCCTTGTGATTTCTAGCTTCTTGGAGATTCCTTCAGGTGTCCTTCAGTCCCTTCGGAGTCCCTCAGGCCTGCTGGAGTTGCGAACAGGAAGCAGTTAAGAGAAAGCAGTTGGTTCTGAGTGTAGAGTAAAGTGGTGTGGCAGATTTTAAGGTCTTCCATTCTTCTGAACAAGATACCTTTTTCCTTCTAAATGCAGATTAATAAAGCGTACACACATGAGGAGCAAGAGAAAGGAGTTTAGTGAAGGTATCCTGATCCTAAAAAAAAATCAGGCGTGAGGGCAGGGATTTAAATACATAGACTTTGTACTCACGCAGTCCATCCCTATTGGAGATTTAGCCTTATTCTATTTTGCTGTTTTTAGGCAAGAATATTACATATGAAATTGGGCCACTTAGGAAGACATCCGTGGGTTTCATATTTGCCGTAGGTTCTTATACATGCTCAGAGCCAACTGAGTAACTGGATGGTGTATCTTTCTAAAGAATGTGTTCCTCCTTGGCTGTGACACTGTGTGTGTGTTCACTGCAAGAGACGTCTCTTTAGTGTTTTGTAGCTCCCTCAAACAGTTCATTGGAGTACACAGGGAGGATTCTTTTCTAGGACCGATATTGTTTCTAGCAGTGTTTTTGAGATATAAAAATGGTTGGTGTTTGGTAGTTCTTCCATTTTTAACACTGTCGGATGGCTCACTAACAGGAAGACAGACCGTGCCCAGAAGCATTGTTTTCTCCTCTGTTCACCTGGAAACTTGGTAGATGCTAGATTTCACTCATCAGCAGTGATACACAAAGTGAATATGAACACTATGTTTAACAGCGGAACAATTTTGTCTTACCGTGTTAACTGTTACGATTTTCATTGTGAAAATCATTCTGTTTATGTACTGTATGTTCTTCAGATAAATGAAATTTCCTTCCAGTAGATGAAAATTATGCTTTGACTGAAAATCATTTCTTATGCAGTCACCCATAAATATAATGTCTTTTGCTGTCATTTCTGGAAATGACTACAGATGTGATTCTGAATTGACAAGAAAATAGAACATCTTAATGTTTTAGGTGAAACAGATGGTATTTTTGTTTTAGACAAAACTCTTCAGAGTAAAAGCAACTTGATTGGTGACAAGACTCCTGGGATCAGCTAAATTAAATACAAATTTTCTGTCTGTTTTCTTTTTAATTGACTTAGTATCAAAAGATTTGCAATACTTAAAATGAATATTTATCCTTTAATTGACTTTCTTTTTCTGTTGTGCCCTGGCTAAAGTGTAAGAATCTTTGGTCTATTTTTACTCGTGAAATTTTCAAGACCCCATTTTGGTTCTACTTTGCCTGAATTTATTATTTTGGAAATGATTTTAGTGATGTGCAGAAACCCTGAAGTTTGAACTGCACTGCTGAGGGTTAATACACTGTTGTTCGGAGTCACATTTGTTGCTACAAACTGTGATGACATTTCTTATACTCTGTTTTTGTGTCACCACACTTTGGCAGGTCTTAACCTGTCAGAACCCACAAAGACTGAGATGTTGAGGTGGGAACTCTGTGCTGAGAGCTGGGTGCTGATTCCTGTCACTGGTTACTCACAAGTCTCATTTGCTGCATGTGTTGGGATAGGTGGGGTGGAAACAGAATTTTGCAGGACTATCCAGGTCACATTTGGTTTTCTGTGTCTGCTGAAGCACATCAGGAAGATATTTTGGAGCAGAGCACTCAAGCTCAGCTCTGGAAAACAGCATCTTATGTCTACCATCCCATACCCCAGGTAAAGAACTCTTCTGGGCATCCTCAGCATCACTGTTAGTTATTAAGGCGCTTTACCCCGCGAGGAACACGTCCCAAACATGGCAAGACCACAGAAGAGTTTTTATTAAAGAGGATAGAGGTGACAGGCCTGTGTGAAACACACGTGGGTGAGGAGATAAGGGGGGGCTCATGCAAGATGGCACCGGCGCCTGCGTACAGGAACTCCTGTGGGTACTCCATGCATGCGGAGATTACATGGCTGCACGCGCACTTTATGCAACCACGTAAAGCCACAGAGTCCCAGTCCCGCGAGATGTCTGACCTGGAGATGGCTATTCCAAACCGGAAATAGGTGGTCCGCCAGGCAAGCCCAACCATGTGGACATGTAATTTTCTATCAATCACAGCGTGGTAGCAAGCAGCAGCAGCTCTTTCCACCTCTTACGAGAGTAGGAATTGCTCAAAGAATTGCAGGTACTCAAGGAGTAGCCTGATCCTTGTCACCACAGTGGCTGACTTACACTTGAAAGGTGGGGTTGTTACACGAAGAACCTGTACCAGCCGTTCCGAGAGGGGTGGGAAGGGCTACAGGATACTGAGGTGGGGACATGGCCCCTGAGTGCTTTAACACTGCACAGGACAAAGGTAGCAAGGCCTGCTCCAAGCTGCCTCATTGAGTTTGAATCTTGGATCGGCCCTTTCAGTGATGACATGTCCTTGAGCAGGGTTCAAAATCGCTCTATACAAATCTAAATGAGGTGTGGTTTTCAGGCAGCATGGGGTGAAGTGAAGCAGAACTAGATTGATTCAGGTGAAATCTGTACCTCCTGGTCGCCTATTCTAAAGGCTTAGCTGCTGCTGACAGTGCTGATGCTGCTATTACCGTGGGATGAAAAGCAGTACCCTAGCTGTTTCAAAACTATGTAGTTAAACTAACAAAAATACTCCTAACGCTTGTATCTATTGACTGCTAGTTAATAAATACGATGTAGCAGAAATATGAAACAAGTGATTCCTGATGTATTTGCTTAGGGGTCATTTAAACAAGGACTTGTGTTTGGTAAAACATCCGAAGCTCTTGAATTTGAGGAGATAAAGCAGCTGCAAAGGATGCTGAGGAAGATGATGGCGGCTTTGAGCTTCTGTTCTTCTGAAAGGGCCTCGTGACACTGGCTTTGATCACTCTGCACATGGCCCCTTGCCTTCCTTTTAAGTCTTGTCTTTGGACTTGATTCTCTACTGAATAATAAATTCATAATCTTTTTGTCCATCAAGTCTAGCAAAGTTAGTTTTCCTAAATACACAGGGAACTCATGACTTGATGCATTGAATACAATTTTCATTGCTAGTAATTTTAAACTAAATTTTAAACTTTTATCTTATTAGTTTAGGACATACTTACTTACTTACATACTTACACATTACTTAACTAGACTCTTCCAGAAACCTTTATTTTTAGTTTTTCCCTTTGGCAAGCATAAGCTTCAATATTAATTGAAAATAGTAAGTATGATTGTTATTGTTTAGCTTTTAAAGGGATTTTTTATGAGAACACTGTCAACTATTGACATCCTGCTTTAGGAATAAAAAGATTTTGAAACCTTGAGTCCTTGGAACTATGAAATACCTTGCACATCTGTGTGTGTCTCCAGTGATTGGGGTCCAGTATTGGGTACTCAAAGTTTAAAACATAAATAGAATTTTAAAATGTTGACGATATCTGCCTTGGCCAATGTAAGGACCTGTGGGTCATTTGCCTTTGAGAAAGTGTCTCTTTGGGTGTTGTTTGTTTCTCCTCATACTGATGGGGACTGGTTCTGGGACAGTGGAAGCCTAGAAGGATCAATTATCAGTTAGGTGTTTTTTTTTTTTTAAGATTTTATATAGTTTTTTGCTTCGTTTCTTGTTTATAGTCCAGAATATCCTTTTTTTGTACTTAATAGTGTAACATTTTCTAGTATTTGATTTTTTCTCAAGAACTTTAAAGTTACTAATTCTGTAAACCATAAATAGGATTGATTTGCTAATTGCATCTCTCAATCTCAAAATCTCAACCATTATGCTACTTAAATAAGAAATGTGATACTTTGGGTAGCACTTAAAATATTTAGATTGTACATATATAATATAACTTTGAATATTTTTGCTTATTAATCCATTTGTTTCTCTTTTTGTTCCTTAAATGCATTTCTAAAAGTAGGGATTAGTAGATTAAAAGGGAAAGACTATTCTCAAAGGACATTTTCTTTTGATTGTTCTTATTCTCAGCTTATAAATACTTGACATAAGAATGATGAAATTATTTTAAAAAATAACAGCTATAATACTGCCTCTTGAACATAGCTCTTGCCAGTATTTTGGGAAATTTCCTCCATGTTCTTTTTCTTTCAGACTTCATTTTTAACTTATTGCTCCTGGCAGGCCCGAGGGAAGAACCCAAGCCTGTCTTTTCTTCTCCCAGCCTTCCCTGTTCAGTGTCTCCCTCCTCCTGGCTTCCTTGTTGCTTTTTCCTGTGTCCACACTCCTGTGAGGGCCCTTGTGTGGTATATTGGCTCAGTTTAAGTCTGAGGTAATCTCCCCGCTCCAAGAGCTTGAATTTAATTGCATTCACTTTAATTGCATTTTCCATCCCAACACATGGCTGTAGATAATTTTACTGTGATTTTAGTGCTTATCATGCAGAAGCATGGAGGATTTAGTGTGGTCTAATTCGAGTTAGGGCTTTGTATAGCAGATTTCCACCTGTGTTGTCCTATATGCTAGCCTCCCTTTATGCTCTGCTTTTCTTTTTAATTTTCTACAATTCCATGTTTCCCTGAGATTATTTTTCCTCTGCTTGAGGGATTTAGTATTTCATTTAGTACAAGTTTGGTGATAACCAAAAAAAAAAAAAAAAAAAAATCTCGGTTTCTGTCTAAAACAATCCTTTAATTTACTAAAGAATTTCTTTCTGAATACAGATGACAAAGTTGGCAGTTTTATTATTGTTCTTAATCACTTTCGATATTAATCCTTCGTGTGTCCCTGATGGGCTTAATTTTGCTTGTTTGATTTGACCCTATGGTCTTGATTTCCCGGGCTGCTTTGAAGAATATGGAGGCTTTGAGAGGACAGCATGACCTATCATGTGAACTGTCTGTTGGGGACACACAGAGTCCTGTTTTGTCAAGTGTGGGTTTCCTTTCTGGGATTGGACTCTTTTCAGTGATTTTCTGTGACCCTCCCGTTGGTTTCCATTTACCTTTCTGGCTCCCCCCCCCCCCCCCGCCCCGTTTTGTCTACACTCCATGTAGATGTTTAGTGTTGACCTTGCTCCTGCTGGGCACACTCTAGTGCCCAGCTTATGGGTTGTGTACTTTTCCCACATTTATCCCTGTGGAATCATGCTTGTTTTTTCTGTAATGCATTGATTTCTTTGTTGTCATTTTCTACCTTCTCAAGTACTTTTTCATGTTTTTCTTTTTTTCTTGGATGTACTCTTAGATGTGTTAAAATTATCAGCTTGCACCAAAATTTGGGTCATGTGTCGCTTTTTTTCTTAGTGCTTGGTCACATGACTTTGTCTCTGAAGATGATTCCTTATTTGCATGGAGTATTAGATATTGTATTTGAATTATACTTGGCTAGATGCTGACACTGTAACCTGGAATGTGCTGAATTGGGGCTGAAGAAGGATTTCAGCTCTTTTTTTTAATCTAGCTTTTCAACTGTTACTCTGTAGGACTCACTCTAATTTTTAAAACTCACCAGGAATCAGGATGTTATTTTACTGTTTACATTGAATAAGATTCATGAATTAATATGGGAGGGGTTTTACATTATTTTGGATTTTTTCTCCTTTTATTTCTCTCAGTAAAATTTTGTCAGTTTCTCTACTGTCTACTCAATTTGGTGTAAAAATTAAGTTCTAAAACAATTAATTGATTGCTTCTGATTAATTTTAATCACCCTAGCTACCCTCATTCTGTGTATATTCCATGTGACAGGAACATAGCTATTTTTGCCTGATCTGATATTGAAATAAGTTATCAGTTTGTATGTGTTTCCTCCCTCTCTTCTGTAGATATTTCCATGTCAGGGACTGTGTGTTCATGTACACACATTCATAGCCACACATATGAGAAGAGCCCCTTCTTCTCTTCTTCCTTCCTACTTTGGTTGTAAGCTGTGTGGTTACCTTGCATATGTGCATCTTCTGTGCTAGTGCATGGATCCCCGACATCCTCACTACTGCCATCACCAGAACCTTTGGTTCAACGTGTCAGTGAGAACCCATTTGTCTTCTTTTATCTAGATTTACATATGTTTTACACACACACACACACACACACACACACACACACACACACACACTTGTAGCAGCAGTACAGTATGCTGTGCTGATTGACTCACTCATTGATCTGTCTAGTATGATGCTATCCCAGCATCTTTGAATGGCCTACTATGGCCAAGATGTAGGTGATGGGGGAAGTGAGTGGTACCAGGGTCTGCTTGTGGCAGCTGTTACCAAGGTGGTTTGCTGAGCATTCTAGTTTAACCCTGAATCTTACCTCTTCATTTTACTATGTCTTGGAGAAATGAAATCATCTAATGCCATAGTGAGAATTTAGCTTTCAATGTTTCTGAAGCCCAGGTCCCAGGAGTCATGGGAATTTGGCTTTTGAAATCTAACATCTCCAAAAGACCACCTTTGTTTTTAATATTTTTATTTTCCTAGTAACTGTTATCGTAAGCATTTTATTCCCATAGAAATGAGATAGGTTGTAAAAGGACTTGAAATCTAGAATTTGCCATGTTTCTTAACATATGAATCCATGTATTTCCATATTCTGAACACTGAGCTCCGTTCTTTAGGTTATGGTTCACTAATTAGGTTACTTGGAGAAGATGAATATAGTTTTGTTTGAAATGAAATGGTCAATGTGCTGTCACTGCTAAGAATCACGCAGAATGAGCTCCAGCCTTTGCTTCACTCCTGACTTTCTCTGTGACCTTGGGTGTGTCTGTGGTTTCCTCTGTCTTACAAAGGACTTGATTATCTACCTTTGTATATTTTGAGGAACAAAAGTAATCAAAATGAAATGCACTGATAAAATTATAGGGCCCCACACTACTAGGAATTATTTATAAATGATAAATTCTACAAGTTAAAATTTTCTGTATTATTCATTTATCAGCTGTATCTACTGAACATTTCTCCACACCAGGCACCATGGTACACATAACAAGTTATAATTATTTTTCATATACCTTTCTTGCATTTGCTAAAATGTTTTTAAGTTGCACATACAGAGGATTTGAAAAATACTTTTTATTTTGATCTTCCTTACACAGTCATAAAAATATGTAATGTTTCTAAATGTTTCCTCAAATACTGTTTTGGCTTACTGAATGCAGTGAGGTCATAAGATGAACCCCTTAATATATACTGAAAGGATGTTTTTTGTTCTACCATTTTTGTTATGTGTTTTCTTTTACAGGTGTAATATATTTTAATTGTAGCACTTTTTGTTCATCCTAAGTTTCCTGAGCAGAGAGTCTCTGTGAGCATGCTTAGGGCAGCTAGCTAAATAGAAAGGTATTCACATATGCTCGGTAGTATGGGACTCTCCACGGAAAAGCCCAGCTGCCAGAATGGCCCACGTGTACTTGCTGCAAGCAGTGTGCTTAAGAAAATGGCTCAGAGGACATGGTGCCTTTAGCTGGGTAGGTCTTGGTGACACACCTGGGGCCAGGACCTGGCAGACCCTCTTTTGTGAGAACGACAAGATGCTGAGCCTTCCAGGGCTCCACGCAGTCCTGAGGACTGTCCCAGATGTAAGAAGTACTCCACACAGGGCTTTCTGGGCCCTGCTTCGGCCTGTGCCATAGAGAGGGTTCAGTGATGACTGCTCTTGTCCTTCCTAACAGGATGCCAATTATCTCTGCCCAAGGGTGAAGGAACTCTGAATATCCTCCTTCTCAGTGGGTTTTCAAAGGACAGGCGCTTTGCAGCCATAGGATTCTGTTCCTCTATTAGTCTTCAGATTGACAGGAGCATTCGAGTGGCCTTTCGTTATGTTTCCCCTTGCCAAAATCCATTATTCTCCTGTTTTGTAATTTGATTGACAGGTAACAAATGAGTGCTTTTTCTTCATGAGATGAGCTGTTCTTCTAAAGAATTGAAATAATTGCCCATAACACCAAGTTGTGAAACCCTGGTGTCACAGTGAGAACGGGGGGTGGGTGGGTGGGGACAGAAATGACATGGTGACAGATATGTCCAAGGAGCTAATGCAAATGTGAACAGAATTGGAGGAAAGTGGTTATTAATAAAGCAAGTTCCCTATTCAGTTAGTAATTATGTAAAAGAGAAATAAACCCTCCCCATTTCCAGAATATCAGTAATACTCTTGTTACTGTGGAGATAAGTAGGTAAGCGATGATAGGATGTTGATACTTGTCGGTCATACTCAAGGGCTTGGAGGAATCATGCTTACTCTACTCCTGTGGTGTTTGTGCCACTGTTGCGGCCATGGCTTGCCTTGCCAGGTCATTCATTGTTGTGAGCCTGGTGGTTCCTTTCCCCTCTGGCAGCCTGTACAGCACTTTCCCATACTATGAGAGCTGCCCATGAGGGAAGGAACGTGATGTCAGTACTAGTTTGATTTATCTGTGTTCTCAGGTATGTGGTGTCTTCAGTAGTAGGTAGAATCGTACAAGATTCCCAGAGAATTTTTTTTTTTTTTTGTAAAGAAAAGAACCCCTGCTAAGAGTCTGGCATTACCTCTTGGGTAGTTACTTGACCGCCAGATGTGGTACTAGCCAGGGACTTTAGTTAATTTGGAGGGTCTACTTATTTATAAGAAAATGTAATTCATGATTATGCTTTCTCTGTATTCTACTTAAAATGTAAACTAGGAGTTAGGGTGTATGCCAGACAAATTTGAATTGTCATGTCCTTGGACAGCATGCTGGGAATCTCTAATTATGTTAGAAATTATTTTCTTACCCCTGCGTTTTACTCATTAATATTCTACATATTTAGTTTTTTTAATAGATTCTTGGCACAATAATTACATAATCATTCAATACAGTAGAAACATCATTATGGTCAAATACTAATTATCTACTTAAATGAAACAAAACAAAACCTAGTTCACAGCTTACTTTATAATGTGATTTTATGAGGTACAAAACCAAATATATGCTTAAAACTATAATTAAGTATGATTCATTTTTTCAGATTTTCTGTGGGAAGGAATTAGTGTTCTGGGTGTATATTAATCTATGGCTTCAGCTTCTGTATCACAGCCTCCATGATGGCTCTGTCCAGAGTCCTGACCAGCAGGTTTCCAAGCTCAGTGTACTTCCCGTTACTGGGGCTGCACCAAGCCTGTTCAGTCTTTCACATTCTAGCTTCGGAAGCCACTGAAATTGGATTTTAGTCATAAGTTTTCATTTAGGATGCTCTGGAATGTGTGACCTCAGCTATTCTCCCTCAGTGCATTTTTAGAGTCTCACATAGTCCCTTTGGTGACAGAAAATCCTGGCACTGTGATTATCTGAGTATGTTTGGGATCAGAGGACAGCCAAGCAAGAGCAAAATCTGTGACAATAAGGATTAATAGGGTTCGAATTGGTTGTCAGATTTGTCTGATAAATCTGTCAGATGCCCCTCCCCATCCTCCACACTGACCCCTCTCCATGCTCACACTGACCCTTCTCCAGCCTCCACACTGACCCCTCTCCAGCTTCCACACTGACCCCTCTCCAGGCTCACACTGACTTTCCTTGGAAACTGCACCTTGGGCTAAGGTGGAGCTCTAATGAGTGGTAGGATGTTTAGTGCTCTTTGTAAATAGGTTTGTGACTGGAGGCTTCTTTCATCTGCTCTTGTCCATGTGTATGGACTACCAGTGAATCAGTGGAGACAGGGCTGCAAGTTAGGTCCCCCTGTACTGGTGCATAAACTCATCAGCCTACAGGCAGGACTAGAAGCATTCTTGTGATTATGTCACCTGCAATATCCCAGAGTAATATTTAAGGCACAAATACATCTCCTGTTAAGCAATATATAAGTGAAATGGTTTATAAATTTTGTTCTTTGTCATCTTTGTTTCATTTTTTTTTCTTTCTATGTTCTTTGTTTTGCTCTGTTAGGTACTTTATTTCTTATTAATGAATGGCTTGTGATGTGTATGGAAATGAAGATGTGTAGGAAACATGTATATGATGTAGTTGAACAAATAGACGCTACCTTGAGACTACCATAGGTATTATGTCTTAATGGGGGAGGTGCTGACTACTCTGGGTATTATGTGTTAATTGGAGGTGGTGACTACTCCATATTTTCTGTGTTAATGGGAGGTGGTGATTACTCTAGGTATTATGTGTTAATGGGGGAGATGGCGACTACACTAGATGTTATGTGTTAATGGGAGGTGGCAACTATAGATGTTACCTGTTAAAGGGGAGGTCATTATTGTCCAATGGTTCTGTTGCCGTTCCTGCAATTAACACATTTTTTAGGAAAGTAAAAATATTTTAGATCATAAAAACATTCACTAGTGAACCAGTGAACAACATCAACCTTTGTCCTTTTTGAAATGCTGGTTTATTTGGAGATACTATGATGTAAATGAGCTGTAATGTAAGATCACAAGCCATGCAGATCTCCTGAGGTCTGTCATGTGGTGGTGCGCATCATGCAAAGCAGCATTAGAGGGAGTTAGGATGAGGGAAACAAAGATGTGAGTGCTCCAGTGGAGAATGATTTCAACGTCGGAGAACCCAGAGAGCCACGGGAAAGAGGAGGAAGGACGTTAGATAGCTTGTACAAATAGTTATGTCTGAAACCACCCTGCAGAATTAAACATGGCGTGCCACAGTGAGCCTGTGCAGCATATTAAAGATTCCTCCAAAATGGCAGTTCATGTTTTGTTCATGCTAAGAATTGCATGTTATCACAGCGACCAATGGAAATTACTCTCAGTTTTGATTTTGAGTCTCCACCAAATCTTTTTCTCTCAATTGTATTTATCATGAAACTTCGGGCCTTCTTACAAGTAGATTTACTTTAAGTCAACTTGTTTTTGTCCCAGAACAAAGTTCCTTGAGCATTGCAATGAGGGACCTCTCTATAAAATATGTTTGTGCATTATGAGATTTGCATGTATAATCATGCAAGCTACTCTGTTTCACTGATCTGAAATGAGTGTCAGGGTTTTATTTGAAGTTAATTATGCCTAAATTGCAAAGACACGTTATGGTTTTTTTTTTTTTTTCATTTTCATTTTTAGTCAATACAATGAGCCAGAGACCAGAATATTAGAATACTGATTCTTTTAGATAACTAAAATGATACTTAAATGTCATTTGGAGGATATGGAAAATGTTTAATGTGCACATTAATGTGGCGCATCAGTAGACTGTTTTGCCTCATGTACTGTGTGGTATTTGATGTGAGGAAATGCCACTCTTGGTGAAGTCTCTCAGGGTGATCCTTCTCATTCATCCCTCTGTGTTTTCTTTTGTTGTTGTTTGGTTGATTGGCTTTTGAGACAGGGTTTCTCTGTGTAGCCCTGGCTGTCCCGGGAACCAGGCTGGCCCCAAACTCAAATCCACCTGCTTCCTAAGTGCTGGGATTAACGGCGTCTGCCACCAGGCCAGACCTCCCTGTTCTTTCTAAAGCAAAGTATTTTGAGATCACAGTGTTGACACAGCTGTCTTTGCAGGTACCTCGTGGTCTACAACCCTTTTGAACAAGAGCGGGACGCAGTGGTGTCCATCTGTGTGAACTCCGCTACGGTGCAAGTGCTGGCTGATTCCGGAAAGCCTGTGGAGGTTCAAGTCAGTGCTGTCTGGAATGACGCGAGAACAATTTCACAAACAGCCTATGAGGTATGCGGTGGCCAGAGAACTAAAAGGACAAAAGGAGAGAGCGTGGTCAGGGTCCGCAGCTTGTACCGGCATAATAACCCACAGCATGCCCATGGAGCTGTCATTGGAATGATCATCTAACACCAGAGAATGGAACTGGGTGATTAAAGGATACTAAAGGAAAGTAGTAGTATTGTTAGCGGGTAACATTTTACTAGTGGGGCGTGCATATCTTTTTAAGTAAGCATATTTTAACCAGATTCTAAAGTAATAAATAATAAATTTTGGACTTTTTGTGTGTTCCTCAATGATAATTATACACATGGACTTGAGATAAATGGCACAATTTTTAAATAGTAATGTTGGTTAGTCGTCATTTTTCATAGCAGTGGTGACTTAATATGTCCCGGGAGAGAGACTAAAACTAAGGTTATTAAAATATCTTTTTGGAGATTTAATTATGAAATTCAATCAACAGAGACTGTGTGTGAATATATATCTCTGTGTGTGGTGTGTTGTATGCCTCTGTGTGTTGTTTCTGTGTGTGTATAAATTTATGTGTGTGTGTGTGTCTGTCTGTATGTGTATATGTGGGTATCTCTGTATTGTGTGTGTGTGCGCGCGCACGCGTGCACATGTGCCTTAGATAAGCAGTTTTTAAATGAACCCCATATCACTAGAAACGTTGAGTATTTGGAGTCTGGAGATGATTTAAGGCCTTGCAGAGACATGATGATAAACTAGCAATGTAAGAGGGAGTTACTTCTGCTTTTCAAACACCATTGCTGGTGCAGCTCAGATAATTGTTGTCCTGTAAATAAAATGGGAAGTAGAGTCCACACTAGGCCAGAAATGACAGCCTACCTCGAAAGTGAAACAGCTCTTCAAAGACAGACCAGCTCACACAGTTCCTCCTCCAGGCCTTGCTCAGTGTCCACTAGCTCCAGGACAGCTTGTGGTGTCTAGTGCTGACTGAACTGTTTATGCCATATTTATATAACTACACTTATCTTTTTAATGTACTGAAATCCAGCATTACAAAAGGAGTTCTGATACTTAGGAGGAAAACATTGGTTGCATTAAGTCCTTACCTTCCTGGAGAATTTCTGTCTCCAGGTATCTGTTCAGAACACTATGGCACATTTGAAGGATGATCATATAATTTCATAGGAGGGATGAAAACACTAATGCCTTTGGTAAGCCTTCCAACCTGAGGTGACAGAATTCCTGGATGAACTGCGGTGTGGGCAATCTGACCAAGCTTCTAAAGCATTTATACAATAATAGTATGTCATATTTTACCACAAATATAAATGTTTTCCCTGTGATAGATAACTTTTCTCTATAATAACCCCTCTCCTGTCTTTAAAGGTTTCTTTTCTGGCTCATATAGCACCGCTGGGAATGAAAGTATATAAGATCTTAGGATCACAGAGTCCAAGTTCACACATGGCTGATTATGTCGTGTATAATGATGTACTAGCAGAAAATGGAATATTCCACGTGAAGAACATGGTATATGCGAAGGATGCCATAACTATAGAGAACCCCTTCCTTGCAGTCTGGTTTGACCGATCTGGGCTTATGGAGGTATGTTCTCAATAGTTGTGACAACTATAGAGAGCTTATTGTGTTTACTACGTGTGTCCATGACTATGCAGATGGGGAAGTCCTCTAACCCAGGGCTGCAGCACACACTCCAGGGGACAGGATTGGTTAGCTGCTGCCTACCTTCTGTGGGCATGCTGCTCATACTGTGGTGTACAGTGGTGTCGCTGATCCATTAGGTGAGTGGTGATAGTTCAAAGTGCTTCTGGAAACTTTGGAAAGGAGTTTAAACAGAGTATCTTTCTTGAATAAAACGCCAAGTGAGTTTTCCTTAAACTAATTCTCATTCTTAGTTCACTTTCATTATGTTTTAAGCTGGTTCATGTATATTGACAGTTAAACAGGTCTCCTTCTGTAGAAAGTGTGTGACGCTTGAGTTTAAGCTCCTTGTTCCTTGCTGAAGTATATTGCAACTTTTTGTTTGATTTGAAGGGTTTAAAATCCGAGGCTAACTATAAAATTTTGCTGTTCAGCCAAATATCTCAAATGTTAGAGGCTTACTTTAGCAATTTTTAGTCCCACTCCACTCTCTTTTTTTTTTTTCTGGGACAGGGTGAGACTGTGAAGCTCAGGCTTGCCTAGAACTCATTATTAAGCCCAGGCTAACCCTAATCTTATATAATCCTTCTGCTTTATTTAGCCTTCCATGATACATGAGCATTTAAAAAATTTTATGTGTATATTTGTCTCCTTATATGTGTGTGTGTACCTGGGTACCTGGTGCCTGAGGCATTCGGGTGGGCATCTGACACCCAAGAACTGGAGTAGCAGACAGCTGTGAGCTGCCATGTGAGTGCTGGGAACCAAACCCAGGTCCAACGCAAGAGTGACTGATCTTAATCATTGAGCCATCTCGCTAAGCTACCTGAGCATTTTTAACCTGTCCTGGTAGATTGTAGTGTCTTTTATTTTGACCAGATTCACAGTCCCCGTTTTCCGTTTTGTCTTACTGCTTTTCTAGAATTTTGATTTTCATTCGTAACTCAATCTGATGGCATTTTGGTAACGAACTGCTGTTTTTGTTTGCTAATCCTTAGAAAGTGAGAACGAAGGAGGACGGTAGACACCATGAAATACAGGTGCAATTCCTGTGGTATGGAACCACAAACAAGAGAGACAAAAGTGGTGCCTATCTCTTCTTGCCTGATGGGCAGGGCCAGGTGAGTGTCACTACAGGGATGGGTCGTTTGCATGTTTATTGGAACAGTGCTTGCTGCTGGGTGGTGGCACGCCCTTAATCCCAGCACCCAGAAGGCAGAGGCAGGTGGATCTCTATGAGCTGGAGGCCAGCCTGGTCTACAGAAAGAGTTCCAGGACAGCGAGAAATACACAGAGAAACCCTGTCTCAAAAAAGAAGAAAAAAAAAAAAAAGAAAAAGGGAGGGAGGGAGGGAGGGAGGGAGGGAGGGAGCGAGCTAAGGACAAAGACTAGCATGTCTCACTAGTTTATCATTGGCTCTTTGCTGTGGAATTATATTTATCCTTATTAAAGGTTGGTAGTTTGTACTTGAACGTTAGATGTGTCAGAGCTGGAATTCAGTTAGAAAGACACAAAGAATGAGTGTTCTCCATGAGGGAAGCAAATCTAGACCTGGCCCTGAGGGAGGTGATTTGAGGAAAAGCTTAGCTGTGTCACACTGTGTGTGTAGAGACACAAAGCGCCTAGCTCTGTGGGGAAAATGGTTCACTGGATAACTTCTCTCTTTCCTTTTGGAATTTAATAAACAGGGTTTTTTTTTTTTTCTACTTTTGAGTATAAAAGCAATACATACAGAGTCTGGCACATTTTGAAAATGTAGCTAACGTGAGAAAAACTGTGAAATAATGGTAATCTGCAGCCCCATGAAAATCACTGGCAACATTTAGACATGTCTTTGATCTTTGATTTGGGGCATTATTCATACACCCCTATTTTCAGCTTTGTTTTCCTGCCTTTACATAGTTTGGTTTTCATTCTTAACTCAGTCTGAGGCAGGCTCTTTGGAAGTATCATCCTAACGCTGGCTCTTGTGTTTCAGAATCTCCTAATGCTGCCTATCTACTTTGTCCCACTTCCTCCTGACAGTGACCTTGTAGCTTTCTCTGTAGCCTCTTTGCATACAGTTCTGACTATTTCCTGAGAAGCTGAGCAGAGACATTTTGGGTCAGTGTCGGAAGCAGAAAGTTCATTTCCACCATGTTTTGGTCCCTTTCCCAAGCTCCAAGAATTAGCCCTACCAATGCTTTTTCCATTGCCTCTGTTTCCATTGCCTTCATGTTTCCCTACTCAAGAGGAGTTACTCTCCTTAATGCTTCGTGGCCCACTGACTGATCTTCTGAGAAGGTCATCTTTTCTTCTACAATTTAGAGAAGCTGCCCACTAACATATTAGATTTTTAGGGGTCTATAGGCCACCCTAAGGTAGATTGTTTCTTGGTTTATGTTCAAGCCAGTGAAAATTTATAGGTAAGTAATAGCTTTTAGGACCTATTCCAGAAGAGGCAGAGAATCTTACTTCTAAGCTATTTGAATGTGCCTCACTTCATAGTTTTTTCATTGGATAGTTACTGGTTCAGAGTCTTTTTTGTCTTGATTTAATTTTTCTCTCTCTCTGTATCTGTCTCTGTCTCTCTCTCTCTCTGCCTCTCTCTCTCTCTCTCTCTCTCTCTCTCTCTCTGCCTCTCTCTCTCTCTCTCTGTGTCTCTCTCTCTCTCTCTCTCTCTCTCTCTCTGGTCAATCAAATTGTAAACATTTACAAATCCAGGCTTTATAATTTTTTGAAAAGGTAAGAAAAAATCTTACCTTATATCCATTGTTTATATCCTGTGTATTCTGAAAAGTTGTAAGATTTTTCATGTCAAGTTATGGATACTGAATTGTGTGGATTTGTCAAAACATTTTGGGAAAGTTTAGAAACGAAAGTGTTTTTGCTAAACGTGTCCTTTCCTCTTCAGCCATATGTTTCTCAACGGCCACCCTTTGTCAGAATGACACGTGGAAGGCTCTATTCAGAAGTGACCTGCTTCTTGGAACACGTGACTCATAAAGTCCGACTATACAACATACAGGGTAAGCAAACAGCATAGCTGTCAATCACAGAGACTTGGTGGTGGATTCTTTTTTTTTTTTTTTTTTTTTTAAGATTTGTGTATTTATTATGTATACAATATTCTGCCTGCATTTGTCCATGTGGGCTAGAAGAGGGTACCAGATCTCACTATAGATGGCTGTGAGCTGTCATGTGGTTGCTGGGAATTGAACTCAGGTCCTCTGAAAGAGTAGCCAATGCCCTTAACCTCTGAGCCATCTCTCCAGCCTGTTGGTGGATTCTTAACTTTTCTTCCATCTTTTCACTGAGTTAGAAGTTGCTTTAGAGACAACTTAATCTTTTTAAATTGACTTTATGTCCACAGTATGACTTCTCATGTCATAGTTACCTTTAGATAATGGGAATGATAAAGCATTTATCCGTCTGTATCAACCCCTTCCCCATTAGCAATTGTCTCAGTTATGAGATTATCAACCCATAGCTTTATTTTTAAGACCTGAAAGCAATGCAGTATTTAGGTGTGGTTTTGTAAAATAGAATAATAGCATAGTTACTATGAGCTTACACACATGCACACACACACACACACACACACACACACACACACACACACACACCTGCCTCTTTAATGTAGAAGGCAGTTCTTTTGGTTCACATTTCTGTCTGTTACATTTCTTTAGCTAATTTCATGCAGTTTCTTTGCTAATGAAAATGATGTGGAATAAGCTTTAATCATTTTATTTAATCATTTTAGGAGTTACTAAGCTCCCGAGTACTAGGCCCTTGACCCATTCTTTCTTGGAATATGGCTTGTTTGTTTCTTCCAGAGCCTTACACTTGGCCAGTTATGTTGGTTTATTCTAAATTCAGCACTTTTAGAGTGGAGCACTTTCCAATCACACATTTAATTCCTTTTTCCAGGTTACTTACCAGATCAACAACTATCTTAGAAAAGGTCCTTATAGATATGACACTTGAAGACTTACTGTTACCTAAGTTGAAAAAAATTAGGGTAGGGAAAGTATTCCTGCCTTGACTTTTCATACATATAGAAAATAAGGAATACCACCAACTAATGGTAAACTGCTAATAAGCATGGATTATTTATTATCTTTTATAGGGAAAAGACATTACAGTCACAGAATTTCTTACACACCCAATGCTCAACTTCTTTTTTTTATTGTGTGTGTGTATGTGTGTGCTTCTATGTGTATGTGTGTGTGTGTGTATACACGTGGGAGTGGTACAAGAGGACAAAAAGGCATCACAGTCATAGAATTTCTTACATACCCAATGCTCAACTTCTTGATTTCACTATCTAAACTTAATTTTGCTTTTATTTAATTATATAATTTAATATTTTATTACTTTTACCTTTTCCTATGATATTAGACATTTTTTTTTTCCTTCTAGAACCTCTTGGTGATAACAGTGTGTTTTCTAAGTAATCCATGATTCCTGGGTTAAACCAGGACATCCTCTAGGGCTATGAAAACTAACAGTGGACATGATCGTTGTGCCTAAGTATGACTTCTGTGTTGCATAGAATGGCTTTTCTACCAACAGGAAAAGCCTGAAGTTATAAAATAGCCCTTTTTCAATTTTCGCAGAACCTCCAGTAAGTCAGAACCATGGAGATGGGGCATTCCTTTGGGCCTTTTTTAATAACTCACCCCGAATGCTCTACCATCACATTTTCAACTATTACCAGCTATTTCATATTATAAGTAGGAAATAACATCATACATGAAAATATTCATCTAGTTTTAGTTTTACTTAAAGAGAGGCTGAGTCAGGAGGATTGCAGGTTTGAACAAAGGCCAGGGCAATTGAGTGAAACCTTGTCTGAAAGTAAAGAAGAAGGCGAGGGATGTGGCCCGGAAATGGGGTGGTCCCCTAGGTCCCTGCATGTGGGAGACCCCGCCTCCAGTTCTCAGCGTTGCTTTCTCTATGAAAAGATATTTTAGTAGCATGTACTAAGTTGTATAAAGTAAATGGCTCCATTAGAACATTTCTATACTTCATATGCTCCACTTTAATCATATTCATCCTTTCTGTTTCTCCTTGTTCCCTCTTTTCCTCCCACGGGGAGACTTCGCCCTGAGTGCAGCCTGGCACAGACCTAGGTCCGATTTACCTTTGTTTTTCCATAGACGATGTTTCAGAATAGTTACTGCAACATCTCTGAAATTCTAACCTCATTCAGATATATTTCCTTAGTTACTTTTGCTTTGATTTAGTCCTGCCCATCTGTGTCCCTGCACCTCCCGAGCTCTCCCTGGCTTCTCCGGGGCCCCTGGAGTCCTGCGTCAGGGCGGCCTGTGTAAGTAGGTACCCCTCTTCCGCTGCTGGGGACTGCAGCTCGCCTGCTGTCATAGACCAGCAGCTGATTTGGAAATTAATCGACTCTGACCTGCCTGCTTCCTTCTGCCAAGAAACTCTGCTCATCAGAACTAAGTGGCTGTCATCTCTCCTCTCTCTTTCCTGTCTTCCCACTCCTGGATGCAGCCCTGTCCGGCCTGACTGGCAGCCCTGCAGCCGAAGGCAGGGCCTCTGAGGTCCCACTGGCTTCTGGCTTCCAGAGTGGCGGTTCTCACTGACTAGGTTTCACTGGCTCTCTGTGGGGTCCATGTCTGTTTGCTGGCTCCTCTTCTCTCTCTTCCCTGATTTATTCTGTCCTTTTATTCCTAGGGTTTCTTTCCTGGATTGTTCTCCTTGGCTCCCTTGTTCTGACACAGGTGCATAGATTTTAGAGGTGCTGCCAACGGGCAGGTGCCTCTCACCACCAAGCTGACCAGCCTTGGAATCTGGGTTTTGACTGAAGCTTGTCTTCCCTCAGCATTCATAACCTGTTCACTGTAGCTGCTAGATAAATATTTCTAAACCTAAGAGTATACCTGCTTGCCAGTTCTTGAAGTCTCCGGAAGTCTGGCCTCTAGGACATGGAGGTACTTTTAAAATACTTTAGTTAAGCAATGGAGAGCACTCCGACTAGGGCACAAACAGTATTGACATAGTTTCTAAAAATGCAGACTCTATTGCCTCTGGATTTCTCAATCGGTTGAGTACACTTGGGATGACATGTTTTTGTGCCAATATTAGATTTTTATAGCTTAAAAGCACGAAGGCTTAGAAATGTCTTTGAAATGACAGGTAAGGAAGTACGATGTGAAGTTAACTGAGACTGCTTTTCTGGATGGGTTTTATTCCAGTTGTCTGGATTAAACCTGAAGTCAGCAGATACAAATGCGAAGTGACATATACATCTCGCGTTCCCTCTGGCCCTGGGCAGTTGTATTTATTTATTCTAACATGGAAGCATTTGGGTGGGAGATGAGACACCTGGATCATCGAAAGGCCTTCCTCTAAACCGTATTCCCTCCTGCATCTGGATTTGTCCTCCTGCATCTGGATTTGTCCTCCTGCATCTGGATTTGTCCTCCTTTCAATGAGTTTGCCTCTTAGAACAGATCAGCCACGCTCAGGAGAGACTTCAGGCTGACCCTTTCCTCCCTGGTCTCTGTGGCCCACTCCCATGTGACTTCCTCTTCCATCACTGCCTGAGGCCTCATCACCTGGCTCTTGGCTTTTTGAGGTTGTCATGAAGTCACTCCCTCAGAAGGCTTGTGCTGGAAATGGGGGTCTTCAAGTAATTGATACTTGGGCTTTTCAACTGTAGTGAAGTTCTAAGGTGTTTGTAATCACCCAAATGTTCTTAAATGTGCTAGAGTTTGGCTTCCTGAGTAAACTGATAACTAAAGAAAATGCACAGTCAAAAAGTCAGTTTCTTATATAGAAAGGCCTACAGGCAATGTCTACATTTTTGTAGATTGACTCTTAGCTTATAGTGATTTTTTTGTTTTTGTTTTTGTTGTTGTTGTTGTTTTGAGACAAGGTTTCTCTGTGTAGCTTTGTGGCTTTCCTAGAATACACTCTATAGCCCAGGCTGGCCTCGAATTCACAGAAATCCGCCTGGCTCTGCCTCACGAGTGCTGGGATTAAAGGCATGCGCCACCACCGCCTGGCAGCTTATAGTTTTTAAAATACCAAAAATATTCCTTCTCAGATTTAACTTCCTGAGCTGTTTCTGTGTATATGTTAATTCTGCCCTCTCCAGTGGCCCAGTGTTTAGTGGATGAGTATTAATGAATGGAGCCTGTTTGTTACTGGTATCAAATTTCTTCTTAATTTTAATTTTTATCAGTATTTTATTTTTTTAACATTTTATTTTAAATTTTGTATGTGTCCATGTGTGCACTCTCCCATGTGCACACACACATGCACATGCATGCTGGTGCTTGCAGAAGCCAAAAGAGGGTATTGGATCTCCTGGACCTGAGTTCCAGGCTGCGAATAAGCCTTGGGTCCTCTGCAAGAGCAATGCATTCTCTTGACTGCTGAACCATCTCTCCAGCCCATTTATTAAGCTTTTAAGTAAGCATACAGAGCAATGATTTTCCTTATGGCATTTCAAACAAGTACCAAATTTATGAGACAGGAAGTAATGGGATTATTAATATTGTGTGCTCATGAGCATGCCATTGTATTAGATTGATCCCTGCTAATTTTACAATAAAGTTTATTATTTTTTAACAACATTGATAAATAGATAGTGAGTTAATATTACAGATCATCTCTTAATTGATAGTCTGTGTTAAGTATTCAATTCAATGAAATCGCCTTTTTAAAATCTGTAGACCTGATCAAATACCTCCCAGTCCTCAGTGTCTGTTCTACTTGCTTTTTGTTCCTTTTCCCCTTAAAGTAACTTTTGTCAAGAACATAAATAACACTCCCCAAATTTCACAGACCAATTTTGGTCATTATTGATTGTGAAACCAACTGTGTTGAGAGGCCTTAGTACAGCCACCTGCTTTGGTATTGAATTGTAGTTTCTGTATTTACATTCTCCACAGATTTGGAAAATAATTAGCTCAGTTGAAAGGCTCTTTCTTAATATCACTTAGCTATTCACAAATACCATGTTTGAGGGCTGGAGAAATGGCTCAGTGATTAAGAAGACAGGCTGTTCTTGCAGAGGACCCTAGCTCCATGACCAACATCCACATGGTGGCTCAGAACCATCCTTAACTCTAGTTTCTAGGGATTTCTTGTGTAGGCAGACTTTTCTTTCCTACCCCAGTTCCCAAATAACTGACACAGAGACTTAATATTAATTACAAATGCTCAGCCAATAGCTCAAGCTTATTACTAACTAGCTCTCATAATTTAAATTAATGCATTTCTATTAATCTACATTTTGCTACATGGTGTCACCTCTCTTTCTTCTTGCACCTCTTGTTTCTTCTCTGTGTCTCGTTTCTGACTCCCCTGACTCCTCCCTTCTTCTCCTTCCCAGTGTCCTTAGTCTTCTTCTCCCACCTAACCCTATCCTGTCTAGCTATTTGGCAGTCAGCTTCTTTATCAAACCAATCACAGCAACATGTCTACACAGTATAAAGGAATATTCCACTCCCTTCACGCATCCTCAGGCACTGCATGTGTGTGGTGTATACACACACACACAACCACCCCCCACACACACACACAACTAAATCCCTAAATTTTAAGAAAAACGAAATGTTTATCTTGTTGTTGTCTATTACATGTCACATTCAGAAAGGCAATCTTATGTTCACGAACTTTCAAAAATCAAGATCAGAGCAACTTCAGTGATGTCTGAGGAAATTCTTTGCTTTTTTGTCATGTTAAGTAAGAAACTCATTTTATAGCCCACATAATTTAACATGATACTCTTTTGGAACCATTGGGAACCGTCTTCAGAAAGATTATTCAGTTTGTAGGAAAATGACATTTTCTTGACAATACAACTTGGTTGGGGGTTGGAATTAATTTTTCTTTTCATTAAGTTTAACTTGATATTTGAAGTTTCCTCATGTAGTCGTTTGGTAGAAGATTGTATATTTATTGAATATTTACAAAAGGAGTAACAAGGATAAGTAAGTGACATGGCCAACTAAAGCTTCATTTTTACTTCACAGTTGTAATTACCAGACTTTTTTAATGCCCTGGTTTTCTGACATCAACTGCTATTTTGAAGAATTAGGTTGCTATGGGTTACCAGTGTGTCATGTATGTTTTCACTGGCTTAGGTCCCAAACCTGTTAAATATCTTCCATCTACCTCCCCACTGCCTCAAGGCTGTGTTTTTCTGGGCAGGTGCTTGTGAATGAGTGAGTAAGTGTGTATGAGCCATGTTTCAGCCTTAGGAGAAATATCTGAAATGCAATATTTTTATCCTGTTTTCACCAACATATTATAACAGTACTGTGTATGTGTAATGGATCTTGCTAAAAGAAAGCAAGGAGCCTGAGGCGAAAATGTAATGAACGGCTGTCAGAAG
This sequence comes from Onychomys torridus, assembly GCF_903995425.1. NCBI lineage: Eukaryota > Metazoa > Chordata > Mammalia > Rodentia > Cricetidae > Onychomys > Onychomys torridus. The sequence goes on from NC_050465.1 coordinate 19,596,413, forward strand.
TGCAGGAGGAAAGACCCCTGTGACTCAAGGGGGAATTATATCTTGGATGGGGGGGTAGGCAGCCACCAGAGTGCTTGCTTCTCTTGGAGCAGTTCTGAATGTGTTACATAAAATCTCGGTGGCTTTATTACATGACGCTTGACTTTTAGAGATTCGAGATGACCTTCGCCTTGGTTAAACCTGAGAGTGAGGGACTCCAGTCTTCTGTCACCTCTGAAAGCAGCATAACCTTTTGGATTTGTCCTTTACGTTCTTAGGGACTCTGTTTCTTAATCTACAGAAAGAGCACTGGGACAATTAGGAATAACATCAGCGTCTTCCTAAACCTCAGAAGCACATGAAGTCTCCTGTGCTTGGCTGCTTAGTTCCAAAGCCATCTGCTAAGGATGCCTGAGTCTGGGGGCCCGCAGCCCTGGGTCCACCCCCTGATAACTAGGGTCCCAGGGCTTCATTGAAGTTGTTTTTATTTCTATAAAAAGACTCATGAGAATGTTAAAATGGCTTGCAATCAATCTCCTGTTTTCCCCCAGAGCTATATTCCATATTTAGTATAAGGGTAAGAACCATTAAGTTACGGCTAGGCAGACCTAGGTAATTAAAACATATTTGGAATATCATAATGTGCAATTGCCTGCTAAGGACTTTTTTCCTGTTAATTGGAACTTTTAAAAATTGAAATAAGTCACAAGTATGGAACCTGATTATTCCCTACAGGCATGCAAGAGGAGTTATTCAAGGGCCCATAAGCTCATTCTGGTTACACCAATTCAGACTCGGGTTATCCTGAGCACTGTTTCTTTAGCAGGGAAGTGGTGTCCCTGGTGAATGTGTGTTGTGTCGAATTCTGACACAAGGTCCCAGGATGTTTGACTCTGAGCAGTTCCTAGCTTGAACCTTGCAACAGTGATAGTTACAGATTCCACCTCATGGGGGCTTTCCAGTAAATATGTTAGAATACAGGAAAACTTGTCAAATGTTGTATCCACGTAAGGGACAGAGAGGGCCAGACCAATTATACAATTTATAAGAGAAAGAGTGGTCATTAGGAGTTAAGAGAGGTGGAAGATTTGGTGTAAGGTGTGAGTTTTGAGGTACCAGGTCTTGGCAAAACATCTCTTGAATGGGCAGAAAGAAAGGGAAAATATAAAGGGAGTTGGTCGGTTGGTTAGAGCTAAATTCTCTCTAAGAATTTGAAGGACTCTGTATTTTTTTAATTGAAATGGTATTTTCTTTGTACACTTTAAGTGATTGCAAAGCACGCTATTTTGGTATTGTAAACAGTGACATATAAAATAAACATACCCATAGGTAGGACTCATTGGCCAGTCATGCATTTTTCAAAAGGCTGTACTAACTGTTCTCTGGCAGCGAGTTTCACATCCTCGTTTTCTCCTCGCTGTCATATTTGCATTCTGTGTCCCCACCAGAGATATCAGAATGTCCTGATTTTGTGTCAGAGCCTTGTTTGTTGATCAACTTTTCATGGCTCCGCTGAGACTGTAATCCCATCTGTTGAGCATATATGTGTGCATGTATGTTTAAAGTTTAAAAGCTCATCCTAAGGCTCTAAGTGTGGTTTTTCTGGATTGAGTCATCAAAACAATGTAAATAATACTTTCCCATTTGGAGAATTTATTTTATAAGTTTTAATGGAAATGGTTCTCTCAGTGAAGTATAAAGGTAGAAATACCAAAGAATGTTGCCAATACAAATTAGAAGCCGGTGAATGAACCAGGGTTATGGGAATATCACCTAACACTTTGAACTCCTTCTGAGTCAGGCCTCTCAGTCCCAGGATGTCTGTCAAACATGATTTTTGGTTAATTATTTTAATGTTCTACTGCCTGCCAATCTGATTCACTAGCCCTTCAATTTTGTTAATGGCAAACAATTGGAGGCTATGTTTAACAAAAGTATTTGTTAATCATTAAAGTCCAATCAGACACCAGTATTTCAAATGATGTTTGCTCAGCACCCACCTGAGTGGGAATGGGTGAGAAGTGTGCCTCTGTTCCCCAATTCCTCCTTCCCTCCTCCCTTGCTCCCTCCTCCCCTCCTCCCTTGCTCCCTCCTCCCCTCCTCCCTTGCTCCCTCCTCCCCTCCTCCCCTCCTCCCTTCCTCTCTCCTTCCCTCTACTCGCTGTGAGTTGGGAGAAATACTATTAAAGAGTGGCGGAAGGGAAGACTACAGACATGTGCCTCCATGAAGGATTGTTTCGGATGGATCAATGTAGAGTGACTTATGTACTACATCCTTCCTTGAAAGGCACCTGAGACAGGAGCATGTCAGAGAGCTGAAAGGAAGTGGGCTGAGAGTCTTCTTCAGTCCTGAGTGGGTTCAGTTCTCTGCTCTTTTGTCCTTGGCCAGGACAAGCCTGGGGCATGGGGAAGCACCAGGGAGACTGGGGCTTTGAGCTCCTGTACTATGGTCTCAGCAGTCTGTGCCTTGTCGCTGTCTTGTGTTGTTGATTATTTAAAGATGAGCAGTGTTTGATGTGTTATGTTCCTTCCCAAACCTGTTGATTTGTGAAATCATTGTTTTCTTTTTTGAAAAGCAGCCTTGTCTGGTTTTGTTGGGCATCTTTTAAACCTTCTTCAAATGAATCATTCTTAATTGATCTCATCTTAACCAAAATTTGCAATCCAATTTTAATGCTCTAATTTTCCTGTTTTACATTTGTTTCTTGTTGTTATGAGGATTATTGAAAAGATACACACAAGTTGTGGAGACTAGAACCATCCTTATAAGTAGTCAATACATAGTAATAGTTATCAATCTATCATTTTACCAATATGACAAAATGATATATCATCATTTTTGTGAATTTGAAAGTTGGAGTGGAATTTCCTAAAGTTGTATTCATGAAAGCAGGTGTTATTTATTTATTTATTTTTACTTTTAGAAAAGGATTCAGTATAAACATTTGCAGACTCGGAAGTCAGCAGAGCCTCAGAGAATAAACTCTCGACTGTAATAGATGGAGCTTGTTAGAGCCAATGTGAAGAAAATCATTACCCAAGTGGCACCCATTGCCATTTTGGCTTGGTTGCTCTCAGACATAGTCTAGTTTTAAAAAATACAGAGTCACAGGAACACTGACTTTTTTGCAAGCAGTATTCCCATGTTAATTCATCATTGTAAGAACTGCCATCCAAGTGTACACACTGAATTAAATAATGTGTGTTTGTGACCCTGTCAACTCCCAATAAAGTTCAGAAAACCAACATTACACACGTGTATACATAATAGGAAAACATTTTTATTGATTTTCTATTTTCTATTTTAAAGCGAACACACAGAGTAATAGATTTCATTATGGCACTTCCATGCCTACTTTGTTACCGTTGGTACCACCCACTTCTCACCTCTCTGCTGCTGCTCAGCACAGCTGTGGGCATCATGGGGCCTGGAAGGAGGAGAATGGTGGACAGAGAACCAGACCCTGGCCTCACTTCAAGAATAAACGATCTCTTGTTTACCGCACTGCTGCTCGTGTATTGTTTAGTTGGCCAGTGGAGCTGGCGTTGCCAGGAGAGCAAGATCAAACAGCAGCTTGCCCTCCTCTGAGTTCTTCCTCCTGTGCTTCCCTGAAAACAGCAGCTTCTACTATGCAGTTCCTGGGACACATCTGGTCAGGGTTTGTGCCTGAGAAGGAACTGCAGACCATCTAGACCCCAACACTCTACCTTCACCTCCTGTCCTCACTTGTGGGCCCCTCCCCTTCTGTTCCCCAGGAGCATGCTCTCCAGTACTTTCTCCTTCCATGCTTTCCTCCCCTTAAGGTCTTCCCTCCCCCCAACCCCATCCCCATTTTATAGTCCCTTCTAGAATCTTGACCTGTCACTCACTCATACCTAGTACCCATATAAAAGAGAAAATGTGGGATTTCTCTTTCTGGTTTATTTTACTTAAACCAATGACCTACAGGTCCACATGTTTTCCTGTAAATGCCATGCGTTTTTTGTTGTTTTGTTTTGTTTTGTTTTTTACTCTTTCTGTTTTTTATAACAATAAAATTCCATTATCTCAATGTATCACATTTTCTTTATGCATTCATTCATTGATGAATATCTAGCCTGGTTCCATTTCATAGCTATTGTGACTAGTGCAACAATACACACAGAAGTACACATATCTCTCTCATAGCCATTTTTAATAGTTTTGACGATTTAAATTCAAAATATTCTGAAAATTTCGGAGGGAAATATTCAAAGTCAAAAGCACTTTTCATGGCAGCTCCTGTTGCCCTGGTTCAGTTGTGCAGTGATTGCTTAGTCCTCCTCAGCTCAGACATAGGCAGTGAAGACAGTTACAGCAGAATACCACAACTGGGGAGGTCGGGGAGACGTAGGTTGATGTGGATGTCCCATCTGCGGATGAACACTCCCAGTCACTTGTGATCAGCACATGAGTCTCTGCATTGGCCAGGACCCACTGCAATAAAAAAACCTCTGATCAAGGTTGAGAGCAGCTTGACAGATCTGTGGATATAAACACAAATATTTAGAAGGCAGTTTAGCATGACTGTAGCTGGAAGTTGGAAATGTCTCCAGCTGAATCTCTCCCACCTACTGTGGTCCCACAACCACTTATAAAATAATCACTCAGAAGCTTACATTAATTACAAACTGTGTGACCTATGGCTTAGGCTTCTTGCTAGCTAGCTCTTACAACTTAACTCAACCCATTTCTATTACTCTATGTTTTGCCACATGGCTTTGTGGCATTTACCTGTTCTCTCACATCTTGCTTCTCCTGGCTGCAGCTCACAGTGTCTCCTCTGACCCCACCTTTCTTCCCTCACTATCTCTCCTCAATTTCCCACCTGGTTCCATCCTGCCCTGCCATAGGCCAGTGCAGCTTTATTTATTAACCAATGGGAGCAACATAAAATCACAGCATACAGACAGACATCCCACAGCACATGACTCTTTTGGCAAAACAACAGCCTATGTGTAGAGCATATGAACTCCTTTACTATGATTTCCGACTCTGTTTACAGTATTAGGCATGCATATACTTCTGTGGAACAGATCTTAAATCTAATCAAGGGAGTGGTTGGTGTTCCGGTTACCGTTAAGTGTGAACATGGCACAGCCTTGGTCATTTTAAAGGAAAAGCCTCAATTAAGAAATTGCCTAGGTTAGGTTGGTATGTGGATGTGTCTGAATTAGTGATGTAGAAGCCCACTGTGGGTGGCACCTTTCCTCAGGCAGGTGTGTGTGTGTGTGTGTGTGTGTGTGTGTGTGTGTGTGTGTATGTATGTATGTATGTATAAAACTAGCTAGCCAGGGAGAAAGCCCAGAGAACAAGCCAGAAAGCAGTGTTCCTCCATGGTTTCTGCTTCAGGTTCCTGCCTTGATTTCCTTCAGTGATGGATAGTGACTTGCAAGTTAATATGAAATAAAGGCTTTCCTCAAAGCAGCTTTTGATCAGAGTGTTTTATCACAGTGACAGAAAAATAATCAGGACACCTTCACAAACAGTCATGCCGCTAGTGCCCCAGTAGGCACATCTTGCCTGCTGGTCAGTATTGTCACGTTCAGGAGTCAGCACTGGCTAAGATCGCTAATGTCTTCCGTCCCCCAGAATCCTATATAGCACCTTCCCGTTCTGTAAAAGCTGGGCATCAGGGAGAGTTTCCTCGTGAACTCAAGACTGATTTCTCTTTATCCTGCAAAGACAGTCTGTAGTATATTCAGCAATAAGGACTTCCCGTCTGTGGTGGGCACCAAGAGCAATGACAGTCAGTCTCTCCTAGTGTGCTGTCACTCAAAGCCCCAATTCTAGTTTCCTGGCTTCCACGTGTACTCCAGATTAAATGTGTGTGTGTGCGTGCACACACACACACACACACATGCCCCAGAATGAATGATTAAATAATAAAACAAAAACCAGAGCTGAAGGTAGGAAAGGACATGTGACTTTTTTCCCTACATGGCTACAGGCCAGATGCCCTCATCCTTTCTTGACCTAATCACAGAGTGAAGACCACTTAATAAACTGGCTTCTTGCTGGGAAGTGAGCAGGGCTCTCTTGCTCTTTATTCTAAGCCCTTTCCTCCCATTGCTGTATCTGATTGGCTCTGACAAAGTGCTCTCTGATTGAGCAGTCTATCCCTTGGAAATAAATCCCCTCTATTTCAGAACTGTTAGGATGAGCTGATGTGCAGATGTGGAGAGGACCAATGCCGATCTGTTAGGACTGAGTTAGGTGCTCCAGGTCGATCTGGCAAAGATGTGACAACGGGTATAGGGAGTGGGCAGTAGGTAGTGGAGATGAGAAGATGTGGATCGGGGAGGCATCACTCTAAGCCACCATCACTTTTGCTGACCAGAACTCAGGTCCTCCTGCTATACACAGAGTCTTCACAGCTCTGGAGGTTCCCTTGCCTCACCTTCAGTCCTAGAGCATGGTAGGGATGGCCTCCAGCTTTGCTCTCTCCAGGAATATGCATCCTAAGCCACTGACCTAATGCTTTAAAGTATTTTTATAAATACAAATAGCACATACAAATTCTTTTGCCACACTTTTAACACATTATGCATGTAATATAAAGCCCTTTGGAATCTCTCTGCCCCATGTGTTCTTCAGGAGAAGAAATGCAGGTGTGTTCACATGTGCACATAGAAACCTCCACAATGCATAGCATTGTATGTGTGTCTATTTTCAGCCCAAGGTTTATAACACTGTACAAGTGTGTGTTCTCTCCAGGGGTCTTTCTTCATAGATAGACAACTGTCCCATTCTTTTCCCTGACAGGCATTGTCTCCCGTAGCTTGGTGGTTTTCTAGTCATTTCCTTATTGGCAGACATCCGGAATGTTCTCCCATGTTTTACTTTTAGAAGCAGTAGGCAGAGGACATGCAAATGTATGCTTCCTGGGCGAACAGCCATGTTCATCTCACTTCTGAAGTGGGGAGAGCACTTCTGTAGTCCAGTCAGTGGGAACTACAGTGGAGCACAGCTCATGTCTGGGGTCATTTTAAAATAAGCTTCATTATAAAAGGCTTGCAAATGAAAATCCCTGAAAACAACCAGACCCAAAGACTATACGTCTCTATGAGCCTCTATACAGTTGGAATAGCCAAAGTTTGAATACCTATGGCTTTCTTGGCTTCTAAAGAAAGCGGCCTTTAAAAATAGTGTTTGGGGTTCTTTTGTAAAGAGGCTTGGGTGCTAGGTCCATTAACTAGGTTCCACAAGATGGCCCTCCTGCCACGTGTCAGCTCAGCACCTCCCTCTCTTCCCCACCCTCCCTCCCTCCCTCCTTGCCCTCTCTTTTCCCTCCTCCATTCCTGCTCTACCCACCTGGTGGCTGAAGATCTTCTTCCTATTCAGAGTTGCTGCAAGCATGGCTTCTCCTCTGCCGGACCTCTCTCCCAAAGTATTTTCAGCTTCCCAGGCAGTCGGGGGCATGGTGATTGAGAGTGGTTTAGTCCTGGTGGCGTCAGCCTTCGTACCATTAGAAAGTGACGTGCTCCTGGGCTTAGGCTCAGGAGTTAAAAACTGGCCTGTGAAGTGCACAGCAGGAATGTACCAGAAGTACACAGCAGTGTTGGCACCTGCTGCCTGTTCCCATGCTCTCTTAGCTTCTGCCCTTCAGTTAGCAGATATTTACAGCATGCCTGGACGCTGTGAGGAACCCATGTGCATGCCCTTGCCCATGATGAAAATCACTGTTGCTGAATACTCACAGATACTTTCCCTTTATCACAGGCTGGTTTTTTTTCCTCCCATGTCAGGTAATTTCTGTTTGATGAGGCATGGGTTTTTCTTTCTTGGCTGTTTCTGCTGAGCAGTGATTCAGCACTTCATGTGCCCAGAGGTTAGCACTGGCATGTAAGGATGCTGTGTAAGATAGCATGTCTATGAAAAGCCAGTGGACTCCGGAGAAGACACACCACTGAGGCTGGACTCTTCCTCATCTGGACAGCAGCTGCGGGAGACTCGTTGGCTTCTGTGCACCACTTTTTTTTTTTTTTTTTTAACCATCTCTAATCTTGCTTTGTGTTGGTAACAGCAAACATCCTCCATTCTCTTGGCCGTAGGAGGGGAGGTCCTAGCACTGACTTTGCCCATCCCCTCTTTAAGGGGACCCTAAACCTTGTACAACTGGAATCATTTTTCTTTCCCAAGATTACAGAAAACCTACAGGAGCCTGGAAAGCCTGAGAGAACCACTTTGGTACAATTAACTATCTCACTGCCGCTTATGTGGAGAACTCAGACTAGTGGTCTTGACCTTCCTTTAGCGTGCCCTCCATTCAACTCTCAGACTTCTGGAGCTCAGGGAACTCTTGACACAGAAAAAGGAAGGTTGGCAGTCTCCCAGCCTACTCACACACAGTTTCTCCATTCTCTTTAAGGACTCAGATGCACTGACTTGCTTTTATTGCAATTATGGGTTGTTGTTGTTTTTTTTCATAATAGGCATTTTAAGTTTGATCTTATTTTAGAACACTATCCTGGTTCAGAATTTAAATTAACACCTTGCTGATTTGTGAATGAATATAGGGCTCCTTTTAAGGGGCTTGAAGTATGTGTTGCCACATCAGGATCTGAGCATAGTACTGGGCTTGAGAAAGATGGTTTTCTCAATAGAATAATTTATCATTGCCAGAGGTAACATGAAATTATTAATTTTTCCCTTAAAGCGTGTTCTTTGGAAATGTTTTCTGGAGAGACATGAATTGAAACTAATGATGTTCCCTCTTGTTAAGACTTCATTTTATTTCATGTATTCTGTTGACCCCTGAGAGAATATCCGGTCTAGAGAGAAGGAAAGATAAAACGCCACTAAAAGTCCTGCAGGCACTCGGTGACTAGAGTTAACTTCCTGTCACCATCTGTGCCCCTGCAAGCTACAGGAGCACTTTGGTTCTTGTGGAGGGATCTAATGAGGGCTTGGAGTCCTGGGGATTGAACTCAGGGTCACACTTATGCTAAGCACGTGCTCTACCACTGAGCTACACCCCAGGCTCCATGTTGTGTATTTGGGTGTTTTAGGTTTATTAGAATTCCACATGCATTTCATTTTAGTTTAAAAAACATTCTGGTTTCTGGAAACACAATAAAAGTAATGTTTGCAGCTGGAGTGACGTGTATTCTAGCTCAAAGAAGAGTCTATTGTACTATGTAATATACACATACATGTGCGCAGGTGCACACAAACCCACATCTACACACACACACACACACACACACACACACACACACACACACACACACTCATTAATTTAACTTGTCAATAGTGGTGGAGGTATTCTTTATTTTAAACTGGCTGCTTCAGAGTTCTGATGGCATTTAAGAAAGGTGTTCCCCCACTACCTCATTCCTGACATTTATATTCTATGAGTTGAAAACATGGGAGAGACTGAGGCTGGTGCCAGGTGCTGTGCTTGAATTGAAGAGCCAGCCACCTGCGTCTGAAGTTCTGTGAGTTCCTGCAGATTTTGTTGATAGAGACTTTAGCCTATCTCCTATTATTTCTAGTCTGTGCTGGCTAGTTTCATGTCAACTTCATATAAACTAGGGTCACTTGGAAAGAGGGAACCTCATTTGAGAAGATACCCCACACTAGACTGGCCTGTGGTGCATTTTCTTGATTGATGTGTGATGTGGGAGGGCCAGATCACTGTGGGCATGGCTGCTCCTCCGCTGTGGCCCTGGTTCAGTAAGAAAGTGGGCTGAGCAAGCCACAAGAAGGGAGGGAGGCAGGAAGCAGAATCCCTCCCTGGCTCCTGCATCAGCTCCTCCCTCCAGATTCCTGCTTCAAATTCTTCTCCTTCCCTTCACGATGACCAGTGATAGGAACATGTAAGCCGACATAAACCCTGTCCTTCCCAACTTGCTTTTGGTCATGGTGCTTTATCACAGCAATAGCAACTCCAACTAAAACATGGTTCACAATTTCCAGTGTGTTTACAGACACCTATAGTGCCTGAGCTAGCTTCACGTGCATCCTTCTCCATAACCCCACATACCCAAGATTCCTTTCAGTGACTCATTGTCACTTCCTGGAAGCACTGGGTTCGTTTTGGCTCCTGGGGGGGTGGGCTGCCTTACTCCATTCTCTTCCTCCATTTTTTCTTAAGGTAGTTCACCTTGTTAAAGAGTTTACTAGTTGTCAGCACAGAGAGGGCTGTGTGTGTGTGTGTGTGTGTGTGTGTGTGTCTGTCTGTCTGTGTGTTTATGGATGTGTGTGCATGTATATGTATATAGGTGTGTGTGTGTCTGTCTGTCTGTGTGTGTGTGTGTGTTTATGGTTGTGTGTGTATGTATATGTATATAGGTGTGTGTATGTGTCTGTGTGTGTGTGTGTTTATGGATGTATGTGTATGTATATAGATGTGTGTATGTATATAGGTGTGTGTGTGTCTGTCTGTGCATGTGTGTGTGTTTATGGATGTATGTGTATGTATATAGATATGTATATGTATATAGGTGTGTGTGTGTGTCTGTGTTTATGGATGTGTGTGTGTATGTATATAGATGTGTGTATGTATATAGGTGTGTGTGTGTGTGTGTGTGTATGTGTGTGTGTGTGTCTCCAGGGTACTCAGAACACCACAGGCATCAACTTTGGAAAGGGCCAGGACAGGGTCTCCTCTTCTCTCTTTCTTGCTATTCTCTGGAAGACACCGTACTGGCTCTCTTCCATATACTCCATCTCTACTAAATGCGTTACATTTCTTCACATCCCCTCTCTTCATCTGTGAGGTTGACCCAAGGCTTTCCTGAGTACCTAACAATGCACTGAAGGTAGAGTGACAACAGATAGACACTGATAAACACTTTAGGTTTCTCCAAAAGGATCCAAGTTTGACGCATCTTCAGGCTGTCCTTTGCTTTCTGTAGTAAAGGGCAGAATGGATCATGCCATAACAGGGGACCCTAAAGGACAAGGAAATGCAATTAAAATTTACTTAATTTCTAAGGCTCTCTCCAAATTATAATCCATAAATGCTCCTGTGTTAATAGAAGTTCCAGTCATAAATTACCTCCTGGGATCTCCTGTCTCCTCATGAGACAGCCACAGGGCAGTGACACACTGTGTCCATCCAACAATGTAAACTGGGTGGCTCCTCATTCTAGGGTGTGAAGAGAGGATAAGGTCATGATGTCTTTGTGGGAGCAGTACAAGTGAGCGAGGGCTGGTCTTCAGGGGCCTGGTCTCTCTCACGCCACGTCTTCCTTCCCCTCGGAACTCATTGAGAAATACGTGGCATGTTATGTTCCTGCTTTAGCTCATCCTGTTATGGAAGTACATGTACTCTTAAGTGCTGTTTAAGTCTGGTATCAAGAAGGAAAAACTGTTAAATTTTTAACACCATTTCATACATGAGAAATGGTTAAGAATCAGAAAACAGGGAACTATATGTAAGTTTGAGAAGAGCTGTCTACGCTACAGTTAATAAGTGTGGAGACAATAATTGCTTTTGTTAATGTGTATATTCTTTTAAATTTAGGAATAGAAGGACAGTCAATGGAAGTTTCTAATATTGTGGACATTCGAAATGTGCATAACCGTGAGATTGTAATGAGAATTTCATCTAAAATAAACAACCAAAATAGATTTTATACTGACCTAAATGGATACCAGGTAATTTTCTCTAAAATCACTGTAACACTTATATTTTTATGTAATTTTTATGCATATATTTATGTGTTATATACAGGGGATGTATATGTTTATGTATGTAATTTTTATATAGGATAATTGTCCAGTTATTTTTGAGTCATTTGAAAAATGTTTCTAAAGTTGAAAACTATGTCTAAAATAAAACCAAATTTTAACAGACATTTATAGCTTCTATAATCAGATTTCCAAAGTTAAAACAAGTCTTTGAGAGAGATCATGTTTTTAGAGTATTTATTTGTAAAAGTTTATTCTTTCAAATTGAAAACTAGGGGGCTAGAGAGAGTGCTTACTTGAAGAAAATCTGGTTCAGTTCCCAACACCCATGTCAGGTGCTCACAACTACTTGTAATTCTAGACTTAGGGGATTTGGCCTGTCTGGGAACCTACATGCACATGGTACATATAATCTCAATCTCTCTCTCTCTCTTTCTTTCTCTCTCTCTCTCTCACTCTCACACACACACACACACACACACACCCTTACACATACATTTTTAAATATTTAATTATTTAAAAATGAGAAATTGATGACTATGAACACTTTGCTAAAACTATAAATATGAATTTATTAGAAAGGAAACATAATTAGGGTTCGAGTCCTTTTTCTACATGAAGAACTCATATACATATCATTAATTTCATTAATAATGACATCTTTTAAGTTTTATGGTAGTTCTTTACGTCTGTTAACATTGACTGGGTATGCACATTTGTACATGCATGCAGGTACATAGAGAAGTATATGCCACTTTAGAAATGTGGGCTGCTATATATCATCATACAGCAACTCTAAATATAGTAAGAAAATCAATTCTTGTATCTTACTTGTATATTATTGATTCTTTTAATAGTACTTAAGAAAGTTCTTTGGATTATTATTTTAAATTTCTATTATTTTGAATATGTGACAGTGTGTCTTTGAATAACACCACTAAAAACATGAGCAAATTTTTAAAACATTAGCATTTCAAAAATTCCTGGCTATGAATAGAAATAATTTCACAACATATGCTTTTTACTTGGTCTGATTTTCAACTGGCTATAAGTGGAAAGGGCTGGATAATTTCCTCTTCTATGATTTCCTGCAAAAAAAAAAAGTTAAAATTAAACCTTCTCCAGAGAACAGAAATTGCAGCGTACATTCTGATTAGCATGTGAATTCGACTCCAGCCCTTAGGTTTTCAAGCGAAACTCTGACTTTATGGCAGTTCATTTTTCTTACATACAAAAGAAAGTATTTTCTTAAAATCTCACAGAAATAAGTGTTTGTTATATTGGTGTATACATGAATAAGAAAACAGTAAAAAGTGAATTGCTAAAAATGTGCATTTTCATTCCAGTAGTCAAACAAGTGTTGATATTATTTCAAGTCCACAGTGTAAATATTTCTTAAAATAAACCCCATTTTAACCTATGGAAATGGTAGTTCTTGGGCAGAACTAGAGGGAGACCCGGTTAGGGAGTGGGAAAAGCAGGAACACAAGTGAGGCGTCTTTACATATTGTTTCATAATTTTAAAAGATGCAGTCCAGTCAGGGCACGAACAGTGAGATTGTTAAGAGGAGTAGAGAATTCTTTGACAGTAGCCTGCCTGCTTCTGCCCTCTCTCCCCTCCCTTCCCTCTGTCCCTTCTTTCTTCCTCTTCCACTTCTCTTCTCCTCTCCCTCTCTGCCCTGTCTTAACTGCTGTATTCCTTTCCTAGAGTTGCGAAGCATTTGTATTACCACAAACTGAGCATCTTAAAAGAACAGGACTTAGTTCTTTCATCCTCTTGGAAATCCAATGTCTGAAGTCAGGCTGTGTGCAAGGCCACGCTCCCTGCACAGACTCTAATAAAGCACCCTTCCTTGCTGCTTCCTAGCTTCGCGAGTTTACATATAGGTGATCCTGGCGTTGCTGAGTGTGTGGCTGTGCCTCCCAGCCTCTTCCTCTGACGTCACATGTTGTTATAACATTGCCACTGTATGTGTCTCTCTGTGTCCACATTTCTTTCTTACAAGGATGCCAGGTTTTGGTCGTGTTTGTTTCTGAAAAGACACTTACCTCAAAGGAAGATCAGTTTCACAGATTATAGTTAAATAAGAATTTGAAGAGACTCAGCATAACCAGTAGGTGGTGGGGGCTTGTTGGGGATGCTGAAGGTCAGATCTGGGACATGCTTCATCAGGACAACCCTTCCATTGCTAGGAACACAGCTCATGTGAGCCACTGCCTTTACTATTTTTGAGTTTCGTTTTATACTTTCACAAGTTTAAAGAAGGAAATGGCATTTTTAAGTGGTGTGAGTAAAATCCAATGATAACAGGGTCCTGAGGATATAAAATGGTTTTAGGTACTGACAGCCTCTCAAAAGGTAAAATTCTACTTCATGCATTTAAACACGAGGCTGCAAAATACTGGTATTCAGAAGTATCTCGATTTAAAATAAACAAGAGTAAACACTGATTTTTTTTTTAAACTATAAGTATGCACTTTATTATAATGTAATATGTTAGAGGATTTGGGGACAATCTCTGTGGTATTTATTAAAACTGATTCAAGAATAATAGATAGTTCTTGAATGGGGACAGTGAGTTATTGTGCTTAGCATTCATTACAAAAGCAGCATGTTAGATCTCAATGAGAAATGAATACTTAATACCTTCATAATTTGTTTTATGCAAATATGGGAAACTACATGACTTCTGCTGGGCATTTTTTATTGTGACTTTAAATAATGCCAGTTTTAAAATCCAGACAAGTTCTACCTCTCACATTTAAAAATTGTCTTCTAAGAGCCTTGTGGTTTCTTTGCAAATGATTTTAAGGAGTGTTTTAATTTTTAAATATTTCTTTGCTTGAACAAGAACAGAAGTTATGCCTTTTTCTCTTCAGGAAAGAGATAACTAAATAATCTAATTTATGAAAGTATATGTGTAAATAATACATTTGTGAAATGAGAATTGCTTGGTTTCATAGATTCAGCCTAGAAGGACAATGAGCAAATTGCCTCTTCAAGCCAATGTTTACCCAATGAGTACGATGGCCTACATCCAGGATGCCGAATACCGGCTCACACTGCTTGCCGCTCAGTCTTTAGGCACGGCTAGCCTGGTTTCTGGTATGTGATGTTTCACAGTCTGCTTGGAGTTCTAAGTGTGTAATATTTCTGTGGTCAGACATATTAATTATCCCCCATGAGCTGCTTTCCTTCAAGAATCAGGCAAGTAGTTAACTCAGGTTTTATGAGGATAACCTAAGATGATTGCCCTCAGTCTTCAGATAAAGAGCAGGACACTGTGATGCCACAGTTGTTTTTAGAGGTAAGCGTATTTGTTAGTTTTTCATTGTGACAGAATGCCTGAAACTTTAGGCAAGAAAGCTACATTTTGGCTCATGACTTCAGGCTTCTAGCCGTAATCACTTGGCTCTTGACTTCAAACTGTAGTGAGTTGACAGCCTGGTCATTATGAAGAAGAATGGAAGAGACAGGGAGAGGAAGTGGAAGAAAGCAGACCTGAGGTCAGGGTCTACCTTTCAGGCTTTGGACCAATGACCCCCTTGAACTAGACCCTGCCTTGTAACAGCCCGTGCAGCTGTGAACATATCAGCGAGTTACTATTAATGAAGTTAGTTTTGATCTAGTCACTGCCAAGTGGCCCTGAACTAGGGAGCAGGCCTCCAACACAAGGGCTTTGGGAAACATTTCATGTACAAAGTGCCGCTGTAATTTACTTTTGCTAGTCTGTCATGTTCAGAGATCTGTGTTGTCATCATGATGGGATTGGAAACCTCAAACTCTAGAAGTTTAGACAGTTTGCAAAAGTGATACTGTAGTTCAAACATACAGTATTGTTTTCCTGGATTGTGGTGTATGACCTGCCCCTCAAAAGACTTACATCTTGAAGACCTGCTCCTATAACCATGATGCTATTGGAAAGTGGTTACTAAGCAGTAATGGAGAAAAGCAGAAATGATAATGTGTTTTATGTATTTTTAGTTGCTACTTTGACCTATGATCAAAAGGCGGCCTGTCATCTCGTAGAGTATCTGGATCCCCTCCTTCACTCAAGGGGACTTTAGTTCAAAGCAAGGCACCTGGGTTTCTATTTAAGTGGTGCCCTCAGTGAATATCTGCATAAAATTATCCTGGTGAGATTTCTTTGTCTCTTTGATTTTAGGTCAAATTGAAGTCTTCATGGATCGAAGACTCATGCAAGATGATAACCGTGGCCTTGGCCAAGGCGTACATGATAATAAGATTACAGCTAATTTGTTTCGAATCCTGCTGGAGAAGAGAAATGGTGTGAACATGGTAGGAATCCATCAACACTAAGCATTTCTTATGTTAGAGGTTCTTTCTCCCCAAAATTCAAAGTGATAACTTAAAATTTTAATCTAGTTTCTAATTTTGAGAAGTCTGTATAGTAGAGTCAGCTTATATTTAGAGAAATTTTTCAGTTAGAAATATTTGGGCCATATTGTTTTTTACTTTTCTTTACTGTATTGCCAAATATAATGCCAAGAAAGCAATTTGGATGAGATTATTTTCAAAGAAAAGACAGGTCTTTTGACCTAAGAATTAGAGAATAGATGGTTGAACTATACAGTGGATTCTAAACCTTAGTGACCATAGCATAGTCTAAAGCTTATGGTTTGAAAACAGACTGACTTGGTTTCCATATCAGTATTTATTGCTCTACATAAGATTCTAGCACTTTGTTAATCAGTGGGACAGAAGCTGAACCACAGGTGAGAACCTGTGTCTTCTCACTGATAGCAGTATTGATGCCAAAAATTGACCACTGGCTCGTAGATGCTCCCGTTGGATCTTTTGTCACCCAAGCGTCTTCCATGCCTCTCAGCACTTCTGCACTAGGCTGACTGGTTTTCTTTCAGTGCCAAGTTCTTCTCATGCCCTCTTGCTCTGTGGTATCTGTGCACCTGCCCTTTCCTCCTTCCTGTCTAGGGAGTTCCTAGCAGTACTTCAGACCGGAGCTTGCTTCTTCCTTGTCCACATTGTCTCCTCTTACGCCCCCTCTGGACTGTTTGTCTCCTAGACATGTTAGTGTATGATTAGTTGACCAGTCTTTTTCCCTGCTTTGGACCATAAACTCCATGAGAGTAGGACTGTGTCCTTCTCTGCTTCTAGGATCTTAGAGCAAGGCCCAATGTGCCGTGTGAATGGATGCTCAAATGTATAGGTGGATGAGAAAGCAGAGTCTGGTGTGCTGTGTTGGAAATTCAGCACACCTCATAGTTGTCTTCCTTCTAGACTCTTGGAATGTATCTGGCTCGTCTTCAGGCATCATAGGGCTTCTTTGCCCATGTAGACAATTTGTGTCTAAATAGACAAATAGATTGACGGGATGAAAATAGACGATTTAAAACAAGTAATTTCATAGTATTTAGAATTAAATTAGGAAAAAAAATGATTATTATTCATTTTAGATGTTAAAATTTGTATCAGCCCAGTTTAAAGAGATAAACATGCATTGGTTTCTTCTCTCTGTGTCGACACTAACATACACAATTTCTGTTTACTACAGCAATAAAGAATTTCATTTAGACCCTAAAAGCTCTCACTTAGAAGTTAAACAATTTGTTGATTCTATTCAAAACTCCTTGGATAGCAATTGATTTAAATTTGATCCAATATTTCTATAATCATATGTTAGTGAAATTTCCCTTTTACTTAACTATAGATTCTAGGGCTTGAATCCATAGCTTTTAAATAAAAAGTGAACTAGAAAAGAAACTCTATGTTTTAATTTGTAGTGGAATTGATTTAAAAGACACTGGATCAAGAAATGATGTGTGGCCCATGGTTTAACTTTTGTAGAATGTTTTTAATTTCAACCATTAGTTCTAATGTTCAAAATAATGATGTTGAAAGAGCAGCCAAAGGTAAGCTCTTCAGACTCGTGGAAACACTGGGCAGGCTGAGAGCAGTAGGTCTTGCTTTCTGGCTCTCCTGCAGAGGCAATGAAGACACAGATCTGGGGCACAAGTGGAGACATCATCCCTGCTGATGGCCAGTGGAACTGAGAAATGGAAATTGCTTCTGCCATTCACCTCTTGGAGATTTTATTTATTTATTTATTTTTGACACTTCTTCCCCCTTCCTGGCACTGGCTGGAATAGAACAAAGGACCATTGGTGATATAGAAGCCATACAGGTGTTACGGTCCTGTTGATGTGCCTTGGAAACCGGTTCTTCTCAAATATAAGGAAAACCTAGCATGAAGAGCTTACCAGATTTAAGAACACATGTTTGTGTGGTTGGGAGCTAGCATGCTCTGATAAACTTGAGGACATAAACCCCATTGAGCATTCCCCGTCAGTTCCAGCTGGTGGTGTCTATGTGGGGATGCTCGGAGAATGTGCACCAGACCCTGGGTTCCATCTCCAGCACACCCCCACAAACAAACAAACTACTGAAGACACATCATTGACTTACACATAATTGACTAAGCAAAGTGGAAGCCTTTGATGCTTGCAGGGTCCATAACTCAAGTGAGCTTGATAAAGGACAGAGGGCAGCGCAGGAAGTCCAGTTGCTGATCAAAGACCAGCACAACCAAGAAGGTTTCCGCTCCATATGGTCAGATCAGCATAAGCTGGAAACTTGGTCATGTCAGACTGCACACACAAGGCTGGACTCCCATATCCAAAACCTTCCAAACACTAAGAAACTGAACAAATACTAGTAGTAGGGTCGGTAACTGGAGGGCTGGCAGAGCCTTTGCAGCTTAATCAAACGGGTGATACTTCTACAGCAATTATGTGTTAGAAATGTGGGCTTCTCCCAAGACATGGAATTTAGAAGACTGCCTTTCTAGGGGGTTAAAAACGAGTGTAGCAGTTCATCTGTAAATATCCTGTTGAGCCCCTTGTTACTATAAAAATTAGAAAATACGTGTATGGGGGACCCTGGCTGAGACTTTGTTTGCTGGCCAACACTGTTATTTGTCCATTGTGCTTTTATGGAGAAAACTAACCACACCCTTCTCTTAACTCACATGTCTTGCTGAGAACAATCAAACTGCCAGTTCTTTAATTCTGTGACTTGTTGCATTTAAAACACTGTTTCCTTTTACAAGATTTTGTCAAACATCTTTGATTCAGACCCTTGTTTATTTCATGGGAGAATCTATGGTGCAGTTCCTAGCTCAGAGCCACAGAGCAGCCTGTAGTTCAATCCTTGAGTTTTTACCTACAGCTTTAAATTTTACCTTTTCAGCTCTGTACTGCCAAGGCCTGATACCTGGAGCTCTTGATTCTGTCAATGTGGGCTAGGACCCATGAATAAAGGCCCCCCAAGAAGGAAAGCACCAGGGTCAGGGGAACTGATCTGGCTTGGAGGATTGGTGTGCATGCAGAGCATTTTCAGTAGGTGATTCATCAGTGAAGCACCTCATCTGTCACTGAGTGTCAGTGTCTAGGATTCCCCCATACAGAACAAAGCCAGAGAGTGCTTCCTGAACGCATCCTTCTTGAATCTGAGAAGGCCCTCTTTACCTTTCTGTTGGAATCTTTCATCTTCCATTACTCAGAAATGATTTTGTCAGCATTCCTGACCAAGATTATAAAGTCGTTTGCTCTGGTAGTCCATTTAAGTGCCTTGACAAGAATGTCCCCTTTTGAGTCCTGCTATTCTACAAGCTGCATTAAATGGCACTATTGTTGGAGAACATTATTTTATGTGCTTTATTTAATCTTTATTTTAAAAAGAATTGGGAATTGATACATTTTAATACAATTCTTTCAGAACTAATTTTTTCCAGCATTTTAATACTGCAGTGTTCCTCTGATGCCATTAAGTATTTTTCTCTCCATAGTCTGAATGGTAATGATATCTACTGTTAGCTGAGCCTCTGGTACAATGGGAGTTGCCTTTTGCTAGCACCCTTCTATTTAATGCTCTTCTGACATTCTGAATTCTAAGCTCCAGATCGTTATGAATCCAGTCTTTTCTCACAGATAGGTAGCCAATCCTTTGAGTCCTGTATCACACAAAAAGATGCAAAACCTGAAGATATCAGTCCTTAATACAAAATTAAACTTGCATAAAATGTAGCTGGTGATCAAAGAACCCTTCATAAATCATTTTCTCTTCTCTATTCTTCCCATGTCTGTCTTTACTTCCATGTCTGTTTTTACCCCTTGGGTATTATTAGCTAAGGGTCTACCTAGGCACTGAGTTTTCGTTTTTTAATGTTGTCTTGCTTATGTATGTCCCTAACCGCAGTAGACTTAATTGATGTTGGACATATAGAAAATGTTGCCCAATAAGGATATATACATCCTAGCAAAGAATGAAAGTATTTTTAAGCTGTACCAAGTAAAAGGTACTGTGTAAATGCATAGTAACTATGAAGTAACATGCAGAATAGTCGCAGTTTTAAAATAAAATGGAAAGAAGAAATTGGTGGTAATTTGCCAAATTCAAAGGTCACAGATGATCTACACATGTCCCCAGTGTTTTTTATGTCCTGAAAACATCAGATTCTTTTGAGAATTTTATTTTGTCTATATATATTTTTAAGGAAGGCTGACTTCTAACTGACTATTTAGCCAAAGCTGCTATTTTCTGTTTCCCAGTGCTGGGATTATAGGCTGGTATGTATTGGTTTGGTTTTAATTGTATCAGTTGGTAATGTTGAGGTTTCAAAGTTGGATTTTTTTTCTTTTACCATTTGTGAAATATAGTTTTAGATCCATATATGGCTTGTTGAATGTGTGAAATGAACTTTTGAAAATGTGATAGAGAAACCCTGAGAAAGGGGTGCTGACATTCAGTGTTGCGTGAGATATGGGGGACATTGTGTTTCTTGTACTTAGAAGGTTTTGTGGTAGGTTGGGAGTTTTCATAAAATGCTTTTCATTATCAAAACTGTAGGAACTGCCTTGAGTATCTTGGGGTTTTTTTTTTTTGTTTTATTTTGTTTTTGTTTGTTTGTTTGAGACAGGATTTCTCTGTGTAGCTTTGCGCCTTTCCTGGAACTCACTCTGTAGACCAGGCTGGCCTCGAACTCACAGAGATCCACCTGCCTCTGCCTCCCAAGTGCTGGGATTAAAGGGGTGCGCCACCACCGCCCGGCCCGCCTTGAGTATCTTTAGTATTGATGGATGGAGGGGATGGTTAAAGCAGGAGTTGGTGAACACTACTGGATTTCCTTCTACAAGCATGATCCTCTATTGTATATTTCTCTGACTGTCATCTGTGGACTATACCCCAGAGTATTCATATGTTTATGTATTTGAGCTTTGTCAGACAATGAGTTGATTGAATTAATTCAGTGAGTGCTGTGAATACAAAACTTGCAAGCGTTTCTGGCTTGTCTTCTAGGAAGAAGACAAGAAGAGTCCAGTCAGTTATCCTTCCCTCCTCAGCCACATGACTTCGTCCTTCCTCAACCATCCGTTCCTCCCCATGATAGTGAATGCCAAGCTCTCCTCCCCTGCCGTGGAGCTGCTGAGTGAACTGCCTCTGCTTCAGTCATCTTTACCTTGTGACATCCATCTGGTCAATCTCCGCACAATACAGTTAAAGGTAAACTCAACCGATGTCCACAGAGAACGGTTTCTTTCACTCTGGACTTGCTCTACGGGGTAAGGAGGGAGGAGGAAGTTGGGGACACTTTGGAGCAATTGCTCAGCTCTCATGAGCTTACAGGAGACTTGAGATCAGTTCCCAGCACCCGGGTTGAGTGGTTTACAACTTCCTGTAACTCAGCGTCAGAGGACACTCCGCTCTACTGGGCTTTAGGTAAACACACACACACACACACACACACACACACACACACACACACACACACACACACATAGATAAATAAAAATCTTAAAATAACACGCAGTAAGCTTCCCTGTGCTCTGTGGAATAATTACAAGGACTTCCCCTTTTAGCAACTGTGCTGTTCATTTGACAGTT
The DNA here is from genome assembly GCF_903995425.1 of Onychomys torridus. Classification (NCBI taxonomy): domain Eukaryota; kingdom Metazoa; phylum Chordata; class Mammalia; order Rodentia; family Cricetidae; genus Onychomys; species Onychomys torridus. Next base: position 19,617,972 of record NC_050465.1, read on the forward strand.
GCTCTGCTTTAGAGAATATTCCAGTATTGAATTGTTTACCTCTTGGGACAGTCCCGTATGGTGAGCAGGTTAGAGTTTGCACCTTTTCCATCGTGGAAGCTAATGCTGGCCTCAGATCTCATATTTAGGGGCCAGGGCCAGGCTCATCATTCATTTACTCCTGTTTGCTAGGCAGTGTTTCTCAAAGTTAGAGAAACACTAAATGTAGTGCTTGATCACTTCTACGATAGAGGTTTTGTTCTTCATATCTCTTGTTTGAAACGTTGCAACTTGTGTGGAGAGCCAACTTTGAGGATGTTTCAAAGCGAGCATGGGAAGGATTTATTAGGCATCCAGTTTAACGGCTGGTGTGTTTTGGTTTGTATTTATGTTCCTATGGGTATGATACAGCTGTTTTGATGTTGTGAGTAGGTGCACAGCTGGAGGCAGTAAGGAAGGAAGGAGCCCAACCCAAGATGAGAGACGGATTTAAGAATAAAGAGGGCATACTGAGTAAAGCAAGGAAGGAGAAATGTCTCCATTGTGGATATGTAGGGCTTTACAGACTTCATGCCCAGGATGAGGAACTTAGGCCAGGCTGTGAAGGGAGCAGTGTGACTTGTAATAAGGAAAGCGGGTGCTGCTGCCATAACTGTGTGGATTTGTGCTGCAGCACTTGTGTGGTCCTGTGAGGTAAGCATGCAGGGTTTGGGTTATGCCTGCTAGGTGCTAGCTGGGCACTGGGCTTACAGCTGTCAGCAAAGCCAAACTGATGGCCCCAGCTCCTTGGTCCTCTGTAGTAGGAGAAGATTCCAGAAGAAAACTAACAGTAAACATATACTGAGTGATAATGAGTGGTAAGGGGGAAGGGGAGGCCCAGGAGAAGTTCAAGGTGATGCTAGTTTGCTTGGGGTGGGTAGAGGAGTCCTCATCGAGACGGTGAGAATCGGGGTAGAAGCCTGGAGGACGTCAGGAAATAAAGATCCAGTCCATATTTCTGGGGGGTTATAAGGGACAACGAGATAATGATCTTGGCAGAATTCAGAGCAAGTATGGAAGCTGTGAGGGACACCTGTGGCAAGAATATGGAAGCTTTGCTCTTCTTCTGTCCATTGCCATGTCCTCCTGTGTAGGACAGAGCCTAGACATGGGATGGGACCTTCTGTTGAATAAGTGAATTGCCTGGCTGTTTAAGCAGAGCGGTTCTCAACCTGTGGGTCATGATACCTTTGGTAATCCTCTGTCTCCAAAAATACTTAGAATATGATTCATAACAGGAGCAAAATTATGGTTATGAAGTAGTAACGAATATAATTTTACGGTTGGGGTCACTACAGCATGAGGAACTTTATTGAAGGGTCACAGCGTTAGGAAGGCTGAGAACCATCCTCTAGCATTTTGTCATGTTCTTTTGTGTATGGCTTTTTTGTTTTTTGGCTTTTTGTTTTTTGACCCATAAAGACCAGAGTGGCCCATGGAGAGAACAGCCGAGGGTAGGTAGCCTCTTTGAAATAGCATGTCACTAATTCACAAGCTGAAAGGGAACACAAGAATAGAGGAAACAGAAGACCCCAGGGCTCAGGCTCCACTTCTTTGTGTAGATGCAGAGATCGTTAGCAACCTGAGAATCCCAAGCGCTTCAGACAGTGGGGAATTCTGGCCACTACCCCTCGGCCTCATTTGTAAATGACTCTTCTCCTGTAACTGTATGAAAGGTGTGGTTTTCTTGGAACAGCCCAAGTTGCCTGCGTCACTTGGTGGAGGGTAGGGTCATAGCCTCTCTAGTCCAAGGCTGGCATTGGTTTTCATATCGCTGATTTTCAATGGTAACTTCCTGATGATCATTTGTTGGCTGTCTCCCAACTATAGGCGTTTAATTACTTCCTGTTCTGGTTTGCATCTCTGTTGCTGTGATAAAACACTGTGAGCAAAAGCATCTTGCAGAAGGAAAAGATTCATTTCAGCGTACACTTTCAGGACCAGTCCATCATTGAGGAAGTCAGGGCAGAAACTCAAAACAGGAACCTGCAGGCAGGAACCATGCAAGAAGGCTGCTTGCTGGCTTACTCCTGGCCTCACGTCTAGCTAGATTTTTTTTAATAGCCCTGGACCACCTGCCCGGGTAAGTGGTAGTGCCAGTGGTGGACTGGATCCTTCCATATCAAGTTCAGACAAAAGAAGCCCTCAGAGACATAGCCAGAAACCAAGCTGATAAAAACAGTTACTCACTCTAGGGCTTCCTCTCCGATGACTCCAGGCTGTATGAGTTGACAGTTAAGGCCAACCAAGCACCATGCATATGAAAAATCCCCTTACCTACACAATTAGTTGACAGTCTTGAGCATCCAGACTCTGTACAGACTGCACCCTACTTACTGCGGCTACCATCTTCTCGCAGACCTCTCGCTCTCTGCCTGCAGCCCAAGAGATGGCTAATGTAGCTTAGTTTGTGAAATGGGGCCACTTCAGGTAGACCTGCTTCAAGCTTATTGTGAGAAACAAAATGATGCTTGGAAAGGCTCTGGGAGACGGAAACCCTTAGTAAAGGGGCAGTTGGTTGTGGTGATATATTAATGCCCCCCAAAATATTGTATACCCTAATAAAGCTTACCTGAGGATCAGAGGAAAAAGCCAGCCACTGTAGAAAACATAGAAGTCAGGCAATGGCAACACATGCCTTTAATCCTAGAATTTAGGAGGCAGAGATACATCTGGATCTCTGTGAGTTCAAGGCCACACTGGTGAACAGAGCCAGGCATGGTGACATATACCTTTAATCCCAGTACTAACCATAGAGGTCTGGAGGTCTATACAGACAGACAGGAAGTGATGTAGCTGGGCAGAGAGAGGAAGTGAGATGCAGAACAGAGAGGCATATAGGCATGTGTACACAAGAAGTAGTACTCTAGCTGAGGATTTCCAAGTGGTAAGAACATGGCTGACTTCTTTCTGCTTTTCTGATCTCTCAGATTTTACCCCAATATCTGGCTCCAGGTTTTTCATTAATAAGACTGTTTAGCAATTTTTTACAGTAGGTCCTGATGCTGCTTACAGTGTGTGAATGTGGGGGAACAGGTAGAGATTTTGAGCAGAGGGAATAGATAATAAATGAATGTCAAGATTTGAAAAGGAAGGACTAAAATGTCAGTGGCATTGTACCATGCCAGCGTGTAACCAGGACTAGAGATGCGAGGCTGTTTTAATATTATTGGATCTATTGGTGACAGTTCCTATGTTAGCTTTGGACTCTAAGCATGTATTTTGAATGGTCATTGAGAGCAGAGGAGATTCATTGGTCCATTTAAACCTATAAAGAGTTGGTTTTTTGGCCCTTAACCTTTGCAAAAAGAAAGGTTATCATTCAGTGAAGCCGGTAAGAGTATTGTCTCAACAAAGTTGCTGCCTAAAAATGTACCTATTGTAACTCCACAAGATGCCAAAGAAGTGACAGAGTAACACCAGAGACAGCCAGAAAGGATTGGATGGGCAAGTCCAGAAGCTAGATTTCAATATTCTGAATTGAGCTCCTGGCTTTGTGTGCTGGCAACATTCAGTATACAACAGTGGGATTCACTTGGACATTGCAACTCATTCTCCCCCAAGGAACTATTGATATAAATATTGGTTTCTAAGCAAGACCCAAGGTTTGCACTGGCAGTATGTCAATTAACATTTTCCTAATAGCTCCAAGGACTGCTTGGCCTGATAACAGTACTAGTCTCTTCCTCCCTGATACCTACAAGTAGTAGCATAGTGGGGGCACCTTTTCTGCCCCTTTTCCATCCTTGGCCATTCAGTTCTAAATTTCAGTCTGGTCATCCTAGCTGCTCATGGATCAAAGAGTTATGGGTTCAGGGAGCAGTGAGAGAGGCCCAGGGAGAGCTGGAAGAACGGGACTGAGAAAGGCTGGGGGGCGGGAAGGTGACTCTGGGGTGCAGTGTGCCAGTCCTCTGATTCTCTGAATCAAGCTCACATATGGGAACCTATAGAAACAGAGACTTGGATGAATGTATACATCCCAGAGATCCTGGCTCTGTAGGTTTAGTAAGTAGAGCTAAGAGATTTAATAATAATTTACTTAAAATAATAATTCAGAAAAGCCTTTACTTTTGAGACTAGAAATTAGTGAGTTACCACCATTTAAAATAGAGATTAAATCAGTGTAAAACCACCTGGTAGGCCTGATTTTTAAGTCCTGTTTGTGGCCTCAGAAGGTGTTATTTGATTTCTTAGAGTTACCATTTCTGTTTCCCAAAGTCCCAAACTTGCAAGAATGATCCTGTTATTAGTTGATGAGCTTATGTTTTTATATAGGCGTATTTACACTTGCACTTTCTGTATTTGGAAAGTGATTTTGTGCTGTGCTTGTAAGGAGATGACAAGCAGATGTCTCAGGAGCCCTGCCACAGAGTGTAGTGTGGGCTGGCTCATTCCAGCAGCTGCCTATGAGTTTAACTGTTAACCTTCTCACTCAGTACGCCTCTTCATCCTCACTTTTTTGAACTGTCTTCTCTTGATCATTCTCTCTTCCCTTGACTCTCAAACACTTCAGGTGAAGTGTAGATGAAATTCTAAACAGTCTTAGTAAATAAGAAACACAGAGCCAAATACAGGGGTAATAGCCGAAGAGATCAGAGAATTAGCAAAGAGCCACTGACTACCCTTTAGCTTACTACCAAGTCATAGTTTCCCACATGAGAGAGCTTCTTCCTGTCTAACCTGTGCTTTTATTGCTTTCCTCTTCTGCCTTCTCATTGGCTCTAAGCCCAGCCACATGACTCCCTAGTCACTGCCTGTCTATACAGACCTCCAGGTCTCTATGGTTGGTACTGGGATTAAAGGCTCATATCACCATGCTTGGCTGTGTCCTTGACCACACAGAGACTCTGCCTGCCATGTGATCGGAGGTGGGCTACCACTGCCTGACTTCTGTTCCTGGTTCCTCTGACCCCTGATCTCCAGGCAAACTTTATTTATTAACATACAAATAAAATCACATTTCAGCATAATTAAAATATCACCACAGTGAAGCTTCTCTAAAGGTTTGAAACCTGGGTAGCATGAACACCACCACCAAAGTATACTAGTTAGGAAAACCCAGGTCACTGGGAAAGGTCAACTCCTATTAAGGAAGAGGGGTCTGGTGGTAAAGATGCTGAAATACTCCTGTCTTAGTTACTCCTTGTCGCTATCATAAGACACTGTGACAAGGCAACTTACAAAAACAAAGCATTTAATTGGGGGCTTGCTTGCAGTTTCCCAGGATTAGTCCATGATCATCATGGCAGCAGACAGGCAAGAATGGTGCTGGAGTGATAGCTGAGAGCTTATCTGTTGCAACAACAATTAGGAGATACAGAATGGAAGGCTCATTGGGAATGGTATGGACTTTGGAAACCTCAAAGCCACCCCCAGTGACACACCTTCTAATCCTTCCCAAACAGTTCCACCAACTGAGGAACAAACATTCAAATACATGAGCCTATGGGGGCCTGTGAGAGTCAATGGGAGACCAGCTCTGACCTGCTCTCACCTTTTGAGGGTTTCTTGGATAGAGGAGAGAGAAATGAGGAAATATTAGGTAGAAAGGTAGAAAGATGAAGAGGAGAAAGACAGAGACACAAAATAGCTTCGGGAGGGCCCTGGGTCAATACCCAGTCGTTGACCACAGCCTTATCCAAAGGCATTTTATAATATGCCAAGAGGAGAGGCAAAAGACCTCCCCCTTGCAAGATCAAAGCATGCCATACAACCAAGTGTAGACTTTTCCAAACACCTGATAACCACCCCCGTGACCAAATCATCTCTTGATACAGTCTTGCTGGGTAAAGCAAGCCCAGATTCTCTGAACCCTGAGTTAGGTCTTACTAGATAGCCTCTGTGGGCCTCCACAGGGGCCATTCTCATTCAAATCAATACAACTCTCATGGGTAGACAGATCATGAGTCAGAGTTCTAAAGACTAAACCCACAAATTAACCTTGGAACAAAGAGAGAGCCAGAGAGATAGTTGGTCCAGCATTCAGCTTGGAGATGGGGATGTTCAACTTTAATGTTTTGAAAAATAATGTGTAGCCTAGATTTTGTCAACTTATTCTATTGTTATTTATGTTTTGACATTTTCATTTAATTTGCACACATTACCCTTATGTTCCCTGTGTGATTTTTTTTTTATTTGTGGTTAACTGTGTTCTTGCAAAAAGTTAACCAATCCTTTCAAAATCAGTGCCACTTTTAATGTGAAACTTTCTATCTTCACTTGTTTATACTACCCCCCATACATGACACTTTGAGATTTTTGTTTTTCCTTTTTTATAAGAATTGATTGGTGCTTTATTGATCTCCCCAGCCTCTGAAAAGGTGAGAATTGAGGGGGTGGAATGTCCTTTGTTGTACATATCTAAGAACAACTGCACACCTTCCCTTAACATCTGTTATCTTATCTTGTTGATCAAAACCGAGAACTGTTACTGGGCATTTTAATGAGTGTCCTGAAAAATGAATTTTTACTGGTTACTTGCTGTCTCAGGACTTGCAGTGAAGTGTGGGATTTTCTTAGGTTTCTCACTGCTGGAATGCAATGAAGACAAAGGTTGTTCGAGTTACTAAATATGTTTCTAAAAGTCTAAATTCTTGAAGAATCTGAGCAGTGTAGAGAAGTTTTCCTACATCGTAGTCAGGGTATTTAACTGTCTAGCCTTAGTGTGTGAGCACCTCTGAAGCCCTATGAGGAGGCTGTGTGCCCCCTTGCTCTTTTAGGAGACTCTGGTCAGTTGGGGCTCATCTTGTACTTCCTCTCAGCAGAGAAATAAGAAGAAAGAGACACTGCTGTCCTTCCTTATCATCTCTTACAGAGGTGTGGTAACCATTGAATGGTAAGGTCCCAAGAGAGCTGAAGCAGGGTCATGAGTCATTCTTGCTCTCAGACTGTGAGAGAGAGTGCTTTGTGGTAGGCTTTTTCCTGCATAAGCAAACTTGTGAATATTATATTACGTCATTAAGTTTGCTAACCATCTTAAAGGTTATTGTGACATAAAGTGAGTTTGTCAGTGAATACCATTATATGTATTGTCTGGCTAGAGCCTGTATTCAACATGTGTTAGTAATCACTGTCACAGTGGTTGGCCTTTGGTCATCAGAGGGACTCTTCAGGAGTCTAACCCAGCTCCCTGCATTTACTGAAACTCAATGATTATTTGAAACCTCGTGACTGGTTTGTGGAACCAGACCTCGCTTGGATCCAGCTTTCTCTAATCCCAGCCTTGTCTGAGGGGTTCACTCTTCAAACTAGTTCAACTTTCCCAGACTGCATCCTGTCACAGGAATAGCCTCACAACCTAGCTCTGGGGATGTTGGATTTTATCTCAGGAAGTGACTTCTGTAATGGATTTTTGACTGTTGGAACACCCAGCCTGAACTGAGTGATTCACCTTCAGATGTGACCTGGCTATTTCAGAGACAGTTGCCAAGCATAACTTGGTGCAGTTTTCATGGGGTGTATATTTCCCCATACCCCTCTCCTCTGAGGTCCTGATATTAATAACATATTAGTGATTTTTTTTTTATTTAAGCATCTGTTTACTTTCTTAGAGCACATAGTGTACCTGCTTGAATGTATAAAAGTTTTTTTGAATATATATTCAAGTTAAATTCAGTTTCCCTACTTTTTTTGATGTTTTTATCATATTTAAAAAATTTCATAGAATATATTGTGATAACACTTTCAAACTCTCCCCCAACTCCTCCCAGATCCTCCCACCTCTCCACTCATTCAAGAACTCCACGCCCATTATTCATTCTTCATCTCTGTCTTTAGAAAACAAATAGGCGTGTGCAAACACACACACACACACACACACACACACACACACACACACACACACACAAGCACTGAATCAGAAGCTATAATATACCAGCAAAAGACCAGTAAGATGAAAAAAGAAAGTCCCAAACAAAGTACTATGAGACCAAACATCTACAAATGCCTTGAGTTTGTTTTATGTTGGCATCTACTACTGTGTGCGGGTCCTGTCTTGAAGTATGTCAACTACAAATAGCTTCTTTGTTTTGATGGGAGCCCAAGTCACTTCCCTTTCTCATCACAGGGACTGGGTTGACTTGATCACAATCCCGGAAGTCTCTGCTGTCTGTGGCTGAGGGTTTAGTTGGGGCAGTGCTTTGCCAATGTTTACACATGCCCTCTCCAGAGTAGCTAGTTCAAGAGGGAGTCTCAAAGCCTCCCCACACAAAGCAAAATGAGATTTAAAGGTTACAAAACACCATTGAGTTGATTTTGAGTTGACAACTACTCCTGGGCATGGGCCTGCCCCGAGGCGTGGAAATATACCTCGTGGGACTCCAGTGGAGGAAACTGATTTCTCCTTTACATGTGGGTGTCAACTGCAGATAGCTTCTTGGTTAAGTGTGGAGCTCATGTCAGCTTCCCGCTCTCAGTGCCAGAACCTCATCTGACTTGAACCTGTGCAGGCCCTGTGCATGCCGCCGTGGTCTGTGAGGTCATATGTGTGTCAGTCCTGTTGTGTCTGGAAGACACTGTTTCCTTGGAGTCGTCATCCCCTCTGGCTCTTACAATCTTCCTGCCTCCTCTCCTGTACAGATAGATCCCTGAACCCTGAGCCCCAAAGTGGGGGAATTGATGAAGACATCCCACTCCAGACAGAGCACGCCGAAGTCTCTCACTCTGAACATGGTCTAGTTGTGGGTGTCTGAGTTAGTCCCCATCTACTGTAAGAGGAACCTTCTCAGATGATGGCTGAGTGAGACACAGATCTATGAATATAGCAGATTATTGTTCGGAGTCATTTTATTGCTACAGCCCTTTAGCAGAACAGTAGTTTTATGAATTTATGAATAGGAATTTAAATGAAGTTCAACTTCTTCGTGTTCACTGAGATGTATAAGTATTGTCTTCAGCAATAGGGCTTTACTTTCAGTTTGTGGAGGGCAACCAGTAGCCTTGGCAGTAGCCTGTGATGTTTGGGGTTTCTCACAGGGCCTCTTTGACCAAAGAGTCAACTAGATGTAACCCATTCCTGGCACTGGAAGTTTCACTTGGTGGTGGAAGATGTCAAGTTGGGGCATTCTCTCCTCTGTATGTGTGTGTGTGTGTGTGTGTGTGTGTGTGTGTGTGTGTGTGTGTGTGTAAATAAAATCTTCTACAGTACTAGGTTAAGTGGCTTTTTATGAATGCTCCAGAAAGTTAAAAATGCCACATAGTTTAGATTAACAGTGACAAGTGCTTCTAGAAGAGTTTAATTAAGAAGGCATCTAATCTGTGAATCCACATATAGACTGTTTGGGGCTTTGATATATAACATTAGGTGTAAAATTGGACAGTTCTCTTTTTCTTTAGCTACAAAGTTGTAATGTCAGTGGGGAAATTTATGAATGTGAATTTCATTTGTATTAATTTGTAATGTTTGTAATCACCTATTTTAAGTTGATGAATTTCTTTAAAAACACAAATAGCCAAGGGCATCCTATATCAAACACTGGACCACATTTTTTCTAGGTTATTTCATTTCATCTCTATTCTGTAGAAATGGGAAAACCTGGTTTTACTAAATGCAGCTACTAAATTGCAGAGCACAGAGTGGCTGACCAAGGCCTGACCTAAGTTCTGAGTTACTCATCTTCAGTTTCTCAATGAGCATATTTTGTCCTTTGAGGCTCTGTGAGACAGTATAGATAAAATTCATGCTGGAGTCATCCACAGGATGAGTTCATGCAGGAAGTAGGCAAACATTAATTCTATTTTATAGACAAATTAATGCTTAAAATAAGTTGCTGTTCCCAGGTGCCACAGTTGGTACAGGATTGATTTCTCATTGTTATTCTTATGATGATCTGTGTATAATTTGCAAAGGGTTTTCTATGTGATATTTTTATGCTCTGAAATGTGTTTTGGGACGCAACATTTTGTTGAAGTTTTATTAGACATCTTTACCATCTATAGATTTAGAGTTGCTGTGTATATCATGGTCCCCTGATAATTCAGAGTTCTTTACATTTTTTCTCTCCCTTCAGACAATAGCTTGCAATACCCCTGAAAATAATACCAGTGCCCAGTATCAGAGCATGTTATCCTAGCTTAGACCCTGAGGTGGGAGAGCAGTTTAAACTGCTCAGGCCCCTTAGCATTAAGTCACATGGAGATTTTCTGGCAGCTATTCAGAAAAGAAAACCCTGCATCTAATGAAACAGAGCTTAGCCTCTGGTGATGATGACCATGAGCTTGGCCATGTCATCTCTCCTGCTGGAGAAGAGAGAAGTAAATTGTGTCTGTCCCAGAACCGCTGTCTAGCAACAGACAGCTCTCTTTGAATAGTTTACATATCATAAAAGTTCCAAAGATTTTTAATTCATTTCGCTTATCCTCACAAACACCTTTACACTTTTCCCCCATTTGTGTGTATTTGAGTGCATATGTGAGCATGTGCAGGGGCTGCAGTACACGTGTGGAAGTTAGAAGCCTGCCAATATTGGTTCTTGCCTTTTTTGCCTTGCTTGAGGCAGGGTATCTTTGCTGCTGGGTAAGCTGGGCTAACTGGCCTGTGAGCACCCAGAAACTCCATCTCCATCTCTCATTTTCAGGTAGGGATTGCCAGGATTGGAGATGGTTGCACTTTGCTTCTGCCTCTTATGTGGGTTCTGGGGATTCGAACTCAGATCATCAGACTTGTTCACCAAGTGCTTTTTCTCACTGAGTCATCTCTTCAGATTCCATCTTTGCACTTTAGAAAAAAATTATTAGGATGATTCTAACTTCAAATACCCCAAAATCTGAATCATGCATGACATCACAATTTAGATGAATGCAAGAGAATTTATTGCAGTGAATAAACAAACAAATAAAATGTATGTTTCTTCTCATCACTGACTGGTTATGTTTGGTGTTTTTCTCTTTGCCCCAGGAGGATTCCTGTAATGTGAACTTAAAATGACGTATCAAATTAATATATGTGGGCTGGTATAGCATAAGCAATTCAGTTTAAATGCCTCTTCTATAAAAATAATGAAGCAACACATTAAAGATGAAAAATGTTAGTGCACCTCACAGGAAGTGGTACTTAATAGAGAAGTTTTCCCATGTTAAGGCTGATGTTACATCATCACTTGACCAAACCAGGACTAAGTTTATGTATGTTTTATTCAATAGATGTGTATGTAAAAACCTAGATTATTATATTTGAGGAAACTTTAATAAATCATTATTGGCATGTGGGCAAAAAGAAATCTATTCCTTCAGGAGTCATGGGGAAGCAAAGGCATGAAGTTACTTTAACCAGAACCTTGGGAGGTAAACTTGAGTGGGGATGGAAATGGATGTGCCCCACGAGTGTGTCCCTTTGAAGAGATGAATTTATCGTATCTCATTGTCAAGTAAAAGTACAGACATCAGACAGTGCTGTGTGACGTGCTGTAAAGACTTTCTTTAATGCTTGTGTGGTGTACTGGTGTTCTCATTTTCAGATGGGCAAAGGCTATTCAGATGAGGCGGCCTTGATCCTCCACAGGAAAGGGTTTGATTGCCAGTTCTCCAGTAAAGGCACAGGGCTTTCCTGTTCTACTACTCAGGGAAAGGTAAGTTAAGAGTGTGTTTTTGCTAGTCAAGACAGCAGAGCTTTGAAATGCTCACTTTGTGCAGTTAGGACAATCTAGCCCTTCATTGCCCAGAACTCCTTTGTTCCTGCCTGCCTGCAAGCCAACTTCAGTCTCTTCATCTTCACAAAACACTTGCTCCATCTAAAGTTTTGGTCTCCCATCTTAAGACTAAAGCACCTTACATCTCTTTTTCCCCATTTTCCACTCATCCAGGCTACCCATGCTCACATACCATGTAGTTTTGCCATGGTAGGTAGAACTCACTTTCCACAAAGGCTGGGACAATTTTTAAAATAACTGATGATTGCCATAGCAATAAAGTTATGGCATAAACATCAAGACCATTGTCAATGAATAATTGAACACAGCCCAGAGTCAGCTGTGCAGAGCTCAAGTCAGTTGATTCATTTGGAGAAATAAATGTTTGTCTGGGTCTCCTGATTGATCCAGATTTGTGTCTGAGTCATCACTGTGGAGATCAGATGGCTCATTAGTCTGCACCCTGCTGGCTGCTTGCCTGTTCTTGATTTTTCTCCTTAAGTTGGTCGTCTGGCAGTTCATCAGCCTCTCCTTGGAAGGATGAACATCCAGCCTCCTGCCTCTAAGTGAGCCATGACTCACAAAGCAGCTGCCTGGTCCTTGCACATAGCCAGCAGCTTGGCAGAACCAGCTCTCTGCCGGAACTCTGTAGGCACACCACAGAACAGGCTCAAGCAGTCTTGATCCAATGCTATAGGCACACCAATGTGTAGGCATGCCACAGAACAGACTCAAGCAGTCTTGATCCAGTGCTACAAGTTAGCACACATCCTAAGGCAAACCCTGAGAAGAGGGTTTGCTTGGATGACTGGCTCTCTCTCTCTCTCTCTCTCTCTCTCTCTCTCTCTCTCTCTCTCTCTCTCTCTCTCTCTGTGTGTGTGTGTGTGTGTGTGTGTGTGTGTGTGTGTTTTCCAGTGTATTTCTACTCTATTAGTGATGATCTGAATATACGTAATAAACCTTCTAGTGTTGAAGTATTGAGTCTTAAGAGAGATAATAGAGTCATATTATCCCAAGAGACACTTTAGGATAACCTGGCAAGGTGAAGACTATATTTTCCCGATATCCAACAGAAATGCAAAGGAACTTCTCACAGCTATGTGTCTCTCCAGGGATAGTTTATGTATTCAGAAATGCCCTTCTTCCTTCATTTTCTTAAAAGGGAAATTCACTACATAAATGCATTCCTTCCTGTGCTTTGTTAAAATTAATTTCATAGATGTGCTACAAGTCTTCACTCGGGGTTGATCTGAATATGCAAATCTTGTCACTTGCTTTTTTAGATGTCAATCCCCAAACTTTTCAACAAGTTTGCTGTAGAAAGCCTCATCCCTTCTTCACTGTCCTTGATGCACTGGCCTCCAGATGCCCAGAATGTGAGTGAGATCAACTTGAGTCCCATGGAAATCAGCACGTTCCGGATCCGCTTGAGATGAAACTGACTTGAGATTGGAGGGGAGGGCCTGGCTTCGTTACCCTCGTGGTTTTTACGTGCAATAACTAAGCACATTACTTTAGCTTCCAGCTGTTGGGACAACATGAATTCTGTGATGTTTTTTTTTAAACTTGTCTAGTAAGAAAAGAAGAAAAAGCCATGCTTTCAAAAGGTTTCTTTTTCTAAGTTTGCCCCACAAACTACTACTATCAGTGCGAACTGATGTAACACACACACAAAAAAAAAAGAAAAAGAAAAAGAAATATTGAAAGACAACCCCTCAACAGACTGTATCTCAGGTTAAATGCTAACTAATTATGTTTGCATTGAGGGTTGTAAAGAGATTCTTAAAAAGTAATACCCATTTGACCTAAGTGGAAAGAAGAAAACAAAAGTTGGTGGGTAATAGTTTTTAATGGCCAAAATAGTTGTAATCATTGATCATTGCTACAAATTTAAATTTCTGTGTGTGTTTAAATTATGTGGAAAAGTGCAATCCCTCAACCCTTATGATAAACGTCGTTGATTTTCATACTCCTGCCCAATGAGCCTCTAGACTACCCTTTCCTACCCGTACATTTAAAAAAAGAACTGATTTTTTTTAGTCATTCACCAGTAGAAAAAGAGGCATATTTTCATTACTTGACAATGTGGGATGGGTGCAATTTATTCCATTATCACTGAAACAGAAGAAGCAATTCCATTTAGGTACCACGAGGTGTCTTTTTACACAGCTCATTTGAATACAGGTGTTCCAAGGCGGGGTTTTCTATTTTTAAATTACCATATCAAAAATCAATGTGCCTTATTTTTGTATAAGTCTTGTTAAACCTTTTGGCGTCCATATTACTGTGTGGGGAGGGGAGGGGTATGGGGGGGGCTGGGACAGGAGTTGGGTACTTTCTATAACTCGTAAATTATGTAACTTTTGCTTGATAATGCTGGCCACATTCTGATCTGTTTCATTAAATTTGTGGTGGTGTTACTCTAAACATTTTGACTATTTGAATGTACTGAGATGTCAGAAAACAAAACAAGGAAGAAAAATATTATTAATTAAAATATGCTGCTGCCAAGGAAACAGCGACTTGAAGCAAGGATTTTCTAACACATGAGATCCAAATCCTGTTTGCGTTTCACAGTAGTCAACCATATTAAAGAGAGAAGGCTTTAAAAGAGACTGTCTTAAAATCCACTGTGTGTCGCTCATCTTGATGTGTTTCACTAAAGACTATGTTCCAAACTTTGTGTGTGGTGACCTCAGTGTGTTATTCTAGCCCATGTGCCATCACAGGACTTTTAAGTTCATTTGAGATCATTGTTTCTTTAATAGAATAATAGTATTTAATTTCAGCATAAAAGAATTCTCTGGCTATGTACACTTGTGAAAAATTCTCCTCAGTGTCTTAACCTGGTTTAGTATTCTCTGATTTCAAACTTCCATTTACCTCTTGTCATTCCAATACCCTTACAGAGAAAAGCATTTGTTCTGATAGTCCTCTGGATTGTCCCTCTGGACACAGCTCCTACACTCACTGTTCTGTTCTGCTCATGAACTCCTTTGCCTATAAATCATCAAGGAAACAATTCCAGAGTCGACAACAGTACTGCAAGGGTATGATTTCATGCAATAAGCATGTGACGTACATTCCCTCCCTCACTTGTTGGGGAATAAGCAACTGAAGAAGTACAACAGAACACCTTCTGTAGACCTCTGTGGACATTGGCTAGGATAGTTAGGATCAAAGGCCAGGAACGGGATCGGTATTCTTGTTGTGTCTTAAGGGTGTAGCCTCCTGTGGGTGTTCACTGTGTTCGGTGGTTAAGTGATGGCACTTAGTCACTGCAGAAATTCTGATGGGATGAAAACTGATGCAATAAAAATGGGTCTGCCCTGTGCCAGTCGGGGTCCTGGCTCGGTGGGTGCTGCTGCCACCAGCTCTTTACTCACGGGTGAAGCAGAAATTCTACGGAACCAGCAAGTTTCTGCTTTTTAAAATTATTTTCAGACTACAACATCAGGGAAACGAAGAGAGGGTTTTTTGCTTTGGGTTATGGTCAAGAATTAACTAAAGAATTCAGTTTCTCTGGCACACATAACAGCCAGCCACACTTCTGTCATGACCTCAGTGGTCTGTCTGGTTGGATTTTATTACATGGATTGCCACAGGTATTCAGTGGACCAAGTTGTTGCTTTACCGCTCTCTCCTCACTTCTTGAAATTTTAATTTTGTTTATTAGGTGCATTGTTCAAATATCAGTGTTCTTCTTTTCTAAAAATATTGATTTTAAATAAAATGCTGTAAGATGTTATAAAACATCGTAATTATCCCCCTGTGTCTTTGTACTTGTGCTGAAATGTTTTCACAGTCCTTTGTCTAGAAGAAAATGTTTACTTTCATTTTGATTATTTTGCTCATTGAAATCAACAGGTTTTGATATTTTTCTCTTGGAAGATTTTTATAACTTTTTGGGAATATGTAATATAAGATCTCTAATAAAATATAATCTTATCCTGTGCACTGTCTTCTAGAGTAGTTCTTAATCCTATTTGTAAATAGACGTATTGACACATTTATAACAAAGGGTGGAGCAGTGGTGGGCCTGTTCTTTGTGCCTTCATGAAGAAACCATTGGTATTCAGTTCAGCTCTAGTTAGTAAAGGGTTCTGTGAGTGGGTGGCAGATGAATATTAGTAAGTTTCACATCCTATTTGGAGGACCTTTGGATTGGAGTCAGGAGCCCTGTCCAGCTGTTGAATCCATTGATCCTTCTCTAGCCAGCTACATGATAGGAAGACTCTGGTCAGATTCTATGTATGGAAATAACAGGACAGAACAGGAAATGGAGGGAAATCAGTACATGAAGCTAAGAAGGCTCCTATAAACTGATCCAGAAAATAAAGCTGGTGGGAAGACAGAATGCCCAATGCTGCCACAGCTCTGTCCAGGCTAACACACAGCTGCGGGGGCTGAGGACTTCCTCCAATAATCTCCAGTTGGTGAGGAAGAGTCCTGACGGTCCACAGGTGCATGCTAACTGGGAAGCTTATACTTATTTCGGGTGACATACAGTAAAGAAATTCAGCAAATATTAAAATGTATACACAAATATGTAAAAGTATATCTACTTGGGAAATATAAAAAGTAAGTCCTTGGCTCCATAAATTTTGATTATCAGCATGTTACAGAAATGTTATTAAACCTGGCAAAGAATTTTTGGGTTAGGTGAGTATGTGTTCATAACATGTCCTACAAATGTTGATTTGAAAGCAGCTGAGGTGAGTCTGGTTTTGAGTGGTTGGATCAAAACCTACAGTAGAGAAGGAATTAGCAAATGTGGTTGTCCTGTCACAAGCTGAACACAAATACCTTGAGGCCAAAATGGACAAGAATCCTTCAGTACAAAGTGCCTCCATCTAGAATGGGAAACTGCCTTCCGTCAGTGATGCTCAGGAGAGCGAGCATTCGCAATCCAGTGGAAACCAAGTGTGAAGCTTTCCAGGTTTGGCCTTTATCTCTTGCCTTGCCTTTGCTACTGCTGTCCTCATTCTTGGACTTTCCGTTCATTGGCAGGAGGAGCAGCAGACGACCCAGAGCCATGTGTAGACGTTGCAGAGCCCCTGGTAGAAAGAACACCTTTTTGTCATTGTGGGTAGCACATGGCACATTTCTTGCAGTTGCTGTCATGTTAGTGCCACTGCTCTCTTCTTCATATGCCAATGATTGCATTAAGGACATAGACTTAAGAAGTTTGCGAACCACATGGGAGAGTGGGTACGCCTGTGGAAAATGGGAATCTATAGCTATGGAAGTGGCTTTAGGGTGGTAAGGGTGTTTTGGATGGGAGTTGGTATTTCTGGTGTCAGGCAAAGTACAGTAGGAACACACTGCTGAGGAAAATCGAATATGGATGGGAAATTTCGAGAAAGTAGAGAGTATACCTGATTTGACTTTCAGGAAAGGTTCTGTAGAAGAAATCATTAGGTAATTTGTAAAAGGTTAATCTGGTCTTCACAGAAAAGACTTTAGGCCTGCCTGACTTGTTAAAGACCAGAATGGGGAAACATGGTAACACATGGCACAACCTGCCAACTGGGACACGTTTCCACTCTCTGCAGAGAGCTGCTACACAAAACTCCACAAAGGAAAACTTCCCTACATATGTGTTCTCCAGTGTGGAAGCCACTGGCCATTGTGGCTCTGGGATATTAGGAACAAAATGGGTGGAGCTCATTTGCTGAGTAGTTTAATTCAACTTGAACTGCAGCATATGGCTCTTCTTCTGGAGCATGTCCTAAGTAGACATAGAATAGACAAGCATTAGGCCAAATTTGAGGCCACATTTTGCTCCAATCCTCCTCCCACTGTGGTGGTCAGACCCAAAGCATTGGCTGTCCTGGAAACTTGCTGGTACCACAAACCCTCAATCTTACCCCAGACCAAGGGACTTGGAATCTGAGTTTTACCCATCTTCCTTGAGAATCTGTGCCCTCAATGATCACTGGCCAAGCCAGCAGTCTAGGAGCCTGGGAGTCTCTGCATGTTTCCTAAATAGCCCTTGACTATTTAGAAATAGTTCTATGTACGTTCTATGTACTACAGAGGCCAGAAGACATGCCCAGTGCCAAGTGCCAGAGTGTTACCTCAGGCTCCTCTCAGCTGCCTGCTTGCAGGCCTGCTGATTTTAGGTTTTGCTTTGTTTTTCCCCACACAGAGGCCAAACTGAGCTTCTAAAAAATATCCAGGCTTCTTCCTTGTTTGTTTCTGTTTGCCAACACACTTGAAGAGGCATAAAGTTGTGCCCAGGCTGGAGAACCCTCCCTGACCTGAACTTAATTGTGCACACTTAGTAATTCCTATTAGACCAGCGGCCATGTGTTCCATGCTGCCCATCTCCCCACTGACTGTCTTCACGGATCTCTGGTGTGCTATACAGGGCCTTGGCATAGGGCAGCCTTCTCTCCCTGCTCATCTGGAGGATCCCCCTTTGCCCAGCAAGTGTTTGGTGGCCCCTCCAGCACTGCTCTTTTACAAGCCATTTTCTTGCCTTGCTTATCTTCCCACACCTGACATCCAGTAGGTTGAACTTGCCCAGAATGCAGGCTCTTCATCCTGTCTGCTTGTATCCTTTACAGAACAGGAGTCCCCCATAAATATTCATTTGTAGTTTTTTGGTTGTTGTTTTGTTTTTTAACTCTTTGAGGGCCCTCTACCCAGCTCCCCCCCCCCAAAAAAAAATACATGGAGACTTATTCTTATTTATGACTATCTGGCCTTAGCTTGGCTTGTTTCTAGCCAGCTTTTCTAACTTAAATTAACCCATTTCTCTTTAACTACATTTAGCCTCTGGGCTTTTCCCCTTTCTTTATTCTATATATTTGTCTTTTCTTATTCCATGGCTGGCTGTGTGGCTGGCCCCTGGCATCCTCTCCTTTTCCTTTTCCCCTTGCTCTCTTCTCCTAGATTTCTCCTCCTCTTTATTCTCTCTGCATGCCAGTCCACCTATCCTTTCTCCTGCCTAGCTATTGGCTGTTCAGCTCTTTATTAGACCAACCAGGTATTTTAGACAGGCAAAGTGGCACAGCTTTACAGAGTTAAACAAATGCAACATAGAAGAATGCAACACATCTTTGCATCATTAAACAAATATTCCACTGCATAAACAAATGTAACAAACCTTAAACTAATATTCCACAGCACTCATTCAGTAAGTAAACAATAGGTTCAACTCATGTAAATTTTGAGAAGCAAAAATTTTGATT
Source organism: Onychomys torridus (assembly GCF_903995425.1). NCBI lineage: Eukaryota > Metazoa > Chordata > Mammalia > Rodentia > Cricetidae > Onychomys > Onychomys torridus. The sequence continues at coordinate 19,636,813 of NC_050465.1, forward strand.
TCAGAATGAAAGGATGAAAATCCCTTAACATTTAAGTATTATGGACTTAGGGATGGGATCATGCTGTCCTAAACTAGTTTAACTCCCTTTTCCAGGCTATCTGTTTACCTTGGGAATTGACATATTACATACTCCAGTCAATGAGCTGTCAAGGGCAATTAGTCGAGGGCTTGTGAAAGAGGCCTTTTCTCTCTGTCTTAAGAGGAGCTACCATCTTCCTTTCATGCAACAAGTTCACTGTCAATACTGTGGGATAGTTGATGGTAGGGCAAATGTAGACATTTGCAACCCTGCAAGCACAAGCCTGAGAACCAAGATAAAACCAAGTAAAGACAGAATAGAGGTGAGGTCCCTGACGCTGAGTGGCTAAATGAACCAGCTCCAAACTTCTTCCATGTGAAATGATAAGCTACTTGATTTGCAAGTCAGTTCAATTTAATGTCATGTTTCATGCTCATTTCAACTGACTCTCTCAGGGTGTCATCACTACTCCAGAAGACAACTTTCATATATTCACTTTGCTGAATATTATATGTTCTTTGAGTGGTTTTTCATTGGTTGTATACCTGAATGTGAGAATTTAGGTGTTCAAGCTGTCTACTGCTGCCAACCACCTTGCACATTTTCCTCAAAATGTTTAATAAAACTGATTAACTCATTGTATAACAGAGAAGTTTTTTTTTCCTTGACCATAAGGTGGGAAGGGGGAATTTAAAAATTGTCAAATAATCAATGATGTGAGTAATGCTTGATGAGTGAAAAGTTATCTTGACATATCTACGCAGAGAACATTTTGACTCAAATGTGAAATTTTTGACTCCTGTGATATAAGATGAACCTCTAATGTCAACCAAAAAGAGGAAATGTGGGGGAGGAGGGAAGGGGTAGGTGTGGAAACTGAGTCCATGGTGGCTAGCTTCTCTGAAGCATCTCACCCTTAAATAGCCTCAGATATTTTTTTATTTGTGTCATTGGAGAATGAGATGTGGATTTCTGAATCTAGAAACGAAGGAAGCTGTGGAGCAGTGTTGAATAAGATGATTGTTCTTGGGGGGTCTAGTGTTCTTGATTCTCAGCCTCTGCATTGCTTCATGGTTTTGTTTGCTTGTTCATGTGTTTGGTTTAATTCACAGCAGAGTCCAAGATCTCCAAGGGAGTGTTAGTGAGGACAGTGTGTCCCTGGTGCTAAGTGTGTCCTGCTTCACTAATCCAAAGGCTTCAGTCATTGGTTGGCTACAGCAGAAGGCTCAAAGTACTTGCCTTTCCTGGAGTGGGTTTCTTTGTCATAGGCAGAACCAAAATAAATTCACACTGACTCTATGAAGTGGGTTTATCCAGAAGATAAAAAAAAGTTATGCCTCCCTTGTATCTTTTGTCTTCCTAAATGTATTTTCTAAGTACAGTGAATACTGTTTTGAAATGTAAAATTATAGTAAATTCCACAGCTTTATCTTCACAGAATTTATGATATCTTTAATCAAACCTGAATATACTTGGATCTTTCTTCCGGCCACCAACCAGCTCACAAATCATAACACGGGGACTTATTATTAGTTTTGAATGCTTGACCTAGCTTAGGCTCATTTCTGGCTAGCTTTTTTAATTTAAATTAACCTGTTTCTCTTTATCGACCTTTGCCTTTTACTTTTCTTTCCTTCTTTATGTTTTATTTTAACTGCTTCTCATGTCCGCTGGCTGGTGGCTGCCTGCCTGGCCCCTGGCATCTCCCTCATTCTCTTCTCCTTCTCTCAGTCCTCTCTCAACCCTAGATTTCCTCTCCTATCTATTCTTTCTGTCCATTAGTCCCACCTATCTCTTCTCTGCCTAGCTATTGGCCATTCAGCTCTTTATTAGACCAATCAGTTGCCTTAGGCAGGCCAGGTGAAACAAATGCAACATATCTTTACATAATTAAACAAATGCAGCATAAACAGAAGTAACATGCCTTTACACAGTTAAAGTAATTCTGCAGCATAAACAAATGTAACACGTTTGCCAAGTTAAAATAATATTCCATAATACCTGAAGGCAACCACTTTCAATTTTTTATCACACCTGAAGGCCACACTTCCAGTTGTTTTTTTTTTTTTTTTTATCATACTGTCAATTAATAAACATTAACTCAGCTTTTTCATTGGTTAAGGGACCTACGCTGAGCTCTGCAGTACTTCTCTCTAAAGAAGTCTAGTAGAATTAAGGTGGCCTGGAATGGGAGAGCAAGAGGGTATGTTAGCATAAATGACAGATACTCTGGGATTTCAGAGGAGGGAGCAACTCAGCTGAGCCTAAAGGGTAGGTTCATCCCCAGTTAGGATGGGAGAGAACAGAAAGTTGAGGAGAATTTGGTGGGAATTTGTGGAAGAACAAATTAATAAGAGGTAGGACAGGAAATGTCCTTGACTAAAAAATCCCTGTGCTCGGGATCTAGACATTATACTCTACATAAGGAAAATAAATGGTTGTATGTATGTTAACACAGGTTTAAAAACACTGCAAATATGAAAGGAAATATGGATGTGTGTATTTTCCAGAAAAAACTCCAGTTGGTCACATTGTTTAATCTGTTGTGAAGGAAAGGATATGCATGTATGTCTCAGAATTTGTGAATTTTTTATTCTAGCCATGTCATGCTTCATTAAGGCAATTATGAAATTTAAATGCCTTATTCATGAGTTTGTTGATTCCAGAGCTCTGTAATAAAATACTCCAATGAAACCCTAAGACTGGAAAGGTAAAATATAATCTAAGTTTGGACAGAACAGTATTTATTATAAGGTTATTAAAGTAGCTCCATTCATTAATCTTCAGTAAATCTATTTTAGGGGTATGTTTAATTTGTCAACCATGAACTTAGAAATATTTGTTGCATGGACAAGACACTAAAAATTAGTAAGATACATATGAAAATAGTGTTAGCTTTGTAGGTGATCTATATATTTTAACGTTCATTTATTTTAATGCCCATTTAGAGCCTTGTCATAATACAATCTTTGGGGACTCTGCCGTTAAACTGTTGTTATAAGGATGATGTTGTTTCACTCAGTAAAAATATACATTAGGTAAAGAGATTAGGCCACCATCTCCCAAACTCTTCCCTATTTACATGATGGGAAATGAGAGCACTTTCTAGTGAGTTCTAGCAGAGACACATATTTATTCCTGATACTTTAATACATAAAGGGGAAGGGAATGTCTTTGATGCATGTGATTCAAATCAAAAGAATTCAAGGAACAGAGTGGTAATGGCAAAAATGGTTGGTCTTTGAAGTGCTGCACCTGGCTTCATTAAAATCTCTAGAAATAATCAATAAAAATGAACCTGATTAATATTTAAAGGAGAACTATTTGGGCACCTGGTATCAAGGAACCAGGAGGTTGTCTGGAGTTGTGAACTTTCCAGAGTTCCAAATAAAAGGCAATTTGCTTGTCTAAACCACACAAAGCATGGTTGAAATGGAGAGGGTGTGGCTACTGCTGCGTTCTGGGACACTGAAGTTTAGAAAGCAATGTGCTGGTTAGTTTTTGTCAACAATGCAAACTGAGTCATCACTTGATGACTTGCCTCCATTAGACTGGGGGACTGTGGGTATGGTACAGTTTGGTTTTTTGATTAATGATAGAATGCCTACCACCATCCATCCACCTCCACCCCTAGGAAAGATGGTCCTGGGTTGTATAAGGAAGCAAGCTGAGCAAGCAACTGGAAGCAAGCCAGTAAGCAGCCTTCCTTTGTGGGCTCAGCTTCAGTTCCTGATAAGTGGTCATAAGGTAGTGGTTCTCAACCTGGGGTTTGAACCACCCTTTCACAGGGGTCCCATATGAAGTAGCAACAAAAATAATTTGATGCTTTGGGGTCCCCACAACATAAGGAACTGAATTAAAGGGTCACAGTGTTAGGAAGGTTGAGAACTATTGTGATAAGGTGAAATAAACCCTTTTCTCTCCCAGTTCCTTTTTGGTTATGATTGATGTTGGTCACAGCAACAGGAAGAAATTAGGTTAAGGAAGGAGCAAGGGGTGGGGGTGGGGGAGTGACAGTGGAAAGAAGGTATCTTTATTGTTAATCTTTTTGGTTCTCTTCATCTTTCAGAAGACATCAGAAGTAAAATCATAGCACTGTTACATGGTACCTAACATTCATCATGTCATGGCGGGCATTGTAGACCTATCTTCTGTCTCTTAACCTTCATAGCCACACAATAATGTACACATCTTTGTCACACTCATTTTATAGTACAGAGAAGTGAAGACAGGTGGAAGTGGATTCCAGCCATTGTCTATGCAGGGGTCTGAAAACCTTAGCCAGAGATAGCCCAATGATTGTTTTCATAAACACATGGAGTCAGTGGTAGTGTTTCTTTACATATTTTGTATGGCTACCTTGTAGCTAAATGGTAGAGATGAGCTTGCAAAGCTGAAAACATTCACTAGTGGTCCTTTCTAGAAAAGAAGGTGTTGGGAGAGGCTGCAACCTCTTAGAGGATTGCGGAATAGGGTTATTTACAGGAGTTTCCACTTCAGAGGGAACTGCCACTGGGGTTGTCACATCAAGGAGATGTTAATTAGAGAAGAGAATAGGAAGTGTGTGGTGGCAATAACAGAAGGAATGCTGGATTGGTGTCTGCCAATCTGGATCCTAGTCTTAATTATACCAAATGCTGCTGTGGGACCTTGAATAAGTCACTCCATCTCCTAAGAAATTGTTTTTTCCCCTGGTCTAATTAAAGCCACACTGTAGAGTTTCCAAATCAGGTTTTCGGAACACTTTTTCTGGTTTGGGAAGAGTTCTTTCAACAGATGAAATGTATTTTAACTGGTTCCCCATGGCAACACTTATAGCTATTTCCAAATAACCTTTTGAAGTCTCCCTGTTTTGGTTGGACACCTTTGGGTGTTTAGGGTTGGGAATAGAATGATCTTAACGCAAAAACTTATTTTTGTTTTCTTTATATTTATAAATGCCAGTGATTTCTTCCCCTGAACAACCTAAATCTGAAAGACTATGTTCGTGAAGCTTTTCTCTCTGGAGAAGCTGAAGACAGAATTTGAAGGGCAGTGTGAAAAATTCTGAAAGGATTGTATGAAAACAGCTGTGAGTCTTTACTGGAAGCTCATGAATGTCATGTGTCCAGACCAGTGAGGCTGAAACAAGAATTCCCTTTAGTACACTGGCTGAGCTAGGCACTCACCAGATCTCAACGAACTTGGTCACTGAGCTGGAGAGATGGCTCAGCAGTTAGGGGCACTAATGCATTTGATGCGCTTGTAGAAGACCCGTGATCTACCAACCCCTGTAGGACACCCATAGCAACTTCTGACTACAGCTCAAAGAATCCTGACTCCCTCTTCTGGTCTCCTCAGGCCCTCACTCACGTGCACAAACCCACACACACACTCACAAACATACACATGATTGAAAAAAAAAAGAAGATTAAAAAAAGAAATAGGTGAATCTGAAGAAGAAAGGAAGAAACCTTTGTTTTGGGCTACCTGTAGTTAAGAATTAGTCTTACAATAGCCCTGCCCTGAAAAACTAAGGGAAAGGACTGGCTAGGAAGAGCAAAGGCTTCCTTGGGGAATGGGCCACACCTTATAGGGCAGTGGGTGCTGATGGAAACCTTGTCTGCTCTCGGAATGGGTCCTGATGGCAGAGGCATGTGTTAGTCATCCGCTCCTGTCTTGACTCTTTTCTATTTAGAATGTGAAGAGGAAGAAGGTGTATTCTGTGTATATTTTTAAAATCCAATCTCGGTCAAAGTAAAGTCCAAGTCTAGTTATATGTGTATTTTAGGAACAGAGAGATATCAGAAGTTCAAACTCATTTAGCTAACACCAGCTGTGGCCAGGTGGCTTTACATGCTGACTCAGCACTGCATATACTGAGCCTGCTTTACATCCATTTCCTCTTAGGAGATACTTGTAGTGGTTTGAATAGTAGCTTCCAAAATGATGCATTCAGGTCCAACCCCTGCAGGCTATAAGTAGGACCTTATTTGGAGGTAGGGCCTTGGCAGGTGTTGTTAAGTAAAAGGTTTAGAGAAGACACCATTGCAGAGTTCCTGGACCGGCCCTAAGATCACTACCAAATGTACTGATGAGATGGACACAGAGACCAGGTGGCAATGTGACTGTGGCAGGACCAGACCATGGAGGCAGCAGCCGCTGTTGGGATGTGGCTGCAAGTGAGGGAATGCCAAGTAGAGGCCAGGGAACAATGTCCCTAAATTCCCCAGAGGAAGAGTGGTCCTTGCTGACACTGTTGGAATCAGAACATGATGGAATAAGTTTATGGTGGGCTAACAGCGTTGTCATCATTCCTTCTGACTGCCTCCTAGGGCAGACTCTGTGCACCCTGTGGCCCTGCCTGAGAATGAAGAGCTAAGTGAGGGATCATGGGGATTCCCAACACATACAGGTGTGCCAAGATCACAGCGGTGCTCAGAACTCCATCCGCTTTGATGGGATGTGTAATGTGAAGCTTAGAACATACGTGGAAGGAAGGAAAAGAGTAGACCTTTTTAATGATTCCCCTCCATTTGCACAGAATGCCACTCCTTTTTCCTTTAGGTATCTTGACTAAAGTCTCCTAGAGATGGAATCACTGGATACTTGTCTCTAATATAATATAATTAATATAATATAATAATATAATTAATATAATATAATATAATATAATATAATATATAAATAATATATATTATAATTAATAATATAATTGTGTGTGTGTGTGTGTGTGTGTGTGTGTAGTTTCCATATCTCGGGAACCTTTCATTTTCAGAGCACTTTATATATGCAGATGAAGTTCTACATCACACACACACACACACACACACACACACACACACACACACACACCACCCCTCCCCCAAGTCTCACAGTAACTCTGAAGCAGGTCAGACCATGTAAGGTTGGGTCCTTGAAAGTCTTGTGGCACAAAGCCAGGGAGCTGATAAAGAAAGTCAGGCTGAAAAGTAAGCTTTCCCAGCACAGTGCACGGCTGATTGGCTTACCCTGTGGGGAATGACTGACAGACTCAACAGTGAGTTGACAAACAGAAACTGCCCTTACCAGGAAAGGGTTCTTACATGAATAAAGAGTAAAAATCAGAAATGAGGAAAAACAGACAGATATTGTGGGATATATGGTAACACTGTCAACCCTGAGTTTACATTTGTGTTAATTAAATAAAATCAACTTTGGGCCAGGAGGTGGAGCCAGCAACTCTTAAGTAGTACGAGAAAGTAATCATAAAGCTGGATAGAGAGAAGTAATAGGGAGGGACTTTGAGTGTCGTGGTCCTTTTTGGTTTGGCAGAGTAGAAGGAAGGTTTTTTTTGTTTGTTTTTTGGTTTTTTTTCCAGTGACATCAGGGAAGAGAGAAGGTCAGCTAGTTGTTCCTCAGCCTCTTTGAGCTAGCAGGTTTTCACCCCATCCTCTGACTCCTAAGTCTTATTGATAAACAGAATGATAGAGATTTAGTTAAAAACTGCATTTGGATGCTGGGCGGTGGTGGCGCATACCTTTAATCTCAGCACTCGGGAGGCAGAGCCAGGTGGATCTTTGTGAGTTCGAGGCCAGCCTGGTCTACAGAGTGAGATCCAGGAAAGGCGCAAAGCTACACAGAGAAACCCTGTCTTGGAAAACCAAAAACCAAAACAAACAACAACAACAAGAAAACCCCTGCATTTGGTGGCAGGAGGTAAGATGAAAAAGTCCTGCCTTGGCCACTACCAGAGAAGCAAGCCAGCAACTATAGAGCTGCAATTCCCGGCCAAAACAATAGATTCAGGTGCAGCCATTATGCCGGAGATAAAACAATAGACAGATATATATCACATACCAAAATGTAGAGTATCACAGATAGTTGGATATAGGATATGATGATGGAATAGAGTTGATCATTTAATAATAGCAGAGCATTAATTAGGAGGAAAAATAAAATTAAATAATCCATCTCAAATAGATGAAAATGGATTTGTACACTAAAGATCCAATTGCAAAACCAGAGGTTGTATGTACAATGGGATGAAAAGGATACATTGTAATTGTTTGAAAGTAAAGGCCTTTCTAACCTTGGGGTAAACTTGAGCACTACAAAAAAAATCAACTACTTTGATTAGAAAAATTAAAAATGACGCTGCTGGTGGTTGTGCACACCTTTAATTCAAGCAGTTGAGGGGCAGAGGCAAATGGAGGTCTGTGAGTTCAAGGCCAGCTGGGTCTATAAATCAAGTTCCAGGAAAGATAGGCAGAGCTGTTAAATAGAAAAACCCTGTCTCAAAAAACCAAACAAAAAAAATTTTTTAAATGATGTTGTTAAAGATGCTATACAGGTAAAAGAAAATGAAAAAGTATTTGCATTATATGTTGGTAGTTTCTTTAGCAATCACTGTGGTACAACAGAAACTGTAGTCACTGCTAGGGACAAAATGGAGATAAGTAGTCTTGACCTCAAGACACTTGGTCTAGTGAATAAGGGACAACATGGGAGAAATGCTCCAGAATATGATGGGTATTATAAAGGTCACATCTAGTTGTCATAGGAACATATAATGCAGACAAATAAACAAGACTTTACATCTCTCATGTATAAAGAATTTATCAAAATCAATGAGAAAAATGTTAACATAGGCAAATTGGCCAAAGATATACATTGGAGATTCCTTGATGAAAAAAATACAGTTTACCAATAAACGTGAAATTATCTTCATGAATAATCAAATGTATGCAAATCAAACAAAAATATTATGTCTACCCACTAGATTAGCAAATTATAATATAATCCCTAATAAGGTTCTACTGACAACATGTAGGAAATTGGATGCTCTCACAGACTTTGATAGAACTATAAACTGTAGAAAATCTAATGATATACATTAATATTTATAATTTCAAAATCCACTTTTCTAGTCAATGTTGTGAACTAACTTGTTTTGTTCCTCCAAAATTCATGTGTAGGGTAGTAACTTATACTGTGATATTTGGAGAGACACAGTCATGAAAGAGGGGCCTTGTGATCATTTTTAGTGCCCTTAAAAATTGAGGTACCAGCAGGCATTAATTGCCTATAACCCCTCATGTAAGGATGGGGCCCTGGGATATTTCCCACATCTTTGTTGGCATGTCCACTAACTCCTGGTGTCATTCATTGCTCAGGTCTTGATTAGGCTACCACATCGTTGACATTTAATAGATGCAGTTTCTCCATATAGAAGACATAATCTCTTTTTTTTCTTCTTTTTTTTTTTTTTGGAGCTGAGGATTGAACCCAGGGCCTTGTGCTTGCTAGGCAAGTGCTCTACCACTGAGCTAAATCCCCAACCCCTAGAAGACATAATCTCTCAGCAGATATCCTGGTCATACAATACTGAGTGGTTAGCCCTAAAACCAAAGACGTATGAGCAACACTAAATGACTGAGCAGGTTGTATTTGTACATTCACATGTGTGTAATGTATCTGTTTTATCATAATAGTAATCAAATAAAAAGAGAGAGGAGAGAAAGGTGTGCACTAAAGGGTAAAGTACACATTGAATTTTGAAGATGCAGTAACCAAGAGAGGATGAAAAAAAGGTTATAATGTTTAGATTAAATGCTGTACATTTTACAAAGACAAATAATATATTGAGTTAAGTATATTAAATTTTTAAAAGAGAAGCACCAAAAGAGCTCCCTCTTTCTTTTCTTCCCAGACCTCTAATAACACTACAAAAAAATGAGGAACCATGAAGCTCCTGGCTTCTGTAAGGAGAGCCCTCACCAATAGCTAACCAGCATATATTTTCATCTTGCGGCCTGGTCTCTAGAGCTATGAAAATCACATTTTTGTTGTTTGAAGCTGCCAGACTATGGCATTTTGTTATGATGACCTTATTTGATACTGTATATGTGTATGCATGTATATATGCATTTAAAAAATAATAGAAGAAGCAAGACCATGGAAACACAGTAATATCTATCCAAACCTTATATCAGAAATTCTCAAGCTACAGACCACAGCCAGGTCTAGTTTTGAAAATGAAGTATTGTTGGAAAATAGCCATATTCATTTTTAAATTTACCATCTCTGGCTGTTTTGTTTTCATAACAATAGAATTGGATAACTGCAAATGGAGGCTTTATGTTTGCATAAGCTGAAAATATTTATTATCTGATTCTTCATAGGAAGTTTGCAACCATTCCTTCCTCTGGGGAATAGATTAAAATTACAAACAATTAGAATATTCATTAGTTATATTTGTCTAAAATTATCATCTATCCATACTGTACAACATTATACAGCAATTGATAAAGTAGATTATATATAAAGACATGTAAATATTTGTTAAGGGATTTTGATAAGTGAGAATTATAGCTCAATATGTAGAGCATAACTCATTTTATGTGAACACTGTGTATACAGATGCATATTGATGCATGCTTCCATTTACTAATTATAGGCGGTGAATTGTGATATTGTCACATTAATGGACAAACATTGAAGCCTGTCATTTATGATCATTTCCTAGCCATTTAATTAAGCAGTGATCAGAAAACTAAATCAGAAACGGGACAGCAGCCATTTCTCTAGGAAACTCACAAGACATGGACCGTAGTAATGAGAGTCTTGGCCTTCGTCTAGAGCAATCACCCACCATGGATTTCTGAAGTGTGCTGTTGGTGAGGTTAGAATTTTCTTGCCATGGCACGTGGCCTGGTGGAAATAGGTCTCTACTAAAAATGCATTAGGCTGAATTAAAATAAGACTTGGATGTAACCCTTGTCTCTGTCATTTTACAAGCTAGGTCATTAAATGACAGACAAATTGTTTTCAGTCTTGGAATTGTACTTCATGCTTAAAATGGGAGTTCAGTCTTTTGCTTTCTGAGTCCATGTACCTTAGATCCTCTGAAGCAGCCTGTAGATGACCACCATACATTACTACCATAGATTGCCACTATAGATTGTCACCTGTAGAGATTGGCACCTATAGACTGCCACCTGCTGTGGAACAATCCTTTTCCACACTATGACTATGCATTACTCTCATTGGTTAATAAAAAACTGACAGGCCAGTAGCTGGGCAGGAAGTTAGGTGGGAAAGCCAAACTGAGAAGGATAGGAAGAAGGAGGGTGGAGTCAGGAGAGATGCCAGCCATCCGCCCAAGAAGCAAGACATACTAAAGGACAGGTAATGCCATGAGCCATGTGACAATAAATAAATAGAAATGGATTAAGTTGTAAGAACTAGTTAATAACAAGCCTGAGCTATCAGTTGAGAATTTATAATAATATAAGCCTCTGTGTGGTAATTTGGGAAGCAGCTGCCAGGTATTAGGGAAAAGGTAGTCAGGAGAGAAAAACTCCGCCTATAACCACCCATTAAATGGCCATCTGTAGACTTCCACCTCTAGACTGCATAGCTGGGTGTCTTTGTGGAGACATGGTCCAGGCTGTCCAAACTGGGAGTGAATTTGGTTCTCTATGATCTTCCTGTCCTTGGCTACACAGTTCATAAAGAAAGTGTTTTTCTCCCACTCTCTAGCAAAAGTCAGCAACAGCACCATCCAGCCTGGATGGATGTCCATCACTATGGTAACAAACACCATCTCCCTCCTTCTGGCTTAGTGCTTATGCTCCATTTTCTTCTTTACCCCAGAGCCAGACTTGGTCTTGTGACTCCCACTCACAAGTTGTTGTTGTTGTTGTTGTTTTTAAAGAATAGACAAAGTATAGAAAACAGTAATTATGCATGATCTGTTTTTCTCTCAAAGAAAGTTATCACTATAACCCACGTTTTTAAAAAGTGCCTAACTAAATATGACATTTCCTTCCCATAACAACACAAGTTTTTGTCTAATAAAAATACATGGAAGAGAATGGGATTTTTAATAATGCTCGTGAATTTTCTCACTACTCCTTTTTGGGGAATATTTATTTTTTTTACTGCTCCTTTTTAATGAACTTTATATCTGTTTGGATACTTTGTTCCCCACTGATCTCCCTTATCCTCCCTCTCCCCTCTGTGGGCTCTTCCTCTTCCATTAGTTCTCTCCTGTTTTGATGTCACATGTGTCACATTACTCTCTCTTAGCCATCCCCTCCCTTGGTGTGTCTTCCCTTCTCTCACTGTTCCCTTTAAAGCCCAGTGCTCAGGTGTGCCCACTGAGGAACTGTAAGAGCAGCCCCTGCTCTCGGAATGCTTCTGGTGGATCTGCAAGTCCATGGGTTCCTGCGGTGTTGGGAAAAGTAGGCTAACACAGGTGAGGGGTGAGGAACACAATTGGAAATCTAGACCGATATCAGGATATGAAGAAATGACACCGATTATGTCATCTGCTCCAAAGACAGGCCATCTGTCGTCACTGTATGGAGCTCTTTCATATGCTGCATTCAAGTAGGTTGCCGGGGCTGTGATGGCAGCAGGAGGTCCCCAAGGACAGCTCAGCCGTAGTTGGTCATAAGCAGCTTACCATTTATGGCACTATATATTAGTCTCCAATGAATTGCTCTCCTAGTGGCCAGGCTCCCAAAGGCAGACCTCTCCAGAATACCATTTGACAGGAAGACTATTGTTTTCAAGCATTGAGTGGACATCTTCATTCCCAGAAATCATTTGCTGTGTGCCTCTGACTTTATGAAACCAATGGACTTCTTTGTTTGGTGGGGCATTGGAGAAGGAAGTCATTTTTGGTCTGTCAGTGGAAAACTGTATTTTAAAACACTTCACAGTGGGTCCATGGTGTCGCTTTCAGGCTTTGCTGAGAAAGGAAAAGGTGTTGCTTCCTTCTGCCAAAAAGCTCTTTTACAAATCAAATGTGAGCCCAGGGAATCTAGATGACTACATCTTTTTATAAGCCCGCATGCTGGGGGTGGGGTGTGATAGGTGCTGCAGGGAATCCAGCTACCTGAAAGAAACAGGAAAAGCCCTTTGTGTTGCTCTGAGAGGCTGGCTAAGAGGAGGGCAGAGAGGAACTAAAGACATCAGACACGGATGACCCAGCTCTGTGGCCTTCCCGGGATTGAAAGGCAGATGGGGAGATGTGGTAGCAACCCACTCCACGAACGCAACTTCATTCTGGCATATGTTCAGACCATGTTTGGCTTGACTGTGTGTCTAACATGGTGCCAGGCTGGGCTTCAGAAACATGTGGATTCTCTAGAGGGCTGATCTGATCGCTAGCTCTCGCTCAGTCTCTTCTTGTCCTGTATGATGCTCTGTCTCCCAGGGAGATGGAAGATGAAGGAACTGGTGGAGCAGAGAAGAGCTATAGTAGAAGGAAAAGCACATGAGCACGTTCTTACACCCAGAGCCAGGACTGCAGCGCAGGATGCCCAGCATGGAGAACTGAAACAGACCAGCCACACTTCAGTGGACACCGTCACTGTTTCCTGGGCACTGGATCAAACACACCAGAAAACATTCAAAACTGACAAGGACCCGGAGGACAATGCACAACCCTAAAGACATTTCATTATGTGTCACAGTAAAGCGTGACATAAACATGTATTTTTTGATAATATAGGAAGGGTAAGATGCTAGGAAGGGGGCAGAATAAAACATAGGAAGAAACTGAACTTTGAGCTTTCCAAAACCAAGTTTGCTTTTAGCTAGAAAATGGAGAATAAAGCTCTGTCTATGCTCAGAGTGGTAGCTTTGGAAACTCCTAAACCAGCATTCTTAGCCACACAGAGAACACCAATGCCTCCTGAGAGAATAAATACTTGGCTTGGAGGTCAGTTATTTTAATGTGTTGTAAATCACCTTTTCCACTATCATCTTAGCTATCAATTGACCTACCTGTTATCTACAGAATCACAAATTTCTAGTGAGGGCCTTGGGGTGTGTTTTCAAAAACAAACAAGCAAAAAACACACACACACACACACACACACACACACACACACACACACACACACACAAAAGCTTAGGTCTGGAAAAGCAAATTTCTTGGTCTTGATCATTGTGCTTCTTAATGGGAGAGCCAAGTTGAATATGGTAATGGTTCTTGGTAATTCTTGAATAGAATCAAGCAATTTCTGTGTGTAATATGCAGAAGTAGAGTGTGCTGGAGAGTGGGATAGATAGTTACATGAGAGACACTTGAGTGACCCTGTCATTTAATCAAACAATGCTCTTTTTCCCCTACACCCATCACCACGACTCTCAACGTTCCACTGGAGGAGCTGGCTTGATAAACTCCTTTAGCATCGACTTACTTTTCCAGACCAGGAACATGGGAATTTGGGTAGTTGGCATGTACTAGTGATGAGTCTCTGGAAGAGCACACTTGCTACCCAAACTTACACACAGGGCTGTTTCCCACTGGGACACGAAAATCCTCCATGATGTGAGGCAGGTGTGGTCCCAGAATCAAAACCACTCACCCACCCATAAAATGTCAACTTTCTTTGAAAAAGAAAATGTTCACTGAAAATGTGGCGATACATTGTGTTCCCTAATAAACTTGCCTGAGGATGAGAGGACACAGCCAGCCACTAGATTAGACATAGAAGTCAGGCAGTGGTGGCACACATCTTTAATCCCAGCACTTGAGATCTCATGCCTTTGCTTGGGAAGCACACACACCTTTAATCTCAGGAAGTAACATGGCAGGGCAGAGAAAGGTATATAAGGTGTGAGGAAACAGGAACTCACTATTTAGGCTGAGGATTTTGTAGAGGTAAGAACAAGGCTGTTCTGCTTCTCTGATCTTTCAGCTCTCACCCTGATATCTGGTTCTGGGTTTTTTATTAAAAGACCATCTAAGATTCGAACAACAGAGGAATGTACAAGCAGACTGCTCTTATTTTGTTTTGCAATGCAGAGAAATTAGACATTGAGTCAAAAGACAGTTTCTTCTGGAAGGCACAGCCAGGAGAAGGTGCGGACAGGGTTCCCCTATAGTCAGGCTCTTCTACTTACCTAAACACGACGTGGATTCTCACCCTGGTGTCTCCAGCAGAGTTCCAGGCTTTGTCTTGCAGCTCTTCAGCTGCAGCTGCGTGTGTTCTCACTTCTAGAGGCAGTCTACAGCCTGTTTGAACCTGCCTGCTTGTTTACCCAGGCAGCACTCAGCAGTCAAGACTATTAGGGGACAACCACAGAACTACTTAGTTTTGTTTTCTTACAACTATTGCAAGGAAATCCACTCCTAGGGAAATTATCTGCTCAGACGAAATTGGTGATGGGTGTGCCTGACTTTCCTTGGGTAATAAAATCTAGAGTGTTCTTAGTTCTATCGCCTGGATGTTCAGTCAAAACTCTAACCTCCTGTGAAGTTATAGCCCAGCACCCTCCTGTCAGTACCTCTGGGGAAAATGAGCAGAATGTGACCAGCTTGTTTGCTAGTTCCCCTCTGCATTCTTTTTAACACCTTAACAAGATGGGACTAGGAGGTAAGGGTACGGGGAGGTCTTAGTAGACTGCCATCAATTTAAGAAGGACATTTGAGTCAATTTCTGGCTGTCCATTTCTGGAAATCCTTGTTATAGGAAATAAGCTTTAGCTAATCCTTTGCTCTCCCTCCCACAGCTCCTGAGTACCTGTTTGTATACATTCATCTTTGAAGAAAATGTCTTCCGATAAGACAGCTCAGTTTTCCATTAGCCCCCTTGTAGGCATCTACTCTACCATGGCATTAACTTTTTTGTTTCTCAGGCATGAATCACATACCAAACAGTCTGGGATCAGAGACCACATCACAGGGGTTTCTTGAAGTCCTCATAGAAACCAGACCAGAGCCAGTACCACCTTGGCATGGTAAGGAAAGCTCTAGAAGGATTGGACTTGGCACTGCCGTACATGCTGTGTGAAGAATTTTTTTCATAATCACTGTTCTCCAGATATTTAATTTCAACTTGTGTACTCTTTCTTTTGAGATAAGGTAAAAGTTGAAAAACTAGATTTAGATCACCTCACTCCAAGTCCTAAAGAGGCAGTCCTGCACATCATTTGGAAATCAGTAGCAATTTCCACCTGCTGAGATCTGTGTAACCTTGTTAATGGATGCAGATCTGGATGGGGTGTGTACTTAACTTTAGTTCCGAGCTCCCACTTGCTTCTACAATATCCTATTCCCAGAACTTTGTTTGCTCTGTCACTGGTTAACCATCTCTTTATTTTGTGACAATGTTGGCATAGCACCATCCATTCTTTGGTTCTGTGTCTTATTACAACACAGCAGGTTTTGGTTGTATATCTGTTGATTTACAAAGCCAGGGCATTTTGGCCTTTGTTCTTGTCTACTGGATCTAAGACTATTATATATAAAGAGGGAGGGCTATAGGTCTTAGCAAGGCTGATGGGACCATTTACCAGTTCTCTGGTTCTTGGTCTCCTTTGTACTTTATCATCTTGCCTCCCACAGATTCTTGAGCTCATCAGATTCTCATTCTCTTCTGCTTGGTGAGACGGAAGAGACTGATGTTAGCTGCTTGTAAGAAGCGTGGTATTAATCATTGCAAGAATCATGTTGTGAATTCTCCTTGCCAGTCGTATTTTAGCTGGTGTGTGCTTGTCTTGTTCCACTTCCTTACCCTCAGTAGAATAACAAATAAAGGCAAATGTTAAAAATGCCTTTGGAGAACAGACAACATGCAAGCCCAACTGTCTGTCTCAGACTCAACTTTTTTTTGAAATATTTTATTTGCTGCTGAGAAGAAAATGAGAAAGTACATTAAGATGGCATAGATGTGGAGCTAAGAAGCTGTTCAAGTCAACACCTCGAATTATGCTGTTATCAATAATAACATAACATCAATAATAACATGTATGGATGTGTTAAGTGCTGTCAACCTTTCTGCAAATTGCAAAAAGAATGTTTCATCAGACTAATCTACTTTGGAAAATGATTTGAATTTAGGAAGCTTGATATTTAGAACAACTTTGATTGGATTGCATATTAAAGAGAGTTTATATATTTGCCATTAGTAATTCACAATCTAATATTGCCAATGGGAAAGTCTCAAACAGCTGCCATGTAGGATTCTAAAATATCACTCGTTGATAAATGTGCAACATAAGCCCCATGGTTCACCAAAACGAAGTGCAATTTTCTCTCCAGTCAGAGAAAGAGCAAGCTCAAGATTAGTTATGCATCCAGCAGTCCATTTGGGGAGGCTAATTAGAGAGAGAAGACCTTGAAATAGAAGTCACCAGAAAAAGCTAGCAGATGAGACATTTTGGAAGTTCGATTTGTCCTTTGTCATAGACAGATCGAAAAGTGCAAAGTGTATGTTACCCTCATGCAAAGAACAGTTATGAATTCAGAGTATTTCCTGAGGTCTGAGGATTCAAAACAAAACCAAATGATACTAGTTCATGAAATTATCTTTAGGGCTTCTGGAATCTTCCAAGTATCAAGTTTCCAAATTAGTATAACAGGCATGCAAAGTGAGTGCCCAGAAAAGACACATGCACACATGTGTGGTGGCCGCCTTGCCCCAGACTTCCTAAGAACTGAGAATGAGCAGACACAGTCTTAAAACAGGCAAATGTGTAATAGGAAGTTGAGCATGTAAAAAACCCAGCTCTGAATTCTTTCAAATTTCGGTGCTCTCAGATTAAGATAACCATCCTACCAAGCACTACAACTCTGGGAAACTGCCTGGTCTCACTTGTCAAATGCTCTGTTCTGTGTGGGCTGTCCTCAAGGACGAGGTGGGAGTTAATTCTTGCTTAAGGTGTATTTAGTATCTCTAATGAGCACGTGTCTCAGAAACCTGGAGTTGATGTTTTTTCTTGACAAACTGGCAGGGTTCTTAGTGTGAGAAGATTCTCAGGATTTTGTCCTACAAGTTCTATATCCCACCACTCTATTTGGAGTCTGAAAATGTTGACTGTCTGTGATGGGAATAGCTACCAGAATTAGTGATGGTTCCCATGTTAATAGTTCTGATAAGACTGACATACACCTGTCTGTACAGGACTGGAGTAAGTAACCTTGAGAAAACATCAGAACTGTACATTCAGCCTCCTCCCTCCCACCCCCACCCAGAGCTGCTGTTTTCTGAAGAGTTGGCAGCCTGTGCCTTAAGTGAGGTGGGACAGAAGTTTGGCTTTTCAACTTCATCCACGTCAGAAGATCTCAGATGATCTGTTTAAAATCTGAGGTGTTACTTTCTTTTCAAAAAGCTATTTTTATTACACAAACCTAGTTCTTTTCTTTTGCATGAACAAGGTAAAGACAGCTAGTTGTGAACACTTCATAAGGAGGCTTAATGAATGGTGGAGCCTGCCCCTCCTCTGAGTGAGGGCTGACGGCACTCAAAGGCTGAGAGACTGTCTCTGAGGTCTCGCTACACTGTGCTCTTAAGGCCTTGCTTCAGTTTCTGTAGCTTTTCAGGGCATATATCATGGTCCCCAAGGGGAATATACCCTCCTGATTGGAGCAGAGTCTGTGTATACATGCTGCTTGTACAAATTTCAAAGCTCTGTAGGTCATCGTCTCAGCCACGTGACCCATCCTACTCATGTTTTATTCCTACACTCAAGAGATGATGTTCAAAATGCAGAGCAGCTCCTGGTTTTCCTCCGTGGGTCCTTCAAAGGACACCACGCCACAGTGTGTGAGCATAGATCCAAGGGCTTCTCTGCATATCTTGTAGGATTGGGGAGAGATGTAGACTGCAGCTTTGGGGAAGCCTGGAGGGAAGCTCACCAAATTGCATTGATGTGTTTCCACATTTTAATGGTCGGTCTACCAGTGTGCACTGCCTGAAAAGAACCAAGATTATAATCTCTACTTTATAATCTAGGAAACCAGGGCCCAAGAAGGGTGAATAATCTTCCTACCACACACAGGATACAGGAAGGGAGGGAACCTGGAAAGCATGCTAGATTTACATGACACCAAAGCAGTCTCTCCTCCTTGCTCTAGACAGCATCTCAGTTCGTGAGGCCTAAGTGATCCAGGACCTCGGTATGTGATGTGTTCTGTCAGCCCAGCTTAGAAACAGCCTGCTCTGAGTAAACAAAAAGGCACACATGTGGGAGAGAGACCTGTAGTGGAGAGAGTGGAGGTGGGAGGGAGATTAGAGCAGGTGGGAGGTGGGAGACACAGGAATCAGAATGTGCTTTATTCATGAGTGAATATTGTCACCGCGAGGCTGGTATAGCTAGATGTGTGAGTCCAGCAAGGTGGGCCTGAGCTAAGGCAAGGTTGTTCAGACCCTGCCTCAGGCAGCTGCAGGCGACCCTAGCTATTTCCAGGCTTTCAAAGTTCCTCTTCGATGGCTGCTTCCCTGAATAAGAGATGGAAGTCCACTGGGCTGTCTTTTCTGAAGTTGTTTTGGGACTAGGAATCTAAAATACACTCTTTTTCAAAGAATGTTTTTTCTTCTTTCATTCTTCATTCCAAAGATCAATGAAATCTACAGAGGGGATGAATGATTTTCTTTTTTGAAAAGCCTCTACTTAAAAAAAAAAAAAAAAAAAGTGTTGGCTTACCTCTGAACCAGCATATACTCATGGCAGACAACTGAGAAAAGGGGAAAGCTGCCTTGAAGTCACAGACGTTACTACTCTTATTTTATTACATTGATTTACATAAATAGTCTTGAAATCAAGCTCTTTAGAAATTTAACCTTATTTTTAAATTATTGCTTTTTTAAAGCTAGTTTTTGAAACACAAATAAAACAAATTTAGCTTTGAAATTATTTTTGCATTTTTCTCAAGTTTGTTACATTATTTAAAGCTTTTATTTAATCAAAGCCTTATTCTTGGATGTTGTGGGCATTTCCAACATTTTCATTTTTCAGCAGTATTTCCACACTCCATCCCAATCCTAACGGGGCCTCTGACTCATCAAAGACTATTGCCTTAGACAGAACCCTAAAGATGAGATCTCAGAGACTAGAGAATATTCATACATTGCACCATCCCATCCCAGAAAGCAGCGCCTACCTCAGCTTCTGTCCAGCTGTATTAGAGGATCCACTTTATCTCAGTCTTGCTAACACTAATGATTTAAAAATCTTCTCAAGCTGAAAGATGGAAAATCCTTTCTTTTTCTTTAAATAATAGTTTAGATTGTTAAAGCACTATTGCCAGTTCCAGGGCTTAGCATTTTACCTTAGATCATTCCCAGTAATTCAGATTACCCCTATAGAATATCTTTGGCTTTTCTTCTAGAGAGATCTAGAGGCAGAGAAAAGTCTCTGGCCTGACGACCAGTTTTGAACTACATGATCCATACTCTGGGGGTGCCTCACTCTTCCTCTCTGCCACACCACTCTACTTTGTGTGGATACAGTGAAGAGCTACATGTGTTTTAACATTTGCTTTTCCCACTATGACAAAAGGGATATGAGTTCATTGAAAAGAGAGCAGACGTCCAGAGAGACGGTAAAGTCCCCAGCTTTACAGTCACTATTGCCTCTCTGTGTCATTTACCTTCTCTCTCTCTCTCTCTCTCTCTCTCTCTCTCTCTCTCTCTCTCTCTCCCCCTCTCTCTCTCTCTGTTTCCCGTCTATTTCTCTCTCCCCTCTCTCCCTCTCACTCATTTGTATGTAATGTACAGTATTGTTGCCATAATTGTTAGGGTCAGAGTCTGGATCTTGGCAGCCCACACAAACTGGGCTCTGGCACTGGTCTCCAGGCGACCATTTAAACAAGCCATGATGACAAGCCAAAAAAGGTGTATTCAATGAGGCCACATTGCGAAAAGGAGCCAAGAGGCCTAGTACCCCTAGAACCTCCCCAGTTCCTCTTTGGGCCCAGCCATGGTTGAAGGAGGTATGCCTAGCCTATCAGGCCAGATCAAGGTGGAGTCCTGTGTTTCATCGATTCATCATTGTTTCTGTTGGTCTCTCCTGCAAGGTGGTCTGGTAAGTTGTCAGTCCCATTCCCAGAGATGAGTTCCTCTGCTAGCTGGCCCAGACGTCAGCTTTTGCCTTTTCTCAGCATGCGATTCCTGGGGAAACTTGCGTTTCTCAGGAAGCAGTGTCTTAATAGCATGATAGACTTACTATCTCTCCTTAGAATATCTTCTTTCCTACCAGGATTGTACCATATTGTTGAATCTGCTTGGTATTCTGGAGTCTACACCATTCGACTCTCACAAAGAAAATGACTTTAAATGAATGCATAGTTGTGGAATATTTAACTACATAACGATGTGTTAATTTGTTTCTGCTGTGGAATATTACTTTAACTGTGTAAAGGTGTGTTACATTGATTTACACTGTGGAATATTACTTTGACTATGTAAAGGTGTGTTACCTTGGTTTACACTGTGGAATATTACTTTGTGTTAATGTGTGTTACATTGGTTTACCCTGTGGAATATTACTTTAACTGTGTAAAGGTGTGCTACATTTGCTTTGGCTGCATTTGTTTAATTCTGTAAAGATGTGTTGCTGTTTTGCCTTGCCTGCCTAAGGCACCTGACTGGTCTAATAAAAAGCTGAACAGCCAATAGCTAGGCAGAAGAGGGATAGGCCAGGCTGGCCAGGCATAGAGAATAAATAGGAGAAGAAATCTAGGCTCCAGAGAAGAAGAGAAGATGGAGAAGAGAATGAGAGCGAAGGAAGGGGAGATGCCTGGGGCCAGCCAGGCAGCCATCGGCCAGACAGACATAGAGTCAGCAAAAAAGTGAAGTAGAAGAGGAAATAAAGGTGAAAAGCCCCAAGGCTTTTAAAATACAAAGAGAAACAGATTAAGTTATAAGAGCTAGCAGGTAAGGAGTCTAAGCTAAGGCTGAACATTCAAAACTCATAAGAAGTCCCCATGTCATGATTTGGGACCTGGTTGGTGGTCGCCCCCTCCCCCCCAAAAAATGAAAGTCTGCTACACATAGTGTTTTATTGCAGAAATTACCAGGGTTTAATCAAATAATCCCTTGGGGTCTGACCTTTTTGTTTTCATCTTCAACTGTAAATAACCTTGGTAAAGATGTATAAAACTACATGGAAAGTGATGGCAGCATTTGTCAGAAAGCCAGGAAAGCATCTTATAAAAGTTATTTGTTGTGGAATATTATTTAAAGGTGTGTTGCTTTTGTTTATGTTGCATTTGTTTAACTCTGTGAAACTCTGATGCTGTGCCTGTGAGGCAGGCTCTGTCCTGCTGCTGCTGTCTATGTTCCATGTAGCTGGCCCGAGGGACTCTGGGAAATTCCCCTGCCTCACTACGGCCTATTTTGCCGCAGGCGTTTCAGCAAACCTTTCAGCAGTTTAAATGCACCCGGACCGTTTCATGAAGGTATGCACGTACACCGCACTGCACCAGAGCAGCCTTGCACACGTCATACCCTTCCTCCACTGGAATTTCCCCAGTGCCAGCCTGTAAACAGTGCATTTCCAGTGATCCATGTTTTAAATGCTTAGGAAAATTGAGAGTTCATGTGGTCCACGTTCCACCACCTCACATCTAGGAAACTAGGGAATGCCTTAACTAATTCTTTGTTTACATTTTTATTTGTGTATTTTCACCATACAAAGTGAAGGGTTTTCAAGAGATATTTTAGTAAGTATGTGGCATATTTTGATCTTGTCGGCCTCCCATTACTCTCTGCCATCTCCCTTCTCGTTCTCACTCATCCTTTCTTGTCCCTGTCTTTCTTCTGCGTTCTTTTGCATGTGTGTAAATGTGTATATTTGAGATTCTGTGTAAAAGAGGAAATATACAATATTTGTCTTTTTCAGCCTGTAAATGTTTTTGTGTGTGTTTTCATAGTTCTGACACATGCTTGAAATAGGAGAGTGCATGGAAACCGTGTGTGGTGGGGGTGGGCACAAATATGAGGGGAAAGGAAATACCCAGGGAACCAAAGGACTGGTGTGAACTTGCGCTAATGTGTCATGTCTCCATCTTCCCACCCTATGCTTCTAATCGGAAACCATTCAGGGTTCAAATTGTCTTCCCATTTCCTCACAGCACTAGGAGTGGAATTTTATCCCGACTGCTCACTCCCAAATCCGGCCTGACAGCGTACTGTATATGCCCATATCAAACAGGGAGAGATGGTTTTCATTGTCAAAGTGATGGGATTTCAGGGCTGGAGTCATTTACAGTTAATGGTGTGACATTAGTAGTTGATGGATTTAGCTTCTGCCTCGGGAGCTAAGTCTGGCTCAATCATCTGACTTCAGTGATGCTATAACACAGTTCAAAAGGACATCTCAGAGCTGCCAGCTGCCAGCATGCCGCTTCTCAGATAAGTCAGGCCCGTTCCCTTGGCTTCTTTTTTAGCATAATGCGCTCACAGCGATTGCCAAAACTCATTAGTTGCAGAAGGCGAGGACCCACCTTAAGCCCACTTGAAGTACGAAATGAAACCCTGTAGCTAACACATGTAACTCACACAACTGGAAGTTGTAGGCAGCATGTAGTGAGTGGTGAAACAGAACACGTCCCCGGACACCACACCGCCCTTCTGCTTGTGCCTCTTTGTATTGGTGCCGTTCTTAAGTAGGTCCTCCCCAGATAGTGCTCCCAGCGGTTTCTACTGATGGCTTATCGACGCCAGCAGAGTTAATTTTTTCATTTTAATCATCTGTTCTTTCCCGTCTCTGAAATCTCTCTCTGGAGCACTGGAGGGCTCTTGTCACCTGTTCCTAGAGACTCAGCGTTTGGGTTGTCCCCAATCACATTAACTGCATGGGCAGATGTAGCTCCCCCACCACCACCACCACTCAAAAAATAAAAATCTTGTCATGAAGTCATGAAGTCAAACAATGGCTGGATGTTGCACAGGAGTGGTGGCTAATGCCATATATAACTCAGTGAGGCCAATATAGGACCCGAGACTTGATGAATATTGGCTTGATGGGTGTTTGGGGCAAGACTAACCTTTAAAACTGATAAATTCAGTGAACCAGATGACCCACTGCAGTCTAGATGGGCCTTATCCAATCAGATGAAGGCCTGCTGTGCAGAACAGAAGATACTCCTGTAAGGGAGGAGTAGGGATTCTTTCTGCCAGGTTGCACCGGAACCGGACCACTGGTTTTCTTACCTCAGTATTCAAACCAAAGCTGAAGCTCTCTCTGGCCCGAATCACGTGTGTTTGTTGTTTATTATTTACTGTTTTGTGTGTTCCCTTATATAGTGGTTGGAGGACAGCCCTCAAAGGCCAGTTCTCGTCTACCTTTACTTGGGTTCCAGGGATGGAACTCTGTTATCTTGGCAACAAGCACTGTATCTACTTTGCTGTCTCCTCTGACTCCGTTCATATTCCTAAAGGCACACTTGGGCCCTGGAATGACTGTCGAAGCTGTGGGTAAGTTCTGAGGCCAGTGACTGTAAACCAAGACGACAACGAACATCGGAATCCCCTTGAGTGGCAAGTTAGAGGCATGCTAGTGGAGGCCCCTGAGGGTCAGAGCCTACTGTATAGAATAAGGCCAAGATGAAGTATGGTGCTATTGTACTATGCTGGGATCCAACATCAGTGACATCAGGACCCACAGGAAAGGCCCATGCAAATGTCTGTATCACTTTCCAGCTAAGGTTCATCTTCGGGGCCAAGCCTGACTGCACTCAGCACCACAAGGAGACCTCTTCTGTTCCCTGGGTTTGTTTTCTATTCTATCACATGAGTTCATCAGCCTATAAGGCTACCTGTGGCTGTGTGGACTCTGAAGGATCCCATGGGACTCTGAGCTCAGAGCAGCCGCATGCCTGTGCTGTTGCTGGGCTGGCTGTCCCTGGCTTCAAATTTGCAATGATTTTCTTACCAAGGAGCCCAGTGTGCTCTGTTTGTACAGCACCTGCAAATTACACCACTGGCATGTGGCCCAGGTCAGCGAGTCCAAGGACTCCTGGTGTAGGCCTGCACAATAAAGGCACCAAGGCCCTGTTTAATTAGAAGGGGGAAAAAAAAAAAGAACTCTCAAACAAAACTGAAAATGTTTCTTTATTAAAGGGTATCTCAGAGTCTTTTCTATATGAACATGCTTTGTAACCCAGGTTCAAAAGTCACGTTCTAAACTACCTGGCCACAAAGTCCCTCCTACCATTTATTATATTTATTTATTTAATTAATTTATCTGTTTATCTATTTATTTATTTTTAAAAGGACATAATCTTATGCAGTAAATAGTATACAGAATGCGTTCTGGATGTTTGTTTGCTTAGGTGTCTGAACTCTATAACCTGAACTTAAATGGTCTGATTATTGTCAGGAATCACATGTCACATGGAGGGGGGGCCAGAGGAACAAGGCTGGGGTTAAGTGAAAGACTCAGAGCCAAGTTCCACATGCAAAGGGGAATAGTGCTATTGGTTTACCTACTGTCCGCTCACTAACGCCTGTATTCACCCCAGGTCTTTTGTCCTCTGGGGTTTTGTTTATGTTACTTTGTCTACAGTATTGTCATACTCAATCTAGTAAATTCTTTTTCTTCTTTTTCCAACATGTATCTTTCATTGACCCACCTTTAACCCCTCTGGATGTGTAAAACACAGGCACAGATGAATCAATGCGGTACGTCCTGAAGTTGCTGCTCAGCTCAGCCCGTTCTCTACTCGGTACTCTGAACTCACAAATGTCCTCGGGCCACTGGCTGATTTGAAGAGCATGCTACCTTCAAGGGAAAATGCTCTCCTTGTGGTGGCCACTGCCTTGTGAGGCCGGAAGCCGCTTGCGTCTCTGGCTGCATCTCCAGCTGGCCTGCTCTGTGTTTACACAGTCAGACCACTGTGACCTTTGGAGACTTTCTAGTTAACCTCAAGCTCTCTGGTTTTTGTTTGTTTGTTTCTAGCTTGGCTTTATCACCTTTTCCACTTTCCAGTGGTTCTTATTCATCCTTCAGGTCTCCACCAAAAATTATGCCCTTATCCAGACCTTCCATATCCACTTTTCCACAGAAGGTGCCCTCCCACCAGCCAGTGCTGAGGTAGGATAGAAGGACAGGCAGAATTACCAGGACACAGGAAGGGACATATCAAAATAACAGATACAAGGTAAAGTACCTACAGAGATGGCGGTGTTTGCCTAAAGAGCCCTCAAGGAAGGATATTAAAAATTTTTCATCTAGAATGTTTGTGGTCTTGGCTTTAGTGGTATTCACATACTTCACATATCCCTAAATCTAAGCAGCATACCTCCCCAAATCACCTCCCAATTTCACTTACAATAGGAAATTCATTAGGAAAATTAAGTAGATGAACTCTTATATATAATTTTTAGACACTTCAACTTTAAGCTTTGCTTGTTTTTTTTTTTTAAACCATGTTGTCCATCACTTGAGCAACTTAGAAGAGGACTGCCTGGGCTGCTGGTGGCCTTCTAAGGATATGTCTTCTTACTGCTGCTTTGGGTGACGCCTAGTAAAGACCATTGCATTCCACTACCCATACCAGAAGTTATTCATTTATTTTCTTATTGTCTTATACCTAGAATACAGATGCCTTGAAGGAAGGGGTCATGTCTCCCTTGTCTCTCCGATTCTTATCAAATGTCTGGTATATGTTAGTATATGTTCACTAAGCATTTGTTCACAGAATGACCTTGTGAATTAATTTCTGGGTGCTTACTTCATATACACAACATCTCTTCTGGCTTTTACTGGAGTCCCTTGCTCTGAATTCCTGTAGCTGTCTGTTCTTCTTCCACAGCCCCTATGTTCTGTTTCCGTGTATTACTTGGGGGCTCGTCACATCCTCCTTGAGTCATAACTCAGAGTAATGTATTCTGTAGCTGTGGTAGGCACAGAATAGGCACTCAATAATTCTGATTGGTTTGACTTGAATAAGTGAAAGCTTTCAATAGAATTGGCAACTGAAAACCAGTAAAGAGTGTCTTTGTTTTGCTTTATTTATTTTAAAATAAAACCAGAGTCTGGAGAGACAGCTCAGTGGTTACCATTGCTGGGTGCTCTTCCAGAGGACCTGGGTTTGATTCCCGGGACCCACATGGCAGCTCACAACTGTTTCTAATTCCAGTTCTGGGGGATCCAACCCTGTCTTCTGGCTTCTACTGGCACCAGGCAAGGAAGTGGTGCTCAGATGTATATGCAGGCAAAATATGCACACACAAAATAAAAATTAGAATAAAGAAAAATAAAGTCATGAGAAGTATTGAGCTCCTTGCCCAAAGTGGGCACATTTCCCAGCCATTCAGCAATCTTGGAGAACAGCCTAAGCACTGATCTCCACTGATCCAAATCAGCTTCATTAAACACTTCCTGGGCCTGTGAGATGGATGGCATGTGAACACAGCCTTGACAGCCTGGAGGAGAAGATCTCCACCTCCAGGTGCTCCTGTACTGCTTCTGGCCCTGACACACTGGAAACTTTCAAGGAGAAACTGCTGTGGGCACAAGAACTAAACAATGTCCCTGTTTCTAGACCTTTTACAAGTTCCCTCCATTTGGAGAGCAAGCTTGACTAGATGTATTGATGTAGGATTGTAGTAGTGATACTTTTGGTAAAGAGAACGTTCAAATGCAAGCGACCATTGCCTCTCTCAGCTCACTTTGTCTCCTCCACAAAAGCAGCACTACATCCTGAAAGGTCTGTCAGGAGGTTTAACACATTAATCTATTGAGTGACCAACAATGAGATGATGTACAGTTAGCACCCGTCACTTCTGCACCCAGCAGACACGTGATTGGAAATAATTTCAGCATGGACAGGAGCAACTTTTTGATGCCTGGTGAATTTGTAGGCAGAAAAGTCCTACAGTCTTACAGGCCCCACAGAGACGAAACTTTGCCAAGAGAAGTTTAATGTGGGTCAACCGAAGAGAGATGTTAGAAAAGTCACCATTTCCTGCCTTACAAATACTGTTTCCCCTTTAGGGTGAGGGGTTGTCATCTGTACATCTGGAAGCCCATTCAGGACAGAGCCAAAGAATAGATGACCATTTGGCACCTCGTACTTGAAAATCTCTGTCAGATAATTGACTCTTACCCCAGTCAGAGAGGTGTCAGACGGCATGCAGACGGCCATGTTTATGTCTTCCTCCCTTGATCCAGTTCTTGTGTGCAGGTAGAGATGGCATGCTTCCTGAAGGCAGAACCCAGCTGAAAAGTTAGTTACTGATGCCCAGGAAGACCCTGAACTGTAGAGATTCACTAGTTTCTGAGAATGTAGAATACGATAAGCTCACTTGTGAATTCAATGAAACAAAGTGCTGGGGGGGCTCTGGGGGTTCCTGTAGCTGGAACACCCCTGGTTTGGTCAGAGAGAATGACTTCTGGAACATAAGCACTGGGACCTGTTTCCTAATCCACATGTACAGTATTTTCCCCAATTGGTCTGGTTTTTTGTTGTTGTTGTTAGTTTGGTTTTTTGTTTGTTTGGTTTTGGTTTTTCGAGACAGGGTTTCTCTGTGTAGCTTTGTGCCTTTCCTGGAACTCACTTGGTAGCCCAGGCTGGCCTCAAACTCACAGAGATCCACCTGGCTGTCTCCCGAGTGCTGGGATTAAAGGCGTCCGTGCGCCACCACCGCCTGGCATCCCAATTCGTCTGTTATGGGCAAAAGATGACTAAAGGCCATGAACAAACACAGACCCCCAGAAGCAAGCCTGTCTACAAGGATAACGAATGGGCTTTGAGATTCATCTGTGACAACGACAGTCATTTAAAACAGCTGTCTTTAAATGTTTTACTAACTTTAGAACGGCATCTACATTGTCTAAACAGTGTATTGTTTTGGGTTTGGTTTCTTGGATAACTGTGCATTGTGGAAATGAAATGTACTAATGAAAGATGACTTTAAATAGACTTTTTTTTTTTTTAAGTAGAAGAGAAAAATGGTCATCATCCCTGACAGTCAATACTATAAAAGCAGATGCAGAAAAATGACGAGAAACTATAGCAACAGGTTTCAAAATGTTAACATCTCAAAGAATTCCTATTTATCATTTCTTTGCCCCATCCCACTACTAGTTTCAACAGTAGCTCAGCGGCACTAGGGGCATTTATTAAATGAATCTGTTTAATGGTCGAGACCATAGAGTGGAGACACATGGTGACTGAGTGGAAATACATGTGGGAATTGGCCACAAGGCACATTAAAGTGGACCGGTGTGGACACAGCACAGAACAGCCCTGGAGAAAGACAATCACGTCCTTCCTCCAGCCCCGAGCAGACCCTCTTAGATACATATGGGAGGAAGTTCTCTGATATCGGAACATACTCACAAAAATGGCTGCATAAATATTTCCCCTTACCCATTTCAGAGCAGGCTCATCAGAGAGGCTCTTGAAAAGCAATATTTTTATCTGAATCTCGAATTTATTCACACCCATTAGCTGCTCAATTAGGTGAAACAAACTTTTAGCGGCATGCCAGGAGTTGCCTGGGATAAGCAGTTGGTCTTAACTGCGTGTGTGTGTGTGTGTGTGTGTTCATAGATACTAAATCGGAGTAGTACATTTAAAAAAACAACTGCCTAAAATGCCAGGTATAAATTGGCTGTAGCTCATACTGTACAAGACATTAAAAGAGACTTAATAGCCAGTGTAGAGACACGTGGGTCCTCCCCTGCTGCTACTCCCTTCCAGGTGTGTGTTTTTTCCTCACTTTAGATCCACATGTGCTAAAGGCAGAGAACTGCATGAAGACATCAGTTCCTCAGACAAAGGAAGCTTTGTGTTTGGCTCTGTCTGGGTGGGTGTTTAATTTGAGCAAGTACTTAGCAAAAGAAAAGTTGTCTTTCAGAAATCCGTCTAATGGATTTTTGATTCAAAATTTAACTCCTTTTAAAATGCTTTGCCGCTGTCATGCAATTTGCTTAGCATTTCTGCTCAGCAAACACATCTGGCCTCAATGTGCCACAGAAAAAGAAATAATTTAACTTTGTAAGAAACCATTCCTTTATTTTTTTTTTGATCATGTAAAACAAGATCCAACATGCACTCTTACATAAAGAATAGCTAGAAGCAGGTACAATAAGTATACCCAGGTGTGCAGCCCTGTTCCCACTGCAAGTTGCTGACATGTGTATTGTGTAGAAGAAAAAGCATACACAAATAGGCCTTCAGAAGGTCAGAGCACAGACTCTTGTCTGAGGCTGAGAAGAGTTGTGTGCTTTGGAAAAGTCATTTGAGGATCACTTGATCACATTGTCTTCATATGCCAATCTATGAGAAGGTAAAGAAACAGAAGGTATAGTGGGGTAGACAGGCTGTCTTTATCAGAAAGAGATGGACGTGTAGTCAGGAAAGTCAGGTGCAGTGAGGGTGTAAATAAGAAAGGTGAGGTGGAGGAAGAAAGAAAGGGAGGCTGCGTGAAAATTTGGAAATAGAAGGAGTGTGTGGTCAGAGAGGAGGATGGGCTGACGGAAGAGTATCAGTAGGCTGCATGAGTGTAGAGATGCTGTGGAAAGATAGATGAGATGCCATGATGGTGGGAAAGGAAGAGGCTTGTAGACAATTTCTAAATAGTCTTATTAAATAAACTCGGAGCCAAATATAGAAAGGAGAGCCTTAGAGAGATCAGAGAAATAGGGAAAGCCACCAGCTAACCTCACCTCACCGACTCTGCAGCTTCCAAGAGAGTGACTTCCTGTCTACCCAGGCTTATATATGCTTTGCTGTTTTGCTCTCTGTCTAGTTACATCACTTCCTTTTCCTGGCCAGCTCTGTCACTTCCTATCTATACAGGCCTTCAGAACTCTATGGTTGGTACTGGGATTAAAGGTGTGTGTCACCACCACACTTGGCTCTGTTCCCTAGTGTGGCCTTGAACACACAGAGATCCTGCCTAAGTGATAGGATTAAGTGTGTGTGCTACCGCTGCCCGACTTCTTTGTTTACTTAAAATGGCTTGCTATTTCCTCTGATCTCCAAGCAAACTTTATTTATTAATGCACAAATAAAATATCACCACAGAGCCTTTTGAAGATGGGGAATCTTCTGCCTTGACCCAGCTGCAGTGTACACCTTCTGGTGACTGCCCCCATGCTCTAATCTAAACCCGATAGAATTTGTTAAAACCTTCAGAGGTGCAATTAGGTCCAGGGAAGGAATCAGTGACAAAAACTGTGTTGTGTTGATGACTGAGTCTTCCGCCAGGCCTGCTAGACAAGAACAGTTCATGCGGTGACAGAGAGTGATGAGGTGAAAACAGGGAAGTCAGAGCACAAGGAAAATAAAGCTACTGGGTCTTCAACGCCCGAAGCTTCTTGGCATACTGGATTCATTTTTTAAAAAAGGAATGGAGGGCATGATTGGCTCATGAACTTTCTTTTTAGAATTACTTGTTTAATTGCTAATGAGGGAGAAAGGCTGCTTGCAGGTGAGTTGCCAGGATGAATAAACATGAGTTATAGTAAGAAATTAGCAGAAGATGAATTTCAAGTGAGTTTCTGGAAAACACAGTCGGATGACAGAGATCTACTGAACCATGTAATAGCCTCTCCGTGAAAGGGGAGGGGATGCCATCACTTAGATATTAAAACAAGACCAGCTAAAGCATCTGTTAGACTCTTAGCCAGGAGGGAAAGATTCAGAGTGGGGAAGAGATGAGGTAACTGGTGTCTGGGAGCTCTCACACTTCCCATTCTTGATGTTCGAAGTTGTGGTCCAGTCCCTGAGTACTCGAATAAGCACACTGAAGACTAGGAGCCATGTGATTCATTAGCCATCCCTACAGTCCCTGGTACTCTGCCAGCCACAGAACTCTGAGCAGATGTGGCAAGGCAGCCAAAACCACCTTTTGGATTTGGATCCTCTTGTCTCTCACTTTAGTTTTATCCTTGGAGGATTCTGAGCATATTCCGAAAGGGCAAGTTAGGCAGTGAAGTGGAGTTGGAAAAGAGAGAGAGGGATGTCGGGTAAAGGGAGAAAATGCCGCAATTCCTCATTTATATTAAGGAGAGAATTGCAAATGCCTGTGTTTAAGTCCTGTAGCCTATGCCTTTATTTAGTCATTATCAGATCTGCCCAGCTAGAACAACTGTCAACTGATTATGCATTGAAACATCATGTCCAGTGAGCAGGTAGTTCCAGCCCATTTTCTCTTGCCATCTATGTGTTTCTAGCCTGTCCCGGGGCTAGAGGCTAGCAGAATGAAACCTAACCTTGACAAGGCTGCCACTGGAGGTGAAATACATCTGGAAGGACAGGCAGGATGTACTGGAGAAAAGTGCTTCCTTGATGAGTGCTAACAGCCATCTGCTAACTCGGAATCTCTGGTCTAGGATAATTGGGGGAAAGACAGGTGTGGATCGAAGTTGAAAACACTCCTCTCGAATGAATCTGTCAAAGTTTGGCTTACGAAATTTGCATGAGACACTAAACCAATTGCTTTGAACTGACTCCATGAGAGTTGTATTTTAATTGCTTGTTGCTTATAGAGTTACGTTGGAAAACAGAGAGAACTGTGGCCAGGACACGTACTTGGCATCAGTCCTGGATCTAATGTGGTATCAGCTGGTGACTTTGGACAAGTCACTCAACTGTGTGTAATCTGTGCAATTATATTGGTAAATTGTCCTGTGTCTTTTCCTTTGTTGAGGGCTGACTCTGATAACAAGAGATGGGCTCTTTGTCTCAGACTCAAGTGTATTTATTTCAAGTGTACCCCAAGACTCCTGGTCCTGGGGCAGGCTGCACCCTGGCTCTGTAAAGAGAGGAAGAGTGACATCAAACAGCAATGCACCCGAGAGAATAGCTTTAAAGTAATCCATTTCCAACAGACATTGTCAGTGTTTATCCCAGAGCATAATGTGCCAACAGCTAGAATGATGAGCTAGATATTCATCCATCGGAAGATGCTCTGCAATCCTGGAAATCTCTCAGGGTTTCACCAGTTACTTCTGCTGGTTTGTAAGTGCCTGATTTGGAGATCGTGATAGTTTGAATGTAATGGGCCCCCATAATCTCATAGGGAGTGACACTATTAGGAGGTGTGGCTTTGTTGGAGGGAGTATGGCCTTGTTGGAGGAAGTGTGTCACTGTGGGGGCGGGCTTTGAGTATCCTATGCTCAGGATACTGCCCAGTGTGACAGTCGACTTCCTGTTGTCTGCAGTACCGTGCCTGCCGCCATGCCACCATATTCCCCACCATGGTGATAATGGACTGGACCTCTGAAACTGATGTAAGCCTCCTCAATGAAATGTTTCCTTTATAAGAGTTGTCTTGGCCATGGCATCTCTTCACAGCAGAAGAAACTCTAACTCAGACAGAGATGTTTCACTGTCTGCTACCCACTACTCACTCTTACTTTTGCTTTCTTCATGCTTAATAAAATCACTCACAGGAAACGCAGAGCGTGGCTATGGTAGATTATTCTCTGGCCAGAACATGGCACTGTGGCTGTTTCCTGACATTGAAAAGTGAGAGAAACTACTATCCATCTTTTGTATACAACCCAGAGGAACGTCTGAAGTGGAAACGCATAGATTACAAAACTGGAGGCTGGCGACAGAGCAGCAGCTCCTGACTCCATAAGGAACACCTTCTGTCTTTATTCATCAAAGATACACGTAGAAATGGGGAGAGAGATCTTAGGCTGTTGTACCCAGTCTCCCCTCTGTCCCATGTGATTTCTAGCTTCGGGCCCTCTTCTGAACTCCAAATGCACACCCAGGTACCTCACAGCATCTCCAGTGTCCAATACATTTTTCATACTTCGTGTGTCCAGTGCATCACTCAGCCACGGAGAGTGAACTGCCAGAAGGGTCCTGTGAGTGTTCTGCCTTCTCCAGGCCCTGCGCTTCATCTAGTCACAGACTGCACATCAAATCTTGCTGCTTTCCACCAACATCAGGACAAGGGGCCCTCCCTTCTGCTGAGTCACTATCCTTTTTCATGTGAACTAGTGCAAACAGCTCTGACACACCATTTTACTCCAAATCTGGACTCCATGCAATACTCTCCATGACTTTTTACATGCTGCCGCTTCTCATTTGAAGCTCTTCAGTGTGTCCCCATCATGACTATGATAGAGTCCGAGTTATGGCTTACTTGTATGATCTGGTCCTTAGGCTTTGCTCAGTTACTGTCCCTCCCACTGATGAATCTCTCAGGTCTTTGAGGAAGTTTGCAGTGTTCCCCTGAGCCTCTTGTCTACAGCAGTCCTTACTCCCTGATGTGTTACCTCAACCTTTTTTTCTCTGGAGAGTATATTAGTATGTAGCATTACACTTTTTAATTATTTATTCTTGCTTTCTTCTATTTTCCCAAATTAAGCTCCCCGAAGATGAAACTTTTAAAGTTTACTATTATTTCTTCAATATGTAAACTAAATGTAGCAAATTGTAGTTCCATGGTGATATATTTCTACCTTTTGTTTAATGGTCTATTTTTTTTATATTAGCTTTTCATGCTTAAGGATATGTGTGTGTGTGTGTGTATGTGTGTGTGTGTGTGTGTGTGTGTGTGTGTGCATGCACACATGCATGTCTATCAATAAACAATAACACATCCAGTGTCTTTCTCAATTGCTCTTCACTGTATTTTTTTTTTGAGATATGGTGTAGAATATTATTTTAAGGTGTGTTACTTTTGTTTATGCTGCATTTGTTTAACTCTCTGAAGCTGTGTTACTGTGCCTGTCTGAAACACCCAATGGTCTAACAAAGAGCTGAATGGCCAATAGTGAGGCATGAGAAAGGATGGGTGGGGCTGGCAGACAGAAAGAATATATGGAAGGAGAAATCTGGGAGGACTAAGAAGAAAGAGCAATATAACAAGGAGAGAGGAAAACTCCAGTGCCCAGTCACCTAGCTACCTAGCTACCCAAAAATCCACAGAATAAGAAACAAAGAAAGGTATACAGGACTAGAGAAATATAAAAGCTCAGAGGCAAAGATAGATGGGATAATTTAAAGTTAAGAAAAGTTGGCAAGAAACAAGCCAAGCTAAGGCTGGGGTTTTATAATGAAGTATAAGCCTTCATGTGTGATTATTTGGGAGCTGGGTTGTGGGCCCCTCAAAAAAAAAGAAAAGAAAAGAAAATAACATTTTGGCGTTCTAACCTGGGCCTGAATTTCCACATAGGGCTTATGAAAACTGAAGAAAAAAAAAGGGGGGATATGACTCCTTCAAGAGTTTCTGCCTGCTGGCAAGACCTTGAGCAGCCAGAATGTTAATTAGGAACAAAGTAGCTAAGTAAAAATTCCTGTCACAGTGCAAGCATCAGCATTCTAGAGCTAT
The DNA here is from genome assembly GCF_903995425.1 of Onychomys torridus. Classification (NCBI taxonomy): domain Eukaryota; kingdom Metazoa; phylum Chordata; class Mammalia; order Rodentia; family Cricetidae; genus Onychomys; species Onychomys torridus. The sequence goes on from NC_050465.1 coordinate 19,671,849, forward strand.
TGGAAGGCTGAATGCAGCTCTTGGTCACTTACCTACAATTGGGCATGAGCTTTACACTCGACTTTCACAACCCAAGAAGCAGGCAGAGCCAGCCACCAAAGCAGGGGTCAGAGGTCTACTCCACTTAGGAGTTTTTTGCTCATGCAGAAAAAGAAGTCTAAAACATATGCAGTAAAAGAGGTCCACATGGAAAAACTTCTAAAAAGGTTCCAGTGTGCTTTACAATGTGCATAGGCTTAAGAAAGAAAAGAAAGTGGGTATAGGCAGTTATAGAAATAAATAGTTTGAAAAAATAAGTAAAGTCTTTAAAGAGACAGTACAAGTAATATAAAAGAATAAGCCACATAGAGATAGGAAATATGCAAGGAGTCTAGATCCTGTATGTTATTGTGCTGATTTTGAATATTTTGAATACTGACAAGCAAATAATAGCAGCTAAGAGACAAGGAGTTGGCAACTGCACTGCTAAATTGAACCAATCTAGATCCTTTAGGAATGCCTTAACTTTAAAAAAGAAGTCAAAAATTAGATTTGTCAAATGGAAATAAAAAATGCTTTTGAGTTTTGTTCCCAGAGGAGAAGAGAGGTTGTGGATTTCATCTGGGTTAATATGAATCAGGTTTGATCAGGTGAGACCTCCTGAACCTTGGCAGGTGATCTCTATCAACAAAAGTTACTGATGGTCTTCCCAGGACTTAGTCATTAGCTCAAGTTTTCTCCCTGGGCCTCTAAAGATGCTTCATCCACAGACAATAGGAAGAAGTTTGGAGAATACTATGTCCACATTCCCAAAAGGGGTTGTGGGAGGCTTTTGGTTATTTGGTGAGTTACAGATGTTTGTTATCATTTAGGGAAATATAGTATATTAATACAAATTTAGAGTTATTTTCGTTATACTCTATATGTTATATATATATATATATATATATATATATATGTTTCTACTCTTGTTTAAGGTATTATAGCTATGAAGTTCATTTAAAAATGCAAGATAAAATTCTAGTTTTTGAAAGTTATTATTATGAACTATTTAGGATAAATCAAGAAACACAGGTCAGTGGTCATCTATAACAATCAAATTTGTAGATAGGTATGTTTTCAAGATCATATAGAGATATATTTTAGATAGAAAAAATGGTCTTCAAACCTTTCAAAGACCCACAGAATATGATATTTAAAATATTTTGTTAACTTAGTGCTTTTCATGACAACGAGACACATCTGCTCTTGGCAGCACCAATTTACTTCAGAGATGATGTGCATCAAAGAAACTCTTTATGATGTTTGCTTTCAATGTGGCAAGGCTAGCAAGAAGCTGTTCTTGTCTGGACTCCTTGACTCTATTCTGGACCCACAGGAGAGTGACTACCGAACTTTGCCAAAACAAGGTGGGATGGTCTTTCAGGTTCCTACTTCACAGAAGAAACTGCCAGACATTCTTCAGAACACAGAGGAAAGTGACTGACAAACTTTGCTAATATAGGCAGAACAATTTTTCAAATTTCCTGCTTCATTGAAAAGTCTGTCAGATACTATGGGCCTATAGGCTGAAAATGGATGCCCCTACATTACAGAGGAACTTTGGGTGACTTTCCAGATAGCCAAATGTCTCTGTTGTTAAATAATATTATATCCTTCTGGGGTCTTTGATGGAGTTGAAGACTACATAGTCATAGCTGCAGTTTTTCTTAGTTATGATAGAAAGTAAGTTAGGTGTAAAATCTTGGATTCACTAAGATAAGATAGGTAATGCATTATTTTCTCTGAATATGCCAACTATAAATTGACAGAATGTTGTAATTCTTACTTGATAACTGTTTTTATTGTGTATAGTTTTACTATGTTAAAGTTAAAACCTTGCTTTTTATTTGGACAAAAGGGGGAAATGGTAGGAGACCAGGTCCAACCTGTTGAAGGGTCCTTGGAGGGAGGAGAGAGGAATAAGGAAGTATTAGATATAAATATAGGCAGAGACAATGAGAAAGAGACACAGGATAGCTTTGGGAGGGCCCTGGTCAATACCCAACCACCTTTATTTCTAATGGGCTTTTTATACACTAGCAAGGGGAAGGTCAAAAAACCTCTCCCTTTCAAGACCAAAGCACAATATACAACCAAGTGTAGACCCTTCAAAACACCTGGTAACCGCACCTTTGGCCAAATCATCCCATTATGCAGCCCTGCTAGGCAAAGCAAGCTCAGACTTTCTGACTTTGAGTAAGGCCTTACTAGAGAGCCTACATGGGACCCCACAGAAAATGTTGTAGGATATTATTTTAAGGTGTGTTACTTTCATTTATGTTGCATTTGTTGAACTCTGTGAAGCTGCTTTACTGTGCCTGTCTAAAACACTTGATGGTCTAATAAAAAGCTGAATGGCCAATATTGAGGAAGGAGAGAGAAACAGGCAGAGCTGGCATGCAGAGAGAATAAATAGGAGCAATCTGAGAAGAGGGGGGAAGGAGAAGCAAGAGAATGAGGAGGATATGGGGGGGGGGTTAGCCACTTAGCTACCCAGCAAGCCACGGAGTAAGAAATAATGAAAGGTATACAGAAATAGAGAAAGGTAAAAGCCCAAAGGCAAAAGCTAGACAGGCTAAGTTAAGAAAGCCGGCAAAGTCTTCCCTGGGGATTCAGCTCAGCCTGGTAGATTCAGTTGAGGCAGGTCCAGTCCCCTCCTTCCTACACCAAGGCTGAGCAAAGTGTCCCTGCATAGGCCCCAGGTTCCAAGAAGCCAGCTCATACACTAAGGATAGGTCCGGGTCCCACTGCCTGGGGGCCTCCCAAACAGTTCAAGCTAATCAACTGTCTCACTTATCCAGAGGGCCTGATCCAGTTCCATGGGGGCTCCTCAGCTATTGGTTCATAGTTCATGTGTTTAGCTATTTGTCCCTGTGCTTTTTCCAATCATGGCCTCAATATCTCTTGCTCATATAATCCCTCCTTTCTCTCGCCAATTGGACTCCTGGAGCTCCACCTGGGGCTTGGCTATGGATCTCTGCCTTGGAGGAGGTGGGAATGGGGGGTGGATTGGGGGAGGAAGGTGGGAAGAGGGAGGACAGGGGAATCTGGCTAATATGTAAAATAAATTAATTATAAAATAAAATTAAAAGAAAAGGCAGGGGTTGGGGATTTAGCTCAGGTGGTAGAGTGCTCGCCTAGCAAGCGCAAGGCCCTGGGTTTGATCCTCAGCTCCACATACAAAAAAAAAAAAGAAAAGGCAAGGAGGCTCGATCATACACAAATATCTATAGGCAACTAAGGAAAGCTAGGAGCAGGAGAAGTCATTTTTCACAGGGAAGAGCACAGAAATTGGTATATAGGTATACGTATGTATGTTTATGTATAATACATCATATATAATTATAATATAAATATAGGAATATATTAAATACAAAAAATATCATTTATATATTAAATATATAAATATATTTAAGCATATAAAACTATATATATATAAATATATTTATTTTTAATAAACAGATATACATGCAATAACAATCAGGAAAAAAAGAGGCCATGAATTTGAAAGAGAACAGGGAAGGGTATATTGGAGGATTTAGAGTGACAAAAGGGAAGAGAGAAACGTAATTATAATTTCAAAAATAAAATTACATATATATATATATATATATATAAAGCTGGCAAGAAACAAGCCAAGCTAAGGCTGGGCATTTTAAGTAGTAATGAGTCTCTGTGTGTGTTATTTATTTTGGGAGCTGGGTGGTGGGCCTCCCAAGAGAGCAAAACCAAACTACAACAGTTTGGTGTACCAACCTGGAACTAGAGTAAAAGAAAACTCAGCAGCTGTGTGGTCTCTCTCCATACCTTCTGCTCACATAGTTGGTTGGTCTGCAAGCCCCAAGAGTCCTATTTCCACCTCCCCAACTCTGGGATGACAGGTGTGTACCAATGCCACGGGTACTAACTATCCTGGGTGCTATGGATTTAACTCAGGTTCTAATGCTTGCACAAAAAGCATCTTCCTGATCTGTCTCCCCATCTCTGAGTGCAACTTTGATGAATCAGAGAGGTCTTTTTTATGGGGTCAGGAGGTGCTGCATTGTCGCCTGACTCCAGTGCCCTGCCCTTTGTCATTGTAGTGACGCCAGGCTGCAGAGTATGTTTGGAGGCTGATTCTTTACAGTTCCAACCTTGTGTGTGTGGGTATTTCTCCTCAAGAAGTTCTAGATATGTCAGCATCACACACGTCACAAAGAAACTGACCAACTTTGATGGGCTTCAGAACTGGCTCTTGGGTGAGTTGTTTTTTTGTTTTTGTTTTTGTTTTTAAAGCCTGGGTTCTTTTATCAAATCCTTTCCTGAAACAGTTGTGTTGACATAGGGACTGGAAGAGAGCCTTTAGAGTAGACAGGGGAAGGGGAGAGATAGACAGAGACTTAGTTAGATTGGGGTTGGGCCCCAGCACACTGAAACAGAATCACACACTGGCAAGATGCCTCAAGGTAGAGAAAAGGGTCCCTATGGAGATGGAGGTGTTGATGGCCAATTGCAACAGATCTGAGCCACTGGCACGGCAGGAGAGTGGAAAATGACAAAGGAGACACAGACTTCCCCATGGGAGCTTTTGGATCATCCTTCTGATGCACTGACCACAATCTTCCTCCAACTTAATTGCTGATTTAAGAATTTATTAAGTGCCCACAACTGCCAGGCACAGTGCCAAGCCTTAGGGATGGGAAGATAGAGTGTTCATAGCCCAGTGCACTTCCGGTCCTCCGTAGCTCCGGGCGCATATGATGTTGGGAAAAATGAAGACAGTGAAAGCTGGTTGAGGTTAGGGGTCAAAAGAGAGCGACATGAAGAGAAGACGAAGACATAGGTATCTTCTCATGAAGGAAGAACTTCTCCAGTACTTCATCGCTTATCAAAGATACTATCAACAGGATGCTTCCCCCAGGCCCCGCCGTTTTTCTCCCTGCCTTTCACATGGAATAGGAAAAAGTCAGTTAAGTGAACAAATCATCTCCTGTGGTGTTAGAACCATTTTGTACAGGGCATCTTTAATGTGTGCCAACACTTAGGAATGCTCTTATCACCTGTGATCTCTCCTCCACTAAGACTCTTTTAGGAGAAGTTTGTGTGACACTCTGATGTAAAATCAGCATGTGTCCCAAGCAAATCGACAGCAGCTATTTTAAATAACAGATTGTATCTCAAAATACCAAGCCAGGAGAGGAACTATGTGGATGCCCATGTTTACAGAGAGCATCCTGGTGGACCCCCGCTTCTGCATGAAGAGACAGTGGTAGCTGGGAGATGGTGGCCTGTTAAATGGAAGGGCAACTGCAGTTGGAGAGCTTCTCTCCAGGTTCCACCAAGCCCCAGCAGTCCCACAACCCACGTATAAAATAATCATACAGACACTTATATTATTTAAACTGCTTGGCCATTAGCTCAGGCCTACCATTGTCTAGCTCTTACTCTTATATTTAGCCCATTTCTGTTAGTCTATACTTTGCCACATGGCTTGTGGCTTACCGGTGTCTTTACATGTTGCTTCTCATGGCAGCGGCTGGCAGTGTCTCCTCCCAGCCTTCCTGTTCCCAGCCTTCTCCTCTTCCTTGTCCCGCCTACCCTATCCTTCCTGCCTGGCTACTAGCCAATTAGCACTTTATTTATACAGAGTGATATCCACAGCAGGCAACAGTTGGGAGTTGGTGTGAGCTGCAGGTTAGAGATACTGGTGTGATGGCTCAGCCCCACACAAAGGAGTCATGTTTCTTTCGGCTGGAACTTCTGCTCAGAAAGGTTTTTTGTTTGTTTGTTTTAAAAAAGATTTATTTTACTTTTGTTTATATGTATGATGTGCCTGTGTACATATTTATGTATGTTACAAGCATGCCAGTGTCTTCAGAGGCTTGAGGACATAGCATCCACTGGGAACTTACACTCGAGTTACAGGCTATACTAATGCAGTAGGAATCAAACCCGGGCCCTCTGCTCTTAACTGATGAATCTGAGCTGTCTCTCTAGCTCTCTGGTTTGTTAGTATCAACAGGTTTACCCCATACCTGCTCACCCATTTCTCTAATTGACAGTCCATAGCCATCCTCTCCTAGGAATTGTTACGATGACAAGCACGCCATGAGTACCCCGTGTCACCTAGAAAGCTTGGGTTTTCTGTCCTTTGACAATGACAGCTGCCACCATCTCAGTTCTTTGCTCTGATTTCAGAAGGTGATCTTGGCATTCCTCCTTATCTTCTTACAATGCTCTTTAGAGCAACACGTTTTCCTTAGCCAGTGCTGACAATCACGGTCCTTGCTTTTTGCAACAGCAAAGCCGAATGGTAAGACAGCGCTTCCCGACATTAGGTGGCACATGTGTAACTCAGGAGCCTTGACCTAGGCAGGCAGCAACACATTCTAGGGACTCTGATTTTGAGGGTTGGCTGAGGAGCCATCGTTATATGAGGTGACTGACACTGTATCAACTCTGGGCTCATGTGGCTCCCTGCCTGTTTTTTGCAGGCTTGTCTGAGGCATAATGCAGCAAGTCCTTGTGGTCAGTCTTAGCGTCTTATGGAATTCTGGACTTGACCTTGTGACCCATGTTTTCTGTGGCCTCCCAGCTGCCACCCCTGGCTCAGCACTCCAGTAAAGTTGTTTGTTCCATAGCCAGGCTCTGCTCTTGACACCTGTATGTTCAGCCTGCAGAACCTTCCCTGGCTGTAGGCAGGGATTTGGGCCTCATTGCTTTTGAAGCAAAATATGTGATTTGTCTCCACTGACCCTATATCCCACAAAGGAGTTGCTGAGAAATCTTACTTTCTATAATTTATATCTGAGGGGGTCAGAATTTTTCCTGATGCCAATAAAAATATAAATCTAGAAAGCTCACTAATCAAGTATGGGTTTTCCTAACACTGGCTGCTTTCTTCTTTAGAGTGCATGTCTCATACTAGAAAGACTCGCTGGTGTGAGTCATTCATGTTATAGAAAAGATGATCAGGAAACAAGGTGTGGGTTCATATTAGATCATAACTATTAAAAAGCAGAAAGCATGCCCCTGCCAGTGTATGTAGACTGTCATCCTGGCATGTTCCAATTCCACCAACTGTTTATAGCACTCTTCAGATGGTGTGCAATGCTTTGAATCTGAAGCAGTGAACAGCTTCTTGTAAATTCTCATGGCATTTTATCTGCCTTTTATTCTCAATTGTAGTTGATAATCTATAACTAGTTCCTATGGACTCTGTGGATACCTGTGCACAGATGAGACTTTTTCAAAGACAGGGTCTTATGCATCCCAGACTAGGATCTCTTTTCTATCTAGCTCTGGGGTCAGAACCTTAAAATTGGATCATCCTCCTTTCACCTTCCAAGTGCTAAGACTGTAGGCATGTGCCAACACACTTATTTAATCAAGCTAGACAAACACCCCCCCCTGGCTGCATCCCTGGCCCACAGCGAGGATTTTAAACATGTTTGTTGAATGTAAAATACTTTGACAAGGTTGTCCTAATACTGTGGAAACAACCAAGTTGGAAATGTCAGAAGCTCTGCTCCTTGCGTGTTTGGTTAGTGCAAGGTGTCCAATGAGGTGGGGACCGTCTCAGCCTATCCCAGACCACCCTCCACAGGCAGGTATAAAGTCAGAGAAGCTTGAGTCCAAGTGGGAAGTGGTTAACAAGGCTTGTACGAGGTGATGCGGACCACTCACCCAAATCACCATGGAGTCTAATTAATAAGCACAGTCTTGACTAACTTGTGAATGCAGGAGTTTCCATGCGTGGTGACCTTGACAGGGAGAGCTTGTGGGAGAGGACTCTCACAGAATGCCGGAAATGGCCATTTCCTAGATAGAAGTAGCGTGGCTGTGGCAGGGAGCTCTGCTCAGCCCAGGAGATCCCAACATGACTCTTCCAAGTGAACCACAGAAGACCTCCTGGACTTCCAAAGAACGTGTCGTCTGTCTGCTGCTGACTTTACAGAGGCCAAAAGGCAGAGAAAGGATGGAGTCTAAGGAATATTAAAAATGGAGCATCAACAGTGCTATTTTCCTCTCTGAGACTCCTGTTCAGCCTGTGTTACAGCAGACAAGATGTAAAATAAAGTCAGTGGAGACAGCATCCAAGTCGCTCTCTCTGGGAGAGATCCTGACAAATTCTTCAGGAAAGACTCCAGGGAGCAAAATATTATAGATCTTCCCCTCATAATCAACCAGGTTATATTCCCCTGACCTCAGCATCAGCCCACTTAGCCCCGCCTTTCACGGAGACCCAGAAGTTATGTTTCCATGCCTCCTGGAAACAAGGACTGTGGGAAACCCACCGTCTGTGGCCTTCTGTTTACTGCTCTACTGTGTGACACTGAATGGTCATGGGACACATGGAACTAAATCCTGAAACTTTGGCACTCAAAATGGCCTCCTGTGTGGCAGGTATCTCCCGTCATCAGCCATAGGTATATGCAAGTTTGGGCTAGTGAGATGGCTCAGCAGGTAAAGGCACTTGCACTACCAGCCTGATGACCTGAGTTTGATCTCAGGAGCCCAAAGTGGAAGGAGAGAAGTGACTCCAGAAGTCATTCTCTGATCTCCACATTGGTATGGGCCTTCACACTCACATATGCATACATACAGTATGCATGCACATACGCGCAAGCACACACAGACACATAGGGACACACAAACACTGGTGTGCACATGCACACACACAAAATACATACAAACACACCAGTAATAAAAAGCTTTATGTGTACAATTTTACCATCATTCATTATTTGAGTGCCAACAATAAGCAATATGCACAGAAGTTTAGATGCCATGTCTGCCTGTATCGGTATGTGCTGTACCTGTAGTGAACCACTTCACAAGAACACGGTGTATTTCAAAGCTGAGAAAGTCCCAGAGTCACTCTTTCTCCTTCTTCTGAGAGCAAAGGGGCAGAAGCCTGCTTTGCCCTCTGGGTCTCCTTCATTCCCACCCCACTTGCCCAGACTTCTATTTCCTCGCCTTTTTTTTGTTTGGTTTTTCGAGACAGGGTTTCTCTGTGTAGCTTTGCGCCTTTCCTGGAACTCACTCTGTAGCCCAGGCTGGCCTCGAACTCACAGGGATCCACCTCCCTCTGCCTCCCGAGTGCTGGGATTCAAGGCGTGTGCCACCACCGCCCGGCTCCTCAACATTTTTGTGCTCTCAGATGTGAGGGGTTCTCCTTTCCCTGAGCTCCTGAACCACATGCTTGGATCCTGCGTCGAGGGTGCTGAGGATACCCCCAGGGTACTGGTTCAAATCTAAATCCTAGAGTAAGTGCATCCTGCTTTCGGGGCACACATTTGATCTTACCCGAGTAGTCACAAGTCTTACTATCAGCCAGGACTATTGTATGTGTCTTCTTATGAACTTGTGCAGGATGATTATAATGGCCTAGGGTTTTCCTGGAAGAAGTCTGGACAAGATTCCCCTCTTTTAATCACTTCTTGCTCCAAAGTTGATCTGATTCGTAAAAGTGAGATGCAACAGTGTTGCTCTGAACCTTGAATTAATCTGTGTTTGCTGGAGTATCTACTTCTAGTAGGTGTTTGTGCTAGATACAAATGGGTACCAGCTGGGCGAAACAGAAACATCTTTGATTCCTTTCCAGAGCTTACCATGGCCTCCATCACTTGCTTCACCAACTCATCCCCAGACTAATCACTTAGACCAGTTTGGGGGTACAGGAAGGCACTTGACCCTCCCATCCTCAAGGATACAATGCTTGACGTTTCTTTGGACTGGAACCACTTTCCTGCGTCCGCGTCTGCAAAGGTATTCTCATTCAAATCTGTGCTCCAGCTGCTATCTCAACAGGGTTCTCCTGCTTTCTAGTCACAGGTGAATGTTCCTCCAAATGCAGACTCACAAGCTCACTGAGAGTACACCTCACCCTAAAGCTATAGACTCTTGGAAGGCAGAGAACTCTTCTTTAAAAACAAAAAGCCAAACACTTTTCGATCCACATTATCTCCCTCAATAGCTTGGTAGGTATCCAATGTATGTTTAACATGAGTAATGAACAAATAATTGAAAATGGAAGACGATTTCTGCCCCAAGGGGCACGTGTCAGTGCCAGCTGCCAACTGCTGAGACCATAGTATTCTGTACCACACACAGGCTTATTGATACTATCACCTCCTATGCTGTAGAGGAGGAAACTGATTGACAAAGTTGGTCCTTCCGTTTCTTAAACTACTTGTTTTGCATTGAGTACTTTGCAGAAAGGTGAGCCAACTTCATTTTCTTTCTTTAAAAATTATGTTATGTGTGTGCGTGTCTTGCCTGCGTGTATGTCTGTCTATGCACCACATAGATGCCTGATGCCAACGGAAGTCAAAAAAGGACATTGGATCTCCTGGAACTGAAATTCCAGGTGGCTGTGAGCTGGTGTGTGGGTGCTGGGGAACTGAACCCAGGTCACCTGGAAGGGCAGCCAGTGCTCTAACCACTGAGCAACCTCTCCAGGCTCTTGTTTCCTTGGATTCAACATAAAATGGTTGCACATCTCTGTGGATCACAGTGTGACATTTTAGATGCTTGCATACAGCATGTGATAAAGAAGTTGATGTCATTAGCTTTTCCATCTACTTTCATTTTTAATATTCTGACATTTTGAGCTTTCTTTTCCAGTCCTTCTCAAACATAAAATACATTTTATAAACTCTAGTTTACTTGATTGTGCCATAGAACACTAGAACCTGTTATTCCAACCTCTTTGGTTTTGTATTTATTATTATCCAGATCTTTCCTCCATCCTTCCTAGATTCTAGAATTCACAAGTCCGTTCTTTTGTACTCTGAAATCAACTTGTTTATTTTTCATATATTTCAGAGATTCCGGGGTCTTTGTCCTTCTGTGCATGTCTTGTTTCAGTTAACACATGCCCTCCAGTTGCAATAATATTGCCTTTTTATGACCGAATGACATTCCATTGAGCATATGTACTATATTTAAAAATCCACTCACCAACGAACACCTACCCTGGTCCCATATTTTGCCTATTATAAGTAGTATTATGATGAATGTGGGAATGCAGGTGTCTCTTTGAACCTTGGTTCTCTGCCTAGTTGATCCCACAGGTCGATCTACGGTCAGTTTTGAGGAGCCTCTGCACATTTTGAAAGGTTGATTAAATTGGCTGACCTTGACATAGCTGAAGTGATGAGATGCACATGACCTTGTGTCTAGTGGCTCTAACACCTTTGTGTTAAGTGTCGCCCAGCACAGTGCCCTGCACCGCAGAGCTGATCCAGGACCAGGGCCTGTTATTTAGGCTCTTATGGCCTTTGTCACGAGAAGCATGACAGCTCCGGTGTACGTGTGTGTGAACACATTGCCCATCATCTCTAAGTCTGACCTGTCGTCTCTCACAGTGGCTGCAAGAGGAAACAATCTTTGTGTCAAACTGGCATGGAGCAGGCAGTGGCTTTTCCTCAGAAGTCGGGTCACTACATAACGCCCAGAGTTTAACTGATGCCTGATCAAATTCAATCTCATTTGAATGTGGAAATTAAAGTCCTCTACTGTGAACTTTGAGGGATTTTGTCAACATCAGATAGTACTCCTCCATGATAATTACTGAATTTAATCTCATATAAGCCTGATAACAGGCATTTCTCCTGGCAGCTGTGGGGCTGATGGGGTTGTTTCTGAGCAGTGAGGAGCAGTGTCTACCACAGACCCGAATGTAGCATGAAGAAGAAATGGGGAGTGGCTAGCACAGGATAGGAAGGGCTGAGTTAGACACCACTGTGCTGTCAAGTGCTGTGTGCAGGTGCTATTCCAAATCAGAAAGGCATTCTGGATATGTACACACACACTACACACACCACACACACATACCGCACACACAACACCCCCTCCACACACACCACACGTTACACACATATAACACACACAACACACACCACACACAAACGCCACACACACCACACATACACAACCCCTCATACACATATCACCTACAACACACATTACACACACATTACACACACCACACATACCACATACACGCAACACACACAACACACACACAACACCCCCTCCACACACTACACATAACATGCAACATACACCACAAACATACAACACCCACACACACACACCACACACAAAACACACACACAACCCCCATACACATATCACACACATTATACACAACACACACACAACACCCCTCCACACACATATCACACATACTACACACACACCACATACACATACATAACACACACACACACACTACACACCACATATATATACATAACACACACACACACACACTACACACCACACCCACACTATACATACCACACATACCATACACATCACACTTTTTAAAGAAAGCGTTTAGGAAGGTCACTCAATAGCACTTGCCTTGTGATTGTGAAGATCAGAGTTTGGTTCCCAGAACCTGCTGAGGGATGTTCTGTATGTCAAATGTGTTGCTCTGATTGGTTAAAATAAATAAAGTGCTGACGGGCAGGAAAGATAGGGTAGGCACGACAAGGAGGAGGAGAATTGTGGGAAGTGGAAGGCTGGGTAAGGAGACACTGCGAGCCGCCGCCATGACAAGAAAGATGTAAGGTACTGGTAAGCCACAAGCCATGTGGCAACTTAGAGATTAATAGAAATAGGTTAATTTAAGATAGAAGAAGTAGATAACAAGAAGCCTGCCACGGCCATACAGTTTGTAAGCAATATAAGTCTCTATGTGTTTAATTAGTTGGGTCTGAGTGGCTTCGGGTCTGGTGGGTGAGTGAGATTTGTCCTGACCTTGGGCCAGGCAGAAAAACTCTAGCTTCAAGAACCCACATAAAATGCTGGGTGTGATGACACATGTGTGTGATCTTGTTGCTGTGAAGGTGGAGACAGGTGGATTCCCAGAGTCTGTTGATTAAGCAGCATAACAGAATGACCGAGTCTCAGGCCACTGAGAAACCCTAACTCTGCATGGACAGCCTTCCTGACGATGCCATCAAAAGCTGTCCTCTGAACTTCTCACATGTGCACACCTGTCCACCCACTGGCACACATATGTGCACTCTACACACACACCCTCTTACAAATACACACACACACACACACACACACACACACACACACACACACACACACGTAAAATAAGACTATGTTTGTTCCTGTTTCTCCACAATGTTTTTCCTAAAAACAAAGTATTTTTCTCACTTCGTATGCCAATCTAGAAATGTTTCAGCCCAGATCTTCACTGTCTGTGATGGATGGGGTGTGAACAAATTAGTCAGTGACTGAGTGTGGAGATCCTCCCAGACTAACAGGGCAGGAGAAGTCCTCGTCTTCATCGGTGTAGCTGCTAACAAGATCCCTACCCATGGTGCCTATCTGGGTGGTCCTTGTTAAACTCAGCCAGTCGATGTGCAGCTCACTATCTGTTGCTGTGATAAACCCTGTGACAAGGAGCAACCTGGGGAAGAAAGGGCTAATTTCATCGTACCCTTCCAGGTAACCAACCGTCCACCGCGGAGGGAAACCAGGGCAGAAACTGAAGCAAAAAACCACAGAGTAAAGCTGCCTACTGGCTCGCTCTTCACAGATTATTCAACTTGCTGTTTTACACAGCACAGGGCCACCTGTTCCGGGGCGGCTCCACCCATAACTGGCTGGGCCCTTGCACATAAATCATTAATCAAGAAACTGCCCGTAGAGCCTATCTATAGGCCAATCTGAGGGAGGCATTTTCTCAGTTGAGGTATTTTTTCTTTACAGCTTTTGTTAGGTTGACAAAACAAACAAACAAAAACTAATGAATGTAGTCACAAAGCAAAATGACCTGAGCATGAGAAGGGGCTTGTTGGATGGAGGAAGGAGTAGGAGGTGTTGGCGGGAGAGGGAGAGGGAAGGTGGGGTTGTGAGTATGACCAGAAGGGATATAATCTATAAAACTGTCAAATAATAAACTGCTGAAAACAAACAACTACCTCACAGGCACTAGAAATGCTGCTCAACAGTACAATGCTTACCTGGCATTCGCAAGGCCGAGAGTTCAGTCCCTTGTACCTCAGGCACCATCACCAGCCTCTCAGTACCCCAGCCCTGCCCCCAGCCCTGCCCCCAGCCCTGTCCCCAGCCCAGCCCAGCCCCCAGCCCTGCCCCCAGCCCAGCCCCCAGCCCAGCCCCCAGCCCAGCCCCCAGCCCAGCCCCCAGCCCTGCCCCCAGCCCTGCCCCCAGTCCAGCCCCCAGCCCAGCCCCCAGCCCCCAGCCCTGCCCCCAGCCCAGCCCCCAGCCCTGCCCCCAGCCCTGCCCCCAGCCCAGCCCCCAGCCCTGCCCCCAGCCCAACCCCCAGCCCTGCCCCCAGCCCAGCCCAGCCCCCAGCCCTGCCTCCAGCCCTGCCCCCAGCCCAGCCCAGCCCCCAGCCCTGCCCCCAGCCCTGCCTCCAGCCCTGCCCCCAGCCCAGCCCCCAGCCCAGCCCCCAGCCCAGCCCCCAGCCCTGCCCCCAGCCCTGCCCCCAGCCCTGCCTCCAGCCCTGCCCCCAGCCCAGCCCCCAGCCCTGCCCCCAGCCCTGCCCCCAGCCCAGCCCCCAGCCCTGCCCCCAGCCCGGCCCCCAGCCCTGCCCCCAGCCCAGCCCCCAGCCCAGCCCCCAGCCCTGCCCCTAGCACTCCTGCTATTTGAATTATGTAGGCTTTGAGTGAGTTCTCTCTTGTTCTCTTTCTCTTCTACCATTGAGAATAAGCAAGAAGCTGATGAGGGAATCTCCTCTACTCTCCCGGGGGCACCCAGAAGGGGTAGCTCTTAGAAAGCCCTCGCCAGAGCATGCCTGTACAGACGCTGGAGTTGCGTTGCGGGCAGACATTGCTTTCCTTCTATTGCTTTGTGATTTTGATTGTGCTGCCTCGTGGAGTAAGCCTTATTCAGAAACTCATTGCAAAGCCTCCTTTCAATGTTCCTCAATTCCCATCTCAACCAGAGTTGTCTTCCAAGGATACTCAAGGTGAAGTCATTGTTCAGAGTCCCTGTGGACATTCCCGTGGTTACTGACCACTGCTGGTCCCTCGCTGCAGCTGCAGGCGATTTGTGGTCCTGCCATTACTTCTCGAGGTTGATGGACACTGGGTCTCACCTTGGCCTGCTAACAAAAAGACAGGGGTTCAAGCTTAATGACTGAACGGAAGATGTTGCACTTAGGAATTGGAAGCCACCAGGATTGACACTGCGGTGTCCTCCACTGAGGCGAGCGCTCTAGTTTGGAGATAATTTGTCTCCCCAAAGTTTAAATGCTAGAAATTGGTGCCTAAGAGAGAAAGGCCTACTACAAGGAGGTGACAACATGATGCCACCACCTTCAGAAGGGCTCAGTGCAGTTAGACCAGGACAATGATAGTTTTCAGAAGGGCAGATTACTAGAGAGCAAGACTACCTCATGTGTGGCCCTTTCTGCTTCTTTACCATATTAGGAGGCAGCCAGAGGTCCCGCCCCAGACAATGGTGCCATGTTTTTGAGACTGGCTGACTATCAAAATTAGGGGTCAAATTGGCCACTTTACTTCCAAAGTTTCATGGTCTCTGATATTTTGTTAGAGTAACTCCCGACAGAATTGGACAAAGAAGACTGCACATGAATACAAAGAAAGGATATCCCGATGGCGATGCTTTTCTAGCCTTTCACTGGACAACTGTGGTTACCTCTCTGTGACCTTTAGAACTGACATGGTGCTGTATGTGTGCAACTTAAAGTGTGCATGCTCAGAGCTGCTAGGCAGCCCAGCCCTGGGAGGTGTCATTTCACAGCTTTTTTTGTTTTGTTTTGTTTTTGTTTTTGTTTTTCGAGACAGGATTTCTCTGTGTAGCTTTGCGCCTTTCCTGGAACTCACTTGGTAGCCCAGGCTGGCCTCGAACTCACAGAGATCCGCCTGCCTCTACCTCCCTTTGAGTACTGAGATTAAAGGCATGCGCCACCACCGACCGGCGATTCCACAGCTTTGTTACTACTTTTCTTCCTAAGGTTAGCATAGAATCTGAGAGGGCAGAAAAAGATTGTCATACTGAAGGATACAATATTGCCATGGAGAGAATAAGTGTGAACAATACAAAGAAAAAGATAACAGAGCAGTGGCTTGTAACTCTCTAAGGCAGTCAGAGGAGGAGCCTCTAGGACTGGGAGAGCCAAGAGACTTCAAAGACTGTCCTGACTAGTTTTATGTCTACTTGACACAAGCTAGGGTCACTTGGGAAGAGGGAACCTCAGTTGAGGTTCCATAAGATCCAGCTGTTGGGCATTTTCTTATTTAGTGATGGATGTGGGAGGGCCCAGTCCATTGTGGGTGGTACCATGCCTAGGCTGGTGGTCCTGGGTTCTATAAGAAAGCATGCTGAGTAAGCCACGAGGAAGAAACTAGTAAGCGGCACCTCTCCGTGGCCTCTGCATCAGTTCGGGCCTCCAGGTTCCTACCCTGGTTGAGTTCCTGCCTTGACTCCTTTTGATGATGAACAGTGCCTTAACTGGGGTCTTTCTGAAATGAAACACAATGACCTAGAGCAAGTTGGGGAGGAAAGGGTTCATTTGGCTTACACTTCCATATTGTAGTCTCTCGTTGAAGGAAGTCAGAGGCCATGGAGGGGTGCTGCTTATTTGCTCCTCAAAACTTACTTTGCCTACTTATAGTACCAGGAACCACCAGCCCAGGAATGGCACCACCCACAATGGGCTGGGCCCTGCCCCATCAATCACTAGTTAAGGACATGCCTTATAGGCTTGTGTACAGACTGATCTTATGGAGGCATTTTCTTAATTGGGGTCCTCTCCTCTCAGATGATACCAACCTGTGTCAAGTTGACACAAAACTATCCAGCACAGACAGTGATGTGGTAGTGCAAGCCAAATAAACCCTTTCGTCCCCAACTTGCTTTTGGCCATGGTGTTTCATCCCAGCAAAAGATACCCTAACTAAGACAGAGACGAAGTGACTTAACCTCGTCTTAGAGAATATTCCAGACTAGAGCAGAGGGAGAAGTAAAAACACAGGAGGAACCTTCCACTCAACACATAAACAAAGGTGCCAATCTGAGACAGGGAAGGTGAGGTTGCAGGCGGTTCTTCTGCTGAGGACTGCATTCCTGAGAGAGAGGGACAACCTTTTTTTAAGTTCACACTGAAATTCTCATAAGCCTGGGGTCCACTGGGTGACGTCCTCAAGGTCACAGAGCAGCAGAGGCGGCAGAGTGCTGTGGGTGTCTGTGTAGGTATAGGCTCCGAATGGGTCTCTCTTTGTAGCCTAGCCCTTGTTCACAGCTCCTATCTCCTTTGAAGCTTGCCAAAACACAGGTGCGCTGTGTTCTGATTACAAACCCAGAGAGCTGCTGGTGAGACTGTTTGAATCACGGAGCTTCTGCAGCTGCTAACAACCTTCAAAGGGCCCGGGGAGCTGCAGGGGACGCAGGCCTCTGATTTCAGAGGTTTAAGGGGAGGTATGTGTCTCAGTCCCCTCCTGCTCTCGCCTCCTTTGGAAACAGGGTGTTCTGGCCCCTTTTAGTGGAGACCTGGGCTTCCTTCTGTCCCTACTGGCCTGGAGGTGCTAAATGCCGACAAGAGGTCGCTGCTGCTTTCTGCTGAGCATTAGTCTTAATGGGTTTGGCAGGATTCTAAAATAATCAAAACAAAGCAGGTTAAAAGGTTCCAGGAGGGAGGGATGTGGTGACTGCCTAAGCTTAGATCGCAGGGTATGCTCAGCTTAGACCCAGAACAGCTCCAAGGCCTGAAGCCAATGGTCTGGGCTGAATGGAAAGCTGCCGCGACTTATCAGAAAAATTAGTCCACGATTAGCGCTCTAAAGAGTCACGAGTCTTAACTCATATTTAGCCTTCCCAGGATCCGGTGTCCCATGTGGAGTTTAATTGCTCCTTTTCACACGGGCAGTCCAAAGACTGACAAGGAAGCATGGTGGAGGAAGGAGGGTGGGAAGCTTGGTGGAGGGCGGACTCTTTCTCCACTGATTTCAGTCCCTAAAACGTGGGTTGCAGCCAAGAAGCCATCTTTGATCAGGTTAGGTGCTGTATTTTTGATAGATGGCCAAAATAACTTTGAAGGTAAAGTGGGCTGTCAATTGTATGGAGATGAAGGGCGTTTGTTTTCTACCTGGCTTTCCTTGTGGTCCACTGTTGTGTTGCAGCCCTCAGGAACTAACTCAAGTCTACAGCTTCCAGAGTGAATTGCGGATGCTGGAAGCGACTTGGGGAAATGTGGGGACAGACTGAAGTGATGCAGTTGCTCACAGCTACCCCTGGATTTGCTCTCACTTCTGACTGAGTCTCCTCTGATTCCAAGTACCTTCATCTCCCAACAAAGTGATTCTGGTGAGGACAGGGCCAGCAGAAGGGCCTAGTTCTGAAAGAGGCCTGGCAGTTAGGTTCCCAGCCGTCCATGTGCTAATGCAGATCCAAAGCTGTGCAGGGGACCTGGACAGAGCCAGTGGTGTGCCCTGCTCGCTCTTGGATGGGAGACTCCCTCAGTTTCCCTCACACATAAACTCCAGCAAAGCACAGGGCCTATGCTTAGGAAATGGGTGTCTCCAAAAACCTGGGAGACACTGTGGCTTGGTCTGCACCCAGAATCTGAAAGTGTTTGGTCAGCAATATACATTCTGTCTCACCTTCCTGTCTGTCTTTCTGTCTCCTGCAACCCCTCTCTCTGACCTGTCCACTTGTCACGGCTTTACTTTTGCTCCACGCTCATGTCAGAAGATGGCCACTACTCACCTTCCAATTTTGTAAATCTGGCAGTTCAGGTACACAGGGGAGGGAACTCATCCTCACAGAGCAGCTGCAGATTCACAGAGAGGAGCCTGATGGATTGGAATTAGGTCAGAGAAGGTTAAAAGGTTTCAGGGGAAAGGTTGTGACAAGTGTCTTGAGTTCTACTCTGCACATGACTAACAGCCAGTACCCAAAACAGATCCAAGGCTGTGGTCACAGGGAAGTATGTCAGTGTGCAAAGAAGGTGAGAGAACACTAACAGAGTATTAGCCTGGCTATTCCCAAGATTTTGAGCTCAAAGGCGTGTGTGTGTGTGTGTGTGTGTGTGTGTGTGTGTGTTTTAAATAGAGATCCTTTGAAGTATCTATCATTTCACTTACAGAGGAGAAATTTAGATCTACCATTTATCAAGAAATTTCTTCTCTTAAAGGAACCTTCCCACTGTGCAGTTCTGCCGAGCTCCTCATTAGCATGACCCTCCAGAATCAGGAGATCTGGTCACAGATTCTCTAATCACACTCTGTCTTCCCAGGATGGAGGAGCTGATATATGCTGGGGAGCCCTTTGTGAATTTACATTCCCTTTAATATGCATCTGGTACAGATGGTTACCAGGTTGTCTCCCATCCATAAGTCTTCTTTCATCAAGGGCTGATCAAAATTTAGTGCGAGCAGGTTTAAAGGGACAAGCTTTTAGGCTCGGAATGTGCATATAAATAAAAATGTTGCTGTAGCGGCTCCATTGTTAATGAAAGAAAAATGATCCATGTCCTCTTCCGGGATAACGGAGTCTCTGAATATATTTATTTCAAGATTTAGGTGCTGGGGGAACCGGCCACAAATCACAGAGCAACCATTAATGAGCCTCTGTCCCTACCTGTTAAGCTTATTAACTGCCTGTTACCTGCAGCTCTATACCCACTTGGGGGTGGGGGGGGGGGGGGGGGGGTGGGGGGAGAATGGATTCTTCAGCACAGCAAAGGCTGAAAAAACACGGAAGTTAATCAAAAGCATGGGGGGAGGGGCAGTCTAGAGATGCAACCGGACACGTGCTGATGTGCTGGCTGAGATCATTGCGGGCAGGGAGGGAAGAGCTGGTGCTGCCTCGTTTGAAATTTAGTTAATTGCTTCCATGTCCCCTCAGCCAGTGTCCTTCTGCCCTGTGCATGCCTTCTCTTCAAGGCACCTGTGTGCTACCTGGTGGTCATGTTCTATATACCTAAATCAGGCTGATTTGAGTTTAGGGCTGTTCTGTGTGAGTAAGGGCTAAAACAACAAAAGCTGGACCGGTGTGACACCATAGGAAGGGAGCCTGCGAGGAGACAAAGGACCTTGGGCTGGGTCCCAGCTGTACAGTAGTACAGTAATAGCCACTTTCAGGCTTCTCATTCACCAGCGAGTTTGAACTTGGTCATTTCTAAAGATTCTTCATGGAATGCACTTTTTACACTTGTGAGACAGAAGCAGAGACAGAGGAAAAAAGCTTATTTAGAGGGATGGACCCTTCATGGGTCACTTAGCAAAGTCTGGGGTTCAGTTCATGGGAGGAAGGAAGAAGCTGTTCCTGGTGGGTACACAAGTTATCAGACCTTGAAGTAGGTGTGTGCATGCAAAAGAGATGTCTGCCTTGGAGTATGGGAACCAAGGAAAGAGGAGAGTTACTGATTACAGGCAGAAAGATGGGTCGGTCTATACAGGCAGGTAGACAACACAAAGTCCAGAATCTGAATCTATGATCATGTTCTTCAATGCAAATATTCCTGTAAGCTTCTCAATAGCATTTCATTCTTAAGGCAAGAGCCTTTTCACTGAAAGTAGCAAGTAGAACTTTTGAAGCCATTTGAAGGCAGAGATAAAAACTGAAAATGAAAATGCCTTGGCTATATAATTAATTAAAGGGTTCATCTCAAATTTAGAAATTGCTTAAATAAAAGAAGACAAAATTGCATTCCTGTGACTCTGTATGTTAATTATAGCTATTTTTCCTTGCTTTTTTCCCCCTGCTACCACTGTAGCCATGTCTTATCTATCACTTGGTTGCAGGCATTATAATCAATCTACTGTACCATAAACAGCACGCTGTGCATGCAGTAAATGATAGCATCATTTAACCAGACACAAGGAAAAACTTCTGCCTTCTCATCCATCCCATCTCAGGACAGCCTTGAGAGAATTCTTTACTGACTGAGTCAGGCAGACATAATTTTATGAGTTTTACTGGAGCAGAGAAGGCGAGCCCAACAGCCTCCCTACAGAAGAACACCCACTGTGACATCTCCACAGATGAATCTGTCACCCCGTGCCCAGAATAGTGCCTGGCACATGCAGGCACTCAATAGCTACATGTCAACCCAATCACTACCTCTGAATTTTAGTTTCTATGATGTATGATAAGTTTCTTGGAGAATTGTTCTTCACCACCAGAAGGGATGTTTTGACAGTTGAGAATAACAATATGAATCTCTTAGTGACCACCAAGTCATGACTGTGTCATGTCCAACTCCTTATGGATCTGACTGATTTTTCTCTCCTTTCTTCTCCAAACACACTGAGTATGAACAGCTTACCATCAGTTCAGCTTTACATTATACTCCTGTACCCACAGTGCCTGCATGTCTGTGTGTGAATCAAGAGTCAATTGTATTCATTTCTAAGTTTCTCCTGTCCAGTTATCCTTCAAATTGTCATCATTGAACTTATTGATCTCATATGAACTGATGATAAATGTAAGGAGAGAAAACCATTTCAATGAAAAATACATTGAACGTGTTAGAGGAACTCAGTAGAATCAAGTGTTTAAGAAACGTATGTAGAGCTAGTGGGCAAGGCACCTGTAAGCGGTGGGGAACAGCGTATGCATGCAGAAGAAATAGGTGCTCAACTTTAGAGGAACACATTCTGGGAGTAAGTGGTTTGAATGGGTAAGATTTCTATGGACAAGAGGCTTAACACAGGATGGTAATGTATACCTCTAGTTGGCAAGCACTTCCTCAGAGAATGTACATAAAATGCTTAAAAGGCAACAAATTGTGCCTGAATGTCATTTGGGATGTATGGATTTTTTTAAAAAACAGTTCACTGTTTTTATAATTATCTTCAGTCAAACAATGACATTTGTCTCCTGATGGATATGCATGTTAAGAGCTCTACTGAAAAAGTGAATGGGTCCCCCAAGAATCAGGACCCAGAGAATCATCAGGGCACCTCTGTAGTGAAGGCACAGTGACTGATGGCCACACTCTTGGAGACCTCAGCCCTGGGGGATGTAGCCAAGAGCTTCTGGGCAATCAGTGTGCTGCTCCTGAGACACCTTTGATAGCAAGCAGCTTCCAGCAACCACTGTCTAACAAGTTAACACATGCTGGGTCAACCTCTCCATTCCCTCCCTCCCTGACTTCTTCTCTTTCCCCAAATTTTTAAATTTTACTTTTGACATTATAATTACATTTCTCCTTCCCTCCTTTCAACACCACCCCCCCCCCCCACAGAACACTTCTTCAAATTCATGACCTCTTTTTTTTCACTAATTGTTATGCATGCATATATGCATGTATACATACATACCTATATATACATACATATTCCTAAATATATACCTGCTGTATATATACCCTGTATATAAATTTACAGGGGTGACCATTTGGAACTGGACAACCAATTGATTTCACTGGGGAAGACCACCTTTCCCTCTCCCAGACTACTCAGTTGCCTATAGTTCTTTGTGTAGGTTGAGTCTCTCTCTGTGGGCTTTTCTCTACCCAGTTCACATGTTCATTGGTGTGGTCCTTATTCAGCCCCCATCTGAGCAGTCATGTTAGTGAGATTTTATAAGTGTAGCTTCTGACACTAGGAGATACAACCTGATCCTCTGGCTCTCACCATCTCTTGCCTCCTCTTCTGCATGTTTTGTGAGTCTTAGTTGCAGGGATGTGTTGCAGACCCATTGGAAGACTGGGATTACAACTCTGCATTTTGATTGGCCGTGGCTTTCTGTAGTGATCTCCATCTGTTTTAAAGAGAAGTTTCTTTGGGGAGGGGTGAGGACTCCACTTATCTGTAGCTATAAGGACAAATATTTATAGACTGTTAGTGATGGCTTAGTACATTAGTCCTTTTAGATGCTCCTCCCATACCATGGCTTCATTAGTTAGCTAGATTTCCAGTACCAGGCATGGTCTCCCTCTAATCAAATGGGTCTGCAGCACAGTTAGAGTCCTGTTGGTTACTGCCTAGGCATATTTGCCACTTCTGTGCCCTTAGGGTTGTCATACCATGCTGGTCATTGATGTGGTTCATAGACATCATGACTAGTAGAACTGTTGTTTGCCTCTGTCTTCTGGAAGTTTGCATTGGCACCTTCTGGTACTATGAAAGATGGTGCTCAGGAACAGGGCTTTCAGGTTGTTCCAGCTCAAGAGTCTTGGGCCCTGTTTCTGAAATGCATGATGTCTTCAGGATTAGGGACTTATCTTTCACCACTGGGGTATAACTGGGGGGCATAAATAGGCTGTATGTTTTGGGAGACTGTTGGGCAGCCCTGGCCAACATCTCAGAGGAGAGTTTCTCATGTCTGGTATGAGGTTTTTGTAAGACAAACTTTAGCTCTTGGAGGGAGCACTATAAGTTCAGATGAGAAAAATTCATTAAAACTATTCATGTATATTTACACATTGAATTATGCACATTATAGGATTTTTAGGTAAATGCTTAATATTATGGTCCTTAGGCATCCTTATTTTTATTTAACTCATCCCTTTTTCTATATTTGCTTTCATTTCCTCTCCTAACGAGCCCCCCATTTCCCATTTCCCTCATCAGATCACCTGTATCCTGCTGTTCCCCTTTGCCCGCTTCCCACCTTTTTACATATTTACCTCCCTCCCACCGTTTCTCATTTTCCTGTTCAGATCATTTGTACCCTGCTATTCTTTGGTTCCATGTTACAACCCTGGTTTCTGTAGCTACTAACAGCTGGGTGCTCACATTTGAATTTGTGGAGCTAGGAGCCTCTTCTATGAGAGGACATGGAGCATTTGTCTGTCTGGGTCTGGGCTACCTCACCCAATATGATCTTTTCTAGTTTCACCCACTTACCTGCAAAACTCATGATTTCATTTTACTTTACAGCTGAGTAGTATCCCATAGTGTATATGTACCACATTTTAATTATGCATTTGTTGGCTATAGGACGTTTACATTGTTTTCATTTCCTAGCTAAGGTGAATAGAGCAGCCATGAACATGACTGTGGAGTATAATGTCGGGTCCTTTGAGTAGATGTCAAGGAGTGGTGTCACTGGTCGTAGGGTAGATTTATTTCTGTCTTTTTGGGAATTCTCCACCATGATTTTCACAGTGGCTGCACCAATGTGCAATCCCACCAACAGTGACTAAGGGTTCTCCCTTCTCTGGACCCTCCAGCGTTTGTTGTCTGCTGTTCTGTGATCTTTGCCAGTCTAACTGGGGAAGATACAATTTCAAAGTTGTTTTCATTTGCAACACTGTTCAGGTCCCAGGCTCATTTTTCAAAAGGATAATATTTTACTTTTGCATTTTGAATTATTTGTATATTTTGGATATTAATCCCCTGTCAAATGTAGAGCTGGTAGAGATCCTCTCTAATTCTGTGGGCTTCCTCTTCACCTGGTTGATAGTTCCTTTAGCTGTGCAGAAGATTTTTACTTTTGTGAAGTCCCACTTGTCAATTTTGGCTTTGATTTTGGACACATGGAGTCCTAGTCAATAAGTCCTTTCCTACACCTATATTTCTCACATAAGCTACTGCCTATGTTCTTTTCTAGAAGCTTCACTGTTTTAGGTTTCAAGTTTAGGTCTTTGATCATGTGCAGATAATTTTTTAAAGATTTATTTATTATGTACACAGAGAGGGCACCAGATCTCATTACAGATGGTTGTGAGCCACCATGTGGGTGCTGGGAATTGAACTCAGGACCTCTGGAAGAGCAGCCAATGCTCTTAACCTCTGAGCCATCTCTCCAGCCCATGCAAATAGTTTTTGTGCAAAGCAATACCATTCTAATGTCATTCTTCTGCACATGGACATTTAGTTTCTCCAAACCATTTGTTGATGATGCTTCCTGTTCACCAGTTTGTTTTGACATCTTTGTCAAATATTAAGTGACCAAAGTTACGTGCTCTTATGTTTGGGTCTTCAGTTTTGTTCTATGGTCTACTTGTTGGTTTTTCTGTCAGTACTATATTGTTTTTTAATTATTATTATGGCTCCCCAATATATCCTAAGATCTGTAGTGGTAATCCTGCTAGTATTGTTCTTTTTGCTCAGTATGTTTTGGCTATCTGGAGTCTTTTGAGGGTTCATATGAACTTTTGGATAGTTTTTTTTTTTTTTTTTTCTTCTATTTCTGCAATGAAGGGGTAGGTTACAGGGTCTGGCAAGGGTATAGTGCAGTCTGGCCGTGTTCTCTGGAGAACTCTGCTCGGTCTACCTCCAGCGTCCAGAGTCCGGGAACCAAGAGAGAGACCTCTTCCTGATCCTTGGTCTTCCGCTTCCTCCTCCGCCCTGCCTTGTGGGCGTGACCATTACCAAAGCCTCAATGGGGGTTGGAACTTCCAGGCCAATGCTGGGATGGCTATCTACTACATCTCCCCCTTTTGTCTAAATAAGAAAGTTCTAACCTAATACAAGAGTATAAACAAAGAGATGGTTATCAAATATTGTCCAGGAGTAATGAGGGATAATGACCTAGATAAGTTGGAATTACAATAAGTGCAAACAATATCAAGCAAAAAACACATAGTAAAATCCAGGGAAGTCTAGGGCATGGGTAGGTGGCGTGTTACAAAGATCATTCCAAAAGGTGTCCTATCCTAAAGAACCTGAGTCTAATACTTAATATATCCCATCTAAGATATTATATATGTATATATACTAAGTTGTAACTATAACTGCTAATCTCCAACCTCATCAAAGGCCTGAGAAGGAATATAATAATACCTGAGAAATGGGAGAAGGATGCAAGCAACTTTCGGGAGTCTTGCAAGAGTAGACAGAGATAGCTAGCAGCCTGGACAGTCACCTAATGTTTCTCAGCACCGTTGGTGCATTCAAATTGGCTACAGGCCTAGAGTATCTGACAGACCATTTTCAGAAGCAGGAATTCTGAAACACCATCTTACCCTGTCTTGGCAAAGTATAGTGGTCGCTTTCCTTGTGTCCTGCTTGTCCAGAAAGGACAGCATTTGTACTGTCAGCAGTTGAGGCAAGGGCAGTTCTTTGCCCAGTAGGCCATTTTGTGCCAAGAAGACAAACTTCCAAATGGAAATGTCTTAGAAGCCCAACATTCTCTCGGGAACAAATTGGTGCTGCCAGGAGCAATTATGTCTCATGTCAACAGAATTCTAAGTTATTTAAATGCCATGTTCTCTAGGTCCATGAAGTGTTTGAAGATTACCTGTCCATCTGACCTATGTATTTATAAATCTGGATAACCTAACTAACATAATTATAGAGATGACAAGCATAGGTGACAATAACTATGTAAGTCTTATCTACCTAAACAACCTAAGGACTAAGCTTCCTATAAATAAGCCAAACAGTCTGTACGCAAATGCACAGTAAAAGGACAATGACTTTAAATTGTGACAATACACAAAATATCTTTAACAGAGGTAGGAATGTATAGTGCAATATGCAATGTGATAATGATCCTAAATATATATCAGTATACAGAATATCTTAAACAGAAGTAGAACATATATACAGTATGACAGATATAAATTCACATTTGTATCAATATACAAATATTTCACCTAAGAGTAAAAATATGTGTACAATATAACAAACATAGTTCTGTATTTGTATCAATATACAAATTATCTTAAATAGGAATGTAAAAAGTTTATATTTGTATCAACATATAAGAATTCATAACAGTGCAAAGGCTGCTATATTACTAAATTTGTTTACTAATGTATATGACAGTCTACCATAATATCTTATACCTATCCATTCCATTTCTTCTTCCCCCCCACCTTTTTTTTTTGAGACATATTTTCTTTCCTTAAGGAGAGTACTGAGTTTAACAGTTTCTTCCACCCCCAACCCTAGAACCATTATCCATAACCCTGAGAAATATGAAACCTTAGGGAGAAGGGGCATCGTTTTCTTAGAATTGCTTCCTGCTGTTTAGGGGGCGATGGTATCTCTGTTGGGTATTGTGAGAAAGCTCAGATAGTTAAATCTCAGTTAGACTAACTGTAGATTCTGCAGCAACTCTCAGAGTAATGGGTAAGATTGTCTGAAATTCTGGCAAGAAGTGTAGTATGATGATGATTACCATGGCATCATTCTGGATTGGGTAGAGTTGTTGTTGTTGGGTCCCCATCTTCCTTCTGGAGACTTCAGAGATTGCTATTGGAAAAAACTTATTTTTTATCAGAATGGAAGGTTTGGATTTAAAGATGTCATGATTGGGATTGCATTAAATCTGTAAATATATTCAGTCAAATGGTCATTTTCACAATGTTAATTCTAACAATATATGAGAATGAGATGTCTTTCCGTTTATGAGTACTTTCCTCTACCTCTTTCCTCAGGGGTTTAAAGTTTCATTAATAGAAGTCCTTCACTTCCTTGGTTAGTTTTTTTCCCCCACAGGTTTATTTTATGTAAGCATCCTGTGAATGGGTCCACAATCTTCTTCTCTGTGTGTTGTTGTGCATAGAAGAACTATAGATTTGTGTGAGTTAATAGTTTCCTGTTGTGTTAGTGAATTTGTTTATCATTTCCAGAACTTTTCTCAGACTTTTGGGGATTTCTAATATATAGTGTCAAATCCTTTCCAAATAGTTATAGTTTGAGTTCTTTTTTCTTTGTTTTTTCCCCTGAATTTTTTTCTCTTACTGGTGCTTAGAGCACAGTGCTGAAAAGTATTGGGAGTATTAGATATCCCTGACTCCTTCCTGACTTCAGTGGAATTGCTTCAAGCTTTTCTCTGCTTAGGATGCTGCTGGCTGTGGGTTCCTTGTATATGGCTTTTATTGTGTTGAAGTATGTACACACTAGCCCTATTCTCAAAAACCTTTATCACAAAGGTGTAGGCAGAAGTTTCTCTCCTGCCAGCAACTCCCAAATACCTAGCAGCTACTTCCCAAATTACCACACAGAGGCTTATATTAATTATAAATATTTAGTTGGTAGCTCAGGCGTTTTACTAACTACCTCTTATACTTAAATTAACCCATAATTCTTATCTATGTTTAGTCACATGGCTTGGTACCTTTTCTCAGTACAACATTCTTATCTTGCTTCCTCTGTGTGGCTGGTGACTCCTGATTCTGCCCTTCTTCTTGCCAGCATTCTTAGTTTTGTTGCCCCAACTATACTTCCTGCCTGGCTGCTGGCCAATCAGCATTTTATTAAACCAATTTGAGTGACAAATCTTTACAGTATATAAAAGGATTATTCTACAGCACAGAGGCATGTTCTTCTTGTTTGTTTGTTTGTTTTTCTTTTCTTTTTTGTTTTTTTGAGGCTTGTTCATTTTTTGTTTTGTTTTTCTTTTTTCTTTTTTGAGGCATGTTCATTTTTGTCAAAGGCTTTTTCTGCATCTAATGAGATAATCATTTGAGTTTTTTTGTCTTTAGTCCATTTATGTGGTTTATTTCATTATTGACTGGTGTATGCTGAACCATCCCTGCATTTCAGGGATAAAGTCAACTTGGTTTTAATGTTGTCAATTTTAAGTTTTATTGCATTGTGGTAAGATTCAGTGGGTGATTTCCATCTTTTTTTATTTTGTAAAGGTTTGTTTTGTGTTCCAGGATGTGGTTTATTTTTAGAAGGTTCCATGTGCTGCTGAGAAAATGTGTATTCTTTGGTGTTTGCATGGAGTGTTTTATAGATATCTGTTAAGTCCTTTTTTTTTTTTCCCTTCAAGACAAGGTTTCTCTGTAGTTTTGGTGCCTGTCCAGGATCTCACTCTGTAGACCAGGCTGGCCTCAAACTCACAGAGATCCATCTGGCTCTGCCTCCTAAGTGCTGGGATTAAAGGCATGCACCACCACCCCTTGGCCTGTTAAGTCCTTTTAATGCATGAGGCTAGATGACCTATTAGGGGAAATGGTATATTGAAACAACCTCCTATTAATGGATTGATATTAATCTGTGTCTTTCAATGTGATAGTTGATTTTAAAAGAAGATTTATTTATTCATGTATTTTATGTTTATGATTGCTCTGTCTTCATGTATACCAGAAGGAATCTGATTCCATAACAGATGGTTGTGAGCCACCATGTGGTTGCTGGGAATTGAACTCAGGACCTCTGGAAGAGCAGTCAGGTGCTCTTAACTGCTGAGCCATCTCTCTAGGCCTGATAGTAGACTTTTGTGGTGGGTATTGTGTTCCCTGAAATATTGTGTGTTCCCCGAAATGAACATATCTGGGGTCAGAGAACAGACAGCCACTAGAACAGAGCCAGAAATGGTGGCTAGAAAATGGTAAGAGTAAGCCATAGCAGAAGTTGGGCGGTGGTAGTACACACCTTTAATCCCAGCACTTGGGAGGCAGAGCTAGCCTGATCTCTGAGTTCAAGGCCACTTTAGAAACAGCTAAGCATGGTGACCCACACCTTTAATCCCAGAAACACAACCTTTAATCCCAGGGAGTGGGGGCAGAAAGAGAAAAGTATATAAGGTGTGAGGACCAGGAATTAGGGGAGAAAAAAGCATGTAGTGAGTAAAGCATTCGGCTGGTTAAGCATTCAGGCTTTTGAGCACAATTCAGCTGAGAGCCATTGGGATGAGGATTCAGAAGCTTGCAGTCTGAGGGAACAAGACCAGCTGAGGAACTGGTGAGGTGAGAAAACTGTGGCTTGTTCTGCTTCTCTGATCTTCCAGCAATCACCCCAATAACTGGCCTCGGGTTTGGTTTTATTAATAAGACTCTTTAAGATTCATACTACAGACTTTCTTTCTTTCTTTCTTTTTTTTTTAATGAAATTGGGCATCCCAGCTTTGGTGCATACATGTTTAGGCTGGTAGTCTTTTTGGTTAACTATTCCCTTGATAGAATGTAGTGTCCCTCTTATTTCTTAAGATTAATTATAGTTTAAAGTCTGTTTTGTCAGATATTATAACAAAGCCTGGTTGCTTTCTGGTCCCATTGGATTGGAATACTTTTGTTCATTCTTTTACTCTAAAGCATGGGTTCTCAACTTGTGGGTTAAGACACCTATGAGGTGGCAAATGACCTTTCACAGGGATTGCCTAAGACCATCAGAAAACACAGATATTTACATTACAATTTAAAAAAGCAGAAAAATTATAGTCATGAAATAATTATATGGTTGGGGCAGGGGTCACCACAACTGAGGAACTATATTAAAAGGTGGCAGCATTGGGAAGGTTGAGAACCACTGCTCTATACGCAGTCCTCCCTTGTCTTTACAACTAATGTGTTTCTTGTAGGCAGCAGGTGGATTTTCTTGATCCATTCAGTTAGTCCGTGTTTTCTGATTGGAGAACTGGCCACTGATATTTAAATTTATTACTGCAATGTGTGTTAGTTGTGGTTATTGTGTTGTTGAATTTTGATGTTTGCATTCTCAGTGCTATTTTGTCTTTAAATAATTATGGCCTCATGTTTATTTCCATTGTCTCTCTGCTATGCTCATTCCTCTCTTCAGCCACAAAGACTACTTTCTGTATTTTCTTTAGGTTTGGTTTGATATATAGTTTTGCTGGGTATATTATACAACGTTGGCCTCCATAGCTTTTTAGAACTTGGAATTCACTGTTGCAGGCACTTCTGACTTTCTAAGTATCCAGTGAGAAATCAACTGTTATTTGAAAACATGATTTGATTTTTTTTTTTTTTTTTGCAGCTTTCAATGTTATACTTTCTTTGTTATGTGTACTTGGTATTTTAACTATTATGTGCTGTGGAGATTTTTTCTTTTATGTCTTGTGTATGTGGTGTCCTGTGTTCTTCTTATATTTCTATGAGTGTGTCCTTCTTTAGTTTGGGCAAGTTTTCTTCCATGATCTCATTGAAGATTTGGACTATGTCATTGGCTTAGGATTCTTATCCCTCCTCTATGTCTATAATTCAAAAGTTTAGTTTTTTCATGGTATTTCATATTTCTTGTGTGTTTAAAAGCCTTCCATGTTTGTTTTTTTTGTTTGTTTGTTTTTTTAAATTTGGTCTAGATCCTCTGTTCCATCTTGAAGGCCTGATAGTGTGTCTTCTGCTTGATTCACTGTACCTGTAAAATTCCTTCAGAGTTTCCTAGTTGGGCTACTGGGTTTTTCAATTCCCTCTTCATTTCAGCTTGAGCCCTTTTCTGTTTCTATCTCCTGATTGAATTCTGTCTCAATTGCTGGGTTGTTTTTGTCATTTCCATCAGCCTCTTGTTTGTGTTTTCCTGGGCATCACTCAGCTGTTTGGTTTCTAAGCTCTTTCACTTGATTTCATTGAACTGTTTCTTTGTGTCGTCTTTAAACTTCCTAAATTCTTTGATGGAATTTTAACTTGGTGTCCTGGGGTTCAGGTAGGCAGTTCTCATTGGCAAGCATTTCTACAGGACTGGTAGGTTTTGGAGAAATGGTAGTGGCTTGACATTTCATATTGTTGTTATTCCTGGAAATGCTATCTGGCATGTGGTCTTCTTTGTTAGTTTCTGGGTTTCTTATGGATAAAACAACTTGAGGAAGAAGAACAGATGTGGGAGCAGGTTGAGTCTAGGGGATGGGGTATCTGGAATGAAGTCAAGTGGACAGAGGGGAACTGTTCTGGTACACAAATATGCTTCCTGTTCCAAGCCTGGATTATGTAGATAGATCTGTCTGGGCAGAAAGTTTGGATATGAAATAGGAGGGTCCTGTGGTTTGGGGGATAGGTAGAGGGAGTCCTGTTCCAAATTTAGAGCTTCTTCCCAGCAAGGAAGGCTAGAGTGTACTGGTGTACTGGTTATAAAACCCAGATAAAGCTAGTGGGCTGCAGCAATGTGTGAGCATGGAGGTCAGGGTACTAGCTTAGAGCCTAGTGGAGGAAGGGGTCAGTCTGGGAACCTAGTAGGGTGGAAGTAGCTGTCAAGCAGGGACCTGTGTATAAGATGAATTGCTAAACGGTCTTATTAATAAAAACCCAGAGCCAGATATTGGGGTAAAAACTGAAAGATCAGAAAAGCAGAGAGAAGCCAGCCATGTTCTTACCACTTGGAAATCCTCAGCCAAAGAGACCTACTTCCTGTGAACCCACACCTATATGCCTTTCTGTTCTGCATCTCACTTCCTCTCTCCACCAAGATCTCCAGACCTCTATGGTTAGTGCTGGGATTGAAGGCCTGTGTTACTATTGCCTGACTTCTGTGTTTAATATAGTGGCTGGCTTTTTCCTCTGATCCTCAGATAAGTTTGAATGAATAAAATATCACCACACCTGTGGGTGGGAGCAAGTAGGAAAGATCCTTTAGGAAGCCTAGAGCCAGCTAAGGTACCAGGAAACTGGCTCAGTTTCCAGCATTAGGCATGGTTTTATTCATGCTGAGTGGGCCTTAAGTCTAATTAGATAGCTGTTGGTTACCACCAACATGTGAGTGCCACTTACAGCATCTCTCTGCATATTTGCCATGCTAGTAATTATCATGGCTCATAGGCTGTGAAGCTGGTTAGGACAGTTTAATTGCCTCTCCTCCCTGGCAGCTTGCCTAATATTTTCTGGAACCATTGAAGGTAGACTGCAGGATTGAAGCTTTTGGGTCATTTTGGGATCTCTAATCATTAAAGTCCTCTTAAGTGTGCAGTGTCCTCAGCAATCATGGCCTACCTTCACCCCCTGAAAGGCAACCAACATAGAATATAGACTGTGTCTATAGTCTTCATTGTTTAGGGAGCCACTTGGACTACCCTGACCAACTGTATCAAAGGAGGTTTCTTGTGATGCCTAATGCTGGTGAGATTGTGGAGAAAGAAGAAACCTCATTCAATGTTGGAGGGAATGCAATTTGCAATAGCCACTCAGTAAATCACCATGGAGAATCCTGATGAAACTTAATAAATCTACCACATGGTCCAGCTATACCACTCCTTGGCATATGTCCAACATCATATGCTCAAACATCATACTCCATAGATACTTGCTCAGCAATGTTCATTGCTACCCTAGTTACCATAGCCAAGAAATGGAGACAAACTAAATGTTCTTCAACAGACAAATGGGTAATGATGATGATGATGTAGTTCATATATATGCACTAGAATTACTATTTAGTTATAAAGAAAAATGATGGGCCTAGAAAAGATTATATTGGGTGAGGTCACCCTGACTCAGAACGGCAAAGGCTGTATGATCTCTCTCATCTGTGGTTCCTAGCTCTAAATCTTCAGGAGTGAGTATACTGAATAGAGGGCCCACAGAAACCAGGAAAGTACAAAGGGGCCATGGGTCAAGGATGGAGGCACTAGAGATAGGGATAGCAGTCTATCAGAGGTATGGATGAGCGATGGAATG
Source organism: Onychomys torridus (assembly GCF_903995425.1). Lineage (NCBI taxonomy): Eukaryota > Metazoa > Chordata > Mammalia > Rodentia > Cricetidae > Onychomys > Onychomys torridus. The sequence continues at coordinate 19,705,063 of NC_050465.1, forward strand.
ATGTGGAGAGACTCCATCTGGAGAGGAAGGACAAAGGTCAACAGAGAAGGAATGACTAACAACACAAAGGTTATTTGACAAAGCCTCAAGGAATCATTTTATATCTACCTAAAATTATTCAAAATGCCTATAAGTGGATATGAAAGTGGACTTTCAAAACTGTTCAATATGTCCACAAGTTGTAGTCAAGATGTGTGTGTGTCTGGGATTCCTATGTGCTTTCCTCCTTCTTATGCTGACCCCACAGGTTCTTATGCTTGTAATCTCTTTGGTCTTGATCCCTGCTGTTCTTGTCCTATCCTGGATATAGACTTAAACAATGGAAGATGAGGTGTGTGTGTGTGTGTGTGTGTGTGTGTGTGTGTGTGTGTGTGTGTGTGTGTGTGTGTGTTCCAACAAGGTCTTATTGAATGGAGTTGTTGGGCAAAAATTGAGGTAGCTTGGAAAATGCTATGCCATGAGAATGAGGAAAAGGAGGCAGGAGAAGCCTTGTAGAGGACTGTCCTGAGAGCGAACTATGGGAATAACTCAATGATAGCTGTGGCAACACTGGTCTCCTTACAGTGGGGCACTACTCTCTTCTATATTGTTCAACCAAATGAGTGCTCATCTGCCTCATGGCCTTCAGATGCATTGTTTATTTATTCATTCATTCATTCATTATTTATTTATTTATTTATTTATTTATTTATTTATTTATTTATTTATTTCTGTATCTGGTCCCTACATGCACTGATACTTTAAGAACTATTTATTTAATTTTATGTGTATGTGTGTGTGTGATCCTGAGTGTATGTACGTGTGCCATGTGTGTGCAGGAGACCACAGAGTTCAGAAGAAAGGTTGGGTCTTCTGGAACTGGAGTTACACATGGTTAAGCTGCCATGTAGGTGCTGAGAACTGAACCTAGGTTCTCTGTGAGAGGAGTAAGTGCTCTGAAGCGACAAGCCATCTCTGCAGATGTAAAGCCTGATTTACTTGTTCTGTGCCATTAACATTTGTGATGATCATATCTCATGCACCACTGTTATAGTCTCCACTTCATACGTGAAGAAAGGTTTCAAGAGGCTTGCCTACCATGCTATAGTTGATGGCCAAGGGTTCTGTCTCCAGAAGCTGATCCCTTCTCAACCATATTTCTGGATATTTCAAAGTAGAGTTCATAGAGGTAATTTTTAATGAAAGTATGCTTTCCAATGTAATAACCTGATGTTGTGGTTTCTGTGGTGATATATTGTGTATCCTAATAAAGCTTGCCTTGAGGATCAGAGGACAGAGCCAGCCACTAGATTAGACATAGAAGTCAGACAGTGGTGGCACACACCCTTAATCCTATCACTTGGGAGGCAGAAATCCATCTGGATCTCTGTGAGTTCAAGACCACACTAGAAACAGAGCCAGGCAGTGGTGGCACACACCTTTAACTCCAGAACTAGTAACCACATATGCCTTTAAATCCCAGGAAGTGATGACAGGGCAGAGAAAAGTATATAAGGTGTGAGGAAACACGAACTAAAGCAGTTCAGCTGAGCTCCTTTTAGGTGAAGACTCAGAGGATTTTAGTCAGAGGATTTATACATTTGGTGAGGTAATAGGTTGTGGCTGTGGTTTGCTCTGCTTCTCTGATCTTCCAGCTTTCACGCCAATATCTGGCTCTGGGTTTTTTATTATAAGACCATCTAAGATTCAAGCAACAGGTTTCCCCCTAAAAAATGGCAACACAGCTCAAATTAGTGATTCTCATGAGAAATAGCAATGTTTGTCATGACAGATGGTAGCTGGACCAGTGGGAAGGTTCAAAAGAGGTCTCGGAGAAGCTGGGAAGAGTTCTGTACACAGAGCTCTGAAGGCACATTTTAGAGTAGTCAGAGATGCTTTCAAATTGACAGACTTAAACAAACAAGAAATACACATGGTGTTCAGTTTAGACCTTTTAATAAAGAAAATGTCGTTTTGTGTGTCTATGCTTGCTCAAATAAGAAGGTATGGTTTAGAGGAAGTCTATCTCAGCTGGAACAAAAAGAAGAAGCAGTTTTCTTTATTCTCTAATAGGTCCCATATCAGCTTCATGTGTCTGACTTCGAATTGCTCTTTGAGTCATCTAGTTGTGGAATAGCAATAACTTCTTTGTTTATGACATAAACATGGCCTATGCCAGAGTTAATCTTGCTGTTGAAGCCCTGGTGAAATTCTTTAAGACTATGTTCTTCTAATTGGTTCCTGGAAGAGACACTTGTGGTGAATAAATCCTCACAACACTGGGAAGAAGTCTGAGATCATTACCATATTCAGAAGACAAGTGTATCACCTCATGAAAATGTTAATGGTTAGCATTAATTGGAAGCAGAGGTCAGGCCAGGAGTTCCCTGTAGGTTCTGAGAGCCCCAGAGCCCTCTAGGAGGGATAGAACACATCTGTAGGTGATAGATTTATAGAACCAGGCAGGGAGGATATTACCTTAAACCATTTTTCCTTCTCTTCCTTCCCTACTGGTCTGTTTCTGACTTTGTTCTTGGCATCTGTGTGCTCTCTCTCTCCCTTCATCTCATCCCTTCATGGTCCAAGATCTGCTTATATTTCTGACATGAGCTTTAGAGATCATCGATAAGAAGAAAAGAGGTCAACACTAGGAGAATGCTGACTTCAGGGAAGCAATTGAGAGACATCAACCAGAAAATTATTAGGTCAATAATATATGGGGAATCTCCTTTCTCATGCATCTATCTAACTTATCTTTCTTTTTAGTCATCTTTGACAGATCAATATGCAATAAGAAATAACTGTCATCTTAATTTTAGCTCCACCTTACTTGAAAATTATGCTTATTGCCCTGAATTTGTTTTTTGTTAGTTGACTTACATTCTGAACACAATGGGATGCAAACACGGACAAGCAAGACATGTCCAACTGAAAAGCCATCAATATGTTCTTGTTATTCACAATGATAATCAACATTCATATAGGATGTATCACTTTCAGGTACCATTTTTGAATTTTCACATGTATTGACCTAATTCTTAAACAGCTCCATGAGTTAAGTCCAATTCTTACTTCTCTCCATCTTCTGAAGTAGAGGAAACTGGAACATAAACTTAATTAATTTCCAAAGTCACTTGCCCAGTGACTAGGAGAAGCATAGCAGGAAATCATAGTCTAGACTCCAGCCCTGCCACTACCATAGTATGCTGATCCCTCAGGTGCACTCTCCTAGGTACAATGAGAAAATACATATGAACCCCTCAGCCCCCAGTGAACTGGGGTACTCATGACATAGAAGAGAGGAGCACACGACTACTCTACAGGAACTAGAAAACATCCAGATTTAAAGAAAATATAGCGTGTGTCTCAGTCCCAAGAGATCCTACTAGAGAATCCAGGTTCCACAAAGATTATTTGCATTGATTTTGAAAAATGCTTGTAGTTTGTTGAGCTTTTTTTGCTGACTTTATAATACTGTGATACGACACACACTTCTTTAAAAATGCTTCTTCATGGCAACGTACAATGTTACATCTTCATTTTTCTTTTCTCTATGGCTGTGGCTTGTCACAGCCTAGCATTTCCTAGTCAATAACTAGGAGTTCATTTGCCTCCAAAGCAGTTTCATCTGAGGCTGTTGCAACCTGGAAGCTTGGATTCTTTTGCCAGAGAGCAAAGCCAGTTGGCTCAGAAGCAGTGACTGGGGGTGACTGACAAATCTTGAATCCCTTTGAAGACTAGATTTTGAAGGGTCCCCTTGGGGGACAGAACCACTTACTTCAAAGCTACACAGTGCTGCTTCTGTCCTAGCCTAACCACAAACAGGCTCATGCAATCATCAGCCAATCAGCCATTCATGGTTGCCGCTAAATGAACAGAGAAGTTGGCTTTTGTACATGTGAGTATTGTTGAATGGATAGATCTAGCTGAATGCAGGTCCTCTGATATGCTGATGAGGGTATCTAGGTGGGAGGAGGGAGATGCACATTTTCTTTTAAAACACAACTATTGGCTTGGACCTCTTCAGTCTTAGCCAATGGAGCTGGCTGTGCTTTGAATTGTTTGGACCCACCATGCATCTAGCATGGGCTCATGGAGAGTGGCCAGTTTGAATGCTGTATCTGACTACATGCTGTTGTACAAGGTAAGTTTGTTGGCACTCAAATTTCAGCCAAAGATGGTTTTATGAGTCATATTTTCCATCTGGAGAGGAAGTACCGCCCGTTTTTGAACCATTAAAAGTCAACTTCAAATTTTCTATCTTTAATGATATCTTAATTATAGAGTTTCCTTTCACTTGATTATTTTGAGTAGCTATTCTGGTTGAATTTTATCATGTCTTTGTCAAGATGGTTTCCAGGGACACACGAATGACTCTATGAGTCCCATTTAGCTGACATTTTCATTGCATTAGGTTTTAAGGCAACAGAACTTTGTGCACACAGGCATTTGGGAGATGAATTGTAGGAGGCCCTGGGTTATATTATGTGCCTTCTCCCCTGACAAGCCCTGTTCTGCTGGGTGGTCTGAGTTACCATCTATGCAGTTATAGCCAGCTTAGAAGAGAAGATTCATTATAATTCTTTGTCCAGGGGACCCAGAGAAGATGTCAGCTAGTGGGAATTTTACCATGGTGAAATGGAAAAATGGGGTTCCAACTAGAAACCTATCAGCTTAGAAAATAATACAGCCTGCAAAATACTTACTGTGCAAACATGAGACTCAAGTTTGATTCAGAACCTATGCAGAAAAGCCAGATGTTTGTAATTCTAGCACTAGAGATATATAGACAGGTAGGTGAATTCCTGGGCCTCACTGGACAGCTAGGTTAGCCTAATCAGTGAGCCCCAGGCCAATAAGAGATCCTATCTCAAGGAAACTAGGTGGGTGACACATGAGTAGAAACAGTGCCTAAGGTTGTCCTCTGGCTTATATATTACATGCACACACATGCATGCACATCTACACACATATGCACTCACATGAAAATGTACACAAATGTGCACACAGATATACACATATATAAATGCACAACAAAAGAATTCTAAACCCCAGATCTGCCATTGATAATGTGACAGTTGATTTTAAAAAAAAAAAAATTCCCTGAGCTCCAGTTTCCTCATGTATGGACTAGATGATAGCAACATCTAGAGCTCATAGGAGAAGTAATTAAGATTGCCTATCTATCTGTCTATCTATCTATCTATCTATCTATCTATCTGTCATCATCATCATCATGTACCCATCTATTCATCTATCTATCATCTATCTACCTATCCATCTATCATCTAGGTATCTATTTGTATATCTATTTATCTATCATCTTCTATCTATATATGCATGTACAAACATCTACAAATACCTGGGCTCCAATAGGGACTTACTGCATTTGTTTATATGTCATGTCTCTTCACATGAGTATAATGTGTGTGTGTGTAAAGAGAGAGGGGGAGAAATGGAGTGTACTAGAGAATTCAGTGAAAGAAGAGAGCTTGAGGGGAAAGGTGAAAATGAGTTAGAAATAACTCTGTTGCAAGAAAGAAGAATGCTGATTTGAAATATAGCTGGGAAATCATTTCCACTTAGGGTTGCTTAATTATTGCACTGGGATTCTCCACAGTGTGTTTGGGGGCTCTTGCATATTTTATATCTTAAGGCTTTTCTATGTTCTATTCCATCTCTTATGTTCTCTGCGACAAGCCTAGCTTCCCTCTAAAGCAGCATTTTTGTGGAAAAGCAGAGCTGTTTGGGGATCTGGGTCTACTAAATATGAAGCAAATAAAGCAATGTTGCCAAACTGGCGAGATCACTAGAAAAGCCAGTCCAGACACAACCATGCTCAGGCAGCTGTTTGCAGCTGGTTAAACATGAGTTATACTGAAGTAACGTGGTGTGTCTGCCAAGTATAAATGTTCAAAAGAAAGGACTCCCCTTTCTCCTCTCTTTATGACCCATTTATTGCTTTTTCTAAATAAGGATAAACTGAGAAGTAAAGCCTTCAAAAAATTTTCATTTAATAATCCTCACCACCAAAGTTTATTATAGGAAATATCAAATTCTACCATTCAAATGAGATCACTGTTAAGGTCTTGGCATGATTATTAATATTCAATCATATTTATATAATTTCATATTCCATTTTCCTCAAATTATTTGAAAAGTTTAACATGATAGTTATTGGTTGAATTTTCTAAAACATATATTAGCAACTTATCCTTATTTTGCCCTATAAAATGTTGGTAATTTTATGGTCAAGGTAATATGTTAGATGAGTTATCTTTTTCAGTATAAAACACCAATTGACATTTATACACGATGGCTAGGTTGACTTTTGTGGTGTTTCATGGTCGGATACTTTCCTAGGAATCTTGATGTCCCTTGTCTGGATCACAGTTTTATTCAAATTATTTTGAGAATCAAGCTGGCATCATGAAGAGAGAAAGAGCTTTGGTGGACTCAGATGGTCTTCACTGGGACTTGCAGAATAGTTTAATAAAGATTCTGAGGAGCATAATTTTCACATTATATTGGCTTTTTTTTTTTTTGTATGTACTTTCTAAAGACTGTCCTTCATTCTTCAAATTGAATTTTAGTTATGAGCATGTTTCAGAATCCACAGTGCGCATCTTCTTGAGGCCATATCTCATTTCCAGGTGCTGGCTTCCATTGTCCCACAGTGCCCTTAGATCTTGTCATTGGCACAGAGAAACCTCCTTACTGCAGAGGACAGCAGATTAGGCCCTGAGTTGCCTTTGTGCTTCTATTATGAGGAAAGAAGGCTTTCACAGACTCCATGCCCCGCACTATGACTTAGCAGTACTTGGAAAATGTAGCATTTAAGTTTCGATGCTTTTGAGTAATGAAAGAACAATGGATAATTTGAGCTCTCCATAACTCTTAGTTGGTTCGATACCTTCAATACTTCAATAGCATTTCACCAATAGCGTACCATTCTTTTGACTTAAATATACTCAGTTTTGTAAGTGGTTATTTTGAAAGGGTTACTTTTCAGAACTTCCCCCCCTAAGCCATCTATACCTCCATAAGTTTGTGACACTCATGTAGGATGAATATGGTCAGCCAATATATTATTCTTGAAATATTGCACCTGTGCAAACCTACTTCATATGATATCCAGTATGGTAAGCCATATCCTATAACACAACATATTTATGTGGCCAGAACAAAAGAATTCAGAAAGGCCAAAATGAATTGCTCTCACACTCTGACACACATTACCATTTGCTTATCATAGACTTTCTTTCTTCTATAGTCTTTGATATAACAACCAAGACGATGTTCATGTCTCCCTACTTGGTATTTTTGGGGTTTCCATTTTACTTATTCTGGTGTTGAATTTTCCAGCATTCAATCACAAATGCATTTAGTTATGTTTAGGTCTTGAGTCTTAGGGCCATACTCTATACCTAGTAGGTGCTTAATAATGCTCCTTAAAATGCCTGGTATACGCTTTTAAAGTAAGCAGACAAAATTAGAGCCTTTCCCCCAGCGTTCTATTTGTCTCACCCTTTAATTTGTCTCTTCAGTGTGTTTTATCTTTTTCTTGAAGTTATTGAGAAGAAATACATTTCACTTTCATCTCTCAACATGCATTAATGCAAAAACCATAATTTTTCTCTAATGGTCAGAATCCTATAATTTAAACAAAAAGAGAATAAAGAAAAGGAGAGTTGGATATACATGGGCTTCTTTAATAGTACATGTTTTCTGTTCTATGGATAGTTAATTATTTTAAAACTATGGACTAGTATCTTTCCTATAGTAAGCAGAAAAGGCATAGGTAAACCAAAATGATTAGTATTCAAGGAGTAGGCTTGGGAATAGTCACTATAGCTTGTCCTTTCAATGTGTCTTCTTTTGACATCTTCACCCTGGGTATCCTGGCAACAGAGCACTTCACCAAAACAAAAGTCCCATAGACACTGTTTGCTGAATTCCATCAGAATAATAAAAAGACTGTTTTATCTAAGCATTTGCTGAAGACAGTAATTTAGAAAAACACCAAGACAGTAGCTAAATGTACTTGATTCAGAAGTAACTGTCATTGAAGGAAACCCTATCATTTTTCAAACACTTGCAGGGAGATACAAATGGAAAGAAAAAAGATGGTTTGTGGCTAAATGAGAAGTAAGTCTGTATGAAGGCACTACAGTCCAAAATCCCACCAAGGCTCATTTATTGGATATAGAGCACATATCCTCATGCAAGCCTGGGGTGTGTCATCACTACCTGTGTAAATACCTGGGAACAGACTCTTGGCATGCACATGAAGCTGCCTCTTGCTCACTACCAGGCTGCATGTATTCTCTGGGACAAAGCTGTGTATTTAGGGTGACATTTATTTCTAATGGCTGGGCATCTGATAACCTCAGTATTATATTTGGAACTTCAGAAACATTTGCATAGAAATAATGCAGCACTTCCACGAGCCTTAATGGGTTAATTAAAGGGGGCGGGGAGGACCCCAGCCATTTGGATGCTTGGCACTGAGGATGATGGCTTAGAGAAGGATTGGCATGCTTGGTGTCTTAGGTCCATAGGTCTATGCTTTTATTTTTTGTCTTATAGTTCACCTCTCTCTTACATTTGAAATCAAGGGATTAACTGCTTCTGTTCAGGGACTGTCTGCTCTTCCCAGGGCCAAGAACTCAGCAATGTTCTCCCAGTGCCTGTTGATGGCCCTCTTGACCAGAACTCAAGGTTCACAATGTAAGCAGGAGAGTGCTTTAGGAAGTAGAAGTTTAAACTCCTCAAGGGTTGGAACTGAAGCAGGCCAAATGCTAGCATCCATACATTCTGGCACTTTGCCCAGGCCAAGAAGCCCATTCTGGTGCCTAGTCAAGCTCCCTGCCCACTCCTCGGCTTGTATAAGTTTCATTGACTACCTCTTCCTGTTCCAGACCATAGCTGACTGACCCAATCAATGTAGGCTGAGTCTCTAACCTGAGACCTGGTGAATGAGGCTCAGCAACGCTTGCTTGTCAGTTCAGTTGTTTCAATGACTGAGATGTTTACACTTAGGGGTTGCACTTCTCCTGGGCCTATTGAGTAGTCCTATGAAGGACATCATCCACTTGAAAGTAGATGGGAAAGGAAGGGACAAGACAGAGGAGTGACGCTGTTTTGACTTGTGAGGCCTCTTACATTTTAACATGTTCTCTGGTTGGAGAGGTTACTGAACCTTTAGGAAGTGATACTTTGCTGAAGGAAGTTATATCAATGGGGCAGGCTTTGAGGGTCTATAGCCTTGCCCTTACTTCCTCTTTTGGCTCTCTACTTCCTGTGTGTGGTTAAGATGTATTCTCTGAGTTCTCCGCTCCTGATTGATGCCTTCCCAATCATGACAGACATCTAGCCCTCCAGAACTGTACGCTCAGACAAACTCTTATATAAGTTGCTTTTGGTTATATTACTTTATTACAGCAACAGAAATTGAGCTATTGTAGGTGGGTTTCTCATTGTAACTCCAGTTTATTCTGAGGATCAGCTCATTGGCTTCTATATGAGATATGTATCCAAGATCTCATTTGACTTAAAGCCATTAAGGGAATTTTGCTTAATTGTAGCTAACAAAAAGATCATGGACCCAAAGAAACTGGCCAGCGGCAACTCTAGAATCAGAGTCACAGTCAGTGTCTAGACCAGTGTTCAGTGTACGATTTTGGTGTCCTGCACATTCCCTGACTCCAGAACATGGCAGATGCTTGGCTGCTCTGCTGGGTTATGGTGAGGTTAGAAGAAAGAGCACAGGCCAGAAGATATTATCTAAATCTTCCAACCTTCCAGCCTTTTGTTGCTGGTTGCTGGAGAATTGCACTATATCCATAGGATGACTGAAAAATCTGAAAAATCCATGGGTCCCTGTGTTCCTATTTCTGTACAGTCTCCAACCACAGATGATTAGTTCCAGGTAGTCATATCTTAGCATCCCTAGGTTTGAAGGTGGTGCTTTCTGCTCCATCAAAGTCATTTGAGAATCATTGGGGAAGGGTTCTGGGCATTTCCTCACTGCTCTCAGCTGCCAGTTCTCACTGTCTTGGAGTTATGTGCCATCAGGATGAGGACAGTCTGATATTCTGAGTTAGGCTGATTGTTGAGGCAAGGGGGAAACAGAGAAAAACTGGGTTTCTGACCATGTAAGCAGTGTTTCTGTAGCCCTTGCTGTGGTAGGCACCTCCTCTCCAGGAAAAGCCTGGCTGGGTGCACTTGGAATGAACAAAGGCCATAGAGTAAGTCAGATTCGATCTCTGCAAAGATCTCCCTGTATAACTTATGGCTTTAGACTGGGTAGTCTTAGATTTCTAGGCAGGAAGGGAGGCTAGCAAATTACTGTAAAGCAGCAAATAGGGTCAGACTCTGCACACACACACAGACACACACACACAGACACACACACACACACACACATGTTTGTGTGTGTGTGTGTGTGTGTGTGTGTGTGTGTGTGTGTGTGTCTGTGTGTGTGACAGCATGAGTTTGTCATGCCACAGAATACATATGGAGGTCAGAGGACAACTTGAGGAAGTCCATTCTCTCTTTCCACCAGGTGGATTCTCAGGGTTTAACTCAGATTGTTAGTTTCATTGGCACTGAGCCATCTCACTTACCTGTAAATGTTTTTTGTCCCGACTGCCAGGTTCCAAATAAATACATAAAAGTTTATATTAATTACAGAATGCTCAGCTATTAGCTCAAGCTTATTATTGACTAGTTCTTACATTTAAATTAACCCATTTCTATTCATCTATGTATTGTCAATTGGCCATGGCTTTACTGGTTCTTTGGCATCTTGCTTCTTAGGCAGCTGGCTCAAATCTCTCTCAACTCTGCCCTTCTTCATCCCAGTCTCCAGTTTGATTGTCCCACCTAACGTTATCCTAACTTTAATTTAACATAGTAAAATTACATACAACCAAATAGTTATCAAGCAAGAATTACAGTTACAATATCCAGTCTATTTGTATTTGACAAAATCAGAGAAAACATTTAATTACCCATTCTATCTTGGTGAGTCTAAAGTTTTATATCTAATTTACCCTTTCATCATAACTAAGAAAATTATAATCATGACTACCTAGTCTTCAACTACATCAAAGATCTGAGAAAGAAAATAATATTACCTGAGTAATCAGGAAGTGCAAGCAAACAATTTCAAAAGAAAAAAAAGTAAGAAATGACAGAAACAGCTGAATGCCTGGACAGTCATCCAAGATTCCTCTGTATCACTGGGGTATGTATCTTTGACCTACAGGCCTAGAATATCTGATAGATCTTTTTCAGAAGCAGGAAATTTTGAAGGACTGTCCTACCTTGTCTTGGCAAAGTCTGGCAGTCACTTTTCTTTGTGTCCTACTTGTCCAGATTGGACAGCATACTATCAGCAGTCAAGGCAAGGGCAATTTCTTACCCTATAGGTCAGCTTGTGTCACAAAGAAAGCAAACTCCATATGGAGTGTCTTTGGTGCCCATCACTTCTTTGAAGTAGATCAGTGTTGTCAGGAGCTGATATGTCTCCCTGTCATGAAAAGCCTTAGGTTATTAAAACATCTTAAAGGCCATATTCTGTAGGTCTTTAAAGTGTTTGAAAACACTTTATCTGAATATATATGTTTATGACCTTGAAAACATACCTAAAATGACTCTAAGTGTGACTATTATAGATGACTATTAATCTGTATTTTTAGATTATATATTACATTTTAAATTGAGCTGCATAATACCTTAAACAAGAAAAGAAATGTACATACAGCATAAAAATTAACTTTAAATTTGTATCAATAAACTAAAATCCATACCAATGTAAAATAAGAATGACAGTTGATTTTTTTGGATTAAAGTAGATTCAATAATCTACCCTTTCCCCCATCATTTCTATACCATATCCCCCTTTATTCTTTTAGAAAAAGATTGACTTTGACCAACAACAATTTCCAACCAACCCTCCTTAAATGAAAAAAAAATTTATAACAAATGTTTTGGGAATGTTGGCATAGTTTTCTACTATTGCCTGCTGACCTAGGGGGTGCTGGTAATTTTGAGAGACTCTGAGAAAATCAGGATAATTGTTATGCCTTGGCTGGAGTATTTTGTGAAGCTAGATTATATCAATCAGTGGCCTTGAAGCTGTCTTGGATGTTGGATCATCTGGGCCATTTTTATTAGTATCTGGTCCCCTTGTTCTGAAAATACTTAAATTTTTAAAGGTAACATACATATCTCTATTAATATAAGTATAAACTGTGTATTGTACACATGTCAGCCAAAGATGATTTTTTTCTTATGTGTTTGAGCAGGCAAAATATACATCCCATGTCTTATACTTACTTTAGGTTTATTTTTCCATGGCTGTAGTCAGGCTTTCAGGTGGTCTTCCTCAATCTAATCTGATTTTCCTTAATCCAAAGTGAATCCATAGCCTCTCATTTCCTATGGAAACAAAAACACAACTTCTCCCCCAAAAGCAACATATCTTTTGACTTAAATTTTGGAGTCAAGTATTTTTAAAATATATAGGTTAGTTTAATTTAGTAGTTTTTAACAATCAAATGTTTTTTTAAGCAGTTATCAATCGTCCATTAACAGTCAAAAAGTCTGAAGACAACACAATCAAATATTAGAATCCAGACTCTCTGCGTATTTTCCATCTTTATATGGCTTATCATATTTTTATTACTCCATTCCCTTTTAAGGACTTTATTATTATTTTAAATCATTTTTTAATCTATGACTGTTTCTATCCTTTCTTTTCTCTCTCCAAAGCCTATGTATTTTTTTTAAAAAAGCATACTGTGACCTGTTTATATGCCTTTTTATCTGAATTTGTCCTTACTGTGTATCTCAAACCCATTTTGTCTGTGTGAGCAAAACTCCAACTCACTATGCAGTGCACAGCTTGGAGATACCTCTGTACCATGGCTTGTGTGGGATTGAGGGAATCCTTCATGCTGTAGCTCAAGCACACATGCTATGGCCAGGGGACACGTCTCTGCACTGCAGCCCACATGAGGGGCATGAGCTATGAAGCTGCTTTTGGCTCCAGTTTTGTGTGTCTAGAACCCCTTTTTAAAAAAGTTTTCTCAGGCTTTGTGTGGATATACATGCACCACATTGGAGTGTCATATGTAAACATAGGCTGAGTTTTTTGTCCCAACTGCCCTGCCCCAAATAAATAAACAAAAGTTTATATTAATTACAGAATGCTCAGCCATTAGCTCAGGCTTAATATTAACTAGCTCTCACATTTAAATCAACCCATTTCTATTCATCTATGTATTGTCATGTGGCCATGGCTTTACTTGTTCTCTGGCATCTTGCTTCTTGAGCAGCTGGCTCACATCTCTCCCAGCTCCTCCCTTCTTCATTTGAGCCCCCAGTTTGCTTGTCCCCACCTTACTTTATCCTGTCCTACTATTGGCCAATCAGCATTTTATTAGCAAATGAGAGTGATACATATTCATAGTGTACAGAAGGATCATTCCACAGCACTTACTGGATGATAATTATGTTTTAAATAGTTTCACAATGGCCTAATTTGGTCTACAGAGCATGAAACTGGGTTTAAACAGAAAGTTCTGGGACTTTTGTGGTCACGATTGTGGTAACACCTTTCTTTCTAAAAGATTAGGCAAATTTTGTTACTAGAAACTATGTGTTGATAGAGAACCCAACATCAGAGTAAACTGCTATTTTGAAAATTTCAGGTCTTTTATCTGTAGATCATCTTCTTCTCCCTTCAAAGTACACACACATCATAAAGCAAATATGTACAAAGCCACAGGGGTCCTGTGACCAGGCAGCACAATAATATGGAGAGAAACTTACAGACTTTACAAAAATGTTGTCAGAGAAGATAAACTTTTAAAGAAAGGCAATTTCAGTGAAGTTATATGAAATCAACATACAAACTCAGTAATGTTTCTGTAAACCAAAAATGAACTAGCTGAAACAAACAGAGAAAGCAGTTCATCATTCTTAGTCTAGTTTGGGTAAACTTATTGCAAAGTACAGTTTGCTATTGTTTAAAAAAAACAAATCTGAAAAATATAATAAGTAAATTATTAAGAACCCAAACTGTTGCCTAATACGTATATTAGCAACAAAACTGCTAATATTTCAGTAGGTGTACAGCTTTGACTATGCAAATAGATCTATGCTGCCACCATTTGTTAATCGGCTTGTTTGCCTTTACATATTTTGTAAGAATGTTTGGCCTGAGTTATATGTAGTTTTCTTACTCTTCATCAAGTTTCTTATCAGGGTCAATATCCTCCTTGTCTTACCAGCATGAGACACTAAGAATCTGTGGTTGATATATTGTGCACCCCAATTAACTTATCTGGGAGTCAGAGAACAGAATAGCCACTAAATTAAACACAGAGGTTAGGCAGTGGTAGCACTGGCCTCTAATCCTAGCCTTCCAGAGGCAGAGATCCAGATCTCTATGTTCAAGGCCACACTGGAAACAGAGCCAGGCATGGTGGCACACACTTTTAATCCCAGGACTTAAGATCTCATGTCTTGCTTGTGAAAGACACAGGTCTTTAATTCCAGGAAGTGATGGCAGGAAGCAGAAAGGTATATAAGGCATGAGGACCAGAAACTAGAGGCTTTTGAGGCTTTTGAGCAGCAGTTCAGCTGAGATCCATTCGGGTGAGGACTCTGAGGCTTCCAGTTTGAGGAAACAAGATCAGCTGAGAAGTTGGCAAGACCTTTTAAGATTTGTGCTACACTAATCTATTAAAGAAGTTTGGGTCGTGAGTTAAGAAAGAAAGTGCAGAAGAGGAGCCCTGTGCAATGAGACAAGATAAATGCACTGTTTCTCTGCTAAGTAATGTTGAAATCTTCCTGCGTTTACTGAGTATCTCCTTTGAAAAAAATCTTCTGAAACCCATCTTTTTTTTTTTAAGGACACAGTTTTTGCTAAAGGAAGGGTGTGCTGTGGAGAACTTCTCCATGTCAAAGTGCATAGTCAGCAGATGCCCCACTGCCTAAAACATTGACTCCAGGTAAAGAGACAAGCAACTTATATCTGCCAGTTGTAGATGAAGAAACTTTAAGATAATAAGTTCTATTTCAGGTAGCACAGGATGAAATAAAATAATAGAAGAAACCTTTTAAACATTGCCTATAAATCTCGGGGTTAATTGCCTGGGTAGAACCAGTCAGCACACATTGGTTGGTATGGATGCTGAGTTCCTGGCTTAGAGGTCCCATAGAGGTGAGTGGCCAGTATCTGAGCATGCATTCTAAGTAAAGTCTAGGGATTGTTGGTAGCACAAGAATTATACAAAATAAAATGCTAGGTGGGGTATCTGCTCCATTGGGATGTTGAGAGTATCAGCATAAACTAGTGGGCAAGCTATAGTCATAAGATCAAACTTGTGGCTATGAAGAAGCAACAAAAGATAGATTCTCAATGTATTTAATCTGTGTAAAAATTCTAGAGAAAAGAAAAAGAAAAAGAACCTGGCATTATTCCCAGGAGCTGTCTACCTTGTATTGTTTTTTGAGACAAGATCTCTCAGTGGGACCTGGGGCTTGTGGATTAGCCTAGGCTAGCCTGTGGGCCCTGGAGTTTGGGATTGCCAGCGTGTAAGACTACCTTGCTTATTTTTTTTTTATGTGTATGGATGTTTTGCTGTAGGTATGTCTGTGTACCACTTGCACGCCTGGTGTCTGCAGAGGCCAGAAGAGATCTTCTGGAGCTATGGTTACAGATGATTGTGAGCCTCCATGTGGGATGGATTCTGGGAATTAAACCTGGGTCCTCTGGAAGAGCAGTCAGTGCCCTTAACTGCTGAGTTCCACTCCAGCTCCTTAACTTTTTATAGGTAGGCTTGTGGTCAAATTCAGGTCCCACACTTGTATAGCAGGTATTATATTGATTGAGCCATCTCTCCAGCTCCTGCTACCTTCTCTCCACAGCACAGATTGACAGCAAATGAGTTAAACCATCTAGAGGATGAATGCACCAGTTACCTTCTTTTTACTCTTATAAATATTTCAAGTGCTATTTGTTGTGTCCAAACTTGGATGCGAGGTGGCATGGAGCTCTCCGTGAGCATCTGCTTCCCTCTTTTGCTCTCTTCTGGCACAGAAGGCTAGTCTCCTTTGCCTTGGTGGAGGATACTGGCTCTGAGGCTTGCCAGCACAACCACATACCTGCTAGATGGTAGTGTCGTATTTATAGATTCTCACAATTTCTTGGGTCTAAATTTCCAGTCATTAATCACCAAAGTCAGCCATCTCCAAGTGTCTGAGATGGAATCTAATGAATGCGCAGCCACTGAAACAAACCCCTTTTGAATACTGTTGTAGTGTTTGAAAAGCAACATAGAATTTTTGGCAAAATGTCAAGATCAAATGCAATCTCACTAAGAATGAATGAATATCTCAACAGCAGCATCAACTGGCTTATTTTTTCTTCCTAGAGAACAGTTTTATAAATCAGTGATTGTTGGAGCATTAATTTGGAAGACCTTTTGACTTTATCAGATAGTAGTCATTGACCTTGGCTGGCTTCCCAAGATGAACAGAGACTGAATGGCTGTTGACAGACTGTATATTATAACAAATGCCCTGATTTCGCTACCTTACCTCAAGTAACACTGGCATTTAGTCAAAACAATATCCAAACTCAATTTCCATGGAAGGACAACACATAAATGTTAGAAAATAGTGAAATGAAGATGTATATTAAATGTAGCTTTTTTCCCAATAAATAGCTCTTAATTCTAAATATTAGAACTTACCAATAGTAAATTTAGATACCAAAATATATGTTATTTGGGTTTTTATTCATTGCTCAAATATATTCATTTAAACTGTCACTAAATGTCTACCACAGCATATTAATTAAGGTAGAAATAGCAAGGATTAATAAAGTCCTGCTAAGGCCATGGTGCTGAGAGAGACAGAGACGAGAACACCCAAGTGTGTTTCTGACAGGATCTTTGGAGAAGCAGTTCTGTGTAGGGGAGAAAGATGGGTAACTCTTTCCTTTGGTGAGACATTCTGATTAAATACAGAGAATGAGTATCATCATGGGAGCATGGGACTGGAAGATAACAAAACAAGTCACTTACACAGTATGTCTCGATCAGTCTAATGCCTTCTTCTAGCTCCTAGGACAACAGGGATGAGCCACAGCCGTGAGTTGGATGCAGGAGTAAATCATCACGTCATTACTGGCAGTGCCTGGGTATGAAGCATGCCTACCTCACATGGACTGAGAAAAGCACATTTGAGAAATGAAGAGAATTGTCTAAGCCTATGACAGACATTTCCCTAAACTCCTTTGTAGGAGAAATATAATTTTGATTTTTCAACTTGACTTAAGACTATGAACATTTGCATTCTATCAGTACCACTGGGATTCCCTCCTCATCTTAGGAGTTCATCAAAACCTGGATATAGGAAGCACTTATACCATGTCTATGTGCACGTCCTCTGATTCTCAGACTTCTGTTTTTACTGCTGGCATCCTGGTTGTCCAACTCCCCAGTGTCCCCTGATATCTGATATGGTGCATATGGGTAGCTGTGATGAAGTCCGAACTCTCTGCTGAGGTCCTGCCCCTAGGTGCCCATGCAAACCCCTCTCTGATGGTTTTATGCCCCAAGGCACCGTCCCAGAGCCAGCAGCTCCCTTCTCCTTTATCTAAAGATCTTTTTTTCCCTAGGAGCCACAAGAGTTCTCTGTACTTTCTACTTCTCCAAGCTCCTCCCACCCCCAAGTCCCTGGTGGATTTAAAGTTAAAAGAGCACACTTCCTGTTTTGGACTTGATAGGAGTCTGTCCTAAGGCAGATAAATCAAAGAACTGGCCTACCTTCTTTGATAAGGGAGGGAAAGGGAGAGAAACAGGAAGGAAGTCAACTTCAATTAATACCTTAAAATACCTGGCTGCTTTGGTCATGACCCTGAAGGAGGAAGGTGGAGAGGGAGGCTCCAGGTTTTAAAGCCAATACAGGTGGTGGGGAAGGGGGAGGGTATCTTCTGAAATTTTGCTTTGGGCTGGGGAGTGAGGATGTATCCATCCATTTCTTCACAGAATGCTCAGGGCTCCATAGAAAGCAGAGGGCAGGAGAACCCCCTGTGGTTTGTTACATGTGATTTTCTTCACTTCCTTTCCGAAGAGTTGCTGCATGGAGATTTACCGGAAAAGCGAAATTGGGATTCCTGCACTTTCTGAACCGTCCATCCTTGCATTTCTGCTTCCTGCTAATGCCCTCCCCAAACAAAGAAGAAAGCATTGCTGGAAGGTAGGGGAGGGGTGAGAAAAAGGGGAAGGGTAGTGGATCTGTTGCTGGGCTGGGCCAAACTCAGTTCTTGTTAACTTGTGGAACAGGGAAGATCGGGTTGATGATGCTCTTCCCTCAGTAAATCAGCATTCTGTGCAGAGAAAGGGAAACCAGGTTTGAGAGAATTGTAAAGACAGGCTGAGAAAAGATCAAACCACAAAAGGTCAGGCACCACCAAGAGGTTTCTGGCAGAACTAGGTAGCCTTTTTATTGAAGAATGTAGGCAGCCAGGGAACGGCATCAAAGGAGATGAACTATTCAAAACTCCCTCATTTCGATGTGGCCTGCATTTTTGAGTCTCCTGAGAAAAGATCAAGAGAACAGAGAGGAGGGAGTGAGGAGGAGGAGGCTGAGGCCGGCAGCTGGCCTGACAGCAGTGTGAGGAGGGCGAGGCAGGGCGGTGCTGTGGGTAAGGTCCACCAGGATGGCTCTGGGGTAGGGAGCAAGACTGGGAGGCACCAAGGGGCTGCACTGTGTTTCTTTGTCAGGACGATGGACCCAGGGAAAGCTGCATTCACTGTTTCCTCAGACTTGAGGCTGGGCCAGTGGCACAGACTCGGGTGCTTTCACTGTTAGAACCAAAGGAGCAGACATGCCAAGTGCTCCAGTTTATTTTGTTGCTGTGATAAAGCCCCCTGACCGAAAGCGGGTTAGGGAAGAACAGGATTATTTGACTTAGCCTTCCATTCCGGTTATGATCCATCATGGAGAGAAATCCTCCATCACAGGCATGCACTGACGCGTAAACCATGGATTAAGGCTGCTTACTGCATCCTTCAACTGGTTCAAGTTCAGCCAGCTTTCTTACAGAGCAGCGGCGCCTAGGGCCAGCGCTCGTCCAATGGGCTGGGCTTCCCTGCCTCAACCAGCAACCAAGCTGAGCCCCATAGATATGCCCATAAGCTAAGGAATGGAATCAGCTCTGGAACTGAGAGTCCCTCTTCCTGGATAACTCTAGAATATGCCAAGTGGACAGTAAAAACTAACCTGCTCACCAACTATGGACAAATCATTTTTCCTTGCATATTTTTTTTAATCTATGGGATGATGATCTATATAGTTGTGAGTATTCAATGAAGGCATCAATTGATTATTCCTTTATTCATGTATATTCATATATGTACATATTCACACACACACACACACACACACACACACACACACACACACACACACACACAGTGAGGATAGAGCCCTGTCAAAAATCCAATGTAAAAAAATGGGAATTGTTAGGCCTTGAGAAGGGAGAGGATGCATTTAAGAGATTTCTTTTTTTTCCTCAGAGGATTATCTGGACTTCCCTGAAGGAAAATGGAATGCTGCAGATCCTTGTGATCTCTGCCCACTGTCCTCCCTCCCCCCAGTCACTGTCATTTAGGGCCAGTCCCACAGCTGTCCCCTCTTCCCTGGCCTCTAGCCATCTTGAGGTGATTTCGGATGCTGATACCTCTGCCTGCATCCCTTCTCTGTGGCCAGGGTTGCACACCTTCTCCTCAGAAGGGACTTCTGACCACATTCAACGGCAGGTCCTCACAGGCTGTGGTTTTCTATATTGGTTTCTCAATTTTTCATGTAGTTGTAGCCCTACAGATTGAAAACAAGTGATGGAGATGCTATTCTTTGTTTCCTAGCTCATCCTGTGCCTGCATTTTCCCCACCTGCTAGAGCTCTGTTAAGAATAGGGACATCTGACTTGCTCACCAAGTGTTCATGGGACCAAAAAATAAAGATATATTCCATGAGTGGATGTGAATTTTTATTTTAAGAGTTTTATGGAAAATTTAAAATGATTTATAGAATCTTTCTTCTGATACATTCTTTTTGGAGATGATATGGTTGAAATATTCTAGTTAGTTACATCAAAGTGCTTATGAGTTTTTCCTTTCTGTAGGCAGAAAGGTTTGGAGTTTTTCCACAGCTGTGGAATAAATAATTCTTTGACTTACCTTTCATAATTTAAATGACTAATTTCATATATTATTGACAGTTCTTTCATGTTGTGACTATGATTTGTTTTTTTCTCCTGATACCTGCTCTAGAAGTCAAGATGCATGAAAATAATTATTTTCCTAGCCTAAGTACATAATATTTACACAAAAATATTTAAAAAAACAGAATGTTCTCATTAACCATTAATTAATTGACACATTAATTAGTATATTTAGGCATTAATTGAGTACCTCTACAAAGCAGGTTCTGTGCTGTACCCTGGAGCAAAAAGACAAATATGTCAAAGTCCTTCTTACCAATGAGTTTATAATTTAGTAGGAAAGACAATTAAAAAGATAACAACCCACAGATACAAATTCTATGCTAGAGGGGAGGCTCAGGATAATGTTAGGGTCTGTGAGAAAGGGAACTTGGTCGTAGAAGGGGGCATGTGCTAGGTATCAGGGAAGTCTGCATGAGCAGGCATTTCTGAGACAGCTCTGTGAGGTGCAGGTCAAGGAACAGCTCAGAGTGTTATCTTGCTGAGGAAGCAGTTACGCAAAGACATCAGGGTGGAAAAGACTAAAGGTTCCTAGGAGCTCAGAGCAGACAGCCATTTTGACATGGGCATTTTTAAAGTGCTCCATGTTGACAACTATGCAAGTACAATCCAGCCTTCAGATTCTCCCCTCTAAGCCTCACCCTCTTCGGATAGCTTTGCTCTCCTCCAGCCAGGACTAGCTTGTATACTCCATATGTGTTTGGATAATAAAGCCCTGCATGTAAAGTTATGCCATCCATAATGCCTTTCCACTATTGTGGTATGTGAAGCTTTCCCAATCTTCTAATACTTGTCTCATCTACTGCCTCTTTCCAGAAGATCCTTCGGATCATTCCTGTCCATGTGGATCTTACTCAGTTTTGAATTGGTTTTGTCCTTCAAGATATTACCTTTTGAAGCTACTCCATAATCTTTAATTTGGGATGTTACATTTTCATTCCTGACTTATTTTTAAGTTTAATAATGTTATAATGGTAGAATGTTAGAGCATGACACCACTCACATAAATTTAAGGGACAATATATACTAACCTAATTGTTTTTTAATTAGTGTATTCATGCATATGAAATTACAAAAGCAAAGGAGAAGGATACACAATTTGTCTTAGTTAGGTTTCTATCTCTGTGATGAACCACCATGGCCAAAAGCAACTTGGGGAGGAAAGGGTTTATTTCATCTTACACTGCCATATAACAGTCCAGCACTGAGTGAAGTCAGGACAGGACCTCAAGGCCAGTACCTGGTGTCAGATACTGGTGCACAGGCCATAAGGAGTGCCACTCACTGGTTTTATCTCATGGTTTGCAAAGTCTGCTTTCCTATAGCACCCAGGACCACCAAACCCAGGGGTGGCACTGCCTATAATATGCTGTGATGGGGGAATGTCTTTTTGTATGCTGTGAAAATATGTTGCTCTGATTGGCTGATAAATAAAGCTGTTTGGCCAATGGTGAGGCAGAATAGGGTTAGGTAGGACATTCTAACTAGAGAGGAGGAAGGAGAAAGGCAGAACAGAGAGGACGCTGCCGGCTGCCACCATGAGAAACAAGATGTAAAGATACCAGTGGCAAGCTATGAGCCATGTAGCAAAGTACGGATTTATAGAAATGGGTTCATTTAAGATGTAAGAACTAGATAACAAGACGCCTGCCATGGCCACAGTTTAAAAATAGTAGTAGCCTATGTGTTTATTTGGGTCCGAGCCGCTGTGGGACTGGTGGCTGAGAGAGATTTGTCCTGACCTTGGGCCAGGCGGGACACAGGAAAACTTCCAGCTACAAAGCTGGACCTCTCATACCAATTGTCAATCAAGAAAATGTACTATAGACTTGCCCACAGGCCAACTTGATGGGGACAGGTTCTCAAGTGAGGTGCCTCTTCCAGCTTGTGTCAGGCTGACCTAAGACTAGCCAGCACACAATTCATGCCAATGTTTGTCTCTAAATTAGGTGAGATTAGTCAAGGAAGGTTACAATGGAATTCTTGTACTTTGCAAAATAGACGTACAAAGAGTTAAGACCCAGTATCTTCAGTGATCTGTGCCACATGCCCGATGCCTCACATGTTGTGGGACTGTTTGTTTCATTTTCTTTTCTTTTTCTCTATTTAAAATTGCTCTCAAATACTTAGCCACACTTGCAAATGCTACGTGTTAAGACATTAGTTTGGAAGCAGCGTATACCCACCCTTAATCTCAGCACTCAAGGTGCTGAAGCAGGAGGATCAAACGTTGAGTGATCTGGGGCATGCTGGTGAGATGCTACTCAGAATAACAAAAAACAGAGAGAAAATAAAGTGAGAAAGGGAAAAAAGGAGAAGAATGGGGGAGAGAGAGAATGTAGAATTGCATGTATATTCAAGAGCTGGAAGACTGAGGGGAAATAGAGACAATGAAGGTGGAGGTATACATTTTCTTGTAAAATACCCAAACTCCTGTTATTTCACTTTCACTATTATAGCCCTTTATAGTTCAGGAGACAATTCTAGCAAACCTAAACTCTGTGGCCTTTGCATGCTCTTTCTTTTCACCATGAGCTTCATAAGGTAATGTGTGAGATGCCCTGGAGGCCGTTAGCTAATTCTCTCAATGAACTGAGCTTTCTCTCTGTCTTTTCAGAGCTTTATGATTCAGGTAAGGTTAATGGGCATTAGTTATACCCATCCGTAGATGGTATGGGGCCTGAATTTCAATGTCCGAGCCCCGTCCACTCTAAAGTTGAAACTGACTTAGGAGTGTTAGAGAGACAGAGAGTGTCAAGGGGTTGATCATTAACATTCCCATAAAATCTTAGGAGGTTGGTGGGTGAAGGGGCCAGCAGTGATCTAGGGCCCGGAGGACCTGAGGACATCACCAGTTTATAAGGTCTGGATTGCTCACTTAAACCCACATCGGTGGAAAAGATGGGAAGACTTTAATGAACAGATTGAGCTGATTCAACAAGATTGTGTGACCTTACAGCCAAGTTCAGCCTGAGGAGATAATAAAGAGAATCGAATCCATAAGCGAAGGTCCAGTTGTTTCAATACTTAACTCACAGAAAATGAAGTTCCTTTGGAATCTATGTCTAAATGGGTCTAAAAGAAGATGTTCTAAAACCCTTTAAATTATGCATGTGTGTACACCTGTAGACATGTCTACATATGTAAATACACATACATATATGTATCCATGTTACATATGATAAATATATAGTCTATCAAGATTATACACATGCACAGCATGTGGAATGCAGATTAATTCTTATGATCAAAAAGTGTACAGTGAAAATGAGTGTCATAAACAGCAAAGATCTTAGTGTGTGTGTGTGTGTGTGATGGGGATTCCCTATGCCGTGGTGCCCTTGTGGCACACTTGTGGAGGTCAGAGGGTAGCTTTATGGAGTTCCGGAAACCAATGAGGCTTGCACAGGGAGGGCCTTTACCTCCACTGAGCCATTTTGCTGCCCCCCGCCACCATTTCCGTGGCTTCTGGAGAAACAAGCTTATGGTTGTACAGCAAGAACTTAAAAATTAAGGTAAGTTTTCAAAAAGCAGGGATTAGTGGTATGTGCCTGTAACTTCAGGCAGCTGTGCACTTGAAACTCCCAGGGGAGAGACAAATAGGTATCTGATGTTCCCTGGCCAGCCAGTCTTGCCAAAACAAGGAGCTCCAGGTTCAGCAAAAGCCCCTATGTCAAAAAATAAGGTGGAGAGTGACAGAGGAAGAGAGCTAATGTTGACCTCTGGCCTCCACACATGCAAGTACCAGTTTGTACTGTCCTGCCTAACATGCATTTACAATGCACAAGCAGGCACACACACGCACGTTGTGTTCCTCTTAAGTTTCTTATTAGTGACAGGGGTTTGTTAGCCCCCAGAGGAGAGCTA
The DNA here is from genome assembly GCF_903995425.1 of Onychomys torridus. NCBI lineage: Eukaryota > Metazoa > Chordata > Mammalia > Rodentia > Cricetidae > Onychomys > Onychomys torridus. The sequence goes on from NC_050465.1 coordinate 19,729,220, forward strand.
AAGTTCCTGGACAGATGGTAATATCTGGGGCAGTAAGGCAATTGGAGTCTCGGCAGGGAAACACAGGGAGTCGGGAGCCTTCTGCTGTCAGGACCATTCCCACGACCATCTGCTTGTCCACTCCCATTCTCCTGGCTGAACACGGGGCTGGTCTTCTGTGTTTATGGAGTAACCACTCTGCCAGACTGTGCTCTAACTCTTGACACTGATCTCATACAAGCCTCCCCACAAGACTTCCAGGGATCAGCATCTTCATTCTCAGAATTGAAAGCTCAGGAGTTTTGCCTAGAGATGTGGAGCTGAGAGGTGTCAGAAGTGGGGTTTGACTACAGTTTTGGATGATTCTCAGTGCCAAAGAGGCTGGCAATCAGACTATGTGTTAGGAGGTAGAAGGTCTAGTGAATAGGAAAAACTTTCATTCTAGAAATTTGGGTTGTGCCCTAATTAGCTTTAATTGTCAATTTGACACAGTCTAGAATCATCAGAGAGCCTGTATTGAGGAATTGACTAAATCAGATTGCCTATAGGCATGTTTGAGGGCATTGTTTTGATTATTATTAATTGATGCAGGAGACCCCAGTCCACTGTGGGTGGTACCATCCCTTAGGCAGATGGTTCTGGACTTTATATTATGAAAGCTAGATGAGTGTGAGCCCAGTTTAGTCAGAATGAGCCTGCAAGCCGGCAACATTCCTCCATGGTTCCTGCCTCTGGATTCCTTCCTTGAGTTTCTGCCCTGATTTCACTTAATGATGGACTGGGACCTGGAAACACAGATGAATTAAATGTGCTTTCCATCCCTTAGTTGCTTTTGGTCATGGTTGGTTGCTTTGTTTGTTTATTTATTTATTTACTTACTTACTTACATCACATCATTAGAACAGGCTGTGATTGGAGGTATGTGTAATTCAGGTGCTCACCCCAGTGGTTGTTGAGACCCACAGGATGCTGATCATCCATGAAAAGATGCCTCCAAGTCATATATCTGACACCCACAGCAGGAACTTTTATTTCTCAGCTTTGCACTGGATGGAACAGAGCATGGAAAGAGGATGTGTCTAAAGCAAGTTAAACATGCATTAAATAGCTGGGCAGTGGTGGCACACGCCTTTAATCCCAGCACCCGGGAGGCAGAGCCAGGCAGATCTCTGTGAGTTCAAGGCCAGCCTGGTCTACAGAGCGAGATCCAGGACAGGCACCAAAACTACACTACACCAAAACTAGGAAAAACAACAACAACAACAAAACCCAACAAACAAACAAACAAACAAACAAACAAGAAACAAAACATGCATTAAATCTCAGACCTGCCACTTAATAGTTTAGAGCCTTGGGGAATTGGCCAGCCTCCATTTCTCCAGCTCTGGGAATGTGAAGGCCATGCCTAGCTGGCAGGGTTGTCTTGATTCCTATAGCAGGGTGTGAAGCAGGTAGTGGTATGTAGTAACCTGAGCCAAAGCTCTTCGGTAAATTTTCCTCCTTAGGTTTTGTGACAAGTTGATTCCTAGATCCCAAATGCTGCTCTAGCTGACCTCTGCAGACATTTGGAGAGATGTCACTCGGGCTCTGGAGACAGATGGTCACTTTGAAGAAGTTTCTACACTTTGTTCCATTCTTTAAAAAGTCCTGAAGATGCCATGCCATTGTGTGAGTGGATTTAAGGAGAGTGTCCATCCTTGACTGGTTTCTCTGTGACTGAGTCACTGACATGGCTACATTTGCAGAGCATAGCACAAATGACAAACCTTAGTCACAACATTTCCTTGGTGCCAAGCATGATTTGACTGTATTAATCTTTTAATCTTCCAGTAACACTCTTAGGTGAGTAACTATGTATTTCCTCTTTGCTCCATTTTGTAGTTGAGGAAATAGGTGCAAAATACTTGAGTGCCTTGGTCTAAGTCAGTGCTCTTCTATGGCAGAACTGGGATTTCGACCATGGCAGTCCAGCTGAAGGCAACACCTGATACTTAGAGCCCTGCAGGCTCCTTTATTATTATTATTATTATATTTGTGTTTTAAATTTACATATCAGCCATGGGTTCCCCTGTCCGTCCCGCTCCCACTCCCACCTCCACCTTCCCCCCCATCCCCTCCCCTCCATTCCCATCTCCTCCAGGGCCAAGACTCCCCTGGGGATTCATTTAAACTTGGTGGATTCAGTACAGGCAGGTCCAGTCCCATCCTTCCAGGCTGAGCAAAGTGTTCCTGCATAAGCCCCAGGTTCCAAACAGCCAGCTCATGCACTAAGGACAGGTCCAGGTCCCACAGCCTGGATGCCTCCCAAACAGTGGAAGCTATTCAACTGTCTCACTTATCCAGAGGGCCTGATCCAGCTGGGGGCTCCACAGCCTTTGGTTCACAATTCATGTGCTTCCATTCATCTGGCCTTTTGTCCCCATGATTTTTCCAATCCTGGGCTCAATAATTCACATTCCCACAGTCCCTCCTCCTTCTCGACAACTGGACACACGGAGCTCCACCTGGGGACTGGCTGAGGATCTCTGCATCTACTTCCATCAGTCACTGGATGAGAGTTCCAGCCCGACCGTCAGGGTGTTTGGCCATCTGATCACCAGACCAGGTCAGATCAGGCTTTCTCTCGACCACTGCCAGCAGTCTACAGAGGATGCATCACTGTGGACCTCAGGGGACCTCTCCAGCACTCTGCCTACTCCTGTTCTCATATGGTCCTCATCCATCATGGTCTACCATTCCTTAGTCTCCCTTTCTGTTCCTGATACAGCTGGGATCTCCTGCTCCCCCAAGCCTCCCATCCCTCAAACCTTGCCCTTCATTTCTCCCACTCTCGTCTGGGTTGTTCCTGTAGATCTCATCCATTTTTCTGTCATTAGGTGATCCCGGTGTCTTTCCTAGGGTCCCATTTTCTAGGTAGCCTCCCTGCAGTTATATAGCAGTCTATTCATCTTTGTTTTACACCTAGTATCCTCCTATGAGTGAGTACATACCATGTTTGTCTTTCTGAGTCTAGGTTACCTCACTCAGGATGATTTTTTCTAGATCCATCCATTTGCCTGCAAATCTCATGATGTCATTGTTTTTCTCTGCTGAGTAGTACTCCATTGTGTATATGTACCATATTTTCTTTATCCATTCTTCAGTTGAAGAGCATCTAGGTTGTTTCCAGGTTCTGGATATTATAAACAATGCTGATATGAACATAGCTGAGCAAATGCCCTTGTGGTATGACTGAGCATTCCTTGGGTATATGCCCAAGAGTGCTACAGCTGGGTCTTGGGGGAGATGGATTCCCAGTTTTCTAAGGAAGCACCATATTGATTTCCAAAGTGGCTGTACAAGCTTGCATTCCCACCAGAAGTGGAGGAGAGTTCCCCTTGCTCCACATCCTCTCCAGCATAAGCTGTCTTCTGTGCTTTTGATCTTAGCCATTCTGACAGGTGTAAGGTGGTATCTCAGAGTCAATTTGATTTGCATTTCCCAGATAATTAGGGATGTTGAGCAGTTCCTTAAATGTCTGTCAGCCATTTGAGTTTCCTCTGTTGAGAATTCTCTGTTTAGTTCTATAGCCCATTTCTTAATTGGGCTGTTGGGCATTTTGATGTCTAATTTCTTGAGTTCTTTATATATTCTGGCTATCAGCCCTCTGTCAGATGGGTTGGTGAAGGCCTTTTCTCATTCTGTAGGCTGTGGCTTTGTCTTGTTGACTGTGTCCTTTGCTCTACAAAAGCTTCTCAGTTTCAACAGGTTCCATTGATTGATTGTTTCTCTCAGTGTCTGTGCTACTGGTGTTATATTTAGAAAGTGATCTCCGGTGCCAATGTGTTCAAGAGTACTTCCTACTTTCTCTTCTATCAGGTTCAGAGTAACTGGATTTATGTTGAGGTCTTTGATCCACTTGGACCTAAGTTTTGTGCACGGTGACAGATATGGATCTATTTGCGGACTTCTACACATTGACATCCAGTTATGCCAGCACCATTTGTTGAAGATGCTTTCTTTTTTCCATTGTACAGTTTTGGCTCCTTTGTCAAAAATTATATGTTCATAGGTGTGCGGGTTAATGTCAGGGTCTTCAATTTGATTCCATTGGTCCACATGTCGGTTTTTATGCCAGTACCAAGCTGTTTTTATTATGGTAGCTCAAAAGTAGAGCTTGAGGTCAGGGATTGTGATGCCTCCAGAGGTTGTTTTATTGTACAGGATTCTTTTGGCTATCCTAGTTTTTTTGGTTTTCCATATGAAGTTGAGTATTATTCTTTCCAGATCTGTGAAGAATTGTGTTGGTAATTTGATGGGGATTGCGTTGAATCTGTAGATTTCTTTTGGGAAGATCGCCATTTTTACTATGTTAATCCTGCCTATCCATGAGCATGGGAGGTCTTTCCATTTTCCGACATCTTCTTCAATTTCTTTTTTCAGGGACTTAAAGTTCTTGTCATATAGGTCCTTCATATGCTTAGTTAGAGTAACCCCAAGGTATTTTATATCATTTGTGGCTATTATAAATGGTGATGTATCTCTGATTTCCTTCTCAGCCTGTTTGTCTATTGTATATAGGAGGGCTACTGTTTTTTTGAATTGATCTTGTATCCTGCTATGTTGCTGAAGGTTTTTGTTAACTATATCAGTTCCTTGGTTGAATTTTTGAGGTCACTCATATATACTATCATGTCATCTGCAAATGGGGAAAGCTTGACTTCTTCCTTTCCAATTTGTATCTCCTTAATCTCCTTATGTTGTCTTATAGCTCTGGCTAGAACTTCAAGTACTATATTGAATAAGTATGGGGAGCAGGGACAGCCTTGCCTTGTTCCTGATTTTAGTGGTATTGCTTTGAGTTTCTCTCCATTTAATTTGATGTTGGCTGTTGGCTTGCTGTAGATTGCCTTTATTATGTTTAGGTATGTTCCCTGTATTCCTGATCGCTCCAAGACCTTTATCATGAAGGGGTGTTGGATTTTTCAAATGCCTTTTCTGCATCTAGTGAGATGATCATGTGGTTTTTTTTTTCTTTGAGTTTGTTTGTATGGTGTATTACATTGACGGACTTTCGTATATTGAACCACCCTTGTATCCCTGGGATGAAGCCTACTTGATCATGGTGGATAATTGTTTTGATGTGTTCTTGGAGTCTGTTCTTCAGGCTCCTTTATAAGACAATGCAGTCATGTACAAGGGAAAATGGTAGCTAAAGAAGGAGTTTCCCTCTCTCCAGGACTTAAGTCTTTCTACCCATGTTTCTCACCACTGTGTTATCTGCATTTAATTTTAGAGCCATTAGAGTATTGCTGCAATCTGAATGTTTCTGTCTCCCAATTTAAATCTTAGATGCTGAAACCTAACCAAGGTGCTAACATTAGAAGGTAGGATTATTAGGAGGTATTTAGTCCTGAAGACATGCCCTGGCAAATGGATTAATGTCTGTATAAAAGAGGCCAGAAAGAAAACCCTCATACCTTCCACCATATAAAAGTACAGCAAGACACCAGCACCTGTACCAAGATGTGGACTTGTATCAGGCAATAAATGAACCAGAGCTTTGTTCTTGGATTTTTCAGTTTATAGAATTTTCAAAAAATTAATGTTTATCTGCTACCCAGTTTATGGCATCTTGTTATAGCAGCCTGAACAGACTAAGACATGTGTATTTGGGCTTCAACTGGATGCAGTAGCCCAAGACTTTCCAGGTTCAAAGAGTTCTGGAATATTCTAATAAAATTTCAATCAGAGAGAGAAATGAGCAGTGCAGTAAAAAGAATCACTCAGGAGAGCATGCAACTATTCAATTTCTTTCTGCTTGTTCCCATTTACAACACTGGCCTGGAGATGTGGTCTTTACATTCTGCGCTACAGAGAGTTGTGGGCTCTGAGCTGCTATTCTGGGTTGCAGAATGCATTGGCAAAGCCATTTCTACCTAATGGTAGGAGACTCCTGGTCTGCAGGTCATTACATCAATGTTCTCTTATAGAGCTGTCATCAATAACTTGTGCAAGGAGCTGTGAAGAATGTTGTGAACAGCATTTGTGGTGTTGTTGTTATTGTTGTGAGGCAAATCTGATCCACCAAGTTTCTTCATATGGATTTTTGCAATCTTAAACTTAGTAAGAGTGGATCCAACCTTTACCTTTGGGGAGAAGATATAGCAAAATGCACAGACAAGTGATCCGGGTGAATTTTCAGTGTTGATTCTTCCCACTGGGCATCTTCTTGACCTACCACCGATGATGCCACATCTGCTCATGCTGAATCATGCCCTTGCCTAGCCTTTTTCTAAAAAAAAAAAAAAAAATTGGATTTTCGAAATAATTTGATAAAATCACTTGCAGTAATAGGTAATTGGCTAACAAGATTTTTTTCTCTATTTGGGGATTTATGAATTTTAATAGAACTCAGTTTAGTTTTCATCCAAATACATCACCTATTCTAGCTAGGAGTGAGGAGCTGGTCAGACAGGTAAATTTCTGAGTTGAACGTTTTTTAATCTGGTGCCAATGAACATATAAATGACTATTTTTCCTACATGTGTAAAGGGCCAGCCCTGCACATTTAACAGATTTTTGTGAAGGGCATTTTTTTTCTTGAGAAAAATAAATTGTGTGCCAAGGCTGCTTACTAGTTAGTTACTGTTAAAGGCAGATATTAAGAATTATAAATGATTCTTATCTACAGGGCACTATTGAGGTATGATAATGCATGTGATACTTATGCAAATTAGCAGAAGATGCTTTACATATTCACTTAATATTAAGTGTATCCTGTATTTTAATTTTTTTCAGTGCTTTAGAGAACAATTTAGCAAAAAGAGACCTTCACAAAAGCAGAGCTTCCAAGTATGGTCTCTGCACCAGTGGCCTCAGTAAGAGAAATTGGTGGAAAAACAGGTTTAAAGGGTCTTCCTGAGAAACACTGCATCAGAAACTATTGAGGTGGGCTTGGCAATCTGGTTGATAATTTCTCTGGGTAATTTTGATGCACAGTAAAGTTTAACAAACCAGGCTTGTAGGTGATTATGTTTGAATCCTTCTTCTTCACAGATGAGTAAATTGAGGCTCAAAAAGATTAAGAGACTGAACAGAGCTGATTTTTAGCATGCTCTTTTTACTCTCCTAAGATAAGTCCTTCGGCTAATCAATTGCAATGAGTGAGGTTTGCTGGCAGCATCTTTGATTGACAGGATGGTCAAATCTCTTCCTGATTGCGTGGCTTTACCCTTGTAAAAGCCTGGGGGTGAGACTTGAACAACTTCAATCTCTTGGAGCCTCTCAGGGATCAGGCTGCTCCATATTCACTCTCTTTAAAGAGATCAGCCCTCATTTTCCTTTAAAGTTGGGGTTAGTCAGCCTGAGTTGCATACAAATGAGACAAATGAATTCATTACCAAAAGCGAGATTAAGTTTTGCAGCTGTTCTGCCTGGGGATCTAGTAGAGAGAGGGGCTGGCAGAACTCAAATCCTTTGCTGATCAAGGCAGTCATAAAGTACAGTCTTATGTGGTAAGCAGCATTCAAGAATACTGAAATGGAGTGAAAAATTCAAATGACTTCTGCCTAAGCATATGGGAAATGGGGAGATCCTATTGTACCAACAAACACAGCAGTGGATGGATGTTGTACTTTAGCCGACACACCTGGAGGGAAGTGCACCACATGGATAAAGGAAAGAGAGTTCACATTCAAGATTTCAAAGAAGCTAAATCTGAGGACAAATACAGAATTTTCCCACTGTATAACTGCATCTACCTAAAGGTCTCTAAACCACAGCCCCTAAACTGTCAGTGTATAGGAGCTGATTGATTGATAGACTTTGTCTCGTATCTTAGGAATGTCAGGTTGTGTATTCATTCTTTCTTTCCTTGATGAATAATCCATTTTTCATGTCAATATTTTATTTTATTTATTTTTTTGGCCACAGCTGAGGATCGAACCCAGGGCCTTACGCTTGCTAGGCAAGCGCTCTACCACTGAGCTAAATTCCCTAACCCCTCATGTCAATATTTTAAAAGGATTCCTATGTGCTAGGACTATTCTGGGTTTGTTTTTTGTTTTGTTTTGTTGTTGTTGCTGTTTTTTTCCTAACCCTTTTGCCTTTATTCTTGATTGAATAAGTAGTTTTATCTTGTATTTTTCTTTCTTCTTCTTGGAAGTTACCTGAGCTGTTTATTCTAGTATTCACCCTGGAATGTTTTAACAAATACATTTACATCATTAAAGCCTAAAATTAAAATTTAGATGTTTCTTGCAGTAGTACAAGTTAATCTGAAACTCCATTTATTATCCCTTTCACTGCTAAAGTAAAAGTCTACTAAAAATTCAAATTATTATTCTCATGCAGCTAACATTTTTGAATATAAACTAACTTCATTCCTTTCTACTTCTCTGCTTCTGCATGGAGGCTCATTCCCTAGCAGTAAAAATGTCCCCTGCAAATACATACTCGTAGTGAATTCATTTGAGTATGTAGACAACTATTCTTATTTTTGCTTCATTGTTGAAAGGTAATGTCCTTTTTCTCCCTCCCTCCCTCTTTCTCTCTTTCTCTCTCTCTCTCTCTCTCTCTCTCTCTCTCTCTCTCCTCTTTCTTTCTCTCTTTTCCTTCATTTCTTCCTTCCTTTCTTCCTTCCTTCCTTCCTTCCTTCCTTCCTCCCTCCGTTCCTCCCTCCCTCCCTCCCTCCCTCCCTCCCTCTCTCCCTCCTTTCTTTCTTTCTTTCTTTCTGAGATATGATCTCTCTATGTAGCTATGGTTGGTCTGGAACTCATGTAGTCTAGACTTACTTTGAATTTAGAGCAATCCTCCTGCTTCAGCCTCTGAGTGCAGGGGTTATAAGTATGTAGCACCACACTTGGGCCTCCTGGCAATATTAAAAGTTTTATTCCACTGTACTGAGAATTTTCTTGCTATTTTGAGAAGTCAGTGGTCTGTTCTCATTCTTTTGTGTGTGACCTTGCTCCTCTAACTCTATTGTTGATTTTCAGCAATTTCACCAGAATGTCTTTATTTAGAATCCTTATAACTTTTTCTGTTTGGTATATAGTATGTCTGAACTTGTTTTTAAAATAGCCCTTGAAAATTCCCAGATATCTTTTCAATGTTGCTTCTGACTCATTCTGTCTTTGATTGATTTATATGCTAATTTTGGATTTTGTCATTATATTCCACTTAACCTTTGCTCCCTCCTGTTTTTAATGCCCTCTCTACCTTAGCAACATCCAAGATTATTTATCCTGGCTCATCCTCTTAAGATATGGTAGACAATCATAAGTCTCTGTTAAATGAAATGAAATAGTTTTTTCTTAATATTACATGAAACTAATGTTCTGTTAGGCATAAAGCTTGGAAAAATGAGTCTAATACAATCTCATTAAATTTCTGTTACAAAAGTTAATACCCTTTGGTACATGGCTTGGCCAATGCTATAGAACTTAATAGGGTTAGACCTGATTCCAAGCTCATTGTTCTTTTCAATTGTATTTTTGAGAAAAAAGTTGTATTACTCATTTTAACCCAAAGTATTACAGTATGGGTAATATCAATACAGATTAAGATCTTTATCATTTTTCCTCCTGAGAAGTAACCCTATATCTTCTGTTGATGACCATAAAAAAGTAAAAAAGTTTGAAGTGAGGTAATAATGGGTAGTGTGGGGTTTAAGAGTTAATTCAGGAAAGCTTCAATAGCTGAATGTTAATGACTTGCTAGCTGGGAAGCCCTTGGCATCTTCTCATTCATTGATTTCACAATGTAACAGGCAAAGCCATATATTTACAGTGAAGCCTTTTACATAATAGAGTGATAAGGAATGCTTAGAAAATGATGAATAAACACTATCCCAATGCTTGAATATTTAGCTCTAAGATACAAGGTTTACTGCTTGAATAAGAGAAAAACTGAAATTAGGTAAACTGCACTTGTGGATCCTGTGGAGAGGCATGAGAGAAGAGACAGAGAAAACTATAGAGAAAAGACAAGATAAGCCCAATGCATTAGCTAGTTGTTAACACAAGTTGTTGAGGACACAAATACCAGTACCTTCCTCTGGGGAAATCAACGCAATAGCCTAAACTCTTTTTATGAAAAATTGAATTAAATTATTCAGTTGTTTAGATTACAGTTTTAAGAGATTTACTATATTTACCTATTTGAACCAAGTTTTGAGAATAATATTTATTCACTGTTCAGTTCTTTCCAGCTGTACTGTTCTCCACACTGGCTATAAAATGATATAAAAGGGAGAAAAAGCTATGCTGACTTCATGGACTTACCCTCTCCCACTTCTCTCCATCCCTGGCTTTGAAACAGCAATGATTTCTGCATCCTGTCCTGTTTCTCCCACTTCTCTTTACAGGATGTTGCTTCATCCAAATGGGCTACATAGCTATGTGATAATTAAAATAAGGAGACACTTCAATGTTTCCTCACTCTTAGAAATAGCAACTATTTTTATAGTTTTTTTTTTTTTTTGGTTTGTTTTTTTGTTTTTTGGTTTTTTTTCTGTCTCCTTATCAGGAAACTCACCAATCCCAAGCAAGCCACCATGGAGTGTGGCTCTAGGAAGGGAGAAACAGCCTGATTTGTAGAACAAAGAATGACCAGTGGCTGAGGATGGCAGATAGGGATACTGTTTACACCTAAACCACACACTATAGGCACACTGGTCATGGCTTCTTGCCTTTGCCGACAAAGGGGCTAAGCTGCGGAGTCAGACTAGCACACTCCATGATCCCTTCACTCCAATAAAGGATGGCATGGTATCTCAAGATTGAGAGATCTGAGTTGTCAGGGGATACTGTCTTTCCAGGCAGCCACCTGCATTCTTGCCATCTGGCTGTTTCTCTTGCCTTTCACTCATGTCCCCAAGAAGCCAACTGCATTATCTACTAAATCCTTCAAAGGCCTTAAAATATTGTTGATCAAAACCAGGAAAAGATGATACTTCGTTGAACATAGTTTGCATCCTTATGCTGTGAAATGAAATGGAGTATTGAAAATTTAATTTTAATTAGCATACCGAGTTAAACAAGAACATTAATCCTTCAACATGTATTTTTTTCTGCCAATTGCCCTTTGTTTTAGTTGAAATTTAATCAATGTTGTTGACTGAAATTAAATGTTTTTTGTCTTTGTGATTTTCAGTTTGCTTGTTTGCAATATAAATGTTAAAAAAGAAGTGATTGTTCACCCAAAACATTTATTTAATCTTACTCTTTTCTGAGTCTGGCATTTAAGTAAATTCAGGAGAGTTTTCGAAATAGCAACAGATGAATAGCACTGCTCATATGTCAGAGAGCAAGTGTCTAGACTAATTCCTTTACTTACCAGCCCTGCAATTTCAGTAGGTCCTTTGATCTTATTGACTTCTTCAATCTATAATGTAAAACTAATAATATTTTCTTTAATAGTAACGTTAATTTTATTTTACGTTTACAAATGTTTTCCCTGCATACATGTCTATGCACCACTTGCATGCCTAGTGCCCATGGAGACCTAAAGATGTCAGATCCCATAGAATGAGAACTACAGATTGTTGTGAACCACCATATGGAAGCTGGGAATTGAATCTCCGTCCTTTGGAAGAACAACCAGTGCTCTTAGCCACTGAACCATCTCTCCAGCTCCTAGTAATACCTTTTAAAAACTAGGAATATTCTTACAAAATGTGTAGTGAGGGAATTTATATTTTACCATCTAGCTACTCACCAGCCCATTCGATCTGGCTAACCAATAACCCATTCTTTGAGGAAATAGCTATTGCTAGCATGTGATAGTTTCTGGGTGTGGTGGTTTGAAAGAAAATGGCTCCCAAAGGGAGTGGCACTCCTAGGAGGTGTGGCCTCATTGGAGTAGATGTGGTCTCATTGGAGGAAGTATGTCACTGTAAAGGTAGGCTTTGAGGTTTCCTATAGTCAAGATATCATCCAGTGTTTCAGACCACTTCCTGTTGCCTATAATATGTGGGACTCTCAGCTACTTTCTAGCACCTTATCTGCCTGCACGCTGCCATGTCCCACTGTGATGATAATGGACTAAACTTCTGAACTGTAAGTGAGCCACCCTAATTAAATGTTTCCTTTATAAGAGTTGCCTTGGTCATGGTGGCTTTTCATAGCAACAGAAACTGTAACTAAGATAGATGTTGGTACCAGGGATTGGGACATTGTTGTAATAGGCCTGACCATGTTTTATTTTGGAGGAATTTAGACTTTGGTACTTTGGGTAAGGAAAGCAGTGGAATGCTTAATGGGCCATACTAGTAGGAGCATGGAAGACAATGGTGCTGAGAATGATTTAAACTGTTGGGGTTTGAGAGGAGACGAATTTTGGTGTAGAATGTAGCTGCTTTTTACCCTTGTCTAAAAAGTTTACCTGAGACTAAAGTGAAGAGTTGGGGATTAATTAACTAGGAAGAGTTAATGAAAATATATAATGAAAAGGAGCAAGCTGAGCAAGGAAAAACATTTGAGAGGAAAAGTAGCACCAGGATATAAAATGGAGCTAAATCCTACATTCAAGGAGATAAACAGATTAAGAAATGGAATAAAGACAGTGGTGCCCTTGGGGCAAGCTCCCACCCAGCTAAGTTTCCAATTGTGAAAAGGAATTAAAGAAAAGCTTAGAGTAGGGTGTGGTGGTGCACAACTTTAATTGGAGCACTCAGAAGGCAGAGGCAGGTAGATCTCTGAGTTTGAGGCCTGCCTGGTTTACAGATCCAGTTTCAGGTCAGCCAAGCTTAGGCAGTAAAGGACAGAAGGCTGATGAAGATGTAATTGAATGAGGAGGCCATGCTCCAGCCACAGCAAGCAGCAGAACTTGACAGCTTCTGTCATGTGGCTTTGCCTTTAAAGTCAAGGATAGAAGAAAGGCATTCTGAAACCTTCCTCCATGACAAAGGAAAGGCCAGGCATGTCAGAGATGCCACTGAATGGAGGTCTAGAGAGACCATGGTGTGAAGCTGTGAAATTGAAGCCTGGATTGTCTTGGAGACTTCAAGATGTTGAAGATGTCAGAGCCATGGGATACCTGCCAAGGAGAGCTGCTAATAGTGAGTAGAACCAGCCCAAGAGAAGGAAGTGTGTTACAGTCAACAAAGCTGAAAGGAATTGGAGATCTGAAGAGCATTTTGACATCAGACATGGAGATGCAGAGTTTGGAGTTTTGCCCAGCTGGTTTTTGGTCTTGCTTTGGTCCCGTATCTCCCCTTCCCTAGTTTTGGAATGGTATTGTATATCATGTGCCATTGTATATTAGAAGTATATGATCTTTTTTTTAAAATTGTGATTTTATTGGGGATTACAGTTAAGAGATTGCATGAATCTCAGAAGAGAATGAACTTTGGACTTTAAAACATTGTTGAGACTGTTATAGTCTATGGTGACTTTTGAAGTTGGTTTGAATGTATTTTTGCATTATGATATGGCTACAAGCCTTTGGGGGCTAGGGAGTAGAATGTGGTGGTTTGAAAGAAAATGACCCCCAAAAGGAGTGATACTATAAGTAGGTATGGCCTTGTTGGGATAGGTGTGGTCTCATTGGAGGAAGTATGTCACTGTGGAGATAGGCTTTGAGGTCTCATATATGCTTAAGATACCACCTAGTGTTTCAGACCACTTCCTGTTGCCTGTAACATGTAGGACTCTCAGCTACTTCTTCACCACCATGTCTGCCTGCATGCCACCATGTCCCACCATAATGATAATGGACTGAACCTCTGAACTGTAAGTGAGCCACCCCAATTAAGTTTTTTACTTTATAAGAGTTGTCATGGTCATGGTGTCTCTTTACAGCAATAACCATAACTGAAACACTAGGGATAAGAAAACAACACTGAAAATAAGCCTGACCTCATGGATCTTAAATTCTAGTATGGAACAACAAATAGTTATAAAATTAGCCTGTATAGTTTGTCAAGTGATCACAGGTATCATGGAGAAAAGTTAAATAGAAACTAATTTTAATTAGGTGAACTGGGGGGGGGGGGTTCAAAGAGGAAGTGGAATTTGAGCAAAGACCTAAAGAATGCAAGGGATGGGAGCAGGTATGAAATCATCAGGGGACCAAGGTTTCAAGTGAGCATGAAGTAGATACACTATTCCTGAGGAGGAACATGGCTGGCACATTCACAAAGCATGCAGGAAGCCAGTGTGTCTGGAACATTTGAAAAAGCCAGAAAGACCAGAACAATGAGCCTGGGTAGGAATTTGTGAAGCATCAGTTCTCAAAGTGAAGCTAACACATGATCTTAGAGACCATTGGTAGGACTAAAGCTTTTATTCTGGATGAGACAGTGTACTTGTCTGAATGGGAATGTCTCCCTTAAGTTCATGTATCTGAGTATTTGCTGCCCAGCTGGTGAAACTGTTTGGGAAGGTTATGGAACCTTTAGGAGGGGAAGCATTGCTGGAGGAAGTATATCACTGGGAGTGGGCTTTGAGATTTTATAGCTTGGCTCCTATCTATCTTTCCATCCATCATCTGTCTGTCTGTCTATCTATCCATCCATTCATCCATCTCTCTCTGTCTATATCTCTGTATCTCTTCATCCATCCATCCACCCACCCATCCATCCATCCATCCATCCATCCATCCATCCATCCATCCACCTTCCTACCCACCTACCCTTCCATTCATCTATCTACCCATCCACCCTCCCATCCACCCATCCATCTATCCACCCACCCACCTATCCATCTATCATCTATGTATGTATCTATGTATCTATCTATCTATGTATCTATCTATCTCTCTATCTCTCTATCTAACTATCATCTATCAATTCTGTGTGAGCTGATGAAATGTGACCTCTCTGTTTCTTCTGTAGGTTGACCTCAGGCTCCTGTTACCATGCCTTTCCCCAACATGATGGACTGTTTTTGCTTCTGGAACTGTAAGCTAAAATGAACCTTTTTCTCTTTTAAGTTATTTTTTAGTGTGATATTTTATCACACAGGTAGAAAAGTAACTGATGCAGATGGGAACTGTGGAAAACTTGGGGCAGAGGATAGTGGGAGCAGTGTGTTGTAGGCATTGGCTTTTGTGTTGAGAAGAGGCTGTGTTGGGTAGGGAGGTTGGATAAAGTTGGTGACAGAAACAGCTCAGGGGGCCTTTAGCACTCTCCTGGACCAAGACAATGGCAGTAAGGTAGTGAGAAGTGAAAATGCTGTTACAAATCAAGGTGTTTGGCCAACTATTTAGAAATAAAAGTGAAAAAATATAAAAGGTGATTACTGGCCAGACAAGAACTCTGAATAGCTGAGATATCATTTACTTAATTGTGATGGGACCAGCAGAGAGAAAAGACAGTTTGATGAGTGTAGCTGTGGGATGGATGAGTTGATGCATTATGCACTAAAGAGTACCTAACTAGGAGCCAACCTACTCTGAGAGCTTGAAGGCGGGCAACATGATGGTTCTAGCTCTTGAGGGGTTTACTCTTTGGAGGGAGATAGATGTAAAGAAGTTAACCACAACAGGAACAGACTGACCTAGACTTTAGGTTCATAACGTCTTTCCTACTCAAAACTTTTCCTTGGGATATATAGAAGTGGTCCTGTCTATGGTTCAAACCTTCAGTACATCATTCAGTCTTCAGAGCAGGAATGATCAGTAGCGCACCTCATCTGATTATAATCACTTTCTTGATGACCTCACAGATAAAACTGGAAGAGACTTTTATTGCCTTGCACATACTTGCAAAGCATGTTATGTTGGGTATATGATTATGTATCTTTTTCAAAAAAAGGCTTCAGTCTCTGGGCTTCCTTATTTCTGATTTGATATATATTTTGGCTCAAGGCTGGGAACTGTGCAGGTTAACACATGTCTTTACCAGCATGCTAACGTAAACAAGAAATTATATTGGTGCTATACATAGTAGTTCTGTGTTGGTAAACTGCCTCATGAATTTACACAACAATGTCTTTTCTGATATCAGTTTTTGATGAAATTAAACATCAAGTATAATTGTTTAAGAATTTAAAATTTTATGTTTAAGGCTAATGAATGACCATGTCTAAAAATTAAAATAATTGTGGTAGAGTAGGAGATTCTAGGTGTTTTTATTTTCTAATGTTGTCACTATTTAAAATATGTTTAGAAAAGAACTAATATCATGGTTTCATATTATATTGAAATAGTAGGTGTCAATATTTGAAAATTAATATTTGAGTTTTAAAAATGTTCTTTGAGCATTCTTTTCTTAATGACCAGTTTAACTTTCTGGAACTTCCACAAACAAGTTAAGTAAGAAGTAAAACCTGGACAGAAGGAAGAATAAACTATGTGTTTTTTATTTAGGCAAGACTATACTTTCAGGGATCATTTCTATAGTTTGTTTTTTATTTAGGTGTATGGGACTTTGGGATTCAGGTTTTAGAGAAAATCTATCTATCTATCTATCTATCTATCTATCTATCTATCATCTATCTATCTATCTATCTATCTATCATCTATCTATCTGTCTATCATCTATCTATCTATCATCTATCATCGCCTCTCCCTTCCCTCCCTTTCTCCCTTCTTCCTTCCCTCTGTCCATATTGCTTAGAATGTAATTCTGACCTTGTGTGGTCAAAGGAACAAGAGGGAGAGGGACCCACTGAAGAGAGGTATAAGTATCACACTTCTGACCACCTGTGCCTACACTCCAGGGTCAGAGAGAGGGAAAAGGCCAAAGTGAAAAACTGTTGTTCATTTCCATTTAGTATCAATTACATCCCCATCAGCAGCACTCTAGGAACTTCTTTCTTCCCCTCAGAGCCATTCTGCAAGGATTGCTGATAAAGAGCTCTTACTTCTTGAGTCTAAAAAGAGGAAACAAGTTTATGTGATCAAGCCTCTTCACTAAATCTGGGAGAGAAAGTTCTCATCCATGGCCTATGAACTGTAAAACTGTGATGCCAATGAGCCAGACTCTCCAGAATATAGACTCATAGACAACATAATAAGATATCCCCTGAGCTACGATAAGTGGAAAGAAGTACAATGAACACAATTGTGGAAAAAAAATTAAAGATCATAGTTCCTTGACATGGTACCAGGCTGATATCAAATTCTGTTTGGGGGTGTGTCAGCAGGTAATGCATATTCTTGA
The DNA here is from genome assembly GCF_903995425.1 of Onychomys torridus. Lineage (NCBI taxonomy): Eukaryota > Metazoa > Chordata > Mammalia > Rodentia > Cricetidae > Onychomys > Onychomys torridus. The sequence goes on from NC_050465.1 coordinate 19,746,285, forward strand.
GATTCAAGCTTGAATCAGTAGATAGCAAGCTTTATGGGATGGAAGCATTTGGATTCGATTTCACTGAAAAGTTCCAGGAGTTGTAGTTATCATGAACCTCAGGATGGGTAATACTTTCTTGCTAAAATTTCCAGAAAATGAAAATTATTTAATTTGATTTGTTTGCTGTGTTTAACCAGAGCCTGAAAATAAATTCATTTGGTCCAGGAACATAACTACACTTAACTTAGGAGGCCTACTACTATTGGTGAAATTATTAAGGCCACTCCACGCAGTTAAAAGGGAGGTTTATTTAGTGGCATAACTTACAGATGAATGGATAGTTAGGTTGCAGGGTCTGGGAAAGGTATGTCGCAGTCCTGCGGTGTTCTCTGAAACCAAGAGAGCCCAGGCATCCAGAACTCGGGTCTTCAACATCCTCTCTCAGCCCTGCCTTGTAGGAGTGACCATTACTGAAGCCTCAGTTGGGGTGGAACTTCCAGGTCAAAGCTTACTACACTACATACTACCTTAATCTTTTGCTGAACTCTCATGGATTAATATTTTTCACTTTGAATGGCTTTTGGTATTTAATTTAGCAGAAGCTAGTAGACAACTTTATTGAGATGGAAACATTGTGGTCAACTTTGGTATGAAAAACTTTCTAAGAATGTTTAACTAGAAAGAGGTTTCATGAGCTCTATTAATTAATTTTATTTTCCATTCATCACAGGTTGCCAATTTTTGTATAACTAGAACTCTTATAAATAGTTCTAACACCAATGCATGCTGTACTCAAGGTTTATTTGAAAGGGCTGGGTCACTGTCTTTCACATCAATTTTTAGCTTCCTTAAATTTATACCAATGGTAACTATATGTTGAAAACCAGACTCATACATAAACATGAAATCATACACATGAAAGGAAGTTGACTGTCCCCTGGTCCCCATAATGGCTCCAATTTTTATCCTTTGTCCTATAGACATTTTTACCTGTCCTAGCCTGAGATGGCTTTGATGCTCTCAGAGCCTGTCTGGAAAGCACCATAATGGATATATTTTGATATGACTATTATGAAGAGATATTACGTCAAACACAGACACTCTTAGAATCCACTTCTGGGAAATGAGAGGCAGTTTAGAACATAGCTGAATACTTTTGAACTGTTTGGATTCTATGAACATACACTTATTAACAAGGCAGAAATATCCTAAAGACACTGTTGAATTGAAAACAAGCAGAAAATATATGTAGTTCAGAGGTGAAGACAGAGCTCCCACCCACCTTAATCACCCTATTGCCCAAACCTCTCCATCCCATCCTGCCAGCTTGGAAATGCATCTTTCATCATCAGAACTTTCATGTTCTTAAGATGTAATAATACAAAATGAGAAACTCTATAGACTCCACCCCTCCTTTTTGATGGAGTCCATGTCACACAACTTCGAGGTCGAACACACCTCACTGTGGGCAACACTGGCTATTTCTTGTAAGAAGTATTAGGCACTTGATGTTAAAGGCTGAGGAGAAGCTTAGCGGAGGGGTAAAAGTAGTAGTTTTGAAATATTTGATGGGTCATCAGGTGATGCAGGCTCTTGAGGTCCAAACTTAAATCAGTAGATGGCAAGTTTTATGGGAGGAGAGCATTTGGATTCAATTTCACTGAAAAGCTCTAGGAGTTGCAGCCACTTGAAAAGTGAACAGGTTTCCCTGATGTGTTCAAGACAAGGCTATTGATGATTTCTCAGATTACTGAGTAGAGACAAGATGGTTAGCTGTATATCTTGGTTCTTAAGACATGTAGACTCAGAATGCTCTGAAAAGAAAGGGGTAAATGGAATTTTTTAGTCTTGTTGGAAACATTGAGACTCTTATTATTAAGGATCTTGTTCACCTGACTCCTAGTTAAGAAATACCTCTATGCATTTTTTGTTTTTGAGCAGACTGTACATATTCAACAGAGCATTGGAGCCATGCAGGAAGGGAGAATGGGGTGTGTGTGAACCTGACAGGTCAGTCCTTTTCAAAGTGCAGGTGTCTGCATCTTCTCCTTGAATTGGGCATTAATTCCCAATATTGCCAAATTTGCAGAAGTTCCAAGGGAGGCAGGAGGTCTGACTTTTACCTGTGAGAGCTCTTGCTATTTTAAAAATGCTGGCAGCCAACATTTTAAAATGTTAGCAACAGTGAAAAGTTGAGACTGGGGAAAGTCAAATAAAAATTGTCTGTGAATCAGATTTGGCCCCCAGGCCACCCTTTTGTGACATCTGGAACAAGCAAAGAGATTATAAAACTAATGAATAAATAACTACCCTAGTCACAGATGAGAGCACAGATGAGATTTCCGTATTTGAGTCATGTGTGGCTAACTCAATTGTCATTTCAGTACAGTTGTTATGTCTCGATCACAGTGCCAGCTCCATTCTCTTTATTCATGACTTAGAATCCACACAGTCGTGTGAACACAACTGTGTGAACACAGCCTGGATACACACAACCTTTGGGATCCTCCTGTTACTAACAACCTTGGGCACATGGTGGGATGGTGCATCAGAGACAATTGAAGTCATCTCCCAGTGTCCCTGCTTATCAGCAGGAGACCCTGAAAAACCATATAATGTGTCTGAGTTATGGGATCTGATCTAAACATGGAGAATTGCTTTGGTGGGCCAGTGTCTAGCAGAGGGCTATGCATAAAGCTAGAACATGAGGAAGTTTCTCCCCCCAGATCTTTCTCCGATCTTTCTGCCTTTTCATTGAAGATGATTTCTTTTGTTAATGAGTATGAAAAATAATGTTTATTTGGGGAAATAAATAAGCAAATCAAACAAGAATCAACACACCCAACACTCTCAACCCTCAGTATAAGATGCCGTGGAAGATAATCAGTTCACTGGATGGAAGGAGGCTAGCAAGGACTTGTTTGTGATGTTTATGTGTCATGAAACCTGAGCCCTTGGCTTCTTCCTGTAAGTGCCAAGTGTCTTGTTCATTTAAGTACACTTGAATCCTTAGTGTATGCTTATCCAATAGAAAGGTGGGTGGCTGGGAGGCTGCCCGTGGTTCATCCCCCTTCACCCCCATCATCATCCTGAGCTGCACCCAAGTGCTCCAGAAGAAACATCTTCAAGTATCTGTCATTTATAACCTGTTAGTTTTTTTCAAAAAGTCTCATTTTTTTTCAAGGAAGGCTACAAGTGGCATTCAACTGTTTTGGATTATACTTGCTCACACAATTCTCCATTTGAGGGTAGACAAGATGGCTCATGGAGTGAAGGTCTCTCCACCAAGCTTGATGACCTGATCCTGCTACCTTCCACATGGTGAAGGATAATTGACTCCCGAAAGCTGTCCCCTAACTGCTAGATTGTCCCATGGCATTCATGTAACCATGTCCTATACAAGAATAAATTAATAAAACATAATAAGAAAAATCATTAACATCTACTCTTCCCACTGCACTGCCCATTGTTTTAAGTGAATTAAAATCCTATAGAGCCTTTAGAAGATGAGGTGGATAACTAGAATCTGGTTTACTCCAGCTTCATCTGGAGAAAAGTGAGCACAGCCAGTATAGTGTCAATAAATCACTTCATTTACAAGTTGATGAGATATTCTAGGGTGAGAAAAAGACAATAATTTTACTCTTATCCACATATATACACATTGACGACACTGCTGTGTTCTATTTCACAGCATATGCTCTAAAACAAATATGGATTAAGCACAAATCACTGTTTCCCAGCAAAAATGAGAACACCAATCAATATACATTTTGCAATTTATAAATAACTAAATGATCATTATTTGGAAGTTAAGCAGAGGTACAGTTAGAATTCAGAACATTTAGTTACTTTTCATTTTGAAATTCTGTATAGTCTTTATGGGAAGAGTGGCTATGTATGTACTCTCTTTAGTGGATTATGAACAAATGAGGCTTTGTCAAGGGCCTTTGAAGTGTTAAAGAGTGAAAAGAAATTGTTGACAGGGCCATTGGTGTGTTTCTGGACTCATGCTTTTTCCCCTCTCTTATATATTATATTGCATCCTGACCAGTTTCCCCTCCTTCCTCTCCCCCCAGTCCCTGTTCCCTCCTCCCTTCTCCCCCAGATCTACTCTTCTTCTTTTCTCTTCAGAAAAGGGAAGGCCTTCCAGGAACATCAACCAAACATGGCATATCAAACTATAATAAAACGAAGCACATCCCCTCATATTAAGGCTGGACAAGGCAACCCACTAGGAGGAAGAGGGTCCCAAAAGCTGGCAAAAGAGTCAGAGACAGCCCCCATTTCCACTATTAGTAACAGCACAAAAAGACCAAGCTATACAACCATGCAGAGGGCCTAGGTCAGACCCATGCAGGCCTCCCTGATTGTAGGTTCAGTCTCTGTGAGCTCCTATGAACTAAAGTTAGTTTATTCTGCAGGCTGTTTTCTTGTGGTATCTTGATCCTTCTGGCTCCTACAATCCTTTCTCACCCTCTTCTTCAGGATTCCATGATCCACCTACAGAACTGCTGTGGGATGTCCTGTGTACTGTGAATATATGTTGTTATGATTGATTAATAAATAAAACACTGATTGGCCAGTAGCCAGGCTAGAAGGATAGTGTAAGCTGGACAAAGAGAGAGGAGAATGCTGGGTGGAAGAAGGCTGAGGCAGAAGACGCTGCCAGCCACCACCATGGGGAGCAGGATGTAAAGTACAGGTAAGCCAAGGGCCACATGACAAGGTATAGATTTATAGAAGTGGGTTACTTTAAGATATAAAAACTAGATAGCAAGAAGCCTGAGCCATTAGGCCAAACAGTTTAAATAATATAAGTGCTTGTGTGTTTATTTGAGTCTGAGTGGCTGCCGGGAGGGACTGGAGATAACTCCAGCTACAAAGAACACTTTCCACTCAGATAAGAACTTGTCTCTAATATAGAAAGAAGGCAAGGGCATTCTAGAAACATAATGACCAAGGACATTCTAGAAACATAATGACCAAGGACAATCTAGAAACATGATGACCAAGGAGCCCTTCTGTGTTTTTACTTACTTTTCTGTACTAACACATAATGACAAAAAAGGAAAAGTCCATAGACACACACTCTTTCTCCCTCTCTCCTTCCCTTCATCCCTTACCCTGCCTCTCTACACCATGACATGCAGAGATCAGAGGTCAGAGGACAAGGGCCATTTCTCCTTCTTCCACATTGAAGCAGGGTCTTTCTTCATGTTCCTGCACTGCAAACTGCACACTAGCTGGCCCCTGAGCTTCTGGCTTTTGGGTCTCTACCTCTCATGTCACAACAGGAGTGCCAGGATTCTAGCTCTCTGCCACTGCATCTGGCTTTTTCCATGAGTTCTGCAGTTTAAAATCAAGTCAGCAGGCATATGAGACCAAACTTTTGCCTGCTGAGCCATCTGCTCCCTTTCTTTCACCTGCTCTTAACTTCTGAGTAAGCCAAATGTAAAGAATAATGTTCTTTATCAAGGGGTGAAATGAAAAAAGCTAAGATAGTTTGGTACAACGCTTCTATTGTTCTGGAAAAAAGAAATATACTCAAGTCTACCAGATATAATAAATAAGTTGGTCCATTTCAGTTATTTTCTCAGCATGTTAAACAGTATTGTGTTTGTACTTTAAGACTGGAATCGAGCCAGGAGCATGTCCCTATTATCTCAGCTTTTTATGAAACTAAAGTGAGGTGATTCGAAGGTTTTTTTCTCTAAATTAATTTTCAGTATAATTTTTTCACGCAATATTTTGTGATCACGTTTTCTCCTCTGCCAACTCCTCCGAGATCCTCCCCACCTTCTCACCAACCCAACTCCATGCTCACCCTTCTCTCTCTCTCTCTTCCCCTCTCTCTCCCTCCCTCTCTTGCTTTAAAAAACAAACAAGCAAACAAAAAATGAAGCCAATCAACAAAGCACAAAACCAGAAACCATAACAGACAAACAAAAGAATAGTAAGGTTAAAAGAAAGAAAGAAAGAAAGAAAGAAAGAAAGAAAGAAAGAAAGAAAGAAAGAAAGACCATTGAGTTCATTTTGTGTTGGCTATCTGCTCATGGGCATGGGGCCTAGAGTGACAAGTGATTAATATACACAATGAGATTCCATTGGAGACTAGTTTTTCTTTTGCATCCAGGTACCAATGGCACATAGTTTCTTTGTTAGGGGTAGGAGCCCATGTGGGCCTATAATGAGGAGTGATTAATATACACAGTGAAACTCCGTTGGAGACTAGTTTTTCTTTTGCATCCAGGTACCAATGGCACATAGCTTCTTTGTTAGGTAGGAGCCCATGTCTACTTCCTCTTCTTACTGCTGGGACCCCATCTGGCTTAAACCCATGCTTGCCCTCTGCATGCTGCCACAGTCTTTGTGAGTTCATATGTGCACCAGTCCTGTTGCGTCTGGAGGATACTGTTTCCTTGGAGTCATCCATCCCCTCTGACTCTTACACTCTTTTTATCTCCTCTTCCTCATAGCCTCTTAAGCCCTGAAGGGTTTGATAAAGACATCTCATTCAGGACTAGATGCACCAAAGACTCTCACTCTATATGTTGTCTTATTGTGGGTCTCTGTGTTAGTTCCCATCTACTGTGAGAGAAGGCTTCTCTGATGATGGCTGAGCAATCACTGATCTGTGGGTGTATCAGAATATCATTAGGAGTCATTTTATTGCTATGTTCCTTTAATAAAGCAACAGTATTTGGTTTTCTCCTAGGTCCACAGTCAATCTTTAGTCTCAGATTCTTGACCACCCAGCCATTGTCAGGCATGGGTTCCATCTCATGAAGTGTGCTTTAAATCTAATCAGACAATGGTTAGTTACACCCAAAATGTTTGTGCCACTATTATACTTGCATATCTTGTAGGCAGGTCACCACTGTGGATTGCAAAGTTTGTAGCTGAACTGTTGGTCACCTTTTTCCTCTGGTAGCATGCAGAGTACCCTCTGGTACCATAAACGCTAGTCAGCGAGGATGAAGCCTCTAGTAGGTAACAGCCTGATTTCTCTGTGTTCAGTGAAATATGTAAAAGTTGTCTTCAACAACAGAGTCTTATTATCAGTTTACGGAGAGCAGACAATAGCCTTTCTAATAGCTTGATATGTTTGGGAGTTTTCATGGGCACCTTTGGCCAGTGAGTGACTCAACTAGATAAAACCCATTCCTGGCACTGGAGGTTTCACTCAGTGGCATCAGATGTCTAGTTGATACATTGTCTCCCCCATTACTTGGTGACTCCATTTATGTTTCTTTCATATTTGTAGATAATTTAGGAAGATTCTACAGTACTAGGTTTCCCTATGGCCCCTCAAATGGCCTTTAATGTTAGTTGTCCCTCTCCACATTCCTTCATTATCCTCTTTTTCATCACCACCCCCATTTAATCTTTCCACTCCACTCTCCCCCTTTGCTCTTCATCACAATGAATTCTACTTCCCCTTCCTTGGGAGATCCTCTCCTTCCTCGATCACTCACTAGGTATCTATCCACTGTGGTTATACAGATCATAGCACTTTCGAAGAAGGCTGAGGTTACTGCACTCAGGATGATTTTTTTCCTAACCTACATAATTTTATTTATTTTAACATCTGTAAAATATTCCATTGTGTAAATGTAGCACATTTTCACTGTGCATGGACATATAGGCTGTTTCTAATTTCTGACTATCATGAATAGATACCGCCGGGACTGCAAACTTGTACAGCCACTATGGAAATCAGTGTGGCTGTTCCTCAGATATCTGGGAATAGATCTACCTCAAGATCTAGCTATAGCACTCTTGGACATATGCCCAAAGGACTTTAAATTCTAATACAGAGGCTCTTGCTTGTCCATGTTTACTTCTGTGCTATTGCTGTCCTGTTCAGAAAGCCTTTTCCTGTGCCGATGAGTTAAAGCTTCTATAAGAGCAAGAATATATTGTCTATTGTTGTAGTTCTTGAGCCCTTTAGAGGTGACCTTTTTCTTTCAGTTAATTGGGCTAAGGGTTTGTCGTTCTCACTGATTTTCTGAAAGAACTAATTCTTTGTTTCACTGATTATTTGTATTTTTAATATTTTTATTGATTTTGATTATTTATTGCCATCTACTCTTTTGGGGCCTTATTTTTCTTGTTCTAGAGCTTTCAAGTATACCACTAAGTTACTAATATGATATCTCTTCATATATTTTTTTATGTAGGCACTCAGTGTTCTGAACTTACCTCTTAGAACCACCTTCCCTGTGTCTCATAGATTTTGATATGTTGTATTTTCATTTTCATTCAATTCTATAAAGTTTTATACTTCTTTTAAAATTTCTGTGTTGACTTATTTTTCATTCAGGAGTGAATTGTTTAGTTTCTATGAGATTGTAAACTTTCTGTTGTTGATATTCAGTTTTAATCTATGGTGGTTAGATATGATGCAGGGTGCTATTTCAATTTTTTTACATCTGTTGAGACTTAATTTGTGTTCAGGTATGTGGCCAAATTTTGAGAAATTTCTGTCACGGATGAGAAGAAATGTGTTTGTATCCTTATTCTCCTTGCTCTCTGCAATTTAGTGACATAATTTTAAAATATTTTATAGAGCATTTTGCTGTGAATATCACTCTGTATAAATAAAATGCTGTTTGGCCAGTGACCAGGCAGGAAGTATAGGCGGGACAAGAGAGAAGAGAATTCTGGGAAGTGGAAGGCTGGGGCAGAGAGAGACTGCCAGCCACCACCATGACAAGGAGGATGTAAGGTAATGTTAAGCCATGAGCCATGTGTCAAAGTTTCGATTAATAAAAATGGGTTAATTTAAGATAGAAGAAGTAGATAACAAGAAGCCTGCCACGGCCATACAGTTTATAAACAATGTAAGTTTCTGTGTGTTTACTTGGTTGGTTCTGAGCGTCTATGGGCCTGGTAGGTGAGAGAGATTTGTCCTGACTGTGGGCCAGGCAGAAAAACTCTAACAACAAATGGCACCCAATGTGGGGCACAAGTTTCCACCTAAAACCTGAGAAAAAAGATTCTAAAATGGAACTAAAAACAGTTTCCTAGTTGTCTCTCTCAAGTTAGCTGCAGCCTGCCAGTTTGAGCTACTATGGTGGGTTCCTGGCAAGTGCGTCTGACCTGCAGTGTGGCAGGAATGAGGAGTCTACAAGTGGTACTTTACTCTGCTGCATGGTGAATTTAATCTTTGCTAGTTAAAAAAAAAAAAAGTTTCTGGGCTATGCACTACTTTGATAGAACTGCTTCTGATAGTTCATGGTACACATGGCTCCAGACCCAGAGCTGGTGGTAAACTGTACCATCCCCATGTTGGGAAGCTGAGGTGGGTGGAGCCAGCAGCCACAGTGGCATTTCAGTCTTACAAAGATGGATATTACACAGAGAATCTGGTTTGTCTCGACTTTGGGATTTTTAACTGCAAAAAAAGATTTGATTGTAAAAACTGTTGAGTTAAATAAATATGTAAATTTTAAAGGTACCTTGACTTCAAAATTTGGATATAAGGATATGTTGCTTTGGAAAAGAGTTTCTGCTTTTGTTTCCACAGAAAGCCAGAGGCTATGGATTTGTTCCAGATTAAGATGCATCAGTTTTGATCAGCCAAGACCACCTGAAAGGTCTCTGATGACACAATGGCCCAGATGATCCAACATCCAAAATGGTTTCAAGGCAACTGGCTCAGAGGTTTACCCTCACAGACTACTCTATAATCCTAAAATTTTCTTTGTGTCCCCATAAGATACAGTGCCCCCTTCCAGCAGGAAGTAGTAAGAAAAACTACGCCCAACTTCCCAAAATTATCAAGCTAGCTTTGGAGATGGAATTGGCTCACTCCTTCTCTAAACCCAGACATACTGTTAAAAGAAAAGGTTAAGAGCTTCTTGTATCCCAAATCAGAAGAGCCCTCTGGTGTGGGACAGAGAAAAACTAATATTTTTATTTAAATCAGGTTGATTATAAATGTGATCTCTTTCTAAAGAAAAAAGGGGATATGATATAGATATAATAGGATGAAAGGGTAGATTAAGGAACTTACTTCTAAGGAGCAACAACTCATTTAAAATGTTTTATATTAGTATAGATTTTAGTCTATTGATACAAACTTAAAGTTAATTTCGTTATACTGTGTGTATATTTCTACTCATGTTTAAGGTATTATGTTTGTATAGCTCATTTAAAATTTTAATGGATAATTAAAAATAGATTAATAATTAATCATCTATGATAATCATACTCGTAGCCATGTTAGTTAAGTCTTCTAGGTATACACAGAGATATTTCAGATAGATAGGTAATCTTCAAACACTTCAAAGGTCTACAGAACATGGCATTTAAAATATTTTTAAAATGTAGACTTTCTGGACAGTGAGACATGTCTGTTCTTAGAAACACTGATTTACTTCAGAGAGGAGGATGGGCATTGAAGACATTTCATATCTTATCTTCACCTTGGCAAAAATAGCCATTTGGACAAGAAACTGTTCTTGCCTGTACTGCTTGATCAACTGGATATGCAGGACCCATAGAAAGGTGACCACTAAATGTTGCTTGACAAAACAGTCCTTCAGGTTCCTGCTTCACAGAGGAAACTGCCAGACATTCTACAGGACACTGAGAGAAGTGACCAAGAGACTCTAGCCCTGTGGGCTGAAGACAAATGCCCCAACTTTACAAAGGAATGTTAGGTGACTGTCCAGGCTGCCAGCTGTCTCTGTCTACCCTGCAAGATTCCCGAAAGTTGCTTGTATCCTTCTCCCGTTTCTCAGGTAATATTATATCCTTCTGAGCTCTTTGATGTGGTTGAAAACTAGATAGTTATAATTTCCTCAATTATAATAAAAGATAAGTTAGATATAAAACCTTAGACTCACAAATATAAAATAGATAGAATATCTTCTTTAATATTGTAACTGTAGTTCTTGCTTGATAATTGTTTTGTTATATGTAATTTTACTATGTAAAAGTTAAAACCTTCCTTTAAAAAAAAAAAAAAAGAAAAGGGGAAGTGCTGTGGCTATCGCTCTGTATAAATAAAATGCTGTTTGGCCAGTGACCAGGCAGGAAGTATAGGTGGGACAAGAGAGAAGAGAATTCTGGGAGGTGGAAGGCTGGGGTGGAGAGATACTGCCAGCCACTGCCATGACAAGGATGATGTAAGGTAATGTTAAGCCACGAGCCATGTGTCAAAGTTTCGATTAATAAAAATGGGTTAATTTAAGATAGAAGAAATAAATAACAAGAAGCCTGCCACGGCCATACAGTTTGTAAACAATGTAAGTTTCTGTGTGTTTACTTGGTTGGGTCTGAGTGTCTATGGGCCTGGAGGGTGAGAGAGATTTGTCCTGACTGTGGACCAGGCAGGAAAACTCTAACTACAGCATTTCTTTTTTTTTTCTTTTTTCAATTATTAAGAAATGTTCTATTCCTTTTACATACCAATCACAGATTCCCCTCTCCTCCCCCTGACCCCCCCAGCTTTCTCCCCAACACCCCCCCATTCTCACCTCCTCCAGGGCCAGGCTGCCCATGGGGAGTCAGCAGAGCATGGTCATTCAGTTGAGGCAGGTCCATGCCCCTCCCCCTGAACCAAGGCTGTGTAAGGTGTCCCAGCATAGGCACTGGGCTCCAAAAAGCCCATCACAGAGCATTTCTATTTATTTATTTTGGTTGTGAAGACTATATAATCTTATAAATTCTAGTAATTTAGTAACAGCATAACTAATAGTAATCATCTGGTCCAGATAGATTCACAAGGAAATTTTCACACTACCAGTGAATAGAAGACAGACCTCTACACATACTACCCTGATACAATCAGGTTTTTTTTTCTGGGATGATATATAACTTGCCTAGTTTTTTCCCCAATTCTATTTTCTTATACATTTTAATCTATGCATTTTCATTCTTTTCAAATACCTCTTTTTTGGGGGAGGTGGTGTTCTCTTTTACAATCACCTGTCGTATTACCAGAAAAATTCTGAACTAATGATAAATAAAACAGGAATAGTAAGTCATGGTTTAAAAACTGCATGAATCTGTGCCTCTCCAACAGATGTTCAGTTTTGAGAGGCCACAGGCCTTCTGCTCTACTGTGGTACTTTGAGGAGATTTTGGCTTTGAGCATTGGTTTAGACAATCCCTTGCTTTTCTTCTCAGAGACTCTTCCCACCATGTCCAGAGTAGAGGTGATAGTGAGCTGAAGGGATAGATAATCTGCTTAGTGATTATTTTCCTATGGGTTAGTTTAGTTCCTCTTCTAAGAATGTCACACCTGCGATCTCTACCAAGACTCTAATGTAGTCAGCCAGTACTTTTCATTTTTTTCTGGCCAGGGTCCAAACATCCTCTAGATTTGAGCTCAAGGACTGTAATTTCATTGGTTCCCCAAAGTTGCAGTTCACCTACCTTGTGAAATCTAACACAATGTGTACACAAGAGCATCCCAGTGAGGAGATCCAGTGATGATTCCATGTACAAAGTTCTCTTCTCCTGAGCTTGGCTCTGTAAATCCCTTCAAGTCAGGATCTCCCAACCCTGCTTTGCTCCATGGAAGTATCATGGAAGCTCCATGGGAGTATCATGCCAGCTTGGACACTCCTCCCGTGGCACTGTTTGAAAAGTTCCTCCAGGCAGAACACTGGTGTTTCAGGCCTCATCCTTTTTTTCTTTCAAGGTCACAGTCTGAGGCTTCCTGCTGTCCAATATCTACTTGCAATTGCTCTGTGTATTTTTCAGTTGTTTGTGGACAGGCAAGGGCGCTGTCAGTGACCCTTGTCAAGGAGAGAAGCAGGGGCATTAATCAGAACCATGAAAACTCAACTAAGGATTTCATTTTTCCTTGAATTGACCAAGGAAGCCTCTGTAGTTTTGTCAAAGAATCCCTAGGAATTCAGGTTGTATTCCCAGTACAACACAAACATACATCAACATAGTGTAAGTTAACTTCTGGGTCACACTCGCAACACCAATTCTTTGCCTCTGTAAAGATACAAGAATTGGATTCTTTCTCCTCTGAATGTCAGCCAATCTCTCCACATACACCCCCCAAATCCATAAGTCAGTAGATATTGATTGAACTCACTAAATAGTCCTCCAAGAAAACTATCAAAGATTTGACAGAAATAGAAGCATGTTAAGAATATGTATGTACAGCCCAGGGAACAGATGGAATAAATAACAGAGGAATTTAGAAATAAATTTGAAATCCTTGGTAAATGTTTTCCTCATGCTTCAGTATTGCCAATCATACTCTCTAAATGTGGTAATATTGAAGTTAAAATAAAATTTGGTTTGCATATCTTACTGCCTGATATGACACACTGTAGTTAACATGGCATTTGTAAAAATAAACAGTCTATTAAACAAATTGGATTAGTCATCCAAGTAGATTTTACCTATTTACTGAGACACCAAAAGAAAGTAACAGTGAGGAGATAAGGATGTAAAATGATAGACCGAGAAATAAAGGTCTGTTACCACATATGCAGCTCATAGTTCATAACTCTCATCATTATTATGAACAGAATGTCAGTGTGCAGAGGCCTCTATTGATCATGTGATCTTGGTTTTCTAGTTCATATTAATGTTTTCCCATCTTTGTGTTTTTGGGCATACGTGTGTGAGTGTGTGTGTGTGTGTGTTAATGAGTGTGTGTAGGGATTTACATGTATCTATTTTATGATGCTTGGAAGGTAGGTCAGAGGCCAACATCTAGTGTTTTCTTTAATTGCTCTCCATCTTATTTTTTTTAAGATGGAATCTCTCACTCATGGATTTGGTTAGACTGACTATCTAGCAAGCCCTTGGATCCTCCTATCTGCCTCCCCACCCCCACCCCCAGCTCTGGGATTACAGGCACATGCCAATGCACCTGACATTTTTACGTGGATGTGGGGATCAAATTCAGGTCCTCATGCTTGAGCAGCAAGTACTTCAGTGACCGAAGCATCTTTTCAACCTCTTTCTCTGCGTTTTGATGTCTCCTCTAGCAATCCTGTCAAGGGCTCCTCATTGTATAGAGGATTAAAGATCTCTTCTAAATTAACAAAGCAATAGTTGTTGGAGATAGACACATAAGACTAGTCTCCATCGATACTAGTCTTTAGAACTTCTGCTCACTGACACCCGCCTCCAGGGCTTTTCTTTCGCTGCTTAGATCCAACGCCCTCCAGCTTCAAGTATCTCTAACAATTCCAGTCTTTTATTTCTGTCTCCTTCCCTCACTGAGGAATCTGGAACCTGGACATTGCCGCTACCATGATCTTCAGCTTGACTCTAATTCATGCAGTTCTCAATCATTTCTTCTTTCAGTCTTTTTCATGTGGATTCTTGGGCAGTGGCCTTACACAGACATTTTACCAGAACTGTTCAACTCCTCCTGTTCTCACTGCTTAGTCCTTAGTGTACTGTCGTATTTTTTTTTTTTTTAACACATGATCTTAGGATGGTCTTGAGCTCACAATGCAGCCCTAGTTAGTATCACATTTGTGATCCTCCTACTTCTACCTCTGAGTGTTAAATTACAGGTATGTACTGCCAGGCCTGGTTTGAAATTGTTTTGCAGGAATTCCCACAAAATGAATGACAATATCTAAGAAAAGAAAGTAACTCATTTTTATTGTCCAATGAGTGAAATAAATTAATGGAAAAATGTATGTGTGTGTGTGTGTGTGTGTGTGTGTGTGTGTGTGTGTGTTTCAGATTTACCAAAAAAAAAAAAAAAAAAATGAGAAGGGATCCTGCCATTGGCAATGACATTGATTAATTTATACAACATTATCCTAAGGGAACTAACTTAGATACAGGAAGATGCCTACTATAAAACTTCATTAATATGCAGAATCTCTTTTTTAGTTGAATATGTAGAAACAGAGAGTAAAAACAATGGCTTCTGTGGCAGAGGAACACAGGAAATTGGCAGAGGAAACAGGCCAATGGGTAAATGTGATCCAAGAGTACAAAGTTGAATGTGAGTTTGTTAAATATGGAAATGTAGTATATAAGGATTACAGATACAATATCGAATTGTTGGATTGCATACTGGTAGTTTGCCAAAGGAATAGATTCTAGGTAATGTAAGCTCACTGACACAGACACACAGGCACAGACACACACACACACACACACACACACACACACACACACACACACACACACACACACACACAGATACATACACACATAGACACAGACACATGCACACATATACATAGACACAGACACATACACATACACACAAACACACACACATACACACACGCACATGCACACACACACAGATACATACACACATAGACACAGACACATGCACATATATACATAGACACACACACACACACACACACACACACATACACGCACACAGAGCAAAGTTTACCAAATGGTGGGTATATACATTTGCTTCACTTAGACATCAAAAAGGATGAACAGAAATTGCCTCAATTTCTTGTTTGCTTTGTAAAAAAATTCTCCACATTGTCTTTCACTTTCTGGGTTTCTGAAAATTAAGATCCTTCTCCATTTCTAAGGTCAAACCTTTCACACAATCCTAAGTCTTTACAATTTTCAGCTGGCCTTTTAAACCCACCATCATGTCAAGAAGTTACTCTTTGTATTTTTAAAAGGCTCCTCAGGTGTGATGTATCATCACTGTGCCAACCCCACTTCCTGCTCACTTATCTGTCCTTTAGTCCCCTCATGGGATCCCAGCAGCAATCCCATAAGCCATGCTTGCCCTTCATTCTCTCACATTGCTTCCAATGACTTTTCTTTTAGCATTCTTCTCCTCCTAGTTTACAATGCCTGCATAGTCTCCAACCTCATGAAAGAGCCGGTGACAGACTCGTGGGGCCCTGGTAGAGGAGCCAGGGCAAACCCAAGACCAAGGAAGCTGATCACAGACACTGTGAGGGAGTGAGAGTTGGAGACTTCCACAGCCAGGAAGCCTGCTAACTGTGGAAGAGTCACGGGTGGAACAAGTGATCTAAACTGAGAAGGCTTCATTACTCAAAAGCAGACAGAACTGAGCAAGTGATGTGGGACTGTGGACGAGTTCTGATAATATACTGTGTATTTGGTAGGGGTTGAAGGCTGCCCCTGAGCAGCTGCAGAGGCATGATGCAAGAATAGACTAGTTTTGTATTTAGGCCATGGGCGCTTCATCCTATGCACATTTTTTATGACTTTTCCACAGGCAAGGCTGTGGTAGCTCTTTATATTTTCCAAAAGGAATTCCATTATGTGGCCAAAAATGTCTTTAGCCTCCACATTTTCAATTGTTTCAAGCTCTGGAAATCCACAATTTCAGGAATTCCCATCACTGTTGTATCCCTGTCCCAGCTTCTGTTTAAGTGCTCTGAATGTGGGCCTCTGTGTTCTTTAGAAGCCAGCATGGACAGGCCGAGGGCCAGAGTAGAGATACATTGAAGACCGTTTATGGTAGGTGTGACTAGCACTGGGGGTCCTCTCCACCAGCCCTTTGGTGAAGGGTGCCACATTGGAGAAGAATGCCAATTAGCAACTTGGGAAGTCTAGGAGAATAAAAGGACTTGGGTTTGGTGATTAATTGACCTCAGTGAGAACTTGTTGCATTCTGGGTCTCTGAAAGCATCACTAGGGGTGGGGGCTTGCTTCACTTTTCTCCATAGACAGAAAATCTGTTCTCTCACTGAACGATGGGAACTATCACTACTTGTGAGTATACAACAGGACATACAGGTTTCATCCTTTCCTGACATACTGTGTTTAAAAGAAAGCATACTTCCAATGTGACTGGCATGCTTTTATGTCTACATGTGTGTGAGTCATCATTTTCAATGTATCAGAAGCATTTTCTGTATTATCATTGTGCTATTTTACATTTCACAGAAAGGCCTTGATTGATATCCTCATTCAGGTAGAGAAGCTGTCACAGTGACTGAGTCATTGTGGACATGGGATATGTGCGTGAGAAGGTGTATGATACAATCGGTGATAGGCAAAGAAGGTCACCCTCAAGACAAGCCCACAGATGAAGCCTCATTGCTGAGCTTTCAATATTTGCATCATTTTCTTTCCTCAGTAAGTGTTTTTGTACCCCTTCAGTGTACTTTTTTGTACAGCCATGCTAAATGAATAGATCTAGGGGAAACTGCTCTATTGCCCAGGGCTGTCCATTGGTCCCACTGGATTATTTTATGTGCTTGTATTAATTATAGTCATTGCTGGTAATGCTATAGGGTCTCCTGTTCCCTTTCCCTTTCCATTGCCTTGTATTAATTTGATTACCCAAGGCGACTTTGTTGAGAGTACTATATACAATAAGGTGTATTATTAGCAGTAGTTTCAAAAATCATTTGCAAGTAAATTGCTATGTCGATGCCCTGTAATAATGTTGACCCCTTCTATTCTTCTCAAAAATCCTTTCTATTTCTTCAGAAATAAGTCACACTCCTCAGAACCTTTGCACTGGACTAAAATATGAACCAGTGTGCATCCTAATGGAACCCCTCCAGAGTAATAACATTGTTCACACTCCAAAGGAACTGCACACTTAACTGCCGTGAGAAAAGGACCCATGCTTCGCCTCAGACTTGTGCCACAGTCCTTCTATTTAAGCGTTTTGCCTCTGTTTGGGGGACCCAAGGCTTGCTTTTGAATTTGGGAGGAAGGTTTCAAGGACATTTCCTCTCCTCCTTCGTCATTCTATGGGCCGCGTAGGTGGCTATGTGATTCTGCTATCTTTATCACTTTCTTTTGCACACTTGTACTCTTTAGTCCCTTTAAAACATCTAAATCCTTTATCACACAGCTCCTTCTCGAGCCTCTCATTCTCTTACCCACATGATAGCATCAGAATACTTTAAAGGAGAAATCTTTTCCTTCCCATCATTTTCTAGGGCAGTGTTGGAGTATCAGCACAGCACGTATTTCGGTTACGATACTGTGTAAAGCTGGGATGAGGTAGATTATGTAGCATTTATCCTGCTATTTGAGCTAGCTCATTAAGAACCACTGGGGGCAGGTGTGTGTGTGTGTGTGTGTGTGTGTGTGTGTGTGTGTGTGTGTGTATAAAACCACTTTCTTCTCCAACCATAAACTATCACTTGAAGAGGACCAGAAGAATTCTAATTTGCCTCAAGATGGCTACCAGCTTGTTCCTGCTGGGAAATCACATTGACACCTGCTAATGATTAGCTCTCCCCCTTAAACTAGTTTTATATAAAAGTGATTTATGTGCAAACATATAATATCTCCTTTCTACTGAGATATAAATTATACAACACAGGACTAATTCTTAAAAAAGCAAAATTGGTGTAGATTTACGGTGTAGATTCAATTGTGCAACTATTCCCATTATCTAATTCCAGAAAATGTTCATTATCTCAAAAAGAGCATTCCCCACTGCCTTAGGGCTTCCCTGTTTATTCCTCCCAAAGGCCTCTCCCCACAATCCCTAACCTCCACCCCCATTCTTTCTCCTACCTACAGTTTGGAGTTTAAAATGGTAGAAAGAGAAAACAAGAAAACAAATGTTTGTAAACCAAACAATATCTTTATGGCTTTCCTTTTGTAAAGACAATTATTATTCTAGGCAATAATAATTCTTTCTTGTTTGTTTGTGTTTTTGAAAAACTGTTTTTAAAGGAAAATAAGTCCATTATTAGGTAGCATAGATGGCTACAGGGGAAGGTGGTACAATATGTTGCTATTTTTAAATGTTGCCTAGTTATTTCATACTCTCTCATTTAAATTCATACGGCTTTAGGTGCAGAGCTTACTATCCACATATTCAGATGGGGAAACAAAGGCATAGAATATATAACAAAACTTGATTTTTCAAATGTTGTGGGCAGAGGTGTTAGAAAAGGTTCATTTATTTTAAACTAACTTTTGGATAATTTTGCTTATGAGTGTTGCATGCATCATTTACCTTCCTCCCCCTCCTTCCTCCAGCTCCTTCCATGTCTACCCTCCTCTACTCCCTCTCAAATTCATAGCCTCTTTTTCTTTCATTATTATTATTTTTTTTTTGTGTGTATTATAAATATATAACTACAGCCTTCTGAGTTCATTTACAGTTGCTTGTAGGTTTTGTATGGTTTTAGACCTGACCACTTGATATTGAATAATCATTGAGGGGGCTTACACCTCAAGAACACTGATTCTTCCTTTGTCAGAGGTCATTAACTTCCTACAGCTTTCCATCTAGGGTTGTGACCTGAGATTTCCCTCATTCACACTGGCCTGTGAACAGGGTCATCATTTTTCAGGCCTTGTTTAGGTGGCCATTGTTGAGATTTCATGGGTACAGTTTCCTGTCATTTATAGAAGATACTATCAAGCAGTAAGAATCTTGGCCCATTGGCTCCTGCTGTCATTTGTCCCCCTCATCTGTGATGTTTATCTTTCTGTCCTGTCATCTGAACTGTCCCATGAGTCTTTAGTACAGGAGTTGTGTTGTAGATGTATCCACTAGTTGTGGATTTCTTTAATGATCACCATCTGCTGTAAAAAGACACTTTTTTGATAAAGGGTAAGAGTTATATTTATCTGTAGATATAAAAATAAATATTTAAAAGGTATAGTTGGGAATTATAATTGTTTAGGAAAGCTTCATTAGTAGGTTTTCTTCTAGGGTCTTACCAACCATGGGTAGTGACCTAGATTTACCATGTCAGGCATGAACAATTCCTATCGACCTGGCCTTAAATTCAATTAGATGCCTGTTGGTTACCCTCATGTAAGTGCCACTACTGCACCTTCAAGGATATTCTGCCATTCTGGTTATTGTTGAGGTTCATAAGCTTTGCAGCTTCATAGGACTATTAATTACTTTCTCCCATGGCACCTTGCATGGCTCCTTCCAGCACTATGGGAGCTAGTCCAAATGGAGGAAGCTTCCATGTCAGTTTCAGCTAGATTTTTATAAGTTCTGTATTTGAAATATAATGTGTCTTCAGCAATAGGGATTGGGCATACAAATTCTTGGAGTCACCCATGGACAACTCCAATAGACTATATTGTTTTGGGGTTGTCTTAGATTCCTCTTTTTGGCAACTGGAAATGGGACTTTTGTTTTATAGTTTATTGCCTTGGGGAGAAGCATTATTATTCTAAGTGGCATAACTTTATTTAAATATGTGTGTATACACATGCACTTGCATATATTACGTATAAGTATATAATTTTTGGTAAACATAAAATAATATATGGGAAACAAAATTTGAAGTTATTTGAGAATGTGGCTGCAAATGGCTACTTGTAGTCTAAAAATTTATTACTGAATTTTTAAGTAGGATAGTTTGCTGGGGATGTCTTTCTGTATGCTGTGAGTGTTGCTCTGATTGATTGATAAATAAAGTGCTGCCAGTAGCCAGGCAGGAAGTATAGTATAGGCGGGACAAGCAGGGAAGAGAATTCTAGGAGGTAGAAAGCTGAGTCAGGAGAGGCTGCCAGCTGCTGCAACCATGAAAAATAAGATGTAAAGATACTGGTAAACCATGAGCCACATGGCAAGGTATAGATTTATAGAAATGGGTTAATTTAAGATATAAGAACTAGATAGCAAGAAGCCTACAACGGCCAAACAGTTTGTAAGTAATATAGCCCTTTGTGTATTTACTTGGGTCTGAGCAGCTGCGGGAACTGTGGGTGAGAGAGATTTGTTCCTGACCACAGGCCAGGCAGGACATAGGAAAACTTCAGCTACACTAGTTATTTTTACTTTCCTCCTAAAACACAGGTGAAAAAATGGTAATTTCAGATATGAATCTAACCTTCTTGTGTACTGCTTCAGTGAAAACATAACCATGCACATGTGTGAACCCCATGAGATTAGGATGTCTTTTGATATCTAATAACAAATATTACCATGATGGCAGGTTGTGTTGGAGCTGGCAGCTCTGGCCAACAGGATCCTTCAGTTGAAGGAAATGGTTGTCTTGGTTATTGCAGTCTGTGAGGTTAGATTTTTCTAGGGCATTTACTGAGGTCTTCTGCTTGCTTCAGAAGTATAACCTGATGGGTAAACCTGGTTGCATTTCACTTCTAAACCACGCCCTCTCCTTAATTCGGACCTAAATTGTCTCCTGAGGGTAGATGGCCTAGTCACTATCCACTACTGTGATGACACACCATGAACAAGGTGATTTATAAAAGAAAGAGTTTATTAGAGGCTCACTTACAGTTTCAGAGGGTGAGTCTGTGACCTTCATAGCAACAGGCAGGCAAGTATGATACTGGAGATGTGGTTGCCAGCTTAGAGACAACAGCCACAAGGTGAGGGTGGGGGGATGAGCTGGAATGGCATGGACTTTTAAAATGGCAAAGCCCATTGCAAGTGACACACGTCCTCCAATGAGGCCACGCCTCCCAATCCCTCCCAAACAGTTCCACAAACTGCAGAACAGGCATCCAAATATGTGAGTGTATCGAGTCCCATCTCATGCAGACCACCACAGCAGAGACTATTGGCAAGTGGGTGAAGAAAGCTGCTGCCCTTCCCTCTAGTCCTTTTGCTCCATGAGGTTCCACAGTCCCACATGCCTTGCATCCCTAATCAAATGTGCATGGGTGAAGTTCTCAAACACTGAAAGAGGCCCATAGTGGAATTCCAAAAAGCAAGGGGGAAAATGTTCCTACAAGTGCTGCCATCCATCATCTGTGTCTTCGGCTCATGCACATGTTCCAGCTGTGTATCTGTATTTTAAGAAACTATGTCTTGAAAAGTAGAACATTTTTTTTCTTCCTTACCAAAATCTTAAACTGTAGTAAAAGAGATTAATTTATGTGTTGATTTTTTTGAGTGGCACTTGTGCTGTGGACACAAACAATGCTGGCACTTGAAGAACAGTTAATGTCATGACAGGTGAGAGCAGTCTTAGCTGTTTCGTCTTTCCAAGTAACAGTAATAGCAGCCCTTAGATGTGAGTTTTATTGATATTAGTACAGAGACGATGACCTGAGACTTAGCAGTGCTATCCAGCTGTCCTTGGTGCTTCATTAAAATGTGGCAGGACCAGAATTTTGACTCCCAAACATGCTTCTGTCGCCATGGGTTGTTTGTTGCTAAAAATCTCAGGGTCAGGCTGGAAACTGCACCTGAGGATGAAGGCATGTCATTGAAGAGAGCAGATGGCTGAGGCTCAGGCTGAGTGTGGGTGCTATTTGGCGTAGGTTAGACAAGTTCCTCATCCTATTGTCTCTTCAGCTACAAGCTCTCTTCTTTCCAAGGATTCGTTTGGAAGTCGCTGAGCCCCATGGTTCAGCTTCTCTACTGGGGACCATCATGTGCTTAGCTGCTACCAGCAGTCTGGCTGCCATTTCAGCAGAGATTAGTTCGTGAAATAATAGGAAAGAAAAGGACGCAGGTGGACTCACCCTGTGGGAAAGGAGAGGTGGGAGGAGAGAGGAATGTAAGCACAACAGCATGTTCCCTGCTATTCCAGCCTGGTATCTCCTTTAGAGCCTGTCTCTTGACAGGTTTCAGAGTCATCTGGGCCTGGAAGACAATTCTGTTGCTGGTTCAGGAAGGGTTGCCCACATAGCAGTGATGAGACGAAGCTGTGGTTCATGTCTGGGCTTCTTCTTAAGCAGAGAGGATGCATAGGGAACATAGCCGTGTTACAACTTCCCATTAAATCATATTGAGTCATTCATTGTTGTGTGGCTTCTTTCTTTCCCCTGCTAATAGATGCAATACTTCACTATCCTAAAGAAAACTCCTTTAAATGCCTACAGTTATGTTGCCTTTCTATCACTCGGTAGCTCTGGAAAGATGTCAACCCTCCTCACTTTCCCCACTTGCTCTCCCTCACTCATCTACCATTGCACTAACACTGACTTCAACTGATGTTAGGAGGCAGAGCCATATCGTGATAGAGGGAGACATTATGGGGTTAGGGAGAAATCTGGTGCTAGGGAAATTCCCAGGAATCCACAAGGATGACCCCAGCTTAGACTACTAGCAATAGTGGTGAGGGTGCCTGAACTGGCCTACCCTGGTCATCAGATTGGTGAATACCCTAACTGTCATCATAGAGCCTTCAGCTAGTAACTGATGGAAGCAGAAGCAGAGATCCACAACCAAGCACCAGGTTGAGCTCCGGGAGTCCAGCTGAAGTTAGGGAAGAGGGATCACATGAGCAAGGGGGGTCAAGACCATGATGGGGAAATCTACAGAGACAACAGAACCAAGCTCATAGGAACTCACGAACTTTAGGCCAACAGCTGTGGAACCTGCATGGGACTGGACTAGACCCTCTGCACAAGGAGGCAGTTGTGTAGCTTGGTCTATTTGAGGGGACCCTGGCAGTGTGATCAGAATCTACCCCTGGTGCATGAGCTGACTTTCTGGATCCTATTACCTATGGTTGCATACCTTGCTCACCATGAGGCAGCGGGGAGGGGCTGGGTCCTACCTAAACTGAATGTACCCGGCTTTGCTGTCCCCCCATGAGAGAACTTTGCCTGTTGGAGGAGGGGATGAGAGATGGGTCAGGAGGAGGGGAGTGGGAGGAGGGATAAGAGGGGGATCTGTGGTTAGTATGTAAAATGAATAAAAAAAATTTAAATAAAAAATTTTTAAATAAAAATCCAAATGACATTCAGAGGACATTTTTGTCTTTCACGCTACTGCAGCATCTGGAGCATTTGGCTGAAGGATCATTTCTTCTTTGAAGCTCTGTCTTCTGTCTCCTACTGTTTCAGTACGGTACTTGCCCAACTCCTTTGTCGAGCACATTCATATACTTATTCCCTGTGTGTTAGCTTTCTAGAGCTGCTGTGATGAAGAACTACAGACTTTCAGTGGGAACAGAAGCTCACTGTCTCATCCTTCTGGAAGCCAGATGTGAGATCAAGACTCAGCGGCCAGTTCCCCATCCCAGGTCCTCTATAGGGCTGTGTAACTGGGGTGGGGGTAGGGTGGATGTATTAATCTCTCTGGTACAATTTATAACCATTTTAGGTTGTAGGACATTAAGAAGAGTAACATGAAGATTTAAATGATAGTCATGGGAAAGAGTGAGAACCAAGCACTGTAGGAAACATGCTCTAGAGCAGTGGTTCTCAGCCTGGCTAATGCTGTGACCCTTAATACAGTTCCTTCTGCCGTGGTGACCCCCAAGCCATAAAATGAATAGTAATGTAAATATCTGTGTTTTCTGGTGGTCTTAGGCTGCCCCTGTGAAAGGGTCTTTTGACCCCAAAGGGGTCAAGACCCACAGGTTGAAAACAGCTGCTCTGGAGCATACTTATCCTTGCTGTTAGTTTAATTATTTACTAAAGAGAGTGGATCTAGGGGAAGAGTTGATTTAAAACAATGGTTGTAAAAATGCTTTTAAAACATTTTACTATTAGTTCTTTCCCCAACTTTACAGACATAAAGCCTATAACTTGCTTGTTGCCCTGTTGTTCATGCCCCAGTGAGGATAAGGTTTGGGATTCTGCCTATCAGCCCATTGCTCTGCCTCTCACGTTTCTGCCAGTCGCTGTTGGCCCTCTGTATGTATGGATCCTGTCTCTAGATTCAGCTGATCACAGCCCAAAAAGATTTGGCAAAGCCTTACCCCTGTACTGTATATATTTAGACTTTTCTTGATGGTCTCTAAAGAATACAGTGCAACCATTATTTGCATAGCATTTATAATTTTAGGTATTATAAGTAATCTGTAGATAAAATACAAGGGAGTTTTGTGACAGTTATATGTAAATTCCAAGCTGCTCCATGTGAAAGGTGAGCATTGGGTCTTGTCTGGTCCCATGCAGGCTTCACAGCTGTAGATCTAAAGTTTGTGAGTTCCTATAAGCTTGGTCGAGTTGTCTCTGTAGATTTCCCCATCATGATCTTGACCCCCCGTTGGCCACATAATCACTCTTCCCTCTCTTTGACCCTCTGCATATGGGAGACAGTTGTGTATCTGTGTCTGTTTGAGGGGCCCCTGGCAGTGTGATCAGGATCCAGACCTGGTGCATGAGTTGGCTATCTGGATCCCATTACCTATGGTGGAACACCTTGCTCAACCTTGAGGCAGGGAGGAGGGGCTTCGTCCTGCTTCAACTGAATGCACCAGGCTTTGTGGTCCCCCCATGGGAGAACTTACCCTTTTGGAGGAGGGGATTAGGAGTGGGTGGGCAGGGGCTAGGCAAAGGTAGGAGGAGCAGGAGGAGGGATGAGAGGGGGATCTGTGGTTGGTATGTAAAATGACTAAAATTTTTTTAATTAAAAAAAAAAAAAAGAAATGTGAGCTTTGAAGGGCCCATGCTGTTACCAATGTGCTGGTTTTGTTTGTTCCTATCACGATAGAAAGTGTGGGTCAGCCCGGAGAAGCTCTTTAAGTGCTGGTCCTTGGCAGCTTTTGCGCCCCTCAGTCTTTTGCATCAGCAAGTCTTGGCCCATCATCAGATGGAGTCTTTGCAGTTCTCTGGTACTGAGCCTGTAAGTCTTGCTAATGTTACATAGGACTGTTTTGGAGCCTTCCTTCAGGTCTCTGGTGTTGGGGTCCTAAGTCCCATGAATATTATAGCTCTTGAATGGGCCTAGATTTGGGGATTCCTAAGCCTTTCATTATGGCTGGTGGTGTAGCATCCAGGCAGGCCTTCAGGTCTTGGGATTCCTCAACTCCTAACACCATTCGTGTTATAGCTCTTTGGGAAGTCAGAATTCCTCGGCACTTAGCACCAGCTGATGCTATAGCTATTTGCCCTGGGTCTGAGACCCTTGGCCTTAATGACTAGAGTTCTCTGGATCTCTGCGGGTAAGGAGGCCTGGAGACACTCTTCTCTGGTTCCTTGAGGCCTTTTCCCTTCTGTGGTCTCGGCTCTCTGCCCTCCCTTGCTGTCTCTTTATTTTGATGCCCGACTACTCATCTCTTATGCAGCTGCTGTCAGAAGGCCCCAGGCCTTGCCACTTTTCAGTCTTGCCCTGCCAACTGCTCTGCTTCTCTCCTGTCAGCCTCCTCTCCTGTCCCTGTTCCTCCTGTATTTGTGTGACCTACTCAGCCAGAACTACAGAATGCAGGCAAGAAAAGACCAATCAGTCCCCTTATTGGCCTAATGTAGCACCAGGGGAGCAATTGCAGGAGTGTATCTCCCTGCCCATTTGCTAAGTGGGCCTGAGCAGCCTCCTTATGTAGCCTGAGAAGAGGTGTTTGGGCCAAGGCAATTATTTCTTCTGTACTACTCACAGTCTTTTGATTAGAACAATTTCAGCCCTGCCTCTGGAGACCAATCATAGCCATTTGGCTTGTAGTTTGTACCAAATGATGCCTTGATTTGTCAGCACAAATCCCGTTCCCAGGAGTGTATAGGCGAACCAGTCATCACCCGTCAAAGCAGTCCTGTTAGACCAGCAGTGGGAGTCCTTACCGTGAGGCGTAGACAGAAATGGCTGCAGACTCATCTAGACTTCACAAGGTTTATGGTAGTGAAAAGTCTGATAGAAATTGTTTCAACCCCCTGGCTAAGGCCTCAGCCTGAGGATCTGGGACAATGAGCTGCAACTGCAAGGTTTTCTCCAGGTGCCAATGATTCCAGATGATTGATGTTGACGTGACAGTGGTCTGGCTGTTTGAGTGATAGTCATTTTCCATGAGGTAGACCAAAGCAGCAAAAAAGAATCCAGTAACAGCCAATAAGGGAGTCACATTGCCCTATCCCCTTAGGTCTTTGTGTATTTATAGGGAAATGTGAAAGTGTTTACAATTGCAACTTATCATTAACACTAATAGTGACTCAACCATGCTTAACACCTACCAGGGGGTCCATGGTAAGGTGGGTCCCTTTCATCTTTCTCACTGAAGCCAGCACCCCACCAGCCCACACATGTTAAGGGACATTTGTGGGTCCTTTGCTCTGTTAGTACTTTCTGGACCACAAGCAAAGGGAACCAATTTATCCTGATGAGCAGAATAGGAATTTGTCTAGTTTGGTTCATTCCTTTCTCTAGGACCACCAATCATTTCCTGAGCTGGGGAGTCACTCAGCTTTCCAGAGGAACCTTTTCCTCCTAGTGATGCTGAGCATCCAATTCTCATGCCTTCACTGGTCCTGTGTATGTGTACACATGGGAATCAATCATTTTGATCACATGACCTAGAAGCTCTGGCCATATATAAATCTAGTGGCCAAACTTATCAGTGCAGGCTTATTCCTCTTTGTGAACTACAGAGATTTTGGACATGAGAGAGTTTGCACACAAAAGAAAACAGAGAAGAGAGGAAATGATAGCTCAGAAGACAAAAACAACGAAAGTCCTCATGTCCAGAAATATCTTAGCCATAAATGGGGCAGAATACCGCAAAGTAACAGTCCTAGGGTTTTACAAATGGACCTCTCAGCTTAACAAGTCCTTGTGGTTAAATCTAGTCAGCCCCATTGTCTTCCTTCCACAATTCCATTCCTTTCTTGCCCACAAAGTAAATGCTATCTGGGTCTCTTTCTTTAAATCAAAGAGAAATGACCAATAGGGTGCTTCTCTAAATAAGAGCTTAGATTTCGACACAGGCTAGGAAGGTTTGGTGTGTAGCACTGTAGGTGATTTTATGCCTTGCCCATTCCTGGGGGGTCTATTAATATTTAGTTGTAATACTCCTGTGAGTACCTCTCAGATCCCCTGGGAATGCAGAATGACACTCTGAGGCTGTTTACTGGTGTGAGATGTGAAGATTCAAAGCCCTGTGGGCTCCAGCTGCCTTTTCTGAGTGCTTCCTAAGGAAGACACAGTTCTTTGTATATCACTAAATAATTCTGCCCCATTCCTAGAAACTGTAACTTTCCCCTTGGGCCATCCTCACAATTAGCAAGCCTTGAAACATCTCAGGTAAAGTATAGAAAGCCAGCCTCCAGGGTCAGAGGAGCAGAGGTTCCTATGCAGGGTCTTCATTTGTAAAATATTCTCTGCCTGGCCTGATTGGCGAAGTCCCAGTGAGAAAAGCCCTCTTTTTATTATGGCAAGTTACTGATGCTAATATCTGGCAAATGTCATTTGCTATCTGTTTTAATTAAACATTATTTTTCATGGGTTCCCTCAGGAGTCTGTAATTACTAAAAAAGCACAATTTCATAAATCTAGTAAACAACTAAATAAACATGTGCCTTTGCACCTTGATATCACTTGAAATCTGCATTTTTCCAAGTTTGTTCTATATGAATCCAAAGACTTCATATACTTCTTTGTGCATGAATGATTCTTCCATTTTCCTTGGAAGTGCAGCCAAAGGCAGACGTTGGCAGCTTCTCTACATATTTCTATGTGTACATGGGGATCTATAAATATGAATGGTCTCTCACTTTCAGGGCTTGAAAATAGAACAACTATATATATATATATATATATATATATGTACATATACATATACATATATATGAATGAATGAAACTGGTGTAGTTTCTAATTCATAACAGCTCTCTGGAAAACATGCTAATAAACCCATTGTCATGTGTTTTTTTGGTAGCATCAGTATAATTAGCCCTTTCAAAAAGAACAAACCTGCATTGGAAACCTCAATTTGAAATACAGTGAGGCCAGATACCTCATTATAGCTATGAAGGGTTTTTTTCCACTTGCTTTGATTTCCTGGAAAAGCATTATTTCATGTCTTTGTTCCCCTTCAGTGATCATAATAGTCTTGGCATAAACCTTGCCAGGTAGATGAAAAACCTCGCCTCTGGGGATTTCTTGTTCTTTGGGGAATATTCTTGGAATCAACCATGTCAGTGGTCTACTTGGAGTCACCTGTGTGAGGCAGGAGGAGCCTCGTAACAGCAACAATCCAACTTTCTGCCTCTTGTCCTCTTTTCCTAAGATGTCCTCGGACCCTTGAGTCTGTCTTTTCTCATTTGCAATCCCTTCCTGTGTAAGAGGGGGATTAATTGTGGGTGCACACTAGAGGGGACCTTCAGGGACATCTTGGAGGGATCCGGGAAGTCTTGTGGAGCAGCCTCTGGGAAGCTCTTAGCTGGAAACCTTAGCTCTCTTAGGAGCATTGGAATGAAATGTTTAGTCCCCTCCTGAAAGAAATTCCTCTGTGAGCAGGATGGGGAAATCCTTCTGTGCCTAGAGTCCCATTCCCTGTGGGAAGGGACACTAGACGAACTAAGAATATAACCTTAACAAATAAATTAGTGAAAGCTGTGTTTTCCAAGTGACTGCTCAAGGGCTCTGACTGTAGCCCTTGGGGTTAGGAGTTAAAACACCTCACTTTGCACCTGACTTAATGACTGCCCTGAGGGATGAGGTTGACAGGATTAGGTCACTCTTCCCTTTGGCATTGCCCCCAGGAGCATGAAAGGAGCTGAACAAGGAGGATCTTTTGTTCTTTAGTCCCATTTCAGCACCACAACACTTCAAATGTATGCTGGTGCTTTGGTATGGGGACTTCTCACTGTCATGGCTTCCTAGTGAGAGCTCATACTACAAATTATAGACCTTAAAGAGGATGGGCCAACCTGGGGAAACATTTGCACTAAACTCTCTGAAGGAGAGTTAGGACTCCTTTTAAGAGTTCCCTTTGCTATTATGTTTCTCAGAGATATAAATGGCATAAAATTCTAAATAAAACATGTGAGAAATATCTTGAGACACAGTAGGGAAAAAATGAAATGGTTTTTTTCTTTGGAAATGACCAAGACTTCAGCAGTACCCTTCCCAAACACTGCCTTTGGGAAGCAGTCTTGATAAACCTGAACTTACAGTAGTTCCCAGGACTTGAGACTCTGATAGTACACAACTCTCTAGCCTCACATTTGTTTTCACACTGTGTTTACTAAGGATACCTCCCTGCATCTGAAGCCCACCCCAGTTTCTCATGCTTGCAGGAGTCAGAATGCTCTTCTTTGCCCTCAAACTCAGAAGCCTCTTGGTTGCTGGCCATACTTCGTAGAAGTTACTTTCAAGACCACTAGTGTGAGCCTAATAGAAGAAGAAGGCAAGAACTGGTTTTTCTCACAGCAAGGCTTTCCTCTGGTTCTGTACAGGAAATACAAAACTATAGGATCTTATCTATTTCTCAGTCTCAACCCCTGGAATATCCATCTTGGTCTATATAGAAGAGCTTTAGTATTTTTATCAACTTCAAAGTGGCTCTTAGGTTGATCACAGAATTCCTAGCTTTTGACCTTATTATCATGATTCTAAACTCTCATGAGGTCCAGCATATAAGTTAGTCAGGTTTTAAGAAGTTCTTTTTCTTTTTTTCTTTTTTTTTTTTTACTTTTTCTTTTATTTATTATATTTGTGTTTTAATTTTACACATCAGCCATGGGTTCTACTGTCCTCCCCCCTCCCGCCCCCAGCCCCACCTTCTCCCCCAGTCCCTCCCCTCCATTCCCATCTCCTCCAGGGCCAAGACTCCCCTGGGGATTCAATTCAACCTGGTGGATTCAGTACAGGCAGGTCCAGTCCCTCTCCTTCCAGGCTGAGCCAAGTGTCCCTGTGTAAGCCCAAAGTTCCAAACAGCCAGCTCAAGAAGGACAAACATGGTATATACTCACTCATAGTAGGATACTAAATGTAAAACAAAGATGACTAGACTGCTACGTAGAAAATGGGACCCTAGGAAAGACACCAGGATCGCCCAATGACAGAGAAATGGATGAGATCTACATGAACAACCTGGATGACAGTGGGAGTAATGAAGGTCAAGGTTTGAGGGGAAGAAAGCTTAGGGGAGCAGGAGATCCCAGCTGGATCAAGAACAGAAAGGGAGAATGAGGAATAACAGACCATGATAAATGAAGACCACATGAGAACAGGAATAGGCAGAGTGCTCGAGAGGTCCCCAGAAATCCACAATGATACATCCTCTGTAGACTGCTGGCAATGGTCGAGAGAAAGCCTGATCTGACCTAGTCTGGTGATAAGATGGCCAAACACCCTAACGGTAGTGCTGGAACTCTCATCCAATAACTGATGGAAGTGGATGCAGAGATGCTTGGCCAGGCCCCAGGTGGAGCTCCAGGAGTCCAATTGTCGAGAAAGAGGAGGGACTGTAAGAGTGTGAATTGTTGAGACCAAGAGTGGAATTCTGTTTCTTAATGTCAGCCATAAGCACTGAGTGCCAAGGCCTAACTTGTGCTGTCTGCCTGCAGGTGGCTGTGTATCAGCCTTGTCCCACACAGCCCATTTGCAGCACTGTCTTCCCTTTGAAAGACAGTGAAGCATCCTCAGGGCAACAGGACAAGTTCACTTGTAGTCTAGCTTTTTGGCTACCTTAGACTTTGGTATGTGTTTAGTCACATAAGACCTTTCCCTTATCAGTGCAGCCTGGTTCTGTTCTCGTTATTTGAATGAGAATCCACACATAGAAAAGATTTTTTTTTTTTTTTTATCAACTTGGCTTCTACAATGTCTTTGAAGCATGTAAGACCTGACACAGCTTTACATCCCCATAGGTGGTGGTCATCCCAAATCAAATGACATTTTTAAAAGAAAGTTTACACCTTTGAAATCTTACATAGGAAAGAATTCCTTTATCAAATAAAAGATATGATTTGAATAATTTATTTGAATAGTATGAAATCTACTGAAATAAGAACTCTCCATTCTCACTCCCTCCCTCCCTCATTGCCATCATAGCTTATCCTGGCTTTAATGACTTGTACAGAAAGGGTGGCATCTGGAACCAATTTAAGATAACCTTATCATCTTTGCAGCTTACTGAACTTGTTCAGAGAAATTAATTTATTACCAAGCATTTCCTAAGGGGAAAACTATATATTAAAAAATTGAACAAAATTTTCTTACAGCCTCAATTTTCCTGAATTTATCCCAACCACTGAGTACCTAAAGAATAGCTCTGAAGACAACCAAACTGGGTTATGAGATGGGGAGATGGAAATTAGCAGTGTAGGGCAGCAGGGCTATGAGAGTGGTTAAAATATAGAAATGTTATTACCAGATACTAGAGAGATACCAGAAGTGTTTGAGCCAAAATGTCTTTGGTTCTGCCTTGGCCAGAACCCAGGTTTGCTACCAAGAAGTTCTGCTTTTTCTTCATCTCTCTTGCCCTAAATGAGTACCTCTTTGTAGATGTAACAGTCTTTTAAAAATAAGAAACACAGAGCCAAATGCAGAGTTAATAGCCCAAGAGGTCAGAGCAATAGCTAAGAGCTAAAAACCTTACCCTTCACTGCCACTGAAGTCCTTCTCCTCAGCAAGAGACCTACTTCCTATGTGTCTGTCCTTTTTATTGACTTTCTGTTCTGCCTTCTCATTGGTTGTAAACCCAACCACATGACCTCCTCGTCACTGCCTGTCTGTACAGATCTCTAGGTCTTCTATAGTTGGTATTGAGATTAAAGACGTGTGTCTCCATGCTGACTGTGTCCTTGTACAGACAGAGATTCACCTAGCTCTGCCTCCCAAGTGCTGGGATTAAAGGTGTGCACCACCACCGCCAGCTTCTGCTGTGGCTTGCTATTAGCTCTGACCCCCAGGCAACTTTATTTATTAACATACAAATAAAATCACATTTCAGTACAAATAAAATATCACCATATTTCCCCTTTTCTATTTTAATAAAAAAAGGAAAAAAGTTATAACTAATATAAGAAAAACTAGATACAAAAGTACAATTACTATATACCATATATACAAGCAATAAATACCTAAACAATGTCTAGTCCATTTATATTTGACAAATTCAGAGAAAATAATTCCATTATATATCCTATTTTGGTAAGTCGAAAATGTATCTGATTCACTTTCTATCCTAACTTATATTACTAACAGAACTATCTTATAACGTCTTTCAAATTTATACACTCACACCTCTTTAGTGAGTTTCTTTTCTGAAATTCTTAACAAGGAAAACTATAACTATAACTAACTAATCTTCAACTCTCTCAGAGACCCAAGAAGGAAATAATATTACCTAATAAAAAATAAAAACAGGAAGTGCATGCAAGCAGCTTCCAAAAAAAAAATAATGTGAGTTGACAGAAGCAGCCAGCTGCCTGTACAGTCACCTGAGGTTTCTCTGCAGTGTTGAGGCATCATTTTCAGCCTATAGGCTTAGTGTATCTGACAGACTCACTTGTGAACTAGGATGTACATAAGGTCAACAGTTTGACCACACATTTGGTGAGAGCAGTCCATGTACCAGAAACAACTGAATTCACTAGTGTCATGTCATGATTCAGGATTTTAAATTCTGGAAATTGTTGTTGTTTTTTGAATTCAGCTGTCCATTCTTCTTGTGTGTGTGTGTGTGTGTGTGTGTGTGTGTGTGTGTGTGTGTCTCTTCATCTCAGCATCCCGTTCTTCTCCACATCCTTCTATTAAACGCCAGTCTACTATTGAGAGGTGTGAGCTTAGTTACTCTTCAGGAATAACTGTTTCAGCTGCTGTTCCACTGCACATCAGAAGCCATTGACCCACTACCTGTTCAGCTAGAAGAAAAGGGCACTGTACCTTTTCTGGATTACAAAAGTCACTTCAGGGGTGGTGCCATATTTTCCTGGCCTCAGAAGATGTCTTTTGATAAAGCCACAACCACACTTGTCTTGGCAAGAATTGGTAGGCCCTCGGTAGACAGACAAAATGTCTGTCCATTTTGTCCTGTTTGTCAGTAGTTGATTCGAGGATACTTTATTGTCTAGTGGCTAACTTTTGCCACAATGAAAGTTAACTCCATATGTAGTTTCTCCAATGCCCATATTTTCTCTGAAGTAGATTGGTACTGCCAGGAGCCAACATGTCACATAGTCATAACAAAAAAGAAAGATTTTCTAAGTTAGAGCAACTTGTTTAAAAATGTTTTACGTTGCTATGGATTTTTGTTTATTGATACAAATTTAAAGTTAATTTTGTTATACTGTATGTGTATTTTTACTCTTGTTTAGGGTATTATGTTTATGTAACTCATTTAAATTGTAATGGAACAATTAGTCTTCTATGATAGTCAAACTTATAGTCATGTTAAGTTTTCTAGGTATACATAGATTTATTTCAGATAGATAGGTAATCTTCAAATACTTCAAAGACCTACATAACATGGTATTTAAAATGTTTTTAAAAATTTAGACTTTCTGGACAATGAGACATATCTGCTCCTGGCAGCACTAGAGAGGAGGATGGACATCAAAGACACTCTATATGGAGTTTATCTTCTTCTTGGCAAAAATAGCCATTTGGGCCAGAAACTGTTCTTGCCTGGACTGCTTGAAAAAAATGTGTGGACTGGACATGCAAGACCCATGGGCAGGTGACCACTGAACTTGCTCGGCAAAATGGCCCTTTAGGTTCCTGCTTTGCAGAGGAAACTGCCAGACATTCTACAGGACACCGAGAAAAGTGACTGAGAGACTCTAGTCCTGTGGGCTGAAGACAGATGTCCCAACTTTACAAAAGAACTTTGGATGACTGTCCCGGCTGCCAGCTGTCTCTGTCTTCTGTTGCAAGACTCTCGAAAGTTGCTTGTATCCTTCTCCCATTTCTCAGGTAATATTATATCATTCTGAGGTCTTTGATATAGTTGAAGCTAGATAGTTATAATTTTCCTTGGTTATGATAAAAGATAAGTTAGATATGAAACCTTAGATTCACAAATATAGTATAGATAAGATATCTCCTTTAGTTTTGCCAAATACAAATAGACTAGTTATTATAAATTGACTAGATATTGTAACTATAATTCTTGCTTGATAATTGTTTTGTTATCTGTAATTTTACTATGTGAAAGTTAAAACCTTCCTTTTGTGTGGTGGTATTGTGATCCCCAAAATATTGTGTACCCTGATAAATTTATCTGGGGTCAGAGAACAGATAGCCACTAGATACAGAGGCTAGAAAATGGTGGCACTCACACCTTTAATCCTAGCATTTCAGAGACAGAAATCCCTCTGGATCTCTGTGAGTTCAAGGCCATATTGGAAACAGCCAGGCATAGTGACACAGGCCTTTAATCCCAGGGAGTAATTGTAGAAAACAGAAAGGTATATAAGGCGTGAGGACCAGAAACAAGAATCATTTGGCTGGATAAGCTTTTAGGCTTTGGAGCAGCACAGTTCAGCTCAGACCCATTTTGGATGAGGACTCAGAGGCTTCCAGCCTGAGGAAACAGGATCAGCTGAGGACCTGGCGAGGTGAGGTAGCTGTGGCTTGTTCTGTCCCTCTGATCTTCCAGCATTTACCCCAATACCTGACTTCAGGTTTGATTTTATTAATAAGACCATCTAAGATTCCTGCTACACTTTTGAAACAAAAGAAAGGGGGAAGTGCTGTTGGATGTTCTGTATGTCAAATGTGTTGCTCTAATAGGTTAATAAATAAAACAATGATTGGCCAGTAGCCAGTATAGGTGGGACAAGCAGAGGGGAGAATTCTGGGAAGTGGAAGGCTAAGGAGAGAGACACTGCCAGCTACTGCATGACAAGGAAGATGTAAGGTACTGGTAAGCCACAAGCCACATGGCAACTTATAGACTAATATAAATGGGTTAATTTAAGATATAAGAACAGCTAGCAAGAAGCCTGAGCCATTAGGCCAAACAGTTTAAATAATATAAGCATCTGAATGATTATTTTATAAGTGGGCTGTCAGAATGCCAGGGCTTGGTGGGGTCTGGGGAAAAAACTCAAGCTACATCTCTTAGACTGAGGATGTGACTGAGGCTGAGAGGCACCTGGGAACTTTATAAATGGGCCAACTTGATTGGCCAGTTCATCCTCTGCCTCCAGTGTCTCCATCCAGTAAAGTTGTGTTCACTCTGAGACAGTGACCTCAACGCTACACTGTTTCTGGGGACCCATAACTGCTGGACAGTAGTTCTCTCGGCTCTTCCTTTTAAGCACTTACCTATGGATCTGTAATACACTTCTGTTGGTAGAATTATTAAGGCCACTCCATGTAGTTAAAAGGGAGGTTTATTTCGTGGGGTAACTTACAAGTGAAGGGATAGGTAACAGGGTCTGGGAAAGGTGTAGCGCAGTCCAGCAGTGTTCTCTGGAGAACTCTGCTCAGTCTACCTCCAGCGTCCAGGATCCAGGAACCAAGAGAGCCGGCCCATCCAGATCTTGAGTCTTCAGCATCCTCTCTTGGCTCCGCCTTGTAGGTGTGACAGTTACCAAAGCCTCAATAGGGTTGGTACTTCCAGGTCAAAGCTGGAATGGCTACCCACTACACACTTCTTCCTCAGTTCATCCTCCACAGTCTGTGATTTTCATTCTTTGAATTTATGGGACAAGAACACAGAGGCCCCCAACTCAGAGGCTGTTTTATGTGACTGTGAGGATTTGGAAGCCTCATTTCCAGTTAAAACCAAAAGGCAAGAGGAAAGATCTTCAAGCTCAAGGAAGCCCCACATTTCCCTGTCAAGGTCTGTTGACAAAATTGAGAGTCTTTTGGTTGAATTAGCTGTTCCCTGGAGCTCATGCAATTTCTTATCCCTGAAAACTGGTTAAGGATTGACTGTAGCCCAGGCACGACCAGGTTTGAGAAAGGAGCAAAATGTGTTGGAGTCAGTCCTTGTCCTAGGTGCTCATGCTTGTGTCTGTCAGCAGCATTTAGGGTCATTCTTGCATGGGCACAAGGTATGGAAACAGAAAATGAGGTCACGTATGGCCAAAGACTGGACAGCCTCAATGTGAATATGCAAAGTTAGAAACAGTATTTTGTACTTTTGTTCCACATCTGCTGTTTCGGTTTCAGGGATAACTCTTCCTCAGCTAGTTCACACTCACTGTGTGGTTACTGCTCTCTGAGCTAGCCCACACCCACTGTGTGCTAGGTTACTGCTCTCTGAGCTGGCCCACACCCACTGTGTGCTAGGTTACTGCTCTCTGAGCTAGCCCACACCCACTGTGTGCTAGGTTACTGCTCTCTGAGCTAGCCCACACCTACTATGTGCTAGGTTACTGCTCTCTGAGCTAGCCCATACCCACTGTGTGCTAGATTACTGCTCCCATCCCTTTTACCCTTATTAGTAGAAAAAGAGAATCAATAAACTCTGGCCAAGGTACAGGGACAGTTCCTCAGCATAACAAGGCAAATTTAGAAGAAAAATTACATTAATGCAGGGAAACTTCTGGCTTATGTTAAGTTAAAGTTGTACAAACCTGAGACTTAACATTTGTGTAAGTTGTCAGTGTCTGGAGGGGTTGATTTTTACTTTGTCTTCAAGTGATTGCAAGCAGATTAAAACACATGAAATAGTCTAAAACCTCACAGAGTAAAGCAAGACAAAATAAAAACCAGGCACAGACTATGTCTAAAGACACAGACTATGAAGGCACTCAGCTATGACTAGTGACCACAATCTTGTTTCTAGGTCCTGACACCGAGTTGACACAAAAAAGATAATATTTGCCTTAGATAAAAGTTCCATATAAGCCTCTTCTCTTCCTGGCTTGTTTATCTGAGTTGTGTGGTTGGGTCTCCTCAGGACTAAGTTGACCTGTTTTTTGGTTTGTTTGTTTTTTTGGTTTGTTTTTTTGTTTGTTTTGTTTTTTTGTCAAATCATTGAAGAGACTGTAAATTCCTCCTTCTGGTACACCTTGGTCTTTGTAACTGTGGCATCTGGCAGAGGGCCTCATATAAGCCAGCTCTAAGTAAACACAGGCCA
Source organism: Onychomys torridus (assembly GCF_903995425.1). Taxonomy (NCBI): domain Eukaryota; kingdom Metazoa; phylum Chordata; class Mammalia; order Rodentia; family Cricetidae; genus Onychomys; species Onychomys torridus. The sequence continues at coordinate 19,783,793 of NC_050465.1, forward strand.
ACATTAAGTAATGAGGGAATTAAGAAATGTATTAATCAGAGTGACCTTGTGAGTCCACACACTGACATGGTTCTTGGCACAGCACCATGAAGCAACCCAAGTCTCAGAATGACCATTATGAGGAGGATTAGCAAGTAAGAAAATTGGCAATGGGCTTAATCTTGAAAGAGAAGAGAATTCACTGTAAGCAGTTGAGAATGAGGCTGCCAGGTTCATCATTAGAGGGTACATGAGCAGTCAGGAGACCCCCCCCTCCCCGCCCCTTCTGCCCCCCCCCCCACGTACCGAGGCAGGTGGGGGCGACCCACCTTGGTCATCTGCTGGCAGGGTTTCCTCTTGCCAGGAGGTGGTCAGTCTTAGTCTGCTCGGTCCTTCCTCGGCTAAGTAAGGCTCCCCCCATTATGAAGGACAATTTTTTATTTAAAACTCACAACTTGAATGTTATTCTCATCCAAAACTTGTCATAGGGATCCCTAGAATATTATCTGATAAAATCACCTACACCCACATATGGCTCACAAAGGCCTGTGACTCCAGTTCTAAGAGATCCAACACTCCCTTATAACCTGCACATTCTCCATCTCTCTCCCCCTCCTTCTCTCTCTCTCTTTCTCTCTCCCACACCTTTCTCCTGTGAAAGTATAGCATTTAAAACTGTAGTCACATATAAAATCTCTCACAGACATCCTTACAGACAATATGGAATAATGGGATTGTTAGATACACATACAGAAATGGTCATAAAGGCTGCCAAAGGCTTTCATGTTTTCTAGAAAGCAGAGCTGCAGGAATTAACCCACAGTGCCTTATTTTACCCTCTCTTTGCATCTTGTTTTGCTGATGAAGTTTACCAAACAGTAGACAGTTCTTGGTAAAGCTCATGCTGATGGCATCCAGGAAGAGAGCTCAGACAGATGACTGGTTGTCATCCTGACAACTCTGCTTTTATTTCACTATGGCCAAGTGATCAAGTCATCTCAGAAATGAAACTGAAATTAGGTTATATTGAAAATAGAAGAGTCTGTGTAATTGTGTTTGGCAAATTTTAGCACCTGTCATAGATCAGCATTTTAATTTGCCTAGTGATGTATATCTATCTGCCCGAGAGGTGTGTCTGACGTGATGGTGACATGATTTCCTGCTGCTGGTCATCATTTTGATGCAATAGCTGATATCTTTACAGAAGTTCAGGAACAAGTATTTGTGACTCAGCAATGTCTCTGACATCTAATTTGGTATGTGAGTTAGTAGGTCATACATCACATTTATAGGAATTCTATTACATTTATAATAGAGTGATTTTTCCCCCAGAGCAAAATCTTAAAGTTTATCAGGAAAATGACTGTGTATTCATGGCTATGAATAAAGGAAGTTTTATGATTCTGAATTTAATTTTTGTCTTCTGTTTTCTTAATATGTAGCATGAATCTTAAAGGTACTTATTAATAAAATCAAACCTGAGGCCAGTTATTGGGGCAAATGCTGGAGATCAGAGAGACAGAACAAGCTACAACTACCTCACCTCCCCAGTTCCTCAGCTGGTCTTATTTCCTCAGACTGGAAGCTTCTGAGTCCTCATCCACATTAATCTCAGCTGAACTGTGTTGCTCCAAAGCCTGAATGCTTAACTAGTCAAATGCTGCTAGTTTCTGGTCTTCATACCTTATATATCTTTCTCTTTCTGCTGTCACTTCCTGGGATTAAAGGCTCGCTTTCTGGGATTAAAGGCGTGTGTCTCCATGCTGGCTGTATCCTTGAACATACAGAGATCCACCTAGCTCTGCCTCCCAAGTGCTGGGATTAAAGGTGTGCACCACCACCGCCCAGCTTCTGCTCTGGCTTGCTCTGACCCATTTTCTAGCCACCATTTTTGGCTCTGTATCTAGTGGCTGTCTGTTTTCTGACCCCAGATAAATTTATTAGGGTGCACAATGTTTTGGGGAACACAATACCATCACATTAATCACTTTGTTTTTTTGAGAAAGCAAGCATCGGCTAGTTTTCTTATCCCTAGCTTCGCTTTCTAGAATCCCAGTAGTAGACAGCAATGATTTATATATCAGGAAGATGTGAGTGAAAATATTCCTGCTTCCTCAGGAGAGGTGCCTGAAAGGACACTGGTGATGCCCGCACAGTGCCCCCGAATGTCGGGATAAAGGGTGGTTCAGACTCCTGATACCTGCAAACCGTGTTCTTGCTTTAGGGCTGTGAACAGCACACTGAAATGAGTTGCCAATCCCTGCCTCTGGGAGCTCTGTTAGGGATTTAACTTGATTTAAGGCCATAGCACCTGTAAATATTTTTATCCTCTTCACCCTAGGCCAGATTTGAACTGCTGACTGATGTGAACTGTAAGGGATTCTTTTCTACAGACCAGATCCAATCCTGGGGAGTCAATCAGTCCTCCTTTATAAACATTTCCTGTTTTTTCTGGGTCATGAGAAAAAACATTAAGTGGCCCTGAGGCCAGTATTGTCATCAATGACATTATTGATATGACGTAGTTTGATCACAACACTTCTATTTTATTATAATAGAGTGAAAATAAACTCACATGGCATAAAGTGAAAACAAAACAGGCTTTGATTTTTACAAAGAGCACACAGCCCAATTATATATTTCTACACAAAAGAAACGTAAGTATTTTCAAAAAGAGACTTGCCCTCATCTCTATTCCTCAATGTGAGTTTTGCAGATAGTCTAATTGCCTCCTTGATGGGTGAGCATGTGGCTTCCCAATCACATTATCTAGTTATCTGTTGAGGTTTCAGGTAGATGGGGACGGTATTTCCATCATAGGGGCTGCTTGTTTCTGTCACCATGACAAGGGTTTTATTGTCACTTCTGATTAGATCACTATTTTGGTTAGTCAGTTGTCTGTCTTTGCAGATTTCCTGATTTTCAAAGAAGGGCTTATAAACAGTTTTAAGACCCTTTATTTTTCAAGTTTTCAAAAATCAACTAGCATGTTCTGTGTTGCTTTGTGAGTAAAGAACATAAACCAGACACAGTTTTATGATCCAGTCCCATGTGTTTGGTGTGAAAAAACAATACCAGTGAATTATTTTTTATCTTTTCATGCATAGCAATCCTATAGAGTGTTCTGTGGCTTGATTCCATCTTGATTCAAGGTCAGAGAGTTCAAGCTTGCCTTTGTCCTTTTTCTTTTTCTTTCTTTCTTTCTTTCTTTCTTTCTTTCTTTCTTTCTTCCTTTCTTCCTTCCTTCCTTCCTTCCTTCCTTTCTTTTTGTTATTTGTTTTTTTGTTTTTGTTTTTTTTGAGACAGGGTTTCTCTGTAGCTTTGGAGCCTGTCCTAGACTAGCTTTGTAGACCAGGCTGGCCTCGAACTCGCAGAGATCCACCTGCCTCTGCCTCCTGAGTGCTAGGATTATAGGCATGTGCCACCGCTGTCCGGCTTGCCTTTGCCCTTTAAAGCTAGGTAACAGGGTGATTGGCAAAGGCATGGCTACTAGATATTTTGCTCTTAAAGGCTAAATAGCAGGATGTTTGGCCAAACGTGTGCTTACCAGATGTCTTGAGAATTAAGGCGGTGTTTACACTTGTTTGTTCCTTGAACCATGGTGTCCTTGAGAGGGGAGGTCTTTTGCCCCCCTTGCTTTGGCTATCAAAAGGTGAGAAATAAGCTTGGGCTGCTGTGGTATTGACTCAGCATCCTCCCAAACCTATTTGGTGTCTCTGTCTTTTCTTTTATGTCTATCTGTTTTTTCTCAGTTCTCACTCCCCTCTTCAGAACTGTTTGACACTTTAGGCTGGACCTGACATTGTTCCAATCATTTAGATATCTAGGGCAAGAACTTACTCACTTACTCATTTGTATGTTCAGTAAGCACTAATGTTCCAGCTATGGGGATAGATTTTGAGATAGAAAACATGAAAACCACAGTCCTTGCCTTTCAGAAGCTTCAGTGGTTCTCAACCTTTCTGTCGCTGCAACCCTTTAATATAGTTCCTCATGTTGTGATGACCTCCAACCATAAAATTATTTTTGTTGCTACTTTGTAGGGAGCTGCCATTCTAAGATGGCGCCGACTTCCTGACAGCTTTGCTGTAAACAACTCCATATTTGGCTGTGCTTGCTGGGCTGCGCGCCTCAAGGTTTGCGCATGCGCGTATATGGTAATTTGGCCTTATGTCCGCAGCCTATCCCGTGGCTCCCCCTGCTTGCATTCTGGCGGGATCCAATCACAGATTGACCCGTTTGCTTGGTTCCCTATATAAGCAGCTGCCTTTTGGTTCTTGGGGCCCCTCACCTCCTGCTCTCCCTCAATCAAGAGGCGCTCCAATAAAGTGTGATCTGAGAAGAATCCTCGAATGGTGGTCGTTCTTCCTCGCTGGTCGAGGAGCTCGCCACAGCTGGTGCCGAAACCCGGGAAACTCGGACACCGGGAAACTCGGACACCAGGTGGGGGGTCAAAGAGGATTCAGAACTCAACACACGGAGCGGTGATGTCGTTATCTTCTGGGGTCAGAAGTCAGAAGATTGTTCAAGGTTCCTGAGTAAACTGCTGAAAGAAGAGCCTGGTGTTGCGTCTTCCTTGAGGCGGGGCGCGACAAGTGGTGACCCATACGGGGGATCTCAACAAGGGCTCAGAACTTTCTGCAGTCAGGGTGGTGCACCGGTAAATCCCAGGTAAATTGAGAATCTGCGACAAAAGCGGGGCTAAAGGAATTCCCAGGTGAATTGGGAGCCCGCGACAAAAGTGGGGAGGTTTTTGCTCTTCTCTATAAAGAGAGAGTGGGAACAAAGGGCTAGTCGATAGACTTTTGGAACTGGTTTTTGTGTTGCAAACAGAACTGTTTAAATGGAAAAGTTTGGGTTTTCTAACTAGGCTTGAGACTTTGCTTAAAAAAAAAAACTATAAAGAAAAGGGAGAATTAATATTCTTTAGTCTATTTAATTTAAACAAATATTTTTCTCTCAGGTATGTTGACTGCTGGGATTGATCCGCTTGTGTTTGCTCTAGTGTTCTTTTTTATGGTAATTGTTGTTCTTTTCTGCTGTTTTTTCCTATGCAATGTGGAAATTATTAGGGAGGGACGCAAGGCACTGATCAAACACCAGGACAGTCTATCAGAATAGGATTCTAAAGGAGAGAACTTGAGTAGGCCTGAAAAAGAAGAAAGAAAAGAATAGAGAAAAGGAAAGTAAAGAAAATAAACAAGAAAAAGAAAAAAAATTTAGAAAAGAAAGGGAACTCCTTATATCTAGTATTAAAAGAGTTTGCAAAACTTGATTTTTCTGATGGTGAGTTAGACCCTGATAAGGAGAAAGATTTAGAGGAAGCTGCTGATGAGTACGAGAAAGAAAGATCTGGGCGGCGGCGACCCCCTCCTTATAATGTTTCTGCTGGGATGAATGTGGGACCAACGGCGCCTTGGGGACCACGCCCATCCCCAGCACCGCCTTCGTGTTTACAGACAGGTGGAGGTTGCCATCTTATCAGGAGGAACACCTGGGCGCGACTAGCGTCTGCGTTCCTGTGCCTTATAAACAGCTAAAGGATCTGGTGGAGGCTGCTCGAGCCTACAGAGTAACAGCTAGTTATACTTTAACCTTGTTGACTAGGCTCACTACACAGGCTATGACTCCAACAGACTGGTTTGAAATAGCTAGAGCATGTCTGTCTACAGGACAGTACTTGGATTTTAAATCTATAGTCACAGATAGAGCTCAGGCACAAGCTAGAATTAATCTTCAGAATAATAGACCGCAGTGGACAGCCGACATGCTACTAGGCCAAGGACAATGGACTGTGAATCAGACGGCATATCCTATTGAAGTTTATCAACAAATAAATGACATTTATTCTAAGGCTTGGAAGTCATTACCAAATAAAGGAGAGGTTTCAGGGAACTTAACTAAGATCATTCAAGGACCCAATGAACCTTTTTCAGATTTTGTAGCTAGAATGTTGGAGGCAGCAGGAAAGATATTTGGGGATGTAGAAACAGCTATGCCTCTGGTTCAACAATTAGTATGAGCAAAGCACAAAAGAATGCAGAAGAGCTATTACCCCGTGGAAAGGAAAGAGATTGGAAGCTTGGTTAAAGGCCTGTCGGGAGATTGGAGGACCGCTAAGTAATGCTGGCCTAGCGGCGGCAGTCCTCACGACCACACGAGCTGCGTTACGAGTGAATTAAGGTTGAACTATATATATCACCATACATGTTAATTCAAATGATTCTGTAAAGAGTTTGTGTTGAGTTGAAAGACTGGGAGAATTGTGACTATGTATAGCAATATTTATGTTAACCTGTTAATGGTAATGATAAAGCTAAGGGATTCATTAAGTTTGCGATTGTATTAAGTTTTGGTTTAGAGAGGGCTTGATGCAGCTAAAGACTGCTGTAGTCACCTTGGACCAAATCCAAAAGAGAAATGCCATCTTTATCATGCTCTCCTCCCACTCTGGGAGGTATAAAAGCTATGGAGATTGCTGTAAGCTATTAATAATGAGTTATTTTTTATATATTAAGAAAGGGGGACCTGTGGTAGCCCAGTTTTGGGTTTCTCGTGGCTTTATCCAGCAGGTCCGCATAGAGAATGATTAGGGCCAAGGGCCTGAGTTCAGGTGTCTGTCCTGATTGAGTTTGCTAATGAAGAGGCTGCGGCCATTAAGAGCAAATTGACACCCTTTGGCAGATTGCCCTAGCTCGGTTGTCAATAGAAATATGCTGGGTTGTGTGTGACTAGTATCCAGTATGAAAACTTTACCCGTGCTGTAAATCTGTCTAAACAGTTGTCCAGTTATCTTTTAGGCAACTGGACGGGAAAATTCGACAACCTGATGGAACAACTGAGGGTGGCTATCGTCACGGTGAACTCGATCCAGGTGGACACCAGACTGGCGGAGGGATTAACTTCCTGGATTTCTTCTGCCCTTTCCCTGTTTAGGGGGTGGGTATAATTTTGGCATACTGTCTTGGAGGGTGTGTGCTTTGTCTGTGGTTGGTCTGCCATTTGCGAACACGTATGAAAAAGGACAAGGTCATTATCACTCAGGCATTAGCCGCTCTGGAGTGTGGCTCCTCCCCTCAGATCTGACTTTCTGCCGTAAAGAACAAATAAGTTCACATAGCCTTTGCACCCCTAGGACTAGTTAGTCCATTGCACTCTGGAAGGTATGTGGATAATTATCTTGTTTACTCACCTTCGATCGGTCAACACATGAGGACCTGATTGGGTGAAGTATTTGTATTGGGCACAGGATGCCAGGCTCGTGCACTGCACTTGGAGAGTAGGACGTTTTCCTTCCTTCAAGGAGAGCAAGTCCGATTGCATATGGGTCAGTACCAATATCCCATCTCTGAAAAAAGGGTACTTGAAGGTCTTATCAGAGATCGGACCTCTACTCTCTCCTGTTGCTTAATTAATAAAGAGGGGGGAGATGTAGGGAGCTGCCATTCTAAGATGGCACTGACTTCCTGACAGCTTTGCTGTAAACAACTCCATATTTGGCTGTGCTTGCTGGGCTGCGCGCCTCAAGGTTTGCGCATGGGTGTATATGGTAATTTGGCCTTATGTCCGCAGCCTATCCCGTGGCTCCCTGTGCTTGCATTCTGGTGGGATCCAATCACAGATTGACCCGTTCGCTTGGTTCCCTATATAAGCAGCTGCCTTTTGGTTCTTGGGGCCCCTCACCTCCCGCTCTCCCTCAATCAAGAGGCGCTCCAATAAAGTGTGATCTGAGAAGAATCCTCGAATGGTGGTCGTTCTTCCTCGCTGGTCGAGGAGCTCACCGCACTACTTCATAATTTTCCTTCTGCTATGAATTGTAATGTAAATATCTGTTTTCTGATGATCTTAGGCAACCCTTGTGAAAGGGTCTTTTGGCCCCCAAAGAGGTCATGACCTACATGTTGAAAACTGCTGTTCTAGATATTTAGTGAGTGTTAACAAGATCAAATTTAAAGAATATATCTCTGTCCATTTTATAGCAAGATGTCTTATGCCAGGAAATGTATAAACAGTGGAATTTATTTCTCACAGGTCTAGAATACAAGAAAGCCCCAAACTTCCAAAGTAGGAGCAGATTTGGTGTGTATTGAAAACACACTTCCTCCTTCTGTATTATACCTGGCTTCTGTACCCTGGCACAGGAGAAGGTATGGAGAAAACAAGCAAAACCCCTAAAGCCTTCTGGTAAGGGACACAATCCCAGTCATGAAAGCAAGTATGACCTAATTGGCTCCACAATTCCTACCACTTAATACTAAGACATTGTGGATTAGATTTTACCACATGAATTATGGGACAGCATTGGCAGCACAGCAGTAGGTGTGTACAGAGTATAGAGAAAGTAGGAAGGATTGCAACAGTTTACTTGAGCAGTAACTGGAAATAGTTTTAAGAAGAGAACAAGCATTTAGTGTTAAGATGAGAAAGAAAAGCATTTTCTAGGTCAGGCTGAGCAAAGGTGAATACCAAAGTAAGAGAGCAGGGGGACTGTTAGTAGTTATTGGGTTGATACATGAACATATCTGTCTGCATTGATATCTACATCCTTCTATGGAGAAGTGTAGATGTAATTCTAAACAGTCTTCTTAAATAAGAAACACAGAACCAAATGCAGAGTTAAGAGCCCAGAGATCGAGCAGTAGCCAAGAGCTAAGACCACCTTATCTTACCACTCACTGCTGTCCTTCCCCTGAGAGAGAGAGACCTTCTTCCTGTGTCCTGTCTTTTTATTGCCTTTCTGTTCTGCCTTCTCATTGGTTATAAACCCAACCACATGACTTCCTCATCACTGCCTGTCTATACAGACCTCCAGGTCTCTATGGTTCTTACTGAGATTAAAGGTTCAGATCACTGCCTGGCTGTGTCCTTGAACACATAGAGATTCTGTCTGCCATCTGATCGGATTAAGGGTGTGTGCCACCACCCCTGGACTTCTGCTAAATGGCTTGCTCTTAGCTCTGATACCCAGACAACTTTATTTATACAAATAAAATCACATTTCAGCACAAATAAAATATCACCATAGAGAAGGTCTCATATATCCCAGGCTGGAATCAAACTCACTTTGTTGCTGAAGATGACCTTGAAGTTCTGATCCTCTTGACTCTGTCTCTAAGCATTTAGACTAGAGGCCTATACCATCAGACTGGTTTTTGCAGTTGTTATTTTTTAATAAATGAAGAAACTAAAGTAAACCAACTTAGGGTTATCTGGCATCATAAGGAAGAAAGGCCCCTGTTGATGCATTGGCATTTGATGACATTGCTATAGCATCATGACGCTCACCAATAATTTGTCCTGAGGAATTTCCAAATGTTTACATATTCTGTAACAGAAAGAAGCATATATATATATAAATTCATTGTGACTGAATTTGAGAAGGCATAGGAGTCTTAGAGAGATAGGTGTTACAAAAGTACAAATTACACTTGTGATTTTTATTTTGCATGTGATTTTTTTTTATTGAAATATGAACCATATATAAAGTGCTATTTATTTTTTTTTAACTCACTATGTAGACTAGGAGGGTCTCAGATCCAGAGATCTGCCTGCCTCTGCCTCCCAAGTGCTGGAATTGAAGACTTGCACCACCACCGCCCAACACTAAAACACTAACCTCAAATACATAGCTTGCTATTGTCTTACAAAACCTACATAGCAGCATTATTTGTAATATCCAGAACCTGGAAACAACCTAGATGCCCTTCAATTGAAGAATGGATAAAGAAAATGTGGTACATATACACAATGGAGTACTACTCAGCAGAGAAAAACAATGACATCATGAGGTTGGCAGGCAAATGAATGGAACTAGAAAATATCATCCTGAATGAGGTAACCCAGACTCAGAAAGACAAACATGGTATGTACTCACAAGTGGATACTAGATGTAAAGCAAAGGATAGCCAGACTGAAACTCACAACTCCAGGGAGACTACCAAGTAATGAGGACCCTAAGAAAGACACAGCGATCGCCCAGCAACAGAGAAATGGATGAGATCTACATGAGCAAACCTGGGGTGAGGGGAGGGTAATAGAGGGCAAGGGATAGGGGAAAGGGAGCTTAGGGGAGTGGGAGGTCCCAGCTGAATCAGGAACAAAGTGGGAGAACAAGGAAAGAGATACCATGACAAATGAAGACACCATGGGAATAAGAAGAAGCAGAGTGCTAGAGAGGTCCCCAGGAATCCACAAAGATGAGTCCACCATAGACTACTGGCAATGGTTGAGAGGGTGCCTGAGCTGACCTACTCTGGTGATCAGATGGCCGAACACCCTGACATGATAGAACCCTCATCCAGTGACTGATAGAAGCAGATGTAGAGATCTACGACCAAGCCCCAGGTGGAGCTCCCAGAGTCCAATCAGTGAGAAAGAGGAGGATTGTATGAGCAAGAGATATCGAGACCATGACTGGAAAAAGCACAGGGACAAATAGCCAAACTAGTGGAAACACATGAACTGTGAACCAATAGCTGAGGAGCCCCCAACTGGATCAGGCCCTCCGGATAAGTGAGACAGTTGAATAGCTTGAACTGTTTGGGAGGCCCCCAGACAGTGGAACCGGGACCTGTCCTTGGTGTATGAGCTGGCTTTTTGGAACCTAGGGCCTATGCAGGGACAATTTGCTCAGCCTTGGTGCAGTGAGTAGAGCCTGGACCTGCCTCAACTGGATCTACCAGGTTGATCTGACTCCCCAGGGAAGACCTTGCCTTGGAGGAGATGGGAATGGGGGGTGGGAGGGGGAGGGGGAATGCTGGGGGGTGGGAGGAGGGAGGACAGAGGAATCCATGGCTGATATGTAAAATTAAATTAATTATAAAATAAAATATTTATTAAAAAAAACATACCTCTCACAAAGAAATAAACACTGTGAACTCCTTGGTAGCCTCTTTCACGTAAATTAATAGTAACTATAACCTCTGCAAGTTAACCACCATTCTAGCTTGGTAAACTAGAGCTAGTTTGACCCAGGGCTAGAGCAATGGCTCAGTGGTTAAGAACACTCCAGAACACTGGGGTTCAATTCCCAGGACATGCATGGTGGCTCACAACCTATTATAACTCTAGCTCCAGGGGGTCTGACATATGTTTGTTTTGTTTTTGTTTTTGTTTTTGTTTTCTGAGACAGGGTTTCTCTTTGTAGCTTTGCGCCTTTCCTGGAACTTGCTTTGTAGACGAGGCTGGCCTCGAACTCACAGAGATACACCTGCCTCTGCTTCCTGAGTGCTAGGATTAAAGGCATGCGCCATCACTGCCCAGCCTGACATCTTTTGGCCTTTGATGTCACTAGACATACATGGTGCACAGACATATGCAGGCAAAACACTCATACACATAAAAGTAACATAAAAATAAACTAGTTTGACATATCTTTTGAATTTTATAAATTCATTGTTCTATGTCAAGCTTCCTTTCCTTAAAATTACTCAACCACACCACAGCATGCAGCTGTACTTTGCTATTTACCATTTCCAGTAAGAAACCATTGTTAAAATATCTTATGGGTAATTTAGCTACTGTGGTGTCTATGAGTATTTGAATTGTTTCCAAATGTGGATCTATCACTTATAATTATTCTATGAGTAATTGTACACTCCTCTAGTACACATGTGGGTTTTCAGTTGGAAATACCTCTGGAAATAGAATTTCTGGTTCATAGAATATGCATATATAGTTTTGAAGGTTACTGCCTCATGGCTTTCAATCTAATGTACTTTCTCCATGCCTGTGAATACTCTCTCAATTACTCTGAATAGCGATTTCTCTGTATCTTGTTTAATAAATCATTGGTTTCCTCTAGGTCATGAATATATTTTCCTATAGAATTATTTTGTCATCTATATCTCCCCACAATCTATCTGGAACAGATTTCGCTATATGATCTGTAATGAAACAAAGACATATTTCTCCCCATATATTGTCCAGTTGGAACAGCGCTGTTTGTTTCAAAGATGATTGTTTCCCTGCATTATAATGACACTTTTGCCGAAGAGAAAGAAGCTATATAAATGTGGGTCTAATTAAGAGTCTTTATTCTGTCCCATTGGCATCTGATTGTTCATTCATGTGCCCATACTCTGCTCATTGAGTCATGGAAGATTTAGAATATGTTAATATCTAGTAGGAAAGACTCCCCCATGTTGTTCTTCAAAAACAGTCTGTCCTCTTTCCTATCCCTGGCTCTGGCCATTTCCACAATGGGTGTTGGGATGTTGATTCAAACTCTGCTGAGTATTTAAGAAGTTTTATAATGAACTAAGCAGGTTTCAGGTGTTTTAAATCCTCCTCACTCTGGTGATACTTTATTTTTTCCTGTGTGACATTTAGATACACCCCTTATTTGTTCCTTAAGCATACAAGCATTGGAGGATTTTTAATGTTATTTTACAGGTTTTTGATTAAAAATTACTTCCTAATTATATGCTGCTACTGTATACATAAACTTCACTGATTTTTTAAGCATTGAAATTATAATCAAAACACTTTTACATTTATTTATTCATTTGATAATTGTAGCTTAAAAAGTTTTCAATGGACATAATTATATCACCAGTGGAAATGGGCACCTAAGTACTTTGTTTTATTTTCATGCCATATGTCCTCTAGATTTATATTTCCTATTGTACTACCTAGGACCTCCAGAACAACTTAAAGACACAGGAATAACTGATGTCTTTGCTCTCTTCCAGGTCTTAGGTGGGAAGACAGAGACCTTTAATATGTCATTATTAAACTCCAATTAGATTCATATTAAATATGACATTTGTTACAGGTACTTGCAGTAAGCTCTAATCAGATTAAGGATGCTTTTGCTTGCTCCTCAACTGCTAAGGTACAGTTATCTACAAGGCAGATAAATCACCCAGATTCCTTTCAAGATGAGCAAGTAAGAGTCAGCAATGAAGCATTATTCCAGAACAGTGTCTTCAGAACAGTGTCTTCCAGCTCACTAGTGCACTGAGTCATAGAAGAAAAAGTAATGGGAACAAAGGATTATCTATCTATCTATCTATCTATCTATCTATCTATCTATCTATCTATCTTTTTGCCTCTTATCTTTCTTGAATTAAAAATAGAAAAAAGGTTAAGAGGGGATAACTGAAGATACAACAAAGTTCTTTATAATTAGCTTTTCATTTTCTCTGAGTTCATACCACATTCTTATGTGACGTCCCCTATTTTCCACTGTAGATTTCAATCCCCAGGTGTCCTGGATAGATCAAATAGAAAGGTTTCTTCTAGCTGTTCCGCAGTCCATCTCTACTGAGAAAGTACTTGTAACAGTAGGTGACTGGGGACTGACTTAGTCAGTGCTATTTCCTGAGCCACACAGCGTGTGTCTGTAGACCTTACCCAAAGCAACCAGTGACACATTCTCTGGAGCATTCCTTCCCATCCCATCCCATTTTTCAGTAACAGCTGTTCTGTTAGATTAACTAGGTATCAAACTACTTCCCCAGAACACTCCAGAAGAGTCTCTCCTGGGGCTTCTGATGGATTCTGCTTCATAGATGGCTTCTCTGTACATCAAGTTATGAGTCAATGCCCTGTTTCCATTTGTCCTGGGTGTATTTTAGAGAAAAGGAACCTCCAGGTCATATGATAGATGTTTCATCTTTGTTAACACAAGTGCTTGGAAATTAATCTTTATAATATTAGCTGCATGCTGAACCAGCCCTATTTCTGAATTCACTTTGAGAAGTTATAATTCCACATTTGCTCAAGCTTTCTTGCATGAGCTTGAGATTATTTATTTTCTCCATGTATATTCTTGGCATATTTCTGCCTAGAGGAAAAGCAAAATCAATAAGTCCTACAGTTTTATTAAGTTTCTTAAAGAGCACGATATCTGATCTGCTGGCTGGAGTTGGTTAATCACCGTTCTGTACAAATTCATCTCAGGATGGTGGCTTCTCCATATCCTTTTCAGTTGTCCCTAGTAACAGAGCACTGTCTCACTAACATCATTTAAATACTAACTGTTGCTCATAACCACATGTCACTGCCTTCTGCTGTAGCCCCAGACAGGCAAAGTTAATGACTATTTTCTTGTTTAACGCATCCCTTTGCCCTTTTAGTCTACCTTATACTATCACACTCTTTCTCTCCTGTTTTGTCCCATAGTTCTTATTGTAGCAGTCTGAGCTGCCATTTAGCCTAGCCCATTTGTAATCAAAGTCAGGTGCAAATACCTAACATGTTTCTAATTTCATTCTACCAATGAGAATTGTGTGAAAAAGTTGGGACAAAAAACAAAACAGACTGCTTTTGGGGCTGCCTTATTCAGGGAAGACACACCTTCTTGCCAAGGCTGCACTTGCCAAATGTCTGAAGGCGTTTTCGTGTGGCTAGCCCCCTGCCTCTTCCTGCTCACTCAACACTGACTGTCATCATTGGTCCGTTCTTCTGCTTCATCTTCTCTCACTCTGAGTATAGAACTCTACCTCACATTCACTCAGAATAACAAAATACATTTCCCCTTTTACCCTTCTTCCCAAGGTCCCAAACCACTATGGGACTTTTACTCTTGCTTTTACATTCTTTCTATTTTTCAGCAAAGACTGTCCCTTCTTGAGCCAAAGTTGACTCATTCTTCCAGCCATCTGCACTGGAGTTTTTCTCTGGGCTTGAAGAGGCCCTGAGCTACCTGTTGTCCACTTTCCTTCCTCTACAGTCTGATGTTCTCTTCACCATATAAACATATTCTTGAAAAAAAAAAAAAAAGAATGCCCTCTGACTCTACATCCCCCTCTGGCCTCTGCTTTGTAGTTCACATCTGCCATTTCCATCCCTGTGGGACAGTTTTTGCTCAACTGACAATAGATTATCTTCCTTCCCTCAAACATCAGTGAAATTATTTCCAGCAATTAGTTTCACATTATTAAAGGCAGTGGATATATTTCACTCCCTTATCATGTGACACCATTAATTGTTTCCCTCTTACTCTTTCTCCTCACAATGCTTTTCATCCCTGGCTTCACTGATATTTAGCTCTGAGCACGTTCCTCAGTCTCCCTCCAGCGCCCTTTCCTGGCAGTTCTTAGGAAAGCCTTCTCTCAGAGGCTTCTTCCCAACTGGGTGTGCACTTTGCATGATTGGCTTCCACAATTATTTATCTGTGGATGACTCATAAATCTTTATATGTAGCTCATTCCTTCTTGAGAGTTTTAGACTAAGGTCACGTGAGTAGGGCTTCACCTTACCTCAGCATGCCCCCAACTCATTACAGAGACATCATCTCTCAGTAGATTGCTCAGGCATTTCTGAAGGAACAGATCCTTGAGTCCAGAAGGAAATCTAACCCTAAACAGACATTTCTTTGTACCTTTTATGTGCTAAATAAAACTATTTCATCCCAATTGTTGCTGTCTTCCTTCAGCTGATTTCTTACACACCTTTTCTGCTGATCATATTGTTTTTATTTCTGACCCCACCAAAACTAATACATACAAATTGCTGAACCCATTCTTCTAAACTGTAGATCCAAAACTGGAAGAGATAACTCAAAAGTAAAGAACACTTGCTGCTCTTACAGAGGACCCAGGTTTGGTTCTCAACACCCACATGAATGCTCACAACCCCTATTACTCTAATTCTAGGGGGCTTAACACCTTTTGGTCTCTGTGGATTTCTACATGCACATAATGCACATAAATACACAGGCACCTCACTCACACCCCAACCCCTACATACAAGACAAATGCATAAATCTTTACAAAAATACAAAAATGTAGATTGTGTCAACTTTTTTTTTTTTAAAGCTTAGCTTACTTTGAGGAAATTCAATAAATATTATGACTTTGTAAATAGCAAGGGTAATATAGGAAAAAGCAGGAGGCTTTTGATGTCTACAGTTTTCTTTCATCTCAGGACTTAGGGTTCTGGATATAAAAATTTCACTCAGTCAGTGGTTTCCAAGTTCTTATCTTATGAATTCAAAAAATGCAAGTCACAGACCTTGGGACACAGTGCCTCAAACTGTTACCCAAAGACTGTGGGCTGCATGGGATGTGGCTTCTGTAAGATAAGACACAATGCCTCAAACTGTTATCTGAAGACTGTGGGCTACATGACATGTGGCTTCAGTAAAATGAACACCTGCCCAAGTTGGGTTGTCTTTGTCCTTGGTGCTAGGAATGAATAATTTCAATTTCCCTTTCTCTTCTAATTCTATGTAAGTGTCTCATTGGGATAACACCCAATCTTATCTTGACTCTTACTAACAAAGATGTTTAGAAAATTTAATCTAACTTTTATGATAACAGGAAAAAACAAGAAAGAGAAACCAGTAATTACCAAAGGCCATAAAAATATGTACAACAAAAGGCCCCACAGTTCAATGGGAGAATTGAAGACCTGCTCTGAAAGTAGCACTGGGAAGCATGACCATTGAATGGATGGATGGCCATTGAGTGGATGACCATTTGTGGTATGGATACCATTGAAGGATGACCATTGAAGATGGATGACCATTGAGTGGGATGGGGGGGACCCCATTGATGGATGGATGACCATTGAATGGATGACCATTGAATGGATGGATGACCATTGAATGGACATGACCATGGATGGATTGGATTGGACCTTAATGGAATGGATGGCCATATGAGTGATGGACCATTGAGTGGATGATACCATTAATGAGACCATTGTAATGGTGGATGGGACCATTGAGTGATGGACCATTCGGATGGATGGATGACCATTGATGAATGACATGATGGATGATGAACCATTGATGGATACCATTGGATGATGATGAACCATTGAGTGGATACCATTGATGATGGATTGATCCATTGAGTGATTAACCATTGGATGGATGGATGACCATTGAGTGGATGACCATTGGATGGATGGATGACCATTGAGTGGATGACCATTGGATGGATGGATGACCATTGAGTGATTGACCATTGAATGGATGGATGACCATTGAGTGGATGACCATTGAAGGAAGGGGAGCTGAAGTCCTCACTTATACTGTATAGACAAGTCAACTGAAGCAGGTGAGACTGGGGACAAAAGGAAAACTCCTGGAGAAAAGTATAGAAAAAGATTCTTCTAGTTTTGAGGTAGAGAATGTTTTGTTAAACAATATTCTTACCATGAGAGAAATTATTAATTAAACTATATTCAATTCAATGCTATAATTTTTTTATCAAAAGTTCCACAAAGAAAATGAAAAAAAAAAAGTTGAAATATTTGTCCTGTATACTATCACCCAACACCTGCTATTTGGGAATGTACAAATAGCTCCTACCAATTGATAGAAAACAAATACAAACAAAATAGAAAAATGCACAAATAGTATGTAAATGTTTAACCAATAAACAGAAAACTACATTTTTATCTCTTAGCAATCAGAGAAATGCAAACTATGTTCATTAGATAGTAGGTTCGTGAGAGTTTAATATATTTTTATGCTTTACAGCATAAACATATGCTGATAAATCTTTTAAATGCATCTGACATAAGTATTAAGATACATGGGAAATGATTGAAAAATGTTTGGCTTGCTTAATAGTAAGAGCTGTCATTTTTTCCAATGTCGCTTTCATTTTTGGTGTTCAATGAATAAACCAAGGCACTAAAGAAAATCTGTTCCCTATATAGCATCTATCTGTTTCATACATGTGGCCACACAATTGCTGAAAACCATCACTTTTTTCCTCTCAGTGCCAGAATGGCTTGTTGCCCAGCAAAATACAAAGCTGTGTAATGAAAGCAAATAAACTCCAATTTGCTAAACTGGAGGAAATGCAGTGTACATTGATAAGCATCCTGGGAGTTTATGCGCTAACATCCACCAGGAAATAATTCTGTGGAAACAACAAAGCAGAGTCAGGATCAAATCACTGGATTTTGGGTTTGCTTTGAATCTTAGTTCATTCCTCTGTTGTAGAAAGAGAGAGAGAGAGAGAGAGAGAGAGAGAGAGAGAGAGAGAGAGAGAGAGTGCAAAATGAACAACAAGGAAGCCATTCCCTGTCTGTCTTCACCCCCCCCCCTCCATCATTCTTTTGCCACTCTGTTCTGGATAAGCTTCCACTGTGGCTTTATAAATACAACGTCTCTTCTTGGGGGCTCCAATTTTTCTCCTGTCTGGACTCATCTCCTGCCACATTCTTGACTTCCATCTGTTCATAGCCTTCCCATATGCCAAACTTAACTTCCTTCCCGTGGCCTCTGAGGAAGTCATGCTGCTTTGGGTCTCTGTGCCTTTGCTGAAGCCCTTTGCTCTCCCTGGATCTGACTTTCTTTGTCTTCCCCTCCATGACCTCCAGCCAGCAGGTGATGTTGCCTCTCCAGCCAGCCGGTGATGCTGTCCCTCCAGCCTGGGGTTCCTTAGACCTTTGAGATAATTATCATATTCCCATCAAACTGAGTTTTCATACTTTTCCTATTGGCTTTAACCTTTTTGATATAAAAATGTATTTTTTCCATTTGCATGGTGATCTCAGTACTTACTAATGTTAACTACATGAGCATATGATGGGAAAGGGTCATTTTCCACCTCAACTCCTGCAGTGTCTTGAGCATTCTCCAACTTCTTAGTCTTGGACTTGGCTGGAGAGGCATGAGTTCTCCTTCAATTTTCTATCTAGTTTTTTGGTAGCTACTTTGTCAGGAGCCCTTCCCCCTCCCCATGATGGAAAGGTGTCCTCTGTCATGTTCTTTAGCATTTATTGGTTTACTTCCATTTATTGTTCTTATGGCCATGATGTGTGCATGCTCTTCAATTAGTATCAGTCTTCGAATAGAACTTACTTCTCTCATTGAACTCTTAAGTTTCATGAGAATACAAACAAAATCTACCTTTGTTTATCATCACTTTAGTGTTGTACATCATACAGTAGACTTCTAATAAGTATTTTTTGACTGAGTTATTGAATGTCTCATGAGCACTGTTAGAACACAGGTCATGAGGGACATATCTGATAGGCTGGTAGGCCATTTGTGGTCTACTGTATTACTAAATACATGAATAAGAGGGCTGTGATCTCTTCAAAGGCTTCCATACATATGTCTGTATGTGCAGGAGACAAGATGGAGGAGACAGCATGATGCTTATTGCAAACACTGCTCTGCTTTTCTGGCCTACAGATTTACATCTGAGTCTAAAGGAGAGGTGACTCACAGGCAGATGGTGCAGATGAACTTTATAATTGGGAAGCTCAGTATATATATATATATACTGCTTAACAGTCTGGGCAACAAAGTCACACCAGTTTGGGGAATTTCCTGTCCCTTCAGAGTCCAATCTGGTGCTTTAGACACAGAGTGAGTGAATGGCACAGGACAGAACTCAAAGCTCCCTTGATGGGAAGCTGGCATTCCTGCTTTCGTACTGGTCCCAGTGTCAGCAACCATGTGCTGCATTCAGATGTTTTTCCAGTTTGTCTTTTCTTCCTTTTCTTTTTATCTATTAACATATAATATATGGAGCTAGAGGAAGGAAAAACCAAAACCAAGACAAAATAAAGCACATGTGTTCTTATGAGAGCAAAATGCTGAAATAGAGAGAGACTCCTGATGCCCACAGACCCTGCTGCATTCATGTAGCCTATAAAGCAGTGGAGTTGGAGGATTTGAATTGTTCTGTGTGGGTCTTCTTCTGTCCATTGGCTGCTGGGGCCTGGAAAAGTCAGAGCATGCCATTGTAGTCCTGCGTTTCCACTTAAGAACTTGCTTCTGAATTATTTAGAGTTTCCACTGGATATGGCCTCCAGTTTGAATCTTTAGTGATGTGTTTTCCTGACCAATTTACATAGTTTACAGTTTGACTTGTAAAAGGGCTCTTTGCTTTGGCCATCTGGAAGTAGTACAAATTATTGATGCTAATTGTTCCTCTTCCGTATTCTCTTTTTGCGATCCTCTCTGGTTTCAGCCTTTGGTAATATACAACACCCTCATAAATATTTCATGTTATACAAGATGGCCTCTAGGTCTTCATTAAGTGAGCTTACACTGGCAAATGAATATGTTAAATCTTGGAGAACAAAGTCACTTACCGCCTGCCCCTTTTGCCTGCACTGGGTGACATTTTCTCTATTTTCTCCACACCAGGCTTCTATCCTTAAGCTTCCAAGGACTCCGTAAAAAACCTGGCATCTGCAGACCTTGCTGCAGTGAGAGCCAGCCTCAGCGTCCTTGCCACTGACAGTGACTCCAGCCTGTAGATAAGAGACTGGCCTTCTAGACGAAGCTTGAAGAGGTGGAGGGCCCCACTCTCCTCATCCAGGGAGCTGTGTCTGCTCCTTGGCATCAGGCTTTCCATCCATATAGTGAAAGTCATAAGTAGAGTTTAACCAAGCAAAGAGAACAGCCACTCAAAGGTATTTGTAAATCAGAGCAGACCTCTGACGACATCAAAGACAGCAATAGGAAAGGCTGAGAGGCTGTTCCTCATCAGGCGGAGGAAAGGCTAGATAGCATGGCCCAGAGCTGGTGAGTTTCTTCCTAAGTGTGGGGCTCAGAAAGTACTGATTTCTCTGTTGCCCTCTTATGAATTCTCTGTGCAGGAAAATAAAGTTGTTCAACCTAATTTCTTTTATACATTTTCCTTGGTATCCCTTTAACAGTCACTTTCTGGTTTCTGTTTTTCCAGCTATAACATGCACAGCTCCTTGCTCACACTCTTAGCCTTTTCAATATATGACAGTGGGGGACAGTTCCTGTCTTTCTTTAGTCTTGATTAATTTCTCAGAAGAATTCTACCAGATGGACATGTCCACCACCATCTACCTTCAGGAACTGCCTTCTGGTTGCAAGTAGACTCTTACATTGTACTTCTTTACTGTATCTAGCAGTCTAGAACTTGACCTTGTCTTTCGATGTTACTGTTTAGAGAGACATGGATCCACAAGCTTGAGAGGAGTTTCAGTCACACGAAAGGAAAGAATGAGGTTTCTTCTACTCTAACAAGGCCAAGTGTTCCATCAAGGACTGCTGGCACACTGCTTCTTAGATTGGGGGACTCACTAAGAACATTCAAAGACAGATGAATTTTGCATAGATCACATAATGATATGCTAAGGAAGAAACACTTGCCATCTTTGTAGAGTTATTTGGAGAAGATGGTCTCTGGCTCTTGTTCTGAGAATTGTGATTCATTGTATGCTCAGTGCTAGATCTGGAGGCACCAACAAAACCTCACAGTTGGTTCTGGATAAATTATTTGTCTTGTGTCTTAATTAGGGTTTCTAGTGCCATGATGAAACACCATGACCAAAGCAACTTAGGGAGGAAAGGGTTTTCCACATCATAGGAAAGGGTTCCACAAGAGGAAAGATATGCTTCCACATCAGTGATCATCATCAAAGGAAGTCAGGACAGGAACCCGGAGGCAGGAACTGATGCAGAGATCACGGAGAAGCGCTACGCTACTTATTGGCTTGCTTCCCTGTGGCTTACTCAACCTGCTTTCTTATAGAACCCAGGACCACTGGCCTAGGGATGGCACCACCCACAATGGACTGGGTCCTCCCCTGTCAATCACTAATTAAGAAAATGTCTTACAGCTGGATCTTATGGAGGCATATTCTCAATTGAAGCTCTCAAGCTTGTGTCAAGTGGACATAAAACTAGCCAGGGCACTCTTGAGATATTCTATGGTAAAAGGAGATTTACTGGTACTTTTCTCGCCTTATTTTTCACTTTCTTTCTTTCACCATCTAGTTTTTTCTCTCCTAGGCAAATAGAAACATAGTATATTTACTTTGTTATAGTAAGTTTAGCTCTTAAGTATTTACATTATTTTATTCTCTGGGTAAGTTATCTAGAATCCACTAAAAGAGTTTCCATTCCTATTCATCACATTTGTGATGTGATTCTAGTACTTCTCTCTCTCTCTCTCTCTCTCTCTCTCTCTCTCTCTCTATATATATATATATATATATATATATATATATATATATATATATAGATTTATTGTTTTCTAAATGAGGGCCATCATCAGACAAAGGAATATAGATAGTCTAGTCATTATTCCTTATTCCTGTATTAAATTAATATATATTCTGAAATCATGTAGCTCTGTGTCATGTACTAATGGCCTCCACTGGCCCAGCATCATCATTTTGACAGTCCAGAGACATCCTCTAGTGAAGGACACCACTACAACTCTGCAGCATGAGAGTCCTCTTTCCTGGTCACTTCCACAAGAGGAATACCATAATGTGAAATTTTTCCAGGGAGCCTGAATTCAGACATATCTCATAGGATTCAGGATGGGAATTCAGTTCCTTTACTATTAGTTTAAGAGTGTCCCATGGGATATAAAAGTCCATGTTTGTAAATAAAATGGAGACAAAACAATTGCTGTGGATCCCTAGAACTGTCCAAATATAGTATCACAAACTGGCTTAGAAACTTAGGGGCTGGAGGACTGCTCAGTGTTAAAAATCACTGATTGCTCTTATAGAGGATCTGGGTTTTATCGCCAACATCTACAGGGAGGCTCACAACTGTCTGTAACTACAGTTCCAGGGGATCTGATACTGCCTTCTGACTTTTATGGACACCAAATACTCACATGGTACATAGACTTACATGTGCACAACTCCCCCCCGCCCCATAAATAGTAACAAATTAAAAACAACAAAATTACCCTAGAAATTTATTCCTTTCCAGTTTGAAAGGTTAGCTACTTGAAATCAAGGTGTCAGTGGGGTTGGCTCCCTCTCAGAGGGCATGATGAACAGTGTATCCTGAATTCCTCTTCCAGCTTTTGATATGATATTTGCCATTCCTTGCCTGGGGAACATCTTATTCTAACATGCTGTTCTGTTCCCAGTGTCTCTTGAGTCTGAAGTTCCCTCTCCATAAAAGGTTACAGAGACCCTATACCTCTTCATTAATAAGCAGCTTGATCTTTCATAGTCGTATAAATTAATTCTCACTATTTTCTATACACGATTCCCACAGTATTCCACTGAGTAGGGTTTCTGTGTATATTTGTAACCTCATCTTAGTGTGACTGTATCTGGCAACACCCTGTTTCCAAATGAGTTTACATGCTTAGATTTTGAGTGTAGATGAATTGAGTGTGTGTGTGTGTGTGTGTGTGTGTGTGTGTGTGTGTGTGATAGATAGATAGATAGATAAATAGATAGATAGATAGATAGATAGATAGATAGATAGATAGATAGATAGAATGCGTGGTGTATAGTATATGACTATCTAACCCAGTAAATAAACCAATCCATCTATTTTATATGACTTCTCTTTGGGTGAAGTTGGAGAAAGAGGATGGTTTTGATTGTCCAAGATTTTAATGGGTATCTGTTATCAATATCAGAAGTTGATTGGATGAGATCACAGAGAACCCAAATGACATTTTCTTTTCATAATCTTCTTCCTTTTCATGTAACCCAAATTTCAGACAAATGGTGAATGACAGCTACTCTGCCTCCTTGCACCAACTAGGAGCCAGTGATCTGCTCCCTATTCAGTTGTGCCCAGCATGTGGATTCTGATGTCTCAAAGAACAAGATGGCCATTTCTTTTCAGCATTACATGTGGGCCAAAGGTGTGTGAGGACTGACCCTTCCTACCTCATTTTCACACTGGCCTATGCCAATGTTTTCTCACTTCTTATTTTCAGAACCATGTTTTATGCCAGGAAGGTTGGAAAAAAAAATGAAGCTATATTGAACAGGACAGATTGATGCAACCTAACAGTTGAGATGGCAGTTAGCAAGGGAAGAGATAAATAGATGCTACCAAAATAAGCTAATATTGTCCCCAGAGTCTCCCAGGGTTCATCAGAGGCAGGGAGTTAGATCTCAGTGAAGAATTAAGGTTGTTTTGAGGTCCTGGCCCATATCAATATGTTAATGCATGTGTACACACCTCCACTACATGCAAGAGGACTGATTTCTCCATCCTGGTCAGACATGCTGCTGCATCTTATTAGACAAAAGCTATCTCAAAAGTTGTCTTACCAATTCCCCATGTGAAGTTCTTATTTTGTAGCTAAACATTAGCCACTCATTCAGGAAAACAGCACTAAATCATTGCTAGTACAAGGTGTACTATAATGTGTATTTGTGATTTATTTAACTAGTGCCATTATTAGCTGTGGGAGCCCATTTTCAGGTTCCTTGGTGGCTTTACCCAGCAGGTCTGCATAGAGGATGATTAGGGTCATGGGCCTGAGTGCAGGTGTCTGAAGTGGTCTGCGCTTGGCTGTGCTGGGGGAGGAGGTCTTTTGCTCCACCTCTTGGTGTCTCTATAAATACCCTGGGGCAGAGACAGTTGGGACCCGTTGGAAAAGTTTCCAGGCCCTCTCTAGGCTGTGCTTTATTTTCTATCTGTTTATCTCCGCACTGTAAATGCTTCTTTCTAATATTTCCTGCTGCTCACACTCAAGAAAACTCTGGGGAGCTGTGGGGTTGGTGGGTAAACGCCCCACAATTAGCCACTTAGACCCTCAGGTTTTTCATGTTTCCTTCTTATATTTTTCAACTGAGAGTCTTTACACATGAAGTACCTGCAGTCTTGTTAGACCAAATCACTGCATGCAGCTGTGATGTGTAGTGTTTGGTTTGAGATGGAGTCCCAGGTAGGATACCCTGAATTATTCTGTTCTAGATGCAATACCGTGCTCTTTTAAACTGATCACAAGGTGATAGAAAGGAACTGAAAATTAAAATGTGAGGAAAGAGAAGAGGGTATGCTCCCTGTGTACTTGGCTCCCAGCTGACATGCTCCTCCATGTTATTACTGTTTTGCCTCCCCCGAAAATTAGACCAAAGCTCTTAGCCATCAGGTCGTTCTTTACGGAGCACTTTAATGAAATTACTCTAGTGGCCAATTGCATCTCCTTGCCTCTTCTCTCTCCCCTTCTCTTTGGATTCTGACACAAGCACTTGACCTCATCCTTCAGACATGAGCTCTGACATCTGAGAGAGGCGTGGCTTTTCCCCTTGTTCCTGGACATGTCTGCTAGGGACTTCTAAAGCAGGTAGCAACTCAGACTTACACCTTTCCCCAGATTGTCTGCAGCATACTAATGTTTGCTCCCCAGGCACTTGTAATTGGAGATATGGACTGTTTATGCCAGCGATGAAAGTGGGTGAATCGGTGCAGCTGCAGGGTGAGATAATGCAGGCCTGAGATTGCCAGACTGCCTTTCTCAGGCCTTAAATTATCTTTGCTTATTGCTCCTTCTTTTCTCTCCATTTCCATTCAGTCTTTTCACCCCGGGGTTCCAAGCAGCTTTCTCGAGACTGAGACTTTAATCTATTTTGCTACCTTCAGAAGAAAGCATTTCTGTAGAGAATGGTGCTCCTCCAAGGAGGGGAGAACAGAGAGGTGATGGGGTGGTGGCAGAGGAGGGCGTCAAAGTGGACAGAGCAGAAAAGAAGAATGATATGCCAGCTCACACGCAAGCACCTACTAGGGGACTTCTGAGTTTCTAATTCAGCCCGTTTCCAGTTCCAATGTGCTTGCTAACATGTACACTGCAAGGCTAGTCATGTTAGGCTCACTTCACATCTCAATACTGCAAGCTCCTTCCTGCCTGTGGGGATTAAAAGGATGATGTATTCCTCATGCCGAGAGGCATTCTCTATTCTCCTCGGCACAGTTGGAGTGTGCTCATTTGTGCACTCCAGCCTACCAATCATTTGCTCCTCCTTCACCCTGCCTTTCCTTCCCTTGTCTTGCAGACAAGGGGAGTTTGGAGTCTGTTTGGTCCTCTCTGGGCCTGCTCAGAATGCAGAAAATTCACCTTTTGTCCACTTACCGGTAGGCACAGGCATCACTCCAGGAGTGAGGCCATCAGCTAGCTGCTCTTTGCCTGAGCCTGACCTATTTCTGTGTGCGGGGCCAGGTGAAGGAGGACTTGATAAGCCTTTGTGGGTCTGCAGCTGTGGACCATTCACCCACCAGATCCTCCTGTGTGGATGTTCCCCCACGACCTGGCCCTTTGACAACACTATTTGCTGTCATTGATTTCTTGATGCTTGGAAGGTTGGTGGAATCTGCGGGCAGTTTCCTAAATTGTCGAGAGGAAAAGCGGCATTCTGGCCCTATGGGGACCTGTCAATCTTCTCCTGTCTGGTGGGAGAGCCTTATCTAGAGGCTGAATAAGTGTTCAGTAGTTGATTCCAGTATATCCAACAGATATTTGTAGGGAAGTTGCTTGGTGGTAGAAATCATGCTAGGTACAGCAAAGTATTACAAGATGAATGAGATCTAGACTCTTACATTCCAAGAACTTAAAGCCCAGGGGAAGCTAATATAAAACATTTTCATTAGTAGCTTGTGTAAATAAAAGAAAACAATTCTACAATTACTTTGGTTTGGGGAAGAGAGAGAATTCTCAATTGATTCTGACTGGAGAAGGGTCTGGAAAACTGTAGACACTGAACAGGTCACAAAGACTGTGTATAGTTACAAAGGATTTTGGTGTGTTGGTGGGGAGTGAGGGGATGCCCTGTATTTCAAATGGGAAGTCAAGGAGCGTTCTTGGGTTCTCCAAGTCTGATTCTGGACATGTATGCACGCAGTTCAGGTTGCTCTCATGGACACTGCAAAATGCTGCAGATCTATGACAATGGAGTCATATTCTCTCAAAGGCATAGAGGTTGGATATCCCGAATCAGGGTATTAGAATAGTCAGGTTGTGATGAGGATTCTCTTTGTGGTTGACTTAAGCCTCCCTCCTTCCCTTCCCACATGTGAGGGCCAGAGGAGGGAATGAAATAAGGAGAGGAAGATTGAGAGACAGAAGGGGAACTGGGAGGGCAGGGGACAGGGGAATGAAGGGAAAGGAAGAGAGAAAATACAAACGAGAGAGTACAAATTCTATGGTGGCTCTTATAAGGGCACTAACCCCTTCTTGAGGCCCCACCCTGATAACTTCAGCTAACCCCAATTACTTCCCATAGGCCCCACTCTCATGTGCCGTCACACTGGATGCTAGCGTCTTAACATAGGCATTTTGAGAGAACACACAAACACTGACTCTAGAAAAGTGAAGTCTAGGAACCTTGATTTTCCTCTTTTAATATAACTTTTCTAATATTGCCATAGCACAAGCTTAAGCACCACTTACTACAAACCAGCGAGCAGTCTACATTATTGCAAACCACCTCATTTAGGATGACACCAATTTCTTGGCTGCCTTTGGTTCCTTGGATCCTATTTCATTTGCAAGGTGAGAGGGACGTGCTAGATGACATCAGCTGTTCTACTCCTTCCTTATTTTCCCTTCCCTCCTTGCCTCTGTCCGCTCTTTTGTTTCCTTCAAAAACATTGCTGAGCTCCAAGGCTAGACACATGGCTCAGCACTTAGTGCTTGCTTTTCTTGCAGACAACCTAGGTACAGTTCCCAGCACCCACATCAGGAGGCCACAACCTGAAAATCCAGTTCTAGGGGACCTGATACCCTCTTCTGGCCTCTGTTGGCACATGTACTCACCTATGCACATGATGCACATTCAAACAAGCATGAACACCTACACATATTGTTGAAATAAAAAAATGAAATAATACATTCATAGGAAAATTGATGGAAATAATGATATTAAGTGAAATAAGCCAAAATCATAAAGATAGATTATTACATACATTGTCTCATATACTATGTCTATATTAAACCTAGATATTGTATAAAAGTAGAGCACGATTTTTGTAGGGAAAAAGTGACTGAGGGGATCTGTATCTGTATATGAGAATAGTGGGGAAGGGAAGAAAGATAAATACATATTTTCTCTTACGTACAGAATCCATATAGATGGCAGGAAATCCAGAAGGGAGGCTATTTGCAGGGGGGAAGGGCCAGAAAAACACAAGGTGGGGGAGGAAGACAAGAAAATGAAGGGTGCGGATATGAGCAAAGTACAAAGCTACAATGTAGAAGAACGTCATAAAATATTAGTTTGTGTACTAACTAAAAAAAAAATCAATAAACTTTATATTGTTGAACCCTAGAGAAAAAGTACACTACATAATATGTGATAAACACTGTGCTAAAAACTGCCATGCTAATTTATTTATGTCCTAGAACAAGGTACAATTGTCACTAACAAATGAGTGTGTAGAAAGATGCTGAGGTGATATTACATCTTTTATGATCACATTTAGTACATGCACAAATGTGGCCAAGCCCATGCCTTCCATTGTCCACACTTAAGTGAACAGAATTCAGTGTGGCTTATAAGGAATATGGCAGAGTCTTCCTTACACCTGGGTTTATAGAATGGAAGACATGGGTTCTCTCCAATATTCACTAAGAATATCAATTATCTGTCTGCAAGTGTAAAAAGTTGACCATATACCACTATATTGATGAGTGTAAAATATTAAGAAATATTGCAGCCTTAGCTGAGCATGATAGGTTTAAGCCTATAATCTCAGGCATTCGGGAAGCTGAGGCAAAAGAATCACCTTGAGTTGCAGATCAGCCTGGACTATATAAAGTTGCAAGACTACACACACACACACACACACACACACACACACACACACACACACACTGTTGATGGGCCAAATGGCACTAATAACACACTGATTTAAGGAAGCCTACTTGGTGTCTACGAGTGAGGCTACCAGAACTGAATCTGGTAATGACTGGTACCTTCACCCTCACAATACTCACTCTTATGTGTGAGACATAATTCAGAATGTAGGCATTCCAACAAGTTCTATTTGTAAGGACTTGAGTTTCTGTAATCTTGAGACTCTTTCTGGACTTCTGAGAAGAGATTGCTAATTATTGCTGCATTTCCCTAGCGTGGACAATTCTTAAGAGTTAGTGTCTCATTCATAAGACAAACTGGTCTTGGTTACTAGTGAGACCTTCAAGATTCCAAGGGAATCAGTTTTGGCAAGCCAATTAGAAGTACAAACTCTATGCATAAGTCCCTGGCACATCTGTTAGGTTGGCTGTTTGTTTGTTTGTTCTTGGCACTGCCCAACTCTTGCAAGTTACTCCCAAAGAAGTAGCCATCCCTCAGATGGTTTCTCTGTTCAACTTCCTTTCCACAGATAAGAGGAACTTTAAGTGGAGCTGGGTTTTGCCATCCTTTGCTGAGCATTTGTGATAACTAGAGACTGTCAATCATCTGCACCCAAGTCAATTTGGCTCCACTGCACTCTTGTTTTGGATCACTTTCCACTACCCGAGGTTATTATACCCCGGCTTCTCATTACAGGTAATAGCACTCTTTCCAGCTTGCCTCGCTTGTATCTGCTCTTTCATGCCTATTTCATGGCACAGTTACTGGGGGAGAACAGCTGGCTTTGAAGTATAATGCTGACACCAACCAACACCTGCCTCTCACAGTAATACAACAGCTTTTACTTTGCACAGTTATAGGTTCTCATTCGGTAAAATGGCTTCATTTAGCTTATTTCAATAATTGCTTGAAATGTTACACACACACACACACACACACACACACACCCTACAGACATACTTCACATCTCCATAGGGTATTAAAATATGAGCATTGAACAAACTCATTCCTGGATACATTTTAACTTTTATGTATTTAGAAACTGGTTGCTTTCATCAACACTTACTACTTCCTCTCTCACTGGCCTACTCTCAGCAGTTAACGTGAATAACTCATTAAGAGGCACATTAAATCAACCAGACAGAGTACTTACTGCAGGTACACATGGTGTGTTCATTGAATTCATATGGTCACCAAGTTGTTCCTACTTCTTTGGAAATTCAGTTCTGGCAGGTGAATTATTTTTGTCCATCTTCACAGGACCCAGAGGTCAATAGACAGAAGCAGCTGGACCTGTGATGCCAACCCAGTGCGTGCATCTTCCACATGATCATGGCTCTTTCATATTGCTCAGGCTGCTGCAAACTGGAATGTGTGTCTTCGCCAGCTGTTACTCTATTTCATAAAATACCAGCAAACTACAAGTCTAGAACAAATTTCAGGATGAAACTCGAAAATTTAGGAAGAGCCTTTGTTTTGTTCTCCTGTTCTCACCTGGCCAGTATACGTGAGGTTTTTCTGCCTGTGGAGATCATGTGGAATATAAACTTCAACACTAACTCACACAGCCATTAACTTGATACAGTCCTTCCCTGAGACTCCAGTTCTCTCAGCCTGGACTTCTCCTTTCTTCCGCCTACTAATATACGCTTGAGGCTCCTCCAGAGTCATGGAGGATTTGGGAGGAAAGAGGTGGATACATTACTAGTAAACTGATAACGTCACATGTTGAGAGCTGTATGGTGTAAGTCACACTTAAGATTGATGGAGATCACTTCTGCCCTGTCACTGAGGTCTCCTATCCAGTCCACATTGATAATGGCAAATGTATTCTTTCAGGGCACTACTGTAAAGTCATACCCTTCCAGCTCCCTTCCACTAGAATGCTTCAATCCCTACCCTGCCATGTGGCCCATAGAATAGAACTGAAGACAAATTCAAGCCACAGCTTCCTTTTGTTTGGATCATTTCCAGCCCAGGGAAATTACATAAAGCCTTTTTTTCCATCAAACTCCGGGGAGTCCTCCTTCATGTTCTGCTGACTGGATCTAATCATCAGATTGTAATATGAAAGCATTACAGGAGTCTGAAGGGAGACACAACCTGCTGATCAGCTGCAATGAACTAGGCATGAGCAAGCCATAACATTCTACTGTGATAGCCATGCCATGTTGGGATTCACTTCTTAAAGTAGCTAATGTTACCCTGATACACATAGTATATAGGTGTTAGAAGGAGGGGATAGATGAGTATAGTTTGATATTATGTTTTAAAGACATATTAAGAAAACACATGGTGTACTGGGATGTATCTTTGTGATAGAGTGTTTGCCTAGAATACAGTAGACCCTGGGGTCAATATTCACCCCTGAAAAAAAAATCATACGCTATCCATCTTAGTAAATAACACTGAAGTGTGTGTGTGTGTGTGAAGGAAACAAACAAGTTCTAGAAGGATCAGCATTTAGTGTCCTGATAAATGCAGATTTTGGCTTATATTGGATTTTCTCTGAGAAGAAAATTTCTAGAATTACTAGTGAAATTAACACACAAACGAAATTGGATTGGCTTCCTGGGTAATTGCTTAGCTTAGACTCCTCCTTTTTCGTTCCTCATTTAGGTGAGAAAGAGAAGCGGGAAAACTTGGTGTTGCCCCGTTCATCAGTATCTCATCGCCATCTGATTATTGAGACTGATTCTTGAATTATGGTTTTGGCATAGCATCACATAAGAAAGCTACAAAGAATTTAAATAAAAATTCATAGAATGAAGTAGGCTAACACATCTATAAGGATAGGATAGGATGACAGCAAACCCCACTGACTTAGGGGTACTTTACTAGGATTATCTGCACCTCTGCTTTGCATGCATCACCCTGTTGGAGTCCACTCTGAGACTGGGCTATTGACCCGTCCACCCAGCTCTAATCTTCATGTCTTTGGCCAACTTTGGCCACCAAAGCAGAGTCACTGTCACAGTCACAATTGTAATTGGTGCCTCTCACCTCCTCTTAGCTACCACAGCAGCTGCCTACCTTCAGAATCCCCTGAGAAAACCACCACTGAGAATCTCAGAGATCTATCACGTGGGAGAGCTTGATTACTCTCCATCACACACCTGAGGGTGAAGTGTATCCAGACGGTGCCTCGGGTACCAGCTGCTACTTCCCAAGAGCTGTGCTGGCTTTCACACACAGCCCTTTCTTCTGTTTTCCATTTCACTATCCAAGCCTGCATCGGGCTTGACCTTACTTCCACATGCTTCTCTAGCCAGCGTTTTTATACTAAGATTACCCAATAATTCCTGTTACACCATCTAGCAGTATACAGATAAAATAGAAACAGAAATTTTGAACTTGCTGAGTTCTTATAAAACATGGAATGGTTATCGATAAGCTTGGCAGGGACACTAGAGTAATACTTTCAGTTTCTTGGTTTCTCCTTGGTTGTATCACGCAGATATTTTTCAGTGTTGCAGAACTCCAAAAATGTAAGGCTTTAGGTTTGGAGTGTGGTAATTGGATGCCCAGAGAGGTGCTTCATGGGAGATGGAAATGATTTTCTCTGGGAATGATGATGTTGGTGAGGGTAGAGGCCCCTTCCAGGAGAGTTAGGAAGTGGGGAAGGCTGGGGGAGGCAGCTGTTACCTGCGGGAGCTCGCCATGCCAACGACCTTGTCCCACCATGAGTTAGAACCCGACAGTAAGTTTACCTTCCATTTGAATCCATTACATAAACGTTTAAACGGCGCAGAAAAGCACAAGAGGAAGTCTAACTCCTATCCCACTGTGGATATGATTGCTTTCCCGTGTGGAACGTCACTCCCAGAAGCGTTGTACGCTAAGAAATGAGGACAGTGGAGGGTGAGCTAATGAGAAGACAGATGGTTGTATTTCTCTCAACCTGAGCTTCCCCCTGGCTGAGGTGTGTCTGCTCCACCCTCCATAGTAGCTCTGCTAACCTTATCCTCTTCTCAAAACACTTGCTCTTTCCCGCTCTTCTCTCTCCAACCTCGGGCTCCTGGCCAACTCACTGTTTCGCTTCTGTTAGCCTGTGAGTGTCTTCGGCTGTGACTCCTGGGACAAGTCACACCGCTGAGTGGTGGTATTCAGTCCAGCACTGCCCTCCCCTTCTCTTTCTCTTAGAAATACTCTCTTCCATGGACTTTGCTTTCCAGGGCAAACTCAGAGCCCTTGGTTGATTCTTTGAATGCTTCCAATGATGGAGCTGTTGTTTCCCACTGTGTGCTTCTTTCTTCCTAAATAACAATTCTTTTTGTTCTCCCCCTCCACCTATTTCCGCTCCTCCTCCTCCTCTGCCCTTCCTCCTCCCGACTTTCCTCCTCCTGCTCTCCTCCTCCCTCTCCTCCTCCCTCTCCTCCTCCCGACTTTCCTCCTCCTGCTCCCCCTTCTCCCTCTCCTCCTCCCAACTTTCCTCCTCCTGCTCCCCCTCCTCTCTCTCCTCCTCCCTCTCCTCCTCCCGACTTTCCTCCTCCTGCTCCCCCTCCTCCCTCTCCTCCTCCCGACTTTCCTCCTCCTGCTACCCCTCCTCCCTCTCCCCCTCCTCCCTCTCCTCCTCCTCCTCCCAACTTTCCTCCTCCTGCTCCCCCTCCTCCCTCTCCTCCTCCCGACTTTCCTCCTCCCTCTCCTCCTCCTCCCAACTTTCCTCCTCCTGCTCTCCTTCCTCCCTCTGCCCCTCCTCCCTCTCCTCCTCCTCCCTCTCCACCTCTTCCTTCTGATCCTGTTCCTCCCCTCCCCCTCCTGCTCCTTCTCTTCCTCCTCCTTCTTCTGTGTCCGGGTTTGAGCCCAGAGCTTTGCACATGCCAGGCAGGCAAACAGCCAATGAACTATTTCCTTTTGCTCTTCCCTCCCCCTCCCCCTCCCCCCCAGTAATTTTCAGTGACTCACTCACTTCTTTCTCTTCTGCTATTGTGAGACTGAGGCTGATGAACTTCAATTCCATCCTCCTTGACGGGATTAAATATAGATTTTTACCCCCACATTTAGCTGTGGTGATCATATTTACCCTGTGCTCAAATGAAAAAGCAAAAATGAAAATAAATGGAGCCTTCTTTGAAGACTTTCTTTGTCCTTGTGCCAACAAATATGAGTTACCTGTGTTCTTTTGAAATGACCATATTCTTTTATAGGTTCCATTTGATATATTCATGACATTTTAGCCTTAAATAATATCTAAGTGTTTCTCTCATTGGAAAATATAATATTTAGGGATAAACATCATGTTTGAATCCTACTTATATTTCTATCAACCTTGTTTCAGACCTTACTTTGTTTGTGGAATGCACAGTGCACTTAAAAATATTATGTGAAGACTGAATGATAACCCCACCCTCTTTGGGATTTTGTTATATTATTACTCTTAGAAGGTAGTATACCCCATCCCCTAAGCCTCAATAATCCAAGAATTCTCTGCATTGATTCCACAAGACTATTTTAATAGAGTGCACCCTGTATGTCAAGCCCTGTCTTAAATGATAAGGGCAGGTGGGGTGTATTCTAACTGGTCCAGAGTAAACACACGTATCTGTCCCTGGGGCTAGAGGAGGACTTAGTAGCTCTCCTAAACCCTGTTACCTGATCACTATGAAAAAGGAGAGGAGCAAACCTTAAAACAAAGGGCAGTGTCCATTGCATCCTGCCCACAGCCCATTTCTGGAGTAGGTGAAGCTGAAATTCCAGCTAGGTCCCATTAGGCTCCCCCTTCTCCTGTAGATTTCAACATAGAGTTCATGTGCCCAGCTTCAGAGACGGCTTTGCTGAGCTGCATGATGATGGAGCAAAGGGTCATTTTACTGTAGAAGCCTCATGCAAGTCTACCTGTCCATCACGCAGTGACTACAAAAGAGAGTCAAGTGAATAACCACCGTCACGGCTTCTCCTACGTTTCTGCCTCCATTTGGCTGTGTGATATTTCATTTATTTGTTGTTTTCATACCTAGCAGAGAACAGGGCAATGATTACAACAAGAAGCTGGTAACCTTAGGGGATTTGACTCCCAACCCTTTTTGGGCATCTCCTTTAAACCCAAAATAAATATTTTCTCATTTATCTTCCACTTTCAGCAGCGTTCTACAGTAAACAAGTTATTCAACAGCAGAACTCTGTCAAAAGCTTCTAATCCTTTATATATTTATTAATGGTCTATTTCTACCTCCGTGACTATTGATAATTGATGCTGCTTTTGAAGTGCTTATAAAATTGAATTATATTATTGATAATTATTTACTTCATGTATGTCTCCCCCACTGTGAAGTCCAAAGGATGGATGCCACATTCTATTCAGTATTGTTCCATCAATGACTGGCACTCAAAATGCCCAGGGAATGTTTATTCGATATATATATATATCGAATATACATGTGTGTGTGTGTGTGTGTGTGTGTGTGTGTTCTAACTAACCTCTCACCTATTGTAATAGTATTGAAAATTGTTTATCCTCCCCGACCTCTGGAATCTTTTAAGAGTCCTTGCTTCCACAATTAAATCAATTAAACCTGCTTCTCTAATGAGGGTTTTCTCTAACCAGGAGAAGGATTCGCTACCTTCTTGCAAACAGGAAACTGGCACTAGGAATTCCAGATGGTGGGAGCATGGCATTTTCCTACCAGTCCAGCACAAGACAGGCCTGAACACAGGAGTCTTTGAATTTCTGGCTACAGCTGATGAAATTCCTAGCTCGAGACCATGGGAGGCAGGATCTGATTGGGAAAGATGCTGTGAGTAGGAACGTATCACTTCCTTCACAGTTCAAGGTTAGGAGTCAGCGTGAACAAATAGAGAGGATGCTGGACTGGACACGTGGAGGGCGGGGTCCATCACTTGCATTGTCTTCTGCTCACACGCAGTACCTTGAGCGAGCCCTAAGCCTGTGAGCCTTGCTTCTTGCCTGTTTCCTGCATCCGCAACGCGAGACGACTGGCCTTGCTCTTCCTGCCCCGCAGAGTTGGTTGCAGGGTCGCCTGAGATGCAGAGAATAAAATCAGCCTTATGCTATGCATCGGCTTGACATTCTTCTTTCGATTAGTCCATTGACATCATAGGTCCCGGATTAGCAGCAGTGATTATGTGGTGTCCCAGTTTGTTGTAAGACAATGTTATTATCACTTAACTTTGCTCTTTGGAAAATTGGATTCCATCTAATTCAACAGTTCCAGGAAACAGATGCCACAGGTCCAAATGGTGTTAGTTCACTCTGTGATACTCTTGTACTGTGGAGGAGGCAGAAGATGCCAATGATATTGATGGATGTTGGAAGGCAGTGGACACCTTCACAGTGTTTCCTTCGGCTTGTGACCTGTAATAAGAAATTGGGCAGAAACACATGGATAGTAGTAACAGAAGGAAGGACATTTACCTTTAAAAAAAAGATGTACTTCCAACAGAGAGAGTGTGTTTGAACAAAGGAAAAGCAGAGCAACTCAAAGACAAGACAGAATGAAGCCTTTGGGTCATTTGCATGACACAGGCATCCTCCTGCACTCTGGCTGGTATATGTAGTTCTACATACAACTTCATACATAACATATCTCACTGGTATCTCTACCCAGGAGTATGCTTTAGTATTATAGTGAGCCACAAGTGACCTTCAGGGATACTCTAAAAAACCTGCCTGTACCAATGACTTTGGTCAATTACTGGTTTATTTTATATGCTGATAGTTAGGCACTGCTGTGAGACCTCCAGGGCCTCACTCTCTACCCTAAGCTCCTGCCTCATCGAAGGTAAGGTTGAGGGGAACGTGGGAAGCAGCCTCCTCCTCCTAGAATGGCTGTGCTTGGATTAGTTTGTGGATGAACCTAGCTTTACTGGGAAGTCATTGCTTTCAACAACCCATCCCCCTCAGCTTCTCTCTCACAGTTATGACCTGTCCATTAGCAGATGTGTATGGCGTACTCTAGGGTTTGCCTATGATGGCAGGTAGATGCAGACACTGCCTGGAAGGACCACAGCGTGTGGGAAGCCTGCTGCCTTTGACCCATCGTTTCTCTCACTTCCTTAGATACTTTGCCTTTGTGGGGCAGGAGCCACTCTGACCCCTGTGCTGCCCCCCTCTCTCAGAAAGCCTCTGGAAGTTTCTATTTCCCATTGTTTCGGAGTTTGGCAGACTTCACTCATTGATTTGTCTCTGTTAGAGCCTTTCATGCAAGACTATGTATGAATGTCTTGAATAATAGAATCTCAGAGTGGCAGTCACCAACGTGGAACATGGTTCTGAGTCAGCAACCTCTTCTTCCCTCAGGAAGTCCTCAAGTATGTAATTGCATTGCTCTTGTCTCAACCAGCAAGATGCTCATAATCAACTTAATCTCCTTGGCTATCAGAAAAAAGAAGTGATGTTTTCACTTTTTGATGACATAGAGTCCTTTGAACTGGAGAGAAGGAAAAATCCCCAGGAGGACAGGAGGGACAAGGTTTAATGCAAAGAAAGTGCAACTTATTTAAAGCTACCTAGACAGTAGGTGATTGCCAAGCTTCAAACATTTAAACATTTACCAAGTTGGTTACTTGGCACCATGCCCCATAAGCATGCAGATAATTGATTTCACCTTTAAGTCATGTGACCACATTGCCCTGACGTTTTGGCATCTGGCCAGACAGGCTCAGCATGTAATGCTTGTTTTCTTTGGGTCTTCCAATGTACTCACTGACTCACAAGTACAAATGATTTACAAGAAAGTTCTTGTCTTTCCTGTGAATTAATACAGGCTTCTATATGCTTCTCATCCCTGG
The DNA here is from genome assembly GCF_903995425.1 of Onychomys torridus. Lineage (NCBI taxonomy): Eukaryota > Metazoa > Chordata > Mammalia > Rodentia > Cricetidae > Onychomys > Onychomys torridus. Next base: position 19,820,993 of record NC_050465.1, read on the forward strand.
ATATAGGAACACCTTCGCTTTTGAAATCCAATAAGGACATTCTTCTTGGAGATAATTAAAAGCCTGCTCCCTCAGCCAACAAAACAGGTTATAATCAAAAAGTTCAATATAGAGGTCCGTCTTCAAAATTGATGAATCAGGTACAAAACCAGGATGCAGATATGGAAGATCAAAGTGGAAATTGCCTCTGCTAGACCCTTGAAGAGCAAATTGTTTTATTGACTTTTCCTCAACATTGGTCTTGTTCTGCCTTGTAGGGTTTTTTCCTTCTTTGCATTTACAGAAAAATAGAATCCAGTGACTTCTAAGGAAGGAAACAAAGACCTTTGACTAGCATAGTCTGTCTTGCTGGAGGCAGAGCCAACTTTGATGTTGTACTATTTAATTACAGTGGAGCCTTCCAAGGACTCCTAAGTAGAAGCAAGCTATGGCCTTTCTTTTCAGAACGCCACAGAGAGTGCGGGCAGACACATGGCTACATCGTGACCCTTCTGTAAACAGGAGCCTCAGATGTTGATGTCAGGAGGAAATGCTTGAGAGACCTTTGACCCTGCTCAGACATTAACCACTGGGTCTGGCAGGGATGCAGTGACTCTCTTTCTTGAGAATTTCTGGACTACACACCAGGCAAGGACAAGCCCCCTTTCGATACTTAATCAATTCGAAGAAAGCAAGCAGCCTCTTAGTTCTGTGAGATGAAGGGGGTCTCACAGTCAAAGGAACTGCTTCCTTCACTCCAAAGACACCCTTTCCTTTGGGCTGCGTGTGGTGTCTCCCATTTGCTGGCGCAAAGCAGAGATGAACTGTGACTGATCTGTATCCTCTCTGTTTCTCTCCCTCCCTTCTGATTAAATTCCTTTTTTGTATTTTCCATATTTAGTTACTACTTTTTTCGTTCTATTATTATTTTGTAACAAATCCTTATCACACGAGATCATGACATACTTGAGAGCTGAGAACCAATAGCATCATTAGGGAAGCCTGCTCTCCCAGCCCTTGAGATTACATGGGAATATTTTTTGCTTGAAAATAGCAACAGATAAATCTGAAGCTCTGCCTCCCAGAAGGAGCAGCACCATGCATTTTCTGGGTCCTCCTGGCTTTTATCAAGCTGTTGCTTCCCTCAAATAGTGATGAGCTCATAAATGTTTAGCAAATCACGGTAATGAATGTGGCGAGGGTAGAAATAGCCAGCATGTGTGTTTTTTTAATCATGCATCATTTAGTGCAAAGATGACTCTTGGATGTTTTGGCAAATTAATTTGTATTGCACTTTTGAGAAGGGAGAGAGCAGCTGGGCTGCAGTCGTCAGAGCTGTGCTGGCTAGAGCTGCTAATAAGGCGGCATGTCACTGCCCCCTGTGAGATCAGCAGTGGCACTGGAGATGGGACTTCTTTGCTGTTTCCCTAGAGGGTTTCAGGTGAAGCCCAATCCGCCATTCTCAGTGATTCCAGCTGATCGTGCCATGCAGGTCACCAGCTTGAGTGCAGCCCCAGATTGTTTCTCAGACGCACCTGCAAAGTGGACATCAGCAGCAATGCCGACGCTTTGCATTTTCATCAAATATATCCTCGTGGACAGTCATGCCAGCCAGACACCACCCTTGTCCTAGTTCATCTCCTGCACTTGATATTTTGTGTAATCCTTTGTGAAAGTCCTTACACAGCCGAAATGTTTCCTGTGGGTTGATGTAAAGACAGATGGTCTTGAGGAAAATTGCCCTTGGAAGAGATTTTACATTTGGGTTCTCTCCTAAGTTGGGGGGGGGGCATGGAATAAGAAGGAAAGAGAGGGAGATATGTTAGTGTGCATGTGGAAATATTAGAGTTTCTGGTCTTTGTCATTCTAGGGACCTCCAGAGTAATGGGGTTATACCCCAGCTCAGCCCGGTCTGTGGATGCTGCTGTTCTCCTCATTCTGTGGCTACATAATCCTTTTCTCTTGAATAGTGGCAGGAATAATACAACTATCCTAGGCAAAGCTTCTCGCCCCTCATTTCCCCTAGGCCTGCCTCTTCTGTAATGCTCAGTTCTCAGAACTGTCCTCGCTCCTCTGCTCAGAGAGCAGAAATGTGGGAGCAGACGTCTGAGACAAACCAGGAGGTTTTCACTAGCAGATGGGAACCAGGTCAGGAAAATGCCTATTGTAAAAATCGTTTCTATGCCCACAGTCTTTGAATGTATTTCTTCCCAAAATACCCAAGTAAAGAATACTGATTTCTGCCACTTGGGGGAGCTGTGGCACACCAGGCGTGGACTAGGCCTCTGTGTAATTGTGGGTGGTTTGGTTGAGAGATGTCAGTATGTCTACTGAGACCTTTAAAACGTGAGTCAGTGGCAGGCAACAGAAAGATTTAGGGAGAATAAAGGCTTCTCATGTTATTTACCAGTAAAATATTTGAGTAGAAGGATTGATGTAGAGCTCTTTATCTTCATGTGTCGTCAACATTTGAGAGAATTTGTACTTTAAGCATGAGTTATTTGGTACTGAGTTATTTTGTTGCCAAACAGTAAATGGCAGCATGTGCTGTATGATCGGTTTATTACACCAGCTTTGTGAACAGTAGCGGGTGAGGGTGGGATGGGATTGTAATGTGCTCAAGGCTCACATCCATAGACCACAGACGGCTTAGTGTGCCTAAGAACTTTATCCATATTAACTAATTTTTATCACAACTGTACTGTGTACGACCATCTGTCACTCCATTTCCTATGTAAGGCAGTGGTTTTCAATCTTTCTAATGCTGTGACCCCTTAATGTAGCTCCTCATATTGCGGTGATCCCCCAACCATAAAATTATTTTTGTTGCTGCTTTATAACTATCTTTGCTACTGTTATAAAACATAATGTAAATGTATGATATACAGATGGTCTTAGGTGACCCCTACAAGAAAGGGCCATTTGACCCCAAAAGGGGTTGCAGCCCACAGGTTGAGAACCACTGGTGTAAGAAACAGCAGCACAAACCAGCTAAGAGGCTAGCCTAAGGTAACTGTGCTAGTGAACGGCAAAGTCGGGATTCAGACAGAAGCATGCTTCAGAGATTACATTCTTAACCACTGCTGACATTATCAATACTGGAGCCATCTCCTATTACCAAAATACTGTTTGGATTGCATTCTAGGAGAACTTAACTCTTTATACTTTCCTCCCCATCGCCTCACTGATGTAGATTACTGAAACTGGAATACCTATTTTGCACATGACTGAGTCCCAGATGCCTTGATAAGGGCTCTAGCAGTTATCAGGAAAGGCATTTAACTTTAGCTGACACCATCAGCCTTACTGAGGCTGTCAGCTCTAGCTTTACGTCACCAAGAGAAAGGAGTTCTTTGAAGAACAAGAGAGCAATAGTCAATGAGCGCAGAGGTCACAGCTACGGGGTACAGCTAACTCATGAGATCTGGCTCATTTTGTGCTCACCTTTACTAATTTATACCTGCCCATCAGGGGTCATGAGCTTTGCAACATGATGAGGTGACGTGAGCTTAGTTCCAAGTCAGTTGCATTGACTGAGCACAACCTGCACCTAGCTACATTGCCTTTAATAAATGGCCAAACAGAACTTACCCTCGGGCTGCCTTTGCTAGGCTCTCAGCCAGTTTACCACCTCTGCTACACATTTATCTCTATTAGTAGCACCGATTGGAAAGTTGCCACTGGCTTCTGATGTCAGATAATGTGCCATCCAGCTACACATTAATAAATAAAGACAGACAGTAGAATCACAGGTTTTGGTCTATCTGGGGCAGACAGACTATGACTGTAGGGATATCTGGTTCCTGAACAAATCGAAGCAGTAGCCATAGAATTCCGATTAGTGATTCAAATCTGGGCAACTGCTATTTTATGCTTAGTACTGTGTGGGATAAACACAAAGGGAATAAACAGAATATCAGTCTTAACACTCCTTCTAGATTTGCAGGAGAAAAGTAGTTCAGTGGAAATGGCTCAAGAAAAAGGACATGGACACATGTGAGATTTGAGCTGTGCAGTTCAGGTAGTGAGAATCAATGACTCAGGCCTAAAGCAGACAGCAAATGTAGCTGCCTCAGCATCTCTATCATCCATTTTGAAATACAAGATGCTAGTCCATACCTGCCATGGTCGAGGTTTTGAAATAAAGCATGTCTGCTAAGATTAAGTACTAAACTGGCTGGTATTATTTTGCCATGCTGACTGTGGATTCATAGATGTTCAATTGGCCGTTTGAATCAGCTCTGAGAGCTATGATGAGACTTTTGAGTGTCTTTGTTACTAGCTGTGAAGCTTGGGTCATTTTCCCCCTTCCACAGTGCTCAACAGCATAGCACAGTTCAGTTGAATAAAGCAACCAATCAGTCAATCAATCAATCATTCATTCATTCATTCATTCACTCCTTCATTCTTTAGAAGTTGTTGGCAGGTGCTAGATTCTGTGCTATAGTTAAGAGATATCTCAAGCTTTGTGTAGAAAAAACATAGATTTGGGTGTCAGGATATCTGGATTATAATCCTGGATGAAATTCCATTTACCCACCTTGGCTTTGATTCCAAATTTATCAATAAAAACTTGGCTCCATCTGTTGTGCGTAACTCGGCTTTGTGATATTCTACAAAGATTGTGGTATTCTCTTTCTCAAGGTTGTGTTGGGACATTTTAGAACAATGGTTCTGAACCTAGACAATTCTTCCCCTTATAAATGTTTAGTAATGTCCAGAAATAATGTGGGAGTGGGGGTAGTGCTTGCTAGGGTCATCTAGTGGAGGAGCTCAAGGATACTGTCAAATGTCCCACAACATTCAAAACAGTCACCTTGAACAGCTAGTAATCCATAGTTTCAGCAGAACTCAGGTGCAGGAACACTACCTGCCATAGATGAGGTAAATGATGTCAAGCTCATAAGAGTCTGGATCCTGTAATCCCCTAGAATGCATAGGTTTGGCCAGCAAGAAACGGATACACACAGACTTTACTTCTTATTACTGGGTTTAAATTATACCTTAATTCTCTTACTGTGGTTCTCTGATAATTAAGAGATCACTCCAAACATCTAGTCTATTTTTCTCATTCTCTTCAGGTCAAAATTTACCTGTGTGTCTCTTAACAGCTCCAGGAGGAGGGTAGCAGAGGTCCAGTCTGCCGTCACCCTTGGGCTTGCTTGTCTGCAACTATGACTATCTCTTCACTGGCTTTCAGGCCCTGGTTCTTATCCATGCCCTCCTTCCCCGGCGTGCTGTAACTGTCAGCTCCTAGGTCTTGTCACATCTGCAGTGTGACCCTTCTGGCTTACTTCCTCAGCCACTGTGTCCCCACTTCTGGGTCCCCAGAAGTTTTCAAGCTTACTCTGTAAACCCTCTGGTTCTGAGTTCATGTTAGGATTCTCTCGGCCACTGTCTACACCCAACCTGCCATCACTACCTGCAATTCTCGTCTGTGCTAAAGAAGGTTTTTAAAAGAGGTTCTGTGCCTGCCTCCAATAAAGACCTGGGCAGACAGTCACAGCTTCCTCCGCCTTCAAACCCCTGTTTACAGACACAGCTTGCTCAGCTCCCTCTATGGTTATATTCTCTAAACTTTCTCCCTGCCAGCAGGTTGAAATTTATTTCTTTTTAAAAGTAAAGAATGACTTCTAAGTAATCTGACATTCTATAATCTTGTTGTGTATAGTATAAATCAATGCTCTTATTTTTTAAATTGAAATTGCCATTTCTATAAATGCTTTACTCTTTGAAAGACCATGGCCCTTGGCATAGAAAAACACTGTGTTTTAAGTTATTAACTTTGCCATGAATTTGAGAATCCTAAATATAAGAACTGGCTCTTTGTAATCCAGCTATGTCTGGCTTCCCCTTGTGATGGGAATGCCACTGACTTGATGGGTTTCAGGAGTAAAATAATTTAAAGGTACCCTAAAAGGGGACCTGATATTTACAGAAGGTGAGCAGGAAGGGAGGGAGGAAGGGAATAGTAAGGGAAGAGCTAGGTGATGTCCCTTCTTGTCCTGTGGGGCAATGACTTGAGTGTGAGAAAGCTGGGGACTGGAGTATGTGTTTACTAGTCTTAGATTAGCTACTCTGATATTAAAATATCAACTTCTTCTCTAAATTATGATGGGAGTAGAGGCCTCTGGAATTCTCACACGGAAGGAAATCCACATTCAATTTTCCTTTAAACCCGGTGATAAGAGGAAAATGGGATTGGATAACTGAAAATACTTTATGTAGGCATTTGTCTAGGCACTACCTAGATATTACTCAAACTCAGAGTAATTGCTTCAGGACATATAGACATTTTCAGAGATAGGGAAAGTATGCCCGAATGGGACAAATCATGAATTTAAGTAACAAATTAAGGGACTGAAAAATCAAATCTTTCATCTTGTTGCCTATCATTTATCTATCATCCATCTCTTATCTGTCATTTATCTATCTATCTATCTATCTATCTATCTATCTATCTATCTATCTATCTATCATCTTTCAATCTGTCATCTATGTATCTTGGATATCTTTACTTATCTATCTTTGATATATCATCTACTTATCTATCATCTAATTTTTGGTATGGCTGATTATTTCTGTAATTATTTAGGAGACTAAGCTTTGATTTCCCAAGATGCAAGGTGGGAGCTCATCTAAAAAGCATTGTACTTTGTCATTAATTCACCCATCAAACAATGTAACTTAGTCCAATGTCTAGATGAGGTCCTGGTCCTTCTGGGCTTATTAGCTAAGTATATGACTTTGAAAAAGACAATTGTTAAGTATAGCTTAACTTTCTCATTTTTACAAAGACCCTCTTTATCATTATATTTTATAGGCTCAAAATCTGTACATTTTCCCCAAGGCACACCTGCATACACAGCTTTCTCAGAATCTAATGTGCACATGAATGTATTTCCTGCATTTAATGATTAAACTTATTGATAACTAAATACGCAGTCATCTTAATTTTACTTATGTTGTCTTATTTAGGAATCACTACTTGATAAAGTTTGTAGCAAATTACAACCACTTATCTAGTGGATGTGAGTCATTGGTATCCCTTGATATAAAATCCATTTGAGCTACAAATAACCTTTCCATATTTTGAATAAAGTACAAACTATCACAAGTAAATTTTTATTCAAATTATTCCAAATGAAGAAAATATACCAGCTGAAAACAATCTAAAACCAACCCTTTCCCCCCATTTCTTTTTATGTAATTTTCCATGTTTGGGCAAAATTTAATCAATGGAGGGTCAGAATGAAACCTTTGTCTGGTGGGTCAGGCTTTTGATTAAAGACCAACTAGGGATCTTTTGAGTCAGGACAACATTCTGAGAATGTTGAGTATTCAGTCACATTGCATTATGGATATTTCTTTATTTGAAGATATGTAAACAATGAGATTTTCGATTCAAAGTGTTACACTCTGGTTGGAGCTAACATTTTCAGTTAAGGAGCTCTTGGAGGATGCATTCCTATGAGTGCTACTATAGGATCCCAAGGAAAAAAAAATCACTTACACCTTCCCCCTGAAGTCACGTGAGAATACACAAGGCATTATCTGGCTCTCCTGGTGCTTGTATTACTGCCTTCCTTAGAAAGTGCACTATCTCAATGACAATGTTAAAGGCTAGCCACCTGGGTTCACATGTTCACATCTCCCTTTGAAGCAGAATGACTGGAAACTCTTCTAACAACTGCCTTCAAGGCTCATTCACCCGCAACGTTCTGGTTTAAGAAAAGATTTTACTTGCATCCTGGACTCCAGAAGGAATTTGTGCTGTGTCTAAGAGAGTGTACATTCACCCATGGATGTGAAAAGAAAGCATAGTACAGAAGGAGTGATATGAATTTCCTTTTTAATCACATGTCAGTCTGAGAGGTTTTCTCTCAGTAAAGGTGAGCTGTGATCCCAATCTGCCTCTGTATTAGCTCATTACCGGGTATAGAGTAAGACATACACTTCTCCCATTTTTCTTTGCCAAAGAGTGTATTTGATGAAAATGAAGATGGGCTTCAAACAGTTTCTGTTGCTGCTGGTCAGCATACACTAGTAGGTTTTTCTGTGAACATAAGCCAGCTAGGCCTTTTGCCATTTAAAAATCCACATGCATTAAGGATGGATGAATAAATAAAAATCACTGTGTTGTATGCCACTGTCCTCTGAAATTTCATCTGCAGCAGATAGCATTTCTGTTATTACAGATTCAATATTAGCTGATGTCACAGCTAGATCCTATCACACAGCAGCCATTGTAGAGGTGAGAAGTATAATACTTGGCTGTATCTCTTAGATTCACCTGCTTTACATAGCCCGTTATTACTCAGGTCTCTGAAAGCCTCAGTATTCAGAAAAATGAACACAATCTGCACTCATCTTTTGAGCTAATACTGCTTAATCTATAGAAGGATCTGCCTGCCAATTTCACATCATCTAAATGCTCAATTATTCAAGCAAAACACAGGACAAAGTCTACGGCTCATTTGGAGCATATTGGGATCTGTTTAATGAAGAAAGGCACTTGGGGCAGCGTATTCATGGATAAGGAAAGTTAATAAACGATAGAGACAATCATGATTTCTGTGGAAGCTACATCACTTGCAGGTTACTTATCACTGCTTCCCACTGAGGTTTACCCAGCAAGATAAACCCAGCTACTGACTTTTGTTTTGCAACGGCCTGTCATGATAGAGCATGATGAAGATGTACCAAAGCACTCTCCACCCCTGTAGGTCAAAATATTCTAATACTTTGTATTTATGTATCACCTGCCTCCAGGGACCTCATGGTGCCGACACACAACATCACTCCCCGATTACATTTTTCACAAGTCCCTGCAGCGATTAGGTGGCTGCTGTGCAAATCCAACCAGGACAACATGCTCTGAGTGAGGAAGCAGAAAGGCACTTGGAAATCTGGCCCTGTGTGTGAGTTTTAAGTGTCAGGCTGCATGATAAATTAAAAGCAAGGAGGCTTGGGTTGGCTGCTTGAAAAGACTTTGTCTTCAGAGCAATATTAAATGATAAAATGAGGTTCAAGGATAGAGTGGGCACAGTTGGTAACCACAAAAGTATCTGGGCATTGTGGATAATTTTTAGGAAATAAATTAAGACTCGTTATCAGAGATGGATCAATGGACTGTTGGTTCCGTGTAAACACTGCTTGTCTCTCCCATGTGTCAATGGCTCATCCCTACAGCATGAAAGAACTGTGCTTATTTACAATGTATGTTCTGGCATAGCACTATGTTATAGGAGGGAATTGTAGCAGAGGCAGGAGAAATTTGTGGCCCATGGAATACCATGCACATCCAAGCTATCTGAGACCTGGCAAACCTCCCAGTTCTACAATTTAACACACTTAGTGGGGGGTAATAGAATATACCTCTATATCAAAGGGACGTGTGTTGAATCTTTCTCATGGTACATTCTGGATGTAAGCATCAATGTTTTCACTGGCTGTGCTATGGAGTGTATGGAGTTTTGAGAATCCAGAAAAATTAAACAACAACCAACGAGGCTTTGACTTCCTTTCTAACAGTAACGCCCCCAGTAGAGAAATGTATTTATTGCAAACTAATGTTAGTAATGTCTCCTTCCCCACCCTAGCTCTCCTGGCCTCTTTCTGCCACTTGCAGGCACAATGGTGCTCATCTCTTTTGCATATGTATGAATACCAGTCTAACCTTTACTAGTAACTGGAATTGGAATAGGGCTATGTATTGAATGCTTTGCCAGTATGTTGCCAATACTGCTAGAATGTAGAAAAGAAAAACAGACCATAATTGTAGGTCATCATGAATTTCAGTTGTTTTTCTTTTACGTAAAATAAATGAAAGTACTACAGACCCAGAACAACTTAGACCTAGGGACCCTTCAGCTAGGCCTCTTTAGAAAGTTGGTTACTTTGCTTTCCATGGACAGGAGTTCCTTGGGGGACACAAGAACAGGTTTACCCACTTCTAGTGATTTCCTGTGTCTTTCCCCAGTCTCCTCTCAGTCTAATAACAAGGGACGTTTATTTGAGGTGCATAGAAAGAGCTTGAGTTTCTGGGCTGCGTCTCTCAGGGGTGCTAGTGATATTCCCACCTAATGATAATGAGTCAGGGTTGGATTGGGCCTTGGTGTGAGGCAAGCTGGACATCCATATCTGTGCTTTTTCCCTGAAAGTATTTGATGTGGGCCTGTGCAGACAGGGTTCAATAATTTTCAGCTACCAGCTCCACTTCTAACAACACATTCTCTTACTTGTGTTTTTGACTATAGAAACACATTTTTTTATTTTGGATGACTACAAAGAGTTAGTCCTCCTATTAAAACCTAAAGGCCAAAATCCAGCTTACATTGCAGTTTTTTAATCTTCTCAATTTTTTTTGTAGAGACAAAAATGCCAAAGGCAGCACACATGCATTCAGTCAAGGAGATAATTTTGGCAATTATGGTCCACATAAATGGATAAGGCAATTAGGAAAGGTGCCAGTAGGGATGCTTTATATGCTCGTGGCAAAATTGTGTTCAGGGATGTTATAAAAAAAAAAAACAACCCACAAAACAAAACAAAAAAAACCCCAAACAACAACAACAACAAAAAACCCTGATTGCCCCTGGCCTTCTGTAATCCCTGCTTCTTGGCAACTATTTTCATATCCTAATTTTTTCATCAACTTTCCCATTCACTATATATGGCAAACTTGAGCTTGTTCATGGCCGGGATTAGTGGAACTTTGAGATGAGTGTGTTGGGTGGGTGGCTGCAACCTTGGAGCATTAGTGTAACTCACAGACACTACCATGGACAGGTCTCATAACATACACTTCTCTTCTGCTGAGTAACATGTATCTTAGGACAGGAGTAGAAACAAGAAAACAAGAAATGCAAGACACTGAGAACTTGAGAGAAGGAAGTAGGGTCACTTAAGACATAAGAGGCACAGCTGGCTCTGGATGTGCTATAAAAATGATTAATCCATGAAAGTAGGAGAAAGTGAGGAGGGATCGGGTGGGAGAAATGCCCAAAATCCATTTGTTAAAACATAGTCACTGGCAAATTTTTAATTAAGGATGAACTTGACACAGTAATACCAACTTATAAGCTGTATAATGGGTATTCAGAATTATTTCTTAACATGGAATCCCCAGAGCAAGGTGTCTGGGTCAGAGGGTATCACTGATTTAATTAATTTTGATAACACAACTTGATATTTAAGTTATCACTTAGCACAATTGAATTGGATAGGGTCCCTGTCACATACAAGAGGCTGTGTGATTTTGAGAAAAAATGACTATCTGGTTGTCATTTTAATTTTCTCATCTTTGCAATAAAAATGGGTTTTCTGCTCCAGGTAAGGTGAGGTGAGGCTAGGCCAGGTCAGATGAGGTGTTAATCTAGATCCAACCAGAAGTGACAGTGAGTTCATGTTACATGGGACCCCTGCAAGTATCTGCAGTTTATCATTATTATTATTATTATTATTGTTGTTGTTGTTGTTGTTATTAATAATAAAACCTTACTTGCTGAAGTATTATCTTACTACTGTAATTTTAATTTATATTAGTATTAGTGGAATCCAATTATTTTCAGAATGCCTGTAGCCCTTATGTCCTCTTTTTATTGCAAATATTGACCTCTGTGTGTGTGCGAGTGTGCATGAGTGTATATGCACGCTTATGTGTGTATGAGTATGTGTGTGTGTATGTGCATGCGAGCATGTATGTGTGTGTATGTGTGTGTGTAGACACATACAGTCCATGCCAGGATGCATGTGGGAAATTAAAGGACAATTTACGGGAGTCTGTTCTCTCCTTCTGCTGTGGGACTGAGGGATTGAACTCAGGTTCATCAGGCTTGGCAGCAAGCACATTTATCCAGCTGAGCCATCTCATGATCCCTGTATTTTCTCTTTTAAAATGATTTATTTAGATCAATCAGTTAGGGATGGATACCACAGGATCACACATCCTCTGTGTTTGGATCATTTGTAGGTTTCTGGAATAGTCTCTATCTGTTGCAAAGAGAAGTGTCTTTGTTGAGGAATGATAACTACACTTGTCTGTGGGTGATAAAGTAGAGGTTGTAGGTTCTCCTCTGAGATTCATGACCTCACTAGACCAGAGAAATTGGCGAGGTTTTGATTTCCCTCTTGTTAAGTGGGAAATCATGTATATTGTTATTATGCACAACATAATACATATATATGTATATATACAATATATTGTTTATAATAACAATACACATGATTTATATTAATATACAGTTACATATTATTATATGTGGCATATAATATATATAATGGTTAATATATTGAGTATGTATAATATATAATAATTTGTATATAATATCAATTAGAGAAAAAGAGTCCAGAGACCACAAAGAGTCCAGAGAAAGAGCAAGGTGGGGAAGCATACATTGGAGGGTTCCAGGGAGGTAGGGAAAGGGGAAAAATGATGCAATTATATTTTAATTTCAAAAACTAAGAAAGTGGTTTATTTAGGTTTTATGTCCATGTAGCTATATTAGAATCCTAACATTTTGAGGCGGCCCTCCTGTTAGGTACTGAGTGGCACAGTTAGTGCATATAAAGACATCCAGCAAAAAAGACTTTTAATGCAGAAAATATTTTGTATTGTAGACCTATCCCAGGGTTCTGTTCTATTTCCTTAATTTTTTTCGATTTTAAGTCAATTCCTTTGGGTTTTATAGAAATAGAATGATTTGGGATGGACATAAAGTTGTGATTTTGTCACATTAAAAAAAAAAAAAAAACTTTTAAAGATCATTTAAAATCCGTTAGGAGACCCTGGTCATCCATTGGTTCCTCCAGCTGTTTCAAACTTAGTTTGTGATCAGCTAATGACTATTCTGTCATGACAGACCGATGTGAGATGTATATAAAGTGGCTGTTCTTTTCTTTTCAGAAGATGAAATAATTTTTTTTTTTGCTTGCTTGATCATATCACCATAGAATTTGGTAAGAGAGAAAGAGTTTGTGGCCAACTGCTTTCCCCTGGTCCCTAGAGACAGGCCACTTCAATCAGAGTCTCCATCTCCTGCCGATACACACGGTGAAGCATATTTTTTTTTCCACACTCAATTCTCCAGGCAAGATTATTTTGGAGACACATTGCTGTCTTAAAAGAAGAGAACAAAGGATGAATGCATGAGAAGTTAAAGAAGGTTCCGAGAAATGTGATCCTGGGAGCTTGGCCTTGCTCTGGCTGAGACCAGGCACTGGGTTCTGAGAGTAAAAGTGAGCATTGCTGTGTTCATAGAATATGCAGTGCTGGCAAATCATAATGTGAAGGTCAAGGATTGGTGGAGAAGGCATGAGACCCTGAAAAATTAAACAGTGCGAAATGTGACCAAAGCTGAGCAAGTCTTTACTTCTGACTTACCATAAAGCATCCGCACAGGCCATTGGGATTTGGAGCCTCTTTTGGCTCCTTCTCCATCTGAAGCTCTTGCCCTCCTCCTTCAGTCCTTCAGTGAACTTGAAGCAGTTGCTGAAGCTGAGTCACAAGGTGACTCTAATGTTTAGCATCGTTGACATTTCAAAGGACTGCTCAAAAGAGCTCCTCTATCTGCTTTACTGTGACCTTATGAAAAGAGTTAAGGGATTTTGTCTTCTCTTCATTTTTATGAAGGATAGTGTGTAAGAAGGATTACTGATACTAATTCCTTAAATGTTGAGGAGTGAAGTCTTCCAGTCCTGGCCTTTTTTAGTTGGGGTGTGTGTGGATCACTTCCTCAATTTCTTTATAAATTATTAGCTGACTATGATGATATATTTCTTCATAATTCAGTCTTGATAGGTTGTATGTTTTAGGAAATATTTTTTTCTAGGCTATCCTTCTGTGGGTATACAACTATTCATTTTAGTCTCAGCATTATACTGATATCAAAGCCAGATGAAGACACTACAAGGAACATCAATAATCGGATAAACATAGGTCCAAAAATCCTTAGCAAAATGCTAGCAAACTAAATTTTACAATGCACTAGATGGATCATACCCTGTAACTAGGTGGGATTTATTCCATGATCTAAAGTTAGCTTAGCATAAACAAATCAATTAATGTGACACACCCCAGGCCATGTTAATAAAATGAAAGGGGAAAACCACATACACAAAAAGTATTTGATAAAACACAATACCTTTTGTGTTAGAGACTGAAACTCCAGCAGAACAGATCTATTAGGAATTTTCCTGAGTGTAATACAGGCTTTAGATGAGAAAACCACAGCTACCACCATGATGAATAGATTAAGTCTGAGATGTTGTTCACTAAAGTCAGATCCGAGGCTAGGATACCCATGATCAGTATCTCTACCTGATACCTACAGACATCCTGTTCAGAACAGCACAAGATAAAAAGTTTGTAACAGGGAACAGAGGGAGAAGGAAAATTTTCTGTTTTCAGATGACAATATTTTCTTTGCAGGAAAATCCAGCCTATATGCAATAACAAATATAGTAATGTTGTAGTATACAAAATTAACATATAAAATCAGTTTTGTTTTTACCATCTAATAATGATCCAAGAAAGAAATTAATAAATATCCCAGTTACAGTATCATAAAAATAATACCTAGAATAGACTTAACAAAGGAGGTGAAACAACTCTACCCTATGAAATCTTAATGAGTGAAATTAATGAACATGAAAATAAATAGGATGATACCAGTGCTAATGAAATAGAAGATTTAATACTGTTAAAATTGACAGGTTGTCCACTGCAGTCTACAGACTATATAGAATTCTCATCAAAATCCCAAATGATACTGTTATTTAAATAGAAAAAGAAAATCCAGGAGAAAACTCTCATGATATTTGTTGTGAAAATAATTTCATGCACATGGTACCCAAAAGAAACAACAAAAGCAAAACTAGACAAGCATGTCTAAACCAAGCTACTTCCTTTGTACAGCAGAGGAAACAACTTAGAGATGGCAGAAAATATTTGCACCTAATATATTAAAAATGTCTACAATTTAGTAGTGACTAAAAGAAGGAATGATTTGGCTAACCAGGATATTAGAAGATGTTTGACATCACTCATCGTGAGGGCAATGTAAATTAAAACTACAATGACATCGTTATACATTAGTCAGGATGACTGTTAATGTACTGTAAGTACGGGTGACTGCGAAGCTGTGGAACCCTTGTGCTGTGTTAGAGGGAATGTAAAACAGTACACTTACTGTGGAAAATAGTGCAAAATTTTCTACCAGTTCAAAGCAGAACTGTAGTTTCATTCAGCAATTCCATTGTTTTCTATATATCCAAAAGGGTTGAAATTTGGGTTCTTAAGAGGTATCAGTACTAATATTCACTATAGTCAAGACACAGAAACAAACTAAATGTCCACTAATGGATGAAAACACATATGCATATAAACATTTACACACACACACACACACACACACACACACACATACACACATAAATGTATATATATACATATATGTATATCAGGTGTTATATACATATACAATGGAATGTCACTTGGTCTTAGAAAGGAAAGGAATCCTGTAGTACATGACAACATGAATGAACTTGGAGAACATATGCTAAGTAAAATAAGCCAGCTGCAGAAGCATAAATCCTGCTTGACTCCACTTATATATAAGTATGGCAGGTGGCTGAACTAACCAAAACATAGCTGAATGATGGCTGCCAGTAACTGAAAGCAGAACTATGCAGTTGTTACTCAGCTGGATATCGAGTAACACCAGATGAATACCTTCTGGAGATGTGCTACATAGCTGTTTCCCAATAGTTAAAAACACTGTATTGTGCACTGAAAATTTGGTAGGGTCAGTATTATTAACTATATTTAATAGCAATAAAAAGAAAGAAAATTTACCTAGAAAAATTTAAATATGTTACATAATCTATAAGTAGGTAAGCATAAAGGATATTATTGGGTCAAATGATAAATTTTAAGTAAGGATATTGAGTTACATAAAAAAATTAGATATTTTCTATGTTTTTGTTTTTGTAATTGTATGGTTGTTTAAGATAATGGACAATGTTCTTAATCTTAGGGCATGATATCTGTGGTTCCTTCACAAGTGCCAAGTATTTCAGAATACGTAAATGTATATGAGAATGTGTGCATGTAACAACAATGTAGAATATTAGACAAGGCAAAAGGTTAATACTTACTGAATTTGCATAACAGGTACATTAGAGTTCTATATACCATTCATGCAATTTTAATGTGTTTTTGAAATTATATTTAAATAAAGAGCAAAATGTAAAAGAAATATGCATGGTAAAGATCTTTCCATTCTCTGTTATTAAAAGCCTGCAAGTAAGCACGTGTGGATTTTTGAGCAAGGGGTGAAAAAATAATCAAATAAGACTAAATTCATTAAACTGAATACACCTTATTTGGGATTCAGAATTTAATGTGTTGGCTTAATCACTTGATGGAGGCATGGGTGATTTGTTGGATTGGTTGATCTAAAGGCACACATGAAGTTGGCTTACAGCTAGTGAGGTTAAAGAGCTTGAGACACCTCCCATGAGTTCTAAAGAGAGAGGAGATTTGGTGCATTAGAAATGGGAATGCTGGTTAGGCATATTTGTGTGCATTCTGTTCTCCCTGCCCCCTAGTCACACCCTCTGGGAAAGCATGGCAACACTCCCACCACCACCCTCAAAGACCCCTGAGTCACCAGTTCTCTTAGGCTAGGTATAATTTAGGGGCATTTCAATACAATTGGGTTTCTGGTCTCAATGGGGATAATGTCATGTGAAATTATAGGGAACAGGTGGTGATGTAATTACTACAATGAAATCACGTTTAAAATGCTAATTCGAGGATTTTGACCCACAGGAATCTCTGGCAAATGGTTCCTTAGGAAGGAAATAGATGGGCAGCCTAGTGGAATGCTTCTTGAAATGCAGAGGCACAAAAAAACATCAGGTTGGCTAGGAAGAAGATGAATTTGAGTTGTCTCACAAGGGATTTACAGCCTCCTGTCTAGTTCTCCAACCAGGGACAGTGCACTGTCCCCTTGTCCCCTGGAGTTAAGAAGGGATGTCATGTCTTAATGGGTAGCACATTCCCAAGCCTTCTTCAAATGTTCCAGTGACCATCTACCATGTTGATTATATCCAGGTTTTCTAGTGTTTTTTTCTGACTCTGATCTTAAGATCACAGCCCCCAAATGCCACTGTGACCTATGCTACGGTAAGTGAAAATGATGGCTAATGATTTAGGCTCCAGAGGGAAAGGAGCAAATGAACATTACTCTGTCCTAATACAGTATCTTTATTTTAAGATATTGTATAACTTCTGCATAGCATGAATCTTAAAAAGTTCTTATTAATAAAATCAAACCTGAGGCCAGTTATTGGGGTGAATAATGGAAGACCAGAGACACAGAACAAGTCACAGCTACCTCACCTTGCTAGTTCCTCAGGTGATTCTGTTTCTTCAGGCTGGAAGCCTGGAAGTCCTCATCCAGAATGGGTCTCAGCTGAACTGCTGCTAGAAGCCTGAAAGCTTAACCAGCCAAATGCTTCACTAGCTCTGGTGCCTGGTTTTCTCGACTTATATATCTTTCTGTTCTCTGCCATCACTCCCTGAGATTAAAGGTTCTCTTTCTGGGATTAAAGGTGTGAGTCACCATCATGGCTGGCTGTTTCCAATGTGGCCTTGAACTCACAGAGATCCGCCTGGCTCTGCTTCCCAAGTGCTGGGATTGAAGAAAGGCATGTGCTACCACTGCCTATCCTCATGTTTAATATTGTGACTGTCCTGTTCTCTGACCCCAGATAAGTTTATTTCAGGGAACACACAATATTTCAGGGAACACAATACAACCACACTGCTGTGTTAAGGACACACACTTTTTATTTGGATAAAGAGGGACAGAAGTAGAGACAAAAGTCAAGAGTGAACTGTGCTAGGGATTTTCTGGTTGTACAGCAAATTCTTTTCAACATTTTCCATTGTGCCTTTCTCTCCAGAAGACTGCTCTGGGTATGGAATCTCTGTAGGACCCCTTAGGCTGTGGACTCCCCCCACCCCTTGCTGGTGGTGGCCTTTTTGCAAAATTCTGTTCCTTTGGGTTTGGTAACCACTCTTTCAATGTATTTTAAGTTTCTTCCCCACTGACCTTTATAAATACCATCGTGGCCTTCATTGGCACATCCTACTGTGAATGTATTACCCACTACCTGTAAGTGTGCTCACTGATAGATACAGTTGCTTAATGCCACAACACACTTATAAGTATAATGAACCCAAAGCACTTTATACTTTTACTCCTATTTGTCCAGATACTGTTTTCATGATAATCATTGACCTTTTGAATAACAAAAATATTAAATTTTGTATGGTAGAAGTCTAATATGTGAAATGTATGATATTTTACATTTAATACATAGGATGTTATTTTTGTACTATAATAATCTTTAGACATATTTTAGATTACTTTAAGGGCTGGAGAAAATAAAAATTAAAACTTCAGTCAAAAATATTAATATACTACCGGAGTTATATTTAGAATCTGTTTCTTTTTTTAGGACATCCTCTGTCATATATATATATATATATCTCACCAGTTGCTGTGGAATAATGCTTTTGTACATTGGTTTAATAAAACTCTGCTTGGCCAGTAGCCAGGCAGGAAGTATAGGTGGGATAAGCAGACAAGAAGAATGCTGTGAAAAGGAGGCTGAGTCAGGAGAAGCCAGCCCACCATCCAGGGAGCAGCATGTAATGGCACACAGGTAAAGCCACAGAAAACATATAGATGAACAGAAATGGGCTGAGTTTAAATGTAAGAGCTAATCAGTGGTAGGCCTGAGCTAATGGCCAAGCAGTTTTAATTTACTATAAGCCTCTGTGTATTTACTTGGGTCCAAGCAGCTACAGGACTGGCTGGTGAGAGAGATTTGTCCTGACCATGGGCCAGGTAGAACACAGAAAAACTTCAGCTACAACCAGTTATGTTTATTTATCCTCATTACCAAGGCTTTCCCTAAATTATCAAACTTAGTGAGTCCTACAGGATGCCATTAGAGAATAACTTCACATTTTCAACCACTTTGATGTATTTTAGACTGTAATTCTGTGTTTATTCGTTTGTTTTTCAAATTATAAACTAAATTTCTTGAAATGAAGACTAATTTTTTTGTAACTATTTGTTGATTCTTGGTGGATTTTACATCATGCATCCAGATCCCACCCATCCCTTTGCTTCTGCCCTCTGCCCTTGCAACCTCCCCCCTCCAAAAACAAAAAGAAAAAAACAAAACAAAACAAAACCACCACCAACAACAACAAAAAATCTCAGCATGGGCATGGAAGCTGTAGTGTGGCCCAGTGAGTCACACAGTAGACCCTTTGTCCAGACATCTTTACTTGTAAGTATTCACTGCAATGCGTCATTGGTCTGGCTGAAGGCCTCTGGCTTCTTCTACACAGTCAGTAGTGGGCTCTCACCAGGGCTCCTCTTGGATATTCTGTTGTTGCCTTGTGTTCTGGAGATCCTGCAGCTTTGGATCTGCGGGTCTGGCCCCTTCATGTGCTCCAGCAGTTCATAGTTGAGGTAGGTGCTGTGTGGTGAGACTGGTGTTTATGTTTGTATGCTTGGAACTCAGTGCAGTGGCTAGCACGTAGTGTGCCTTCGGTACAGATTTGTTTATCAAGTCAATATCTGTCACCAGCTGGGAGAAAGTTGTCTTTTCTAAATAACAAGCTTTTCCTGAGCATCTTTGTTTTATACCTCTAATTTCCTTCTCTAGATATGCTGAATGTAAAGTTAAGAGCCTTTTTTTGAAGTGGCTTTTTTGTTTGGGTTTTGTTTTCAGAGTTTAGGACACACAGCTGCAGTCAACATTGCTTTGTATCCAAAAGAACACCTCAGTATAAGATTCTTGAAGCCTTCAAGAGCCTTCTCCAGCTTTGCCATCTCTCTGTAATTACAGTAACAGAAAGCGCATCTTTGAAATTCAGAACTAGCTCTTCAGTGGTCCGTGGGGACGTCCTCAGGTGTTTGTGTGGTGTAATGAGATTTATCGATGGAATCCTTTTTTATCTTCATAGACAGTCTGAAAGCCTGACCAGGGTTGTATTACCAGTGTGCTCTGTCAAGGACACTAGTGAATACAGACATTGGAGCCTGGGGAGCGCCCTGAAGACTTGTGCTTTGTATAAAGTGTCAAGTCAAGGTTGTAGCCTGTCCCTACTGGATGGTGGTGATCTCTGAGCACAAGGGCTTTCAAAAGTGCTATTGTCAGGAATCAGTTTTAGTGTTGTATCTGATAGTATCTGGATCATTTTAATTACTGAATTTACATTCTAACCCCCTTCTGCTTTCAAATAGTAAGAATAAAATTTATTCTCTAGTTCCTGTGAACTGGCCCACCAGATGCAATTCCATTTAGTACATAGGGTTTTGATCCATGCAAGTATGTGTGTGTGTGTGTGTGTGTGTGTGTGTGTGTGTGTGTGCATATGGAGGGAATGACATATTATTATGCTAAAATCATAACAATCTGAGACACTGAAGGAACCCACAGGTTTTATTTTTCCCAACAGTCTCTGTGCTGCCTCCTATAATAAATAAGCTCCATGTCTCTTGAAAGCAGTTGCCGTATATTGTTATGTTTCTACAGACTTGAATAAAAAACGATTGCCCATTCTAAGCTTTCCCTTTTAGCTGTTAAATTGCATCCTCAATGAAAAGGAATAAATGACAATTGCTTGGAAATGTCCCCATCCTCAGACTTCTTTCTTAGCTTGATGACAGTTTGGAGCCAGGCAAATAAGAATGTGGTAGGCTGGAACAGATAAGCATTTCCTGTGTGAATGGGTGTTGAGTGCCATCAGCTGTGTGGATGTTAATACTGAGAATGAAGAACCTAAGTGGCTCAAGTTATATGTATAAAAAAAAAGTCAGTGGGGAATGAAAGGATGTCCACAGGGTTAGTATTGGATTATGAGGTCATCAACTTGCTTATGGTCACTATAATTTGGGATGACCTTTTATTTGTGGGAGTATGAAAGGGCTTTTTCTACTTTTGTGTAGGAAAGGTACTAACTCAAATAATCAAGATCAAGTGTCTTCTTATTTGCACTTAAACCAGCTAATTTGGTTTGCCATTGTGACTTCTGATAGCCAAAGGGATTTTCCAGGTAAAAATACATGATGCAGGAAATGAAGGGTAGGATGAGAAGTAACAGTAGATGCCTGGGTAGAAGCCTGTCTCTGGGGGAACTTTAACATTCTCGTCTCTTCTCCAGAGGCATCTTTGTATTGTCTCCTCACATTCACAGCCATGCACAGCACAAATTTGTAAACAAGAGCCTGTCTACATCTTCTCTGATATTTGGCATTTTCTTGAAATATCTGTGGTGTAAGAGAAATGGGTGATGCTGACAGGGACTTTTGAGTGGATTGCTATTAATAGACACATGGAATTAGTTAGATATGAAAATCTATGCAGTTAATATATTGTTTCAGAAAGTAGTCCTACTCAAAAGAGAAGATCGTGGGTTAGTAAATGCCACTCTTTGAACACATTCCAGAGCCTGCCAGATGGTCTTATTGGGGTAGGGGAGTTGGGTTGTCTATGGTTTGTCAAAAAACAATTGTGAAGGCATTGCCTAACAAACAACAGTGCTAACCTATAAGTGAACCAAAATTGATACATCATTCACCTCAAGCAAGAGAACGCTGTGTTCCATGGAAATGCATATATCCCAAGCACCACTTGCTTTCTTGACTGTCAATCAAGACACCATGAAACTGTGCTAACTCTTCTTGGTCCTAAAGGAAGCTGGCAGTGCTAATTGATCTGTGAGCTCATGGATTGCTATCTAAAGGAAATATTGTTAAAGTGTAAGTTGGTTGTCTCTTTATGCCGGAGAGAGTCAGGGCTCCTATGCTATTCTCCACCTACATTTTTGTAGTTTTTTAAAATAAAAAGGCACATTTTTTTTTATTGAGCCAACATTTGCTAAGAACCCAACTTTGTCAGAATACTGTTAGTCGTGAGTTATAAAGAGATGGATGGGACACATATTGAGTCCATCATTTGCCACCCCCACCCAAGGCTCCAACCATGCATCTGCTCCCTCAGTTTTAGCAATGGTGGAAGGCCACACCTGAAGTAGCACTGGAACTGTATTTAATGCATGCAGAGAGAGGACTTATGACTTTCATTATATTTGCAGAGAGCTTTAGAATAAACCTTTTATAATTGTCATTCTGATCATTTGAGGAGATCTGAAGATCTATTTGAAATGATGAAAATGGTAGATATTAGATTCCAGATTACACCTTTGAATCAATAGTTAACAAAATTCAAGCCCCTTGGAACAAACCAAATGGTTTTTCAAGAGTTTCTAACTTACAACTTCTTCAGGGCAGAGAAAACCTTACAAGTGCGTCTTACTGGGCATCCAGGGCTTTGTATAAGAATGGGGGTCCAACACACTGCATACAAACATGTAAAACAACAGGCTTTTATTTATCATCAGCCACTGATCCACCTCCCTTCCTCCTTCCTTTTTTATTTTTTATTTAGTTATTTGTGTCATTATATAGTTTGACTTTCACTTTTTAGAAACTAGGATGTTTTCTGAATTATGAGGAATTATTTTCCTGCCATTTAAAATCTTATGGATATTTGCAATTATGATTTACTTTTAAAGTATCTGTTTTAATTGTGTAGTGTAATAACTGATTTAATTTGGAAGTCCAATTTTCAAATTTCTTAATGGAGCATGAAAAGAAAGAAAAGCAATTGTTGGCCCAAAAGTAGTAATTTCACAACTTACAAAGTAGTTTAAATTTTACTTATTTCACTTGTATTTAATTTACTTGTATTTTTATTTAAATATATATCTAATATCTAAATAGCTAAACACTACTTTATAAGAAGAAATGGTGCTCAGAAAGCCTTATACATAAGGCTTACTTTGAAACTTTGGGGTTTATTTTTGAATACAAAGTAAACCAAGCAGTTGCAGTAGATAAAAAGACTCTTTTTTTTGTGATGCTCTAGTGAAATGTAACTAACGTTTGCCTAATGTTTTAGCTGATGCATTAAGGACAGATGGCTTTATAGCATACAAAAATGAAGAATTCTCAATAGCTGGGAGAACAGGGTCTTTGATTAAAGAATTTGTATTCATTGTTCTTTGTTGGAGCCATTAATCTCTCCAGGCCTTTGTTCTACTAAAATGTTTCTAGACTTGGAAGTTATTTAACGTGGTGTCAGAAAGCCCACAGAAAATGCTGTGTTTTTGAATAAGAAACAAACAGTGGTCAGCTGGCTACCATTTCCAGGCCCCAAGTCAAAGCTTCATATACCTGAGTGAGTGTGAACTGGTAAGAAGCTTTTGTGATGGGAAATGCCTGACCTAAAATTACTCAGCCCATGATCTGGGAGCCTGGGACTCCGACTTCAATCTTCTGGACTTGAAGATTGATCCCTTGGCCCCTGGAACTCTTCTAAGGGCATGTTTGGAGGAAATACTGAAAGCGAGCCTAGCTTGGGTCAGAGATCTGCCTGCTGGCTCACGGCTTCTCCAGAAGTTCCATAATGTAAAGACAATGTCAACCGAAACCCATAGAGCCTGACAAAGGAAAGCCTGTCTCTGATTTGTTTCTCTGCTTATTCCCAGAGAGTCGATTTAATGGCTGCACAGGCACAGTCGGAATGTGAAGAGCTGTTTTAGGGTCACTCGAAATGAATAGCACTATTAGTTTTGACTGAAGAGAAGCGGGATTAGTTTGCAGGTGTCTGTGCTGCTCTGCTTTGCCTCTCAAAGTCATCAACAGTCATTGGAGCCTGGGTGAATTTCATCACTGCCTCCTAGGAGCTTTGCTATTCATGGGAGGTGATGGCTGGAACATACTTCGAATGACCTTGAACAAGTTTCCAAGGTTTGGCAGAATCGATAGTTCCAATTTGAGATGCTATGTTTTTTAGAAGACTCCATGTATGTGCGTATATACATGCCATGAGCATGAGTGTAAATCTACATAACATTAGACACATGTGATAGAACAATAGTCCACCTTCACTAAATATTAAATTTCTCTAGGTATGTTATATTTACTATCTTAAATATCACTACTTAAATTTCAAGATGTTATTGTCCCATTTTTTTTTCAAAAGAAGAAACCGAGTCTCATAAAAATTTAATTGTCCCAGGCCTGCCACACAATTTTAACATATTGTACTGTCTTAGGCACTAAATGTATTGTGTGATATAAACCAACACATAATATAAATACACTTACGGGCAATGTTATGACCAGAACATCTGAATTTATGTTCTTGGCTTTCATTAGAATTGATTGCAGAATAACAGTAGTACAGCACCATTATTAATTTCTGTTTCTTCAATTAGTTTTTGTTTAGTTTGTTTGATTCCACAATAGATCAGCTCAAAATAATCATGTCAATTACAGTGTTCATTTGACATAAAAAGATGAATTATTTTAATAAAAAACCAACCTCTCCCCAAGCCTTTTTTTTTTCAAAGGCATGAAAAATAAGAAGTATGCTTTGCCTTAGGGCTGCTACATCGCAACAGCCACCTCTGAAATGGAGAGGTGTTTATGTGACCCTTGTAGAGACAAAGGTCATGCTGCAGATGTGGTACAGACCCTAAATTGTGTTTAACCAGTGTATGTCTTTAGAAGAGATGGAGAGACAACTTTTGGGTGTGAAATCAGGTAACAGGTGACTAGGGAGAAAGCATCTAATATTGGATGTTGGAAAAATCTCTAAGTTTCACTTATAGGAAGGACAAAACTAGAGAGAAAACATCTTTGAGTAAGAGAGAAAAGAAGATGGAACAAGTTAACCATAGTGGGGAAAGAGAGGACCTTTCTTTTTACCTTTTTATTTTTGAGATCATAATATAATCACAACATTTCTCCCTTCCCTTTCCTCCCTCCAAACCCTTCCATATACCCCTCCTTGCTTTCTCTCAAATGTATGGTCTTTTTTCATTAATTATTGTTGTATACATATATAGTATATATGAATATATTATACATATCACCTACTGTCTGTATAATGTTATTTGCATGTGTTTTCAGGGCTGACCTGCTGGTATTGCATAGCCAATTGATGTGCTATTCCTGGGAGAAGACTATTTCTCCTGTTCCCAGCATTTCCCAGTTACCTGTAGTTCTTTGTATAAGGTTGAGGCCTTGTGGACTTTTCCACATTCACTTTGACATGTTCATTGGTGTCTATCACTGTTCAACTGACACTTGAGCAGTCATGTTGGAGAGATTTTATGGGTGGAGCTTCTGACATTACTAGGAGACACACTCTCACTGTGTGGTTCTTACTGTCTTTCTGCCCCTCTTCCACAATAATCCCTGGGCCTTAGGTGCAGGAGCGTTTTGTAGATACATCTGTTGGGAATGGGCTAAGCAACTCTGCTTTTTGATTGGTTGCGGTTTTCTGTAGTGGTCTCCATCTATTGCAAAGAGAAGTTTCCTTTATGAGGGTGAGAGCTATGCTAATCTGTGGATATAAGGACAAGTGTTTATAGATTGTTATTAGGGATTATGATGGTTTAATAAGTTAGTAGTTGTAGATTCTTCTCTAATAACCATGACTTCATTAACACTGAGTAGTTACCTAGGTTTCTAATACCAGGCATGATTTCCCTCTTGTTGAATAGGTCTTAAATCCAATTATAGAATCATTGGTTAATGCCAAGGTATGCACGGCACTACTGCAACCTTACGGTTACCTACCATGCCATGCTGGTTGATATGGCTCATAGGTATCATAGCTGAGTAGGACTATTGGTTGACCCCTCCTTTAGAGGGCTTGCTTTGGTGCCTTCTGGTCTATGAATGTCAATCTTCAGTGAGGAGGAATGCAGGTCAGTTCCAGCTCAGGGAACTTTTGACCCTGTTTTTGAAGGGCTTGGTGTCTTCAGCATAGGGATTTACCATCTGCCTCTGGTGGAGAACAAGCAAGGGCAGTCACAACTGGCTGTATGTTTGGGGAGTCTCTTGCATAACCTTGGCCCAACAACTCAAAAGAATATTTCTCATGTCTGGAATTAGGATTTTTAAGTGGTCTTTGGCTCTTGGAGGGGACATTGTCATCCCAGATGAGAAAAGTTCATTAAAATTATATGTGATCACTTGTACATGGAATCATGAGGGTTATTGGTATTTCTTAGCCTTTAAAAAATTTTTTTAAGCTTCATTTTGGAATTCTCTCCTCAAGTCCCAGGATAATTTTTTAAATGGGTCATTTCTTATTTTGATTTTCTTTAGCTCTTTATATATTCTGGATATTAATCCTCTCTCAGATGTTGTCTGAGCTGCTTTTCTACTGCCATGAAGAGACACCATGACCAAAGCAACTTTGAAAAGAAAGCATTTACTGGGGGCTTTCTTACCATTTCAGAGGTTAGCCCATGATTATCATTTAGTTAATCTTTGTGCAAGGTGATAAATATGGGTTTAATTTAATTCTGCATGTGGACATCCACTTTTGCCAGCACCCTTTGTTGAAAGTGCTTTCTTTTTTCAGTGTGTTTCTGGTGTCTTTGTCAAGTATTAAGTGGCTGAAGTTTCATGTGCTTATGTTTAGGCCTTCTATTGTGTTCCATTGGTCTACATGTCTATTTTTGTGCAGATACCATACTGTTTTTATTACTGTGGCTCTGTAAAATAGTTTAAGCCCTGTAAATGTAATTCCTTCATGTTATTTCTTTTTGCTCAGGATTATTTTGGCTATCGGGTCTTTTGTGGTTCCATATGAATTTCAGGATAATGTTTTTTTCTATTTTTGTGAAGAATGAGATGGGGATTTTGATTGGAATTGCATTAAAACTGTAAATAGTTTTTGGTAAAATTGGCATTTTCACAATGTTGATTCTACTTATCTATGAGCATGGGATTTCTTTCCATTTTCTAGTGTCCTTCTCTATCTCTTTCTTCAGAGGTTTAAAGTTTTTGTTACAGAGGTCCTTCATCCCCTTGGGTAGGTTTATTCCAAGATTTTTTATTTTCTTTGAGGCTATTGAGTATGGGGGAAGCCAAAACTAAATTCCTGTGAGTAGCCTCTAAGTCAAGATGTCCTCTAAGCCTCCTCTGGGCATAATTTTTACCTTTCAGGCTCTCAGTCTGTTTTTTAACTTTTTAAATTAATTTTTTTTTACAATCTGACCATTGTTTCTCCCCCCTCTTCTCCTCTCCCCCCCTTCTCCTCCATTTCTATTCAGAGAAGGGCAAGACTCCCATAGATTTCAACCAAACATGGCAAATCAAGCTGAATGAAGGCTGGATGAGGTAACCTAGCATGAGGAAAAGGGTCCCAAAAGCAGGCAAAAGAGTCAGAGACAACCTCTGTTTCCACTGTTAGGAGTTCTATAAGAAGACAAAGCTACACAACTGTAACATATATGCAGAGGGCCTAGGTCAGTCCCTGGTTGTTGGTTCAGTCTCTGTGAGCCCATATGAACCCAGGTTAGTTGATTCTGTGGGTTTTCTTGTTGTGTCCTTTACCCCTCTGGGTCCTTGAATCCTTCCTCCCTCTCTTCCACAGGATTCCCAGAGCTCAGACTAGTCTGGCTGTGGATCTTTGCGTCTGTTTCCACCATTTGCTGGATGAAGCCTTTCTAATGACAATAGAGCTAGGCACCTTTAATAAAGTGGCTGGGTACAAGAGTAATAAAAAAATCACTATCCTCCTATATACAACTAATAAATGGGCTGAGAAAGAAGTCAGGGAAACAACACCTTTCACAATAGCTACATATAATATAAAATATCTTTGGGTAACTCTAACAAAGCAAGTGAGAGTCGTGTATGACAAGAACTTCAAGTCTTTGAAGAAAGAAATTGAAGGAGATATCAGAAGACAGAAAGATCTTCCATGCTCATGTATCAGAGCCAACATAATGAAAATGGCCTTCTCTGTCCTTTGAAAAGAGAAAACCCATAGTTGAGTGGTAATTTGGTTATTAACTTATTGTTTTCCCACTCTACTGGATGCTACTAACTAGAAGAATGTGAATTTGACTTATTTCTACATGTGACTATTTAAACAATGAAAATATAGTGTTAAGGTACTACCTGCCTCTGTTGCACATAATTCTGATTTTCAAAAAGTAATAATGCTTGTTTCTTAAGGCTCAGATTTGGACATAAAAATGGAGAAGCAAAGACTAATGTAGTTAGTTTTTATAAATTATAACCATTGCATATGAAGTGTCATACTCAGTGTCTATAATAATACTAATCTTTCAACCTTTTTGTGAGGTAGGCATTATCACATTATGTTATTGAATGGCTACATGTAGATTTTAGAGTCTGCTCTTCAGGGTTCTTAGGTAAATGATATATCACATTTAAACCCCAGCTTCCTCACCTACAGTAGCTGCTACCCCTTATAGACAGCCTGCGGGATGCTTACTGTTGACTGACTCTCAGCTACCCATTGTCTTTCTTAGTGAGAAGTCTAGAAAGATTAAGCCATTTTTTTCAAGGCTGCAAATGTGGTAGAGGGGAAGAAATCTTCAGATTGGATTGATTTTCAAATTCCCATCTCTGCTATATAACAAATAATATTCTGCATATTTTTGTCTAGAAATAAAAATTGTTTCCTTTGTGTGGTATTTTGATTGTGTTCTGACAAATAAAGCTTGCATGGAGTCAGAGGGCAGAGCTAACCACTAGCTGACCATAGAAGTTTGGAGGACTGTAGAGAGAGGAGACAGAAAGTGGTAAGGCAGGGCTAAGAGAGGATCTCAGCCTTTTTGGATGGAGGAACAGAAGAGGTAGGAAGCAACTGGCAGCATCTCCCAGTTCTCTGATCTTTCAGATTCTTACCCCAATATTTGACTCCTAATATTTTATTGATTAAGATAAACTAGTTTAATGTTTCACCTATAAACTAAGTGGTATCAGGAGACAGAGATGTATTTCTATGGCTACAGATGCTAGGTCTGAATTGAATAGTGAATAGCTTGCTTAGCTTTAATGCCAGAAGAGAAGTGGAATCGGGGAGGAAAGGACAGAGGAAAGGAAGGAAAGGTATGGAGAGAGAGGGAAAGATTTAAAATCCAGCCAAATTCAACAAATCCTTCCCTGCCTAGAAGGGCATACTAGAAATAGTTTGAAAGAATCATGCTGAGCAGAGTTCTCCACAGGTAGGCACATTAACAATTGTAACACACACACAAATCCATTCCTAACAACTTGGGGCAAAATCAGTACTTTGTTGGACTAAATAAAATACCCCTGGTTGGAGGTAGATGGATGGTGACTCCTCTGAGCAAGAGCAACTGAATTCAGTCAAATGACACACAGAACTCCTATGGGCTATTTCTGGTCTCACTGTAAACTCAAGCTTGTCTTCACTTCTATAAGCTCAGTCCTTCAGAACACATGGCTATGGATGGCCTCCAACATTTACAACCCACAAAGTCAGAATGATTAGCTCAGATTGTTGAGACCCTGGAGATCAAGGCTTTAGCAACACAGTGGGACTCTTGAGAACCATTTCGAACTAGAGAAAACATCTCTGTAGTTGTGGGTTGTTGCCTGATTACTCTTTGCTTTATATCTAGTATCCACTTATGAGTGGGTACATACCATGTTTGTTCTTCTGAGTCTGGATTACCTCACTCAGGATGACATTTTCTAGATCCATCCATTTGCCTGCAACTTTCATGATGTCATTGTTTTTTCTGCTGAGTAGTAATCCATTTCGTATATATATCACATTTTCTTAATCCATTCTTCAGTTGAGGGGCATCTAGGTTTTTTCCAGGTTCTGGATATTATGAATAATGCTGCTATGAACACAGCTGAGCATGTGTCCTTGTGGTATGATTGAATATTCCTTGGGTATATGCCCAAGAGTGGTATAGCTGGGTCTTAAGGATGATTGATTCCCATTTTTCTGAGAAAGTACCATACTGATTTCCAAAGTGGCTGTACAAATTTACATTCCCACCAAGAGTGGAGGAGTGTTCCCCTTGCTCCACATCCTCTCCAACACAAGCTGGAAAGACCTAGAGAGGGACACATGGACTGCCTTGGGTAGGGAAAATATATAAGATCTCCATGAGTAAACTTGGGATGAGAGGTGGGCAATGGAGGGTAGGGGATGGGGGATGAGAGCATAAGGGAATGAGATGGTTGAACTGGAACAGGGAGGGAGGGGGAATGCAATGAAAGAGATACCATGATAGAGAGAAATATCATGGGGATAGAGAGAAACCTGGTGCCAGGGAAGTTGCCAGGAATCCCCAAGGATGACCCCAGCCTGTGCTAATAGCAATATTGGAGAGGGTGCCTGAACTGAACTGGCCTGCCCCAGAGATCAGACCAGTGAATACCCTAACTGTCATCACAGAACTTTTCTCCAAGGACTGATGGAAGCATCTGCAGAGATCCACAGCCAATCACTAGACAGAGCTCCAGGGGGTCTAGTCAAAGAGAAAGAAGAGGGATTCTATGAACAAGTACATCAGGATCATGATGGAGAAACATGGATGACCAAACCAAACTAGAGAGAACTCATGAAAGTTGGATCAATGGCTGCACAGCCTGTAAGGGACTGTACTAAGCCCTCTGCATGGCGAGACAGTTGTGTAGCTTGATCTGCTTGGAAAGCTCCCCTGGCGGTAGGATCAGAATCCATCTCTGGTACATGAGCAGGCTTTGTGGAGCCTACTACCTATAATGGGACACCTCCTGCAGCCTTGAGGCAGGGGGAAGGGCTTGGAGTTGCCTCGACTGAATGTGTTTCCACAAGGGAGGCCTTGCCTTCTTGTAAGAGGGAACGGGGGGGTGGGTTGGGAGAGGATGTTGCGGGGAGCAGGAGGAGGGAAGAAGGGGAGTTTTGATTGGTGTGTAAAATGAATGGAAAAATTTTCTTAATAAAAAAAAATGAACTGGAGAAAAGTAAGTATTAAAAGAGAGGTGCATGGATAGACTGCTCCCCTGACATATTGGGGAACTAAAAAAAAAACAGACCTGGTCCACTTTGTTTTCAAAACAGGTTTATAGAAATAGAATTTAAAGTAGAAAAGATTTTGAAAGTCTCCAACACAAAGAAGTGATACATGTCTGAAGTGATGGACAGTCTCATTACCTTAATCTGATCATTACTCACTCGTTGTACACATGTATTGAAATGTCACACCAGGCTCCACAGATACGTACAACTACTACAGGTCTATTAAACATATATTGTATGATAAGATGTGCAAAGCTTAAATATGACGTGCACATGCCAAGTGGTGTGTGAGTGTGTGTGTGTGTGCTTTACTCTTGAGTGGATTACTATATAAATGCATGTCAGCCAGACTGTCTTCACTTACATCATTCCTCTCAATGGACATGAAATTCTACAGAGAGCTAGTATACTTGGACAGCTGTTTAAACTATGAGAATTTTTTTGTCCATCTTTTGCATTTTTCCCTGTGTGGAATTTATTTTATCTTTAATTAATTTTTAAAGTTAGTTTACAAAGTAATGAGTTTCACTATGACATTTTCTCATGTACTTTACTCTTTCTCTCTTCTTACTCCCTGACCTCAATGTACCCATCTTGATGGCTCCCTTCTTTCCACCAAGTAGTTCATCTTTTTTTAATGTCATGTGATTCTATCTCCTTCTCTTTTCTCCCCCTTCTCTTTTGAGATTTCTCTTTTCCTCTCATGGTCCCTTTTCTAGTTTTATCACACACACACACACACACACACACACACACACACACACTCACAATACTTTATCCAGGATTCACATATGACAGAAAACAAATGTCATTCTTGCTCTAGTATTTAACACGGTGATTTCAAGTTCTGAGTTCTTACAGAAAGCACGATTTCATTTCAATTTACAAATGAATAAAATTTCATTGTGACTACATACCACTTATCTGTTGATGGACATCTAGGGTGGTTGCATTTCCTAGCTATTTGGAATAGTGAAGCAGTAAATATGGATGTGCAAAGATCTCTGTGCTTAGGCTTAGAGCTTGTGAAAGCATACCTAGGAGCAGTATAGCTTGGTCATATGGCAGTTTTATTTCCGAGAATTCTGAAGGAATCTCTATACGGATTTTCACAGGGAGCGCACAGGTCCCCTCCCACCAGATGTGCAGAAGGGTTCCTCTAGCCCCAGAGCCTTCCCAGCAGCATCTGCTGTCATTTCTTTTCTTGATAAGAGGCCCTCTGATTGGGCTGTAAGTTTGAAATCAATGCTATAAATATAAAGCACAGGTAAATTCTTTTACATAGCAGTAAGATTTTGTGCTTAATGTGGGGTTGATCTAGGAAAATTGTTCTCTATTTTCTCCAGTTATTTAGAACCTCAAATAAATCACCCTGGTTTTATTTTTTCTCTTTTCTGTTTTTGCTAAATCTAGAATGTTTTTTAATGACAAAGTTCCTCCTGATAAAAGAAATGGAGTTCTAGAGTGACTCTCCTCTTTCAGCTTCCACACAATGAACTGGATATTTCCCACCAGCATCTATTTCCATCCATCTTTGCCTCTTTCCTTTGATACATGTATTTATTTCATCATTCCAACTGTGTCCTTTGGGTTGGGTGACCCCCACCCTTGACACTGATCCCTTTCCTCCTTCACATTCAGTTTCCAGGGAAACATATTACACTGAGCTATTCTGTTAGCATCTTTGTCTTGACATGGCAACATTGGTCTCATTATTGTGCCTCTGAACTCCAGTCATCCCTGGACTTCAGTGACTAGAAATTTCTCCATCACTAGGCTTCAGCCAGTTTCTCCTTGACAGCTCTGTCACCCTGCCAACCCCAGCCATTTCCAACTCTCGTCATTTCTGCTTCCTCATCATCTCATTTACAGAACCACTATGTGGTTTCATTTCTTCCCCTCTTGCCTGGGCTCTGCTCATGATTTTACCATTAGGGACAGCTATCAGATAGCAGTGCAGATACTTCTTACATGTTTTTCATGCAGTTTCCCCAATGTTGACACGTTGTGCGGAACACTGATCAAGGTTAACTTCACTACCAATGATTAGCAAAAACTATGGCCTTCGTTTGAATTCCACCTATTGTCCTACTAATGACATTTGTCTGTTTCAGGCTCCAGTCTCGGGTCCCATCTTGCATTGAGTTGTCATTTAATTATCTACTGTTCATTTTGTTTCTAGTGGTCCTACGAGTTTCATTAATGTTGTTTTCAGGAATATGGGTGAGCATAGGCAAACTACCAATGGTTAGTTATCACTCTCTTCCATTAACCATTAACTATGTATAAATATTCGGGAGAGCTGGGGTCCATGAGCCCCTCACTGTTCCATGACAGAATATTGATAGGCCCAGTCTTATTTGAATCTTGTGAGATAACCAAACCTTCTGTGAGTTCAAGAGTAGCATGGCCATGCCATGCCAAGAAGTGAGGGTTGCACACCTTCCGCTCTACTTCCTCTTGATCTTGTTCTCTCTACGCCCATCTCTTCCACATGTCCTGCATTTCTGAGGCCAACCTTTAAATGCCTTTGTTGCTAATTTCCCTTCATGTTCAGTATCTATCACGTTGTACACAGACGTTATCTGTTTGAAGGACACATTTATTCAGGGTCCTAATCCTGCACAAAAGTGTTGAAAGATACCCCATTGTCTATTAGATAATGCCTGCTATTCAGGGCCATGTGTAGTCTGACTCCAAATCACTCACAGTTTACAGTGACCTGTCATTCTCAGAGCTTGTCTGTGAACTTGTGGGTTTTGTTGTTGTTGTTGTTGTTATCTATGCTGGCCTATGTGGCTCCCAATCTTCTCTACCTCTTGCCATTATTATCATCTCCATTTCACAGAACAATGAACCAGAGCTCAGAGAGATTAATACATTTGTCCAAGGTTAGCAAGCAGAGGTGGTATTTAAACTCAGGTGGCTTTCTCTCTAAAAGCCAAGAGATTTAGTCACTACACTTGTAAGTCCCTTGAATGAAAAGTTTAGATCTTATTAATGTTGGATATTTTCTCACAGAATTCTGAACAGAGCTTTGTACATATGGCTTTAATATATATCAGCTGTACAGAATAATGCTCAAATATTGAACTTCAGAATAAGGATGTATAATGGTAATTGTTAAGGGTGAAGAGAGAATCAGAAGTTGTTCATATGAATATTTTTCATGAATGAAGAGATTATGTAGCATTTGTTACAGACTAATTGCTTATTAATGTGGCATATTCTAAAAATGAATCTGTCCTTGATTCAGTGGCTGGCTAACTTTGTAAGTTAAATTATTTATAGAAGACTGTGTGCTTTCTTAATCTAATTTTGAAGACTTACACACCCTTTCAATACAGTCCAGCTGGTGGTCTGGTAACTAACATGTGGACACTTCAACAAAGCTTTCCAGTGGGAAGCAGGAAGTGTGACTCAAGAACTTGGCCTAACTTCTAGGAACTCCAGAGGAGAAATCCCTGAAAGCTCCCTGTGAACAAGGAGAAGGCAGCTGAGGGAGAGGGCCCAGGGGGAAGGGCATATGACTCATGTGCAGGGAGGGATCTCCTGCCCTGTCTTTCATCTGCAGTACCATGATAAAGTGTGGAATGTATGTGACTGGGTGTGCGTTAGTGGAGACCTGAACCTGTGTGTATGTGAAACTCCGCAGGACTGATCCCTGAGCTTTGCCCCGACTAGACAAGCATTCCACTTCTGAGACACAGCCTCAGCCGGCATTTTAATTTTCCATGTAGAACACATAATCTATTTTTTGGAGTTAATTATCAAAACCTCTGTACAGCACTGGCCAAGTGGCATTAAGTGTTCTGCCTGTTTGCTAAGTGTGACACATTCTTACAGTAAGCTTCCTTAGATATACCACACTTTCTGCCCGTCCCCCCTCTATGGCACCTCTGAGTACCAGCCTGTCCCCAGATGAACAGTACATTGACACTGGCTGGGAGGACGGGCTGTAAAATTCATTTCACATCTGTTCAGTGAATCACTTATTTGCTTTCAATTTATTTTTTTCCCAAAGAGAAATTCATTTGGGAGTTTTATAGCAGTGGTATTTTTAATTGACCAGAATCAAAAAAGACTTTAAATTTACTCTTTTTCCAGTGAGAAGGAAAGATCTTAAGTCCCCATTGAAATGGGATTTGGTTTTGTGCTTGAGAGAGAATAATATTCTTCTCTTGTGATCTTAGAGTTTAGAAGCCTAAAATATTTTAATGACAAAATTGGAAAAGTATCTTCATATTCAGCCCACATATAGTCACACCACTTACTTAAGCAATACACTATAATTAGTGACTGTTTTCAAGACCATATTGTACAAATTACACAGAAGGGACAGATACATTGCAAATTTTTTTTTTTTTTTTTTTTGCCAAATTTGCCTTGGTGTAAATCTGATGCCATTCAGTGGCCCTATATTGATTCTTCTTTCCAAATACCTGTGTGTTTATTTCCAAGTGGCAGGCTTGATGGGAAAGGGGGCACTGGAGTCTGAGGATGGATATTATGAGAATGAGGTTCATGGCCAGAGGCTAGAGGCAGAAAATTTACATGTCATCAATTTGGCAAAGAGATTAGGATAGAAGTCCTCAAACTCACATTGCATACTACCCAACAAGGCAGCCAGCGAGGCCAGTGAGGACCCCAAAACAATACAAGCTACTGTAATTGCTGCTAGATGCCCACCAGAATCTGGAGAGCAGTACGACTTTATTCTTCATTATCCCACATACTTTAGTAAAAGGGCATAGGAAGATCAAGTTAGAACTGTGCTAGAAGTTTCTTCCGTGTTGACTAACCCTCATATGCTGGAATATGCTATGTGGGTTGCTGGGGCAGAATGGTCAAAAACTATCTTGTGTGTACCCAACATGCAGCATTACCAATTGAACTGGCAAGATGCACTCACTGATACAATGCTGCCATGTCTGTCATAGGGATAACCAACCATTTTCTGACTGGATCTGAGGCCTGTATTACAAAGGAAAAAGCATGTCTACTATTATAAAGTTGGTCTGGGAAGATCTGCAAAGGCTGTGGCTGAAAAGGCCAGAGGCACTAGTGTCAAGCTACTTCTGTTGTTTTGCTAAGTAGGATTTTCAAAGCTTCCTCAGACAATTTTGGTGTGTAATACATCATTGCACAATGTGTAAACCTTAGAAAAACATTTTGGAATCCCGTACTTGAGGAAACCCCACAGAAAACTATGAAGATTCCGGTGTTTTGTAGGCAGGAAGAGTCACTAAATAAATACTCTTTTGTCAAATGTGCAGAAATTGGTGGCTAAGTATTGGCTATGAAGTGTGGCTACCTGGTCTATAAGCTCCAGCTGTGCCAGTTGTTAAACCTTTGCCCTTGGTCTTGACTCTGCCTCATTCTCTTTATATATAAATTTATCTACCTTGGAGGTTTGTTTTGATGACTGAGTCAAATAATTAACTCACACACCCTTGACATAAAATTTGTTCTAAATGAGCATTTGCTGAAAACTCAGGGTTTTTCAGGTTTGTTTGTTTGTTTGTTTGTTTGTTTGTTTGTTTTATTTTGTTTTGTTTCCTGCCTAAACTTCAGGAAAAGGAACCTCACTTTGAAGTGTCAAATATGTTCCATTTCCATATTTATTCACTCAAGACATGCTTAATGAGTACCTAACATAGGCCACATTGTATCATGGATGCTAAAATGGGGGGGAGGAGGGAGAAGAGCAGAAAAGCAATAAAAACAAAACTAAACCAAAACCACTGACAAATTGTTCCCATGTGAATGAACTTGAGTTAATTTCACCACAACCACTAAAGGGGAAGCAAGAGCTACTAGATCACCAATAACTCAGTATTGAGATGTTAGTGGGAGGAATCAAGCAGGAGGGGGATGCGAGCAGGGATCACTTGTAGGAACCTCTGACTGCAGGTCACAGTGAGAGTGGGGGATAAACAGGTAGGAGAGAGAGAAGTGTAAGGGAGTGGTCGCAAAGGCTAGTTCATCGATCTGCTTATATCCTCCAGGGACCAGAGGACACAGAGGCTCTTGTTGTAACAGCCCAGAATCACATGTAAACAAACGTTCTTTCTGAGGAGGTGGTGAGGTTACTTGTATTTCTCTCCCAGAGAGTCTAACAGAGTATGTGTCATGCTAGGGTACTAGTATCCCACCAAGATGTAGGGCCTGCTTCACAGGGCACCTTCTCAACTTGGTCTATTCATAAGCATTAAGGGTTTAGACACAAATATTGGTGTGAATTTTTAACAGTGTTTGTGAAAATCAAGACCATCAAAGGGCAGAAGTTGCAAAAATAGAGGCTCATTGTTCAACTCATCTTCATGGTGTCTCATGTAGCTTTTCTCAACTGAAAGAGATATTTTGCTGTGGGAAAATCCTTTTCCACACCATGAATAGGTATTACTGTCATTGGTTAATAAAAAACTGACAGGCCGCTGGCTGGGCAGGATGTTAGGTAGAAAAGTAAAACTGAGAATGATGAGGAGAGCAGAGTCAGGAGATGCCAGCCAACAGAGGAACAAGCAGGATCTGTAAAATATGAGGTAACAATCCATGAGCCATGTGGCAATGCATAGAAAAAAAATATGGATTAATTGAAGTGTAAGAGTTAGCTAGTAACAAGCCTGAGCTATAGGCCAAGCATCTATAATTCATATTCAGCCTCTGAGTCAATTATTTTAGGAACAGGTAGCCAGGACAGGAAAACTCCCTTTAAAATATTTATGTCATTTTTACATGTGTTCAGAGATGCTTCTGAGAGTCTGAGGAGAAATGACATTTTTTTTGACATGGCAACATTTCTTCTCGAGATCCTATGTGTGGGAAGACTGAGTAATGGTCACCTAATGTCAACATTCAGGTACATGGTGAAATGACATGTTTATAGTATAATAACAGCCTTTATCTGCCTTTAGGTTGTCTGTTTATCCAGCTCTTGGTTATATATTTCAGGCTGTGTTCCTCCAGTTTACTGATGAGTATGCTGAAGAAGACATAATCAATCTTAGTAGAGTCAAGATATATTATAAACCAAGACACATCACTCTGATGAGAAAATTTGGTTAGCCCGAACAAACATTTCAAACATTGTCCTAGACCTTAGTGTATAAAAGTGGGCCTTATGAATATTATTAGAATATTTTCAGCCTGGAAAACCATGTAAATGCTCATAATTGACCCTGTCTTTTAAACATCTGAGGCTCCATGCAACCAGGGACTTGGAGTAGATTTCTACTCTAGAAAAGATGGGGCTTTGTAGATCTTTGCTTTGAAGCTCTTTCCATAACCAGCTTGTGGGGAATGGATTTTTACAGTTCATAAGCTAATAGGAAGTCCTGCCCTTTATCTGTGAAGATGATTCCTCAAACCTTCACCAAACTTCAAGTTCGTTTTCTTAGTTCTACAGATCCTAGTCTATCATGCCATTTGTTTTTGCCCTTCAGTTTTGGTATGACAAAGTTAAGGCATCATTGGTAAGTAAGTGTGTCATGGTGTGGATATTTAGGCTACACAGAGAAGAGCCTGCACCCTGGCATTTGCTGGCACAGATAAACTGAAGCATGATCAACCTAAGATAACCACTGTAATGGCGAGTTCCGTCAACTTGACACATTCTAGAATCTCCTGGGAAGACAGTTTCAGGTTAGCCTGTCAGCATGCCTATGAGGGATTCTCTTTAATTGGGTTGAGGTAGGAAGACCTACTGTGAATTTTAGTGCCACAATTTCTTGGACCTGACCCTCAACTGAATGAAAGGAGAGTGAAAGCTGAGCATAACCGTGAACAAATAAATTCATTGCTCTCTGCTCTTGACTATGACTATAATGTAACTAGCTGCTTCAAGCCCTGAAGTCTTCAGCTCCTCCATAACGATGAGTCACCTGGAATTGTGAGCCAAATAAATAAACCCTTTCTCCCTTAAGTTGTGTTAGTTCAAGGTGTTTTTTCACAGTGCCAGGGAAACAAAATTAAGACACTCATGTTAATGTGCTAGGAAAAGGCAGTGGCAATGTTTGTGTGATGAAACATCGCCATAGTTAAGTGCATGTAAAGGGTCAAAAATGATTATATGCTATTCTAGAAATAAGGATTTACAAGATGCTTAGAATTGGAGAAGCATAGAACAACTTACAATGTGTGCACACAATTGGTATGCACAGAGACCTTAATATTATTCCTCATGATTATCCAGAAAATGAGGAATGATGGGAGCTAGTACAATAAAGATAGCTTCAGAGAGCACCATCCTGGACTTCTAAACAGAGTTAGCACTTATGCAGCTGTAAGGGAAGAAGAAGTGCCAACACAGTTTACTGGAGAAACCACAGCTTTGGCTGGCTTCTTTATTTGCACCCTTACCAGGATCCAGCCCATCCGAGGGGAACGCACTCCATTGCACACGCCAACAGGGACAGAATGCAAATGTTTTCCCTCACCTCAGGGGAGTGTTTGAAAACACTCTCCTGGAAAAGAAACTAATTTATTTGGTTGCTAATTATTTTGGCTCTAGTTTTAATGAGCCATCCACTATAAAAGATAAAGAGAATAATAGAGCTTCTCTCTCTCTCTCTCTCTCTCTCTCTCTCTCTCTCTCTCTCTCTCTTTCTGCATAAGGTGATTGAAGGGATGAAAAAAATTGTATGTAGTAGTCCTAATCATGGACTCTGATCTCAGATTATGTGATTTGTATCCCTTGTTTGTTAGATATGAAACGCGACACTTTGGACCAACTTCTTGTCCTTTCTATGCCTTAGAAACCTTGTCCACATAGTGAGAATAGTGATAGTCTTTACATCATAATAGTGTGGTGAGTCTGAAAGAGTGAAACCATGGCTATTATTGTTGTTACAATGTTATTGCTCAGGAACGCTGAGGAGTAGAGAAAAGGTGATATGAACAAATGATATAATAGAGCCTTCTAAATGAGCCTAGGGAGATTGCCTAGGAAAAGTGGTATGTGTCTGTGGGTGTTTGCACACATAAATGTGTGTGTGCCTCTGCTCATGTTGCGGAAGGATGGGAACAAGGCAATGTGACACAGACGATGCCTATTGAAGGAAGACCCCCTCATGGAAGACTTTTCTTTTGAACTCTAAGTATCCAGTTTCTTTCTAGTAACCAACCTCCCAGGCTTCACATAACACAGAATCTACTTTAGCCTGCAGCCAGGGGACTAGCCCACTGCTGCTGGGACCTCTACAAGAAGGATTAGTAGTGTATCTGCTGTAGCATTTTTCTTTACCAGCTGATAGTCCAATAGAAGCAGAGTGTTAATCCCACATGAATTTGGCTTGTTTCTACTAAATTATCCTAGATTGAATGACTATGAACCTTGAAAACAAATAACAAACAACAAATTCCCTAAACACTTGCCTCAAAATGGGAGATGCTTGACTTTCAAAAATTGATGTTGGAGGAGGCAGAGGGACTCCTCTTGCGAGAACTGATTGTTCATGGACAGGTTGTCTGGTGTAGTTCACAGTGGTGCTGTTTTCAAATCTGCACTGTCGGTATCATCAGGACTTGTAAGAAATGCAGAATCTCAGATTCTATTCAAGTCCCT
This sequence comes from Onychomys torridus, assembly GCF_903995425.1. Lineage (NCBI taxonomy): Eukaryota > Metazoa > Chordata > Mammalia > Rodentia > Cricetidae > Onychomys > Onychomys torridus. The sequence goes on from NC_050465.1 coordinate 19,861,515, forward strand.
CTGAATAAAGACTGCCCTTTGCAAAGGATTCATTTGCATGTTAAGTTCGAGAAGATGGACTCCATTGGGTTTTATTGGATCCAGGCTTTGGTAGCTACCTTGCCATTTTGGAGTGGTGAAATGGTATTAGGAGCTTGGGTTGAACATTTTCCTATATGAAGAGAAGGGGAAGGCAGATATGGTGCTAATGAGTATGATAATCACAGGTAAACTCTTTTGTTTGAGTTAGTAATTGAAGGAATATCCAGAGAAATGTTTATGCCTCTCCATTTTAAGATCTTCAAAGCAGTCGGAAATCTTGACGTTAAAGATGCCTCTGGAAGGTGACATCACACTTAGATTCCTTGGAAATTCAGATCAAAGGTGAGGTGCTTCAAAGGGTCTTCGGCTCAAAGGCAAGGAGACATGAGTTCTGACACCGGAAAGTTGAATCAAGGTAGTTTTTGTCATGTGTCTTTATGAGGAAGGGTGCCCCATGAGCCTTTGAACCCTGAGAACAGCCATTTTGAGCTCAGGAGATGGCATTCTCCTATAAGCCGCAGGTTGGATTCCATTCAGCTCCTTACGCACCAAGGTCACACCAGGTTTGGAATAACTGAATGCTAATTGCCTCACTCAGGCATTCCTGTGCATTATCTTGTTTACTCCGGTGTTCTGCTCACAGTTTATATGTCATTCTTTCTAGCAGACCCTGCCATGGATTTGAAGTCTGAGTCTAGTCAATAGGCGTTGGGCATGCCTTTAGCTTTGCTAGAGGATTAGAGAGGTTAAATAGGAGAGAGAAACCTCCCCCTGTGTATCACATTTCTGTATCTGAATGGCTGTCACAAAAGACAGGGATTGTGAAGCCTGCACTTTACCTCTAGGTAAGAAACAGGCTGGCTATATAATTATGCTAATGTTTCCCAGGGTGTTTCGTTTTTCCTCCACTTATAGCATGTGTCTATAGGCTCTTGCTTGCCTGAACATCCCGCTAGCAGCCAACTAGCACATACACACAAACACACTCATAAAAATAGGCACAGACTGGCTGGCACACTCATAAAGACCATCCAAGGTGACCTTGTTGATTCATGTGGCTGCCCCTTGCCATGGTTGGTTTCCCAGTGCAGTGGGCAGTCTTCCAAATACATAGCAGCTTGCTTGTAATAACTGCACTGCCTTCATTTGAAGCCCCAAACGAGAGATACACATTTCCCTGTACATTTGCCCGTTTCCTCTATAGAGACTACACCCCTCACTATTGCTTATTTTGCTTCCCTTCCTCTTCTCTCTCTCTCTCTCTCTCTCTCTCTCTCTCTCTCTCTCTCTCTCTCACTCACACACACACACACACACACACACACACACTCTAGCCACTTTGTATCAGGAACTAAGGAGCAGTTAGTTCCCTGCAGTATGGTGTTGTAGGGCAGTTTCCTCTAAATTGAAATATCCCCCACCAGGAGAGAGGGGGAGGCTCATGAACACCAGGATGTTATACAATAGGTTACACATCTAAGAAGAGACACTTGAAAGATTCTTGAGGGCCCCTCCTAACCAGTTGGGGATGGTGGAGAAGAGGACTCTGACCAGGCCAACGGCAGAGTGAAGAGATGCTCTGACCTTATAAGAATCAGCAAGAGAAATGTTGTCTGTCTGCCAGCTGTGCAGAGTGGTCCAGTGCTGCAGCTTCTGTTAATCTTCAATGTTAAGGTGGGCTTTTTGGTGATGCAACTGCTTCTGAGTTTCTTGCCCCTTGTACGTAACCCCTCCCTCATGCTTCTGTTACTAACGGTGAAAAAACATACATACACACACACACACACACACACACACACACACACACACACACACACACCCTCAGGATATATAGGATTATATCGCCTGCAAATATAAAAATATTATAAAGGTTTTAGTATATCTTCATTATGTCTCACATTTGTGACAGACACAGCTAGCCTGTTACTTGGGAAAAAGCAAACATCAATTTAATGAAATGCAATTATTAAATAATTAATTCAACATTATTGAAACACTGAAAATAAGAGGGCTTATCATGTTTATATTCAGTGATTGTCTTCTACAAAATGAAAGGTAAAATTTAGTTTATTTAGTGTTTAGATAGACAGAGATGAAGAGGTATATATAGATCACTCAAACAATAAATCTTCAAGTATCTCTCTCTCAAAAATAATTAAAACTCAAAACAACAAAAACACTCTGGTTCAATGAATTGGACCTTGGTGCAATCCTTACCTTGGCCCGTCCTGGGTTCCCTTTCTCGAGTGAACAGTCGCACGAGTGTTGTGTTACCCCAGGAAAAGTCTATCACACAACATCTGGGCTCTAAGCTTTCTCTGCCTCTAGGAAGTTAAATGGTTTCCAGTCCCATGGCTAATCATCTTGAACATCAAGGCTAGAGGAAGCTGTGGTGCTATCGTGAAAACTACGAGTGCTTCGTTGACGTTCCAGATCTGTGTCTGACTCATTGTGCAGCTGACCTTCAGCAATTCTCTCGGCTCTTCAGTTTTTCTCTTCTATAAAATGGAGATAAACATCCCATCTCATCTGCTTTGCTAGGCTGTGATGAGAGAGTGCCCTGTACTCTGTAAAGTGATACCCAGTGTAGACCCTGTAGAGAGTGATCAATTATCCAAGTCTGTCTGTACAACTAGGGAGGTGGTACTGAGCTAGCTAGTCTCAACAGCCCAACTCTGAAGCAACTCAGTTCTAGATGAAATTTCCAGGTTAGAGAACCAATGATTTAATGCCAAGGAGCTATTACCTTTCCTGTGATCTCAAATCCTAACATCCATTGTCTGTGACAGAGTGTACCTCTCACATCTGATGCCTGAGGTGTCTGGCAAAGCATAATGGAGTCTGGAAGAGACTGTCCTGCTGGGATCTTCTTATTAGATTTGACAAATACACCTTCTAGTCTTGATTCATGTATTAAATGGAAGAAATCTCAGACATCACTGTTTGAAATGGACTCCTGAACCAGGGACTTGGCTCAGTGGGTCAAGCCTCTTGGTGCTCCGATCCCTGGAACCCACATAATAATGGAGAGAAACAACATACTCCATAAAGTTGCCCTCCACCTCCACACATGACTCCTCCATCAAACACACACACACACACACACACACACACACACACACACACACACACACACAAGTAATTAAAGTAATAACAAAGCAAATGAATTTTGGAGAACTATGTTTAATCCTCCCAAGCCCCTCTCTTTAAACGTTAACTGGGACACCACTGAACTTCATCTTTTGCTCTTTGGACCTCTTAGTAGAAACGAGGAAAGGCATGGAGAGAAGCAACATGGACAGATTTCGTCCTGGTGCATAACTGTTTTAGTTGTTTGTTTCCACTGGCCCTGGCTAAGCTCTGGGCCTACAGGGTGAACTGGGAGGTGAGCACGTAGTTTTATGCAAGCTGCCTCATAGGTCACCCAATGAGGTGCTGAAAATAAACTGAAGCAGCTATTTCAGAGCCACAGTCCTAGGCAGCACCATTCAGCATGGCGGGGAAGTAGACAGAAGGCCAGAGGGACGGGAAGAAAAAACAAACCCCAGAGCCCATCCCAAATATGTGACTCAGAATGAAAGAAACAAGGCAAATCCCCAGAAGGTAGCCTTTTTATTTGTCTTTATTTATTTCACTTTAGTTGGTCAGGGGGATGAGATAAGAACATCTGTCTCCCACTCACAGAGCCTCGTTCTTGCAGGTAGAGTGAGAATACTGGGCGACTCGTATCTGCAAACTTGCTTTAATCTATTTCTGGGGTAATGGACTTGCACAGCGGCCTCAAGTGTCTCCGTTAATAGCTTCTTGCTTTTTCTCCAGCAGAAATGCACCAGAGCTGTTTTCAGATATATGCTCACTTTGAGGAAAGGACAACAGAACCTTCTCAGAGAGGGACAGGAAAGAAAAAGAAAAAAAAGAAAAAAAGATTAAGCCCTTTCTTTAATCTAGCGGGAAGAAAAGACAAAATTACCTCAGTGCAAGCTCCCACTGCTATAAACAGCAGTGTTAGGGAGAAAGGAGTTTCTCCATGACCGAAAACCATTTAGGATACAGAACTTGGGCTCTGTATTTCCCTGGTTGTTTTAATGCAGTGAGATTTGGGCTCTAGGGGGGAAATATCTAAAAATACCATTCATTCAAAAGCAAGTACCAAAGATGGAAGGGACCTGCTTCTGCCCGAAAGGAGAAAGGGAATATGAAATCTTAATGTCCTCATTTCTAAGCTCTAAATCAAAGTCAGACTTTGGAATGCTGGTTTTTATTTGTATTTTTAATAGGCAGTGCAGAGGAAGGGTAACAAAAGATTCAGATGGTATAAAAGGACTACGTAGGGAAGAGGGAAGCTAGCCTTTCTCCTGACCTCACTGCCACTCCAGCCCCCTTGCCCTGAGGCAGCCTCTAATGAAGCTACTTGGTCTCCTCAGAGAGTCCCTCCATACTGAAGTGTCTGCTCTCGTGTGTGTCTGTACGCACACACACATGTTCACACAACTTTCCATTCTGTACTTTGAACACAAATAGCTGTGTTATACACCTATCATGCTGGCCCTTGCTTCTCTCCCTTCAACTGATCCCACAGAGATCATTTCCTGTCAGAATATTAAGCTTACCTTCTTAGCTTTAATAACTGCCTCTAAGTTCATTGAGGATGCACCTTTAGGCCTGTTTATTCAGCTGCCACTAAATGTGACAATAAATATATTAACATACCTTAATATATAAAAATATTTCTGATTTTAAAGTTCCATGATATAAATTGATTCTTGCATCTCTGGCTGTTCCTGGTTGCACATTGCACCCAGGCTGAGCAAGAACCTTAGCAGGCCAACCTGGATTTTACTTTTGAAATGTTAGCTGTGGGTCAGACTGCATAGCTGATTTCTAGGTGGAGAATTTCCCATGGTTTCATTTAGGTATTGGCTACCTCGTCAGGAAAGACAGAAGTCTGAGCTGTGTTGCCTACAGCCAATAGATCAGTTCTTGAGTAAATATGACCCTTTCTGCTACAATGGTAAGGTCACACAAGTCACCTTAGCAACGCGAAGAAATCAATTCCAGCTAACAACCACCTCTGGCTTAGGGCTTTCTGAATGCATGGAATTTCTGCCTCCACATTGATAAGGTCATACATATGTATGCACCGACCTTGCCGCTCCCGAGGGCTCTGGTTTTCAAAATTCTGAATAAATCGAAACTGGAACATATTTGGATGAGACCAAAAGCTCCAGGAATGCTGGGACTCTGCTTTTAGTTTTCAAGTGGAAAGCATGCTTTGGGAACAGACCAACGGGAATGTAGCCACGGAGGCAGGGTGAGGCAACCCTTCCATTAATCAGATCCAAACTCACGTGATGGGGAACCTTGTTGTCCTTAAAAGCTGAAGGCTGCCAGCTCCAGCAAAACTGCTCCAAGAGATTTATTCCTTGGCGACAAAGGAAAAGAAAAGGATAGAGTGAAGTAGGCAACGCAAAAGTGAGAAAAACGTGGTTGAGAATCAGAAGATCTGAGCTTACGTTCAAGCGCTGCACAACTTTCCTTGAGAATGCCGGAAGCTTAGGGGAAGCAGAAAGCGTTTGTTGTACCAGATTTACTGGTCCAGGGGTTTGAAAATCTCCAATGTGAAAGTTGATCCGAGCTCGTCTGCTGCTGTGAATTTCACTCATTCTCAGGCTCCAAACGGTGGCAGAAGGGTCCCAGCAGCACCTGTCCTGAGCCGCTCCAGGCTCCACACTGACAAACAGAAAAGCATCTCCGAACCTGGAGGGCCCTTACCGAGCTGATCGAGAAGAGGACCTTGGTGCCCACAGATTCATAAATGTACAAAACAGCCTTTCTGGGCGTGTATGACCTTGTCCTGCTTAATTTCCTTATTTATAAAATATGGTTGAATTTTAAAATCCTTGAGACCTTCAAATAGAAAGTAATTTCTCTTCTTTTCTTCTGCCTTTTCATATCTATGGAATATTTACTGTGTCCAAACAGGTATTTTCCTTCTCTCTCTCTCTCTCTCTCTCTCTCTCTCTCTCTCTCTCTCTCTCTCTCCCTCTCCCTCTCCCTCTCCCTCTCCCTCTCCCTCTCCCTCTCTCTCCCTCCCTCCCTCCCTCCCTCCCTCCCTCTCTCTCTCTCTCTCCCCCCACCCCGTTTATATGTCTGTCTCTCTGTCTCTGTCTCTGTCTGTGTCTCTGTGTCTCTCTGTCCTCAGTCTCTTTCCTCTCTCCTCTGAGCACATTGTGAAGAGGCCAAAAGTCAGTATCAGATGTTTTCTGCTATAGCTCTGTTTTCAGAGACAAGGTCTCCTGCTGACTCTGCAGCTCTGGCCAGGGGGCTCTCGGGATCTGTCTTGTTTCTGCTCTCTGATCTCCAGCCCTGGGTTCCAGACTCTCTGCCATTCCTAGCTTTTACTCGGGTGCTGGGAATTCAAAGTAGGCCTTCATGCTTAGGTTGCAAGCTCCATATCCACTGAGCAATCCCAATCTTCCTCCTAGTTGCTGTTCCTAAATATTTATATTTTATTTATGTATTTACTTTTGTGTGTGTGTGTGTGTGTGTGTGTGTGTGTGTGTGTTTTACAGGTGTATCTATAGATGTGTTTGCTCCTGAGCACTAGTGTGTGTGGATGCTGGAGGTAGACACTGTCTTCCTTAATTGTTCTCCATTACTTTGTGACAAAGTTGTACAGTGAACCTAGAGCCAAATGATTGTGTCCATTTGCTGGCAATGATCCCCAGGACTTTACCTGTCTCTTACCCACAGCGCTGGGGATACAGATATGCACTGTTGGCTTTGCATGGATGCTGTTGACCTGGCCTTAGAACCTCAAACTAAATGAGCAATCTCCCCAGACATACCTTTTAAAAAGTATGAAATATAGATGTGTTGTAGCTAGAGTTTTCCTGCCTGGCCCATAGTCAGGACAAATCTCTCTCACCTGCCGGTCCCTCAGCCTCTCAGACCCAACCAAGTAAACATACAGAGACTTATATTGCTTACAAACTGTATGGCTGCAGCAGGCTTCTTGTTATCTACTTCTTTTATCTTAAATTAACCCATTTCTATTAGTCTATAAGTTGCCACTTTTCATGGCAGCGGTGGCTGGCAGTGTCTCTCTGCCTCAGCCTTCCACTTCCCAGAATTCTCCTCTCTTCTTGTACTGCCTAGACTTCCTTCCTGGCTACTGGCCAATCAGCATTTTATTTACACAGAGCGACACTCACAGCAGTGTGTGTCTCAAATGAAAACATATGTGATCTAACTGACAAAAAACACATTCTGAGCACAAAAAAGGGAATGATTTATTTACTTATTATCATGGTTGACTCTAATTAGAATTCTTTTAGTTTTTAAAAAAGATTAATTAAAATATTAATTATTATGTATATGGATGTGTCTCTGTGTTAGTAGTACACATGATTTCAGGTGCCCATGGATGCCATGGAAGATGCTACATCCTTTGGAACTGGGGTTCTAGGTGTTTGTGAATCATTGCTTGTGGGTGCTGGGAACTGAACTTGGGTCCTTGGCAAATGAGCAAGCACTCCTGACTGCTGAACCACCTAAAAATTTATTAAAGGTTTAATTTACTTATGTTTGTGGTGTGTGTGTGTGTATGTGTATGTGTGTGTGTGTGTGTGTGTGTGTGTGTGTGTGTATGTATGTACAAGTATAGAGAGGGAGCATTGAGTCCCTTGGAACTAGAGTTATAACTGATGTGGGTGCTGCGAGCCAAACTCTGGTCCTCTAGTTAAGCTATAGGTGTTCTTAACTGCTTAGCCATCTCTGATTTGAAAGTTGACAGGTTTGGCGAGTCTAGATGCCAACATTAACATGTTGGAAACATGGGACGTAAGTGTGAAACTGGAATTACTGAGAATGGCCAAAGCATGATGGCAAATTCACCCATAGGTATATATTGATTTATGAGAATTATCTACATTAGGCTTGTACTATTCAAGGAAGTTAGGGATGCTACATGGAAAGGCCAGAAGGCATTAAGGAAATGGTTAAAGGGCAATAAACCCAATTACTGAGCAACTACCAGGAAATATGATTAGAATATAAATGCTGATGGATAACTAGGTGTTCATTGTTTTAAAGACTTATTTTTTATTTTTATGCATATGTATGTGTGTCTCTTTATGTGTGACACATGTGTCACAGGTGTTCTCAGAGGCCAGATGATGACATTGGATATCCTGGACATAGAGTTTCAGATAGTTGTGAGCAGTCGGAGGGAGGTGCTGAGTATTGAACTGGAATCCTCTTCAAGAACAGCAAGTGTTATTAATTGCTGAGCCCTATCTCCAGCCCCAATTAGATATTAATGTTAAAAGGAGATTATTGGAGAACAAACATGTCTAATAACTGAGTCAAGCTAAGGCACAGCACCAGTAACTTTAACAGAGAAAGTAGAAGTCAGTAAGCCAGGAATTGGGTTGTCTTTCCCGTGAAATTTAGAAACTGGGAAAGCTCTGTGGTGATGGATTACATGTTCATACCTACAGTCAGAAAGAGGAATTGGAAATCCTCAAGGCCCTGGGTCTTCACATCCTAATATTTTGTTTTAGTTAAATGATTAATCTACAGAGTGGCTTTTCCCCAAATGAAAACTTGCTCCTACATAATAACTGATGCTGAGCATAAGGCAGAGGTGGTTGTCCAGGGAACTATTTTAAAGGATGCATAGAAAATTCCATTCTTTGTTGGTCTAGAAGACAAATGCCCAATTAGAATGATCACAAAGAAGAAAGGAATGTGTGTGTGTGTGTGTGTGTGTGTGTGTGTGTGTGTGAGTGTGTGAGAGAGAGAGAGAGAGAGAGAGAGAACATTAAGATTCACCTCTCAGAAATCACTGCAAGAATAGAGCTGTTAGTTAACCAAAGACGCAACTATCCTTTCTAAGGGAAAAACACTGCTTGCCCCCGCCTCTCTCTCTCTCTCTCTCTCTCCATATATATATATATATATGCATGTATGTGTATGTCTGTGTGTGAATATGTGACTGTCATGTGTATGTTTTTCCTAGGGATCTTGTTTACAAATAAGTGAACAGCTTGCTTGACACTTGGAAATTCATTTTGGCACTATTGTGTCTTAATTACAATATAATTAAATAGTGTAAGGAAACTGAAAGGGTATTCTGACACAAACAGGAAGTAAAGTTTTCACAGGATGGAGCGGAGAGAGAGATTCATTTCCATTTAACATTTACTTTACAGGGATTAAGTATTAGGCATTGCTGTGATATTCCCACCGAGGACAATTGTCAATAACTCCAAGAATCAGTGTCACCCCTAGAGTTAGTTCACATTCATCTTCTCGATGACAGAATGATTTCCTTTTATGGACCACACTCTTAGTTACACCTTCAATATGTACTCACCAACTCTCTGGTCAACTTACAAAGTGAGCATTAACATCTTTATTTTATAGCCAAGTAGGCTAGAGCTTACAGACCTTGAGCAACTTCCTCAAATAATATGGTTACTAAGGGTTGGAGCTGGGTCTCAACCTTGCCTGTCAAGAGAGTTACCTCTGAAGGGGCTCCTTCCAGCCCCAGGCAAGCATTCAGATGAGTGGAGCGTGAGGTGACTGTGTACAGCAGGGAAGACATGACATAAGAATGACCCAGCCAAGTTCTTTTCAAACTCCTGACAAAAAGAAACTAGACCAAGGATGATAAAATGATTATTTTTTATATAAATTAGGTAGTCATCAGAAGGATTTTTTTCTACTACCACCACCCTCTGTTCTTGCCCAATGGGCACTCAAAAAGCATGTCCAGTCGTTAGTTGGATGCTATCCTTAGACTCAGCAATGTAGGTATGTGCTCCCCCAAGGTGATCTGGTTATAGCCACTGCGAGTGCTTCATCTTTTAGTAGTAGCCCTGACACTTCACGCTCCTCCAGGATACCAGCCAGTAGATTACATATATTACCTCTGTCATGGAGTGAAAGGGCCTTTGATCTCACCAGGATAGAGATTCTGGGGACCAGTTTGTTTTCCTTGGGAAAACCTCCATTTGTAGTCTTGAGGTGAGCCCTGCTCCTGTCATCCTGGGTGAGCTGTCAGTGTTGTGTGCTAAATCAGCATCAGGCTGGTGACTTAAAACAGCGCGAATTTATTATTTCACAATTGCGGAGGATTAGGAGCATGAGTGTCACTTGTTCCCGCTGCCTGCTGTCTCAGCAAGGCATCCAAGGGTTAGAAGTCTGGGTTCCCATCTTGAAGATAGCAAGGCAAGAATTTGTAAACTCATACAGCTTCTTATTGGCTATCAATTGGAGGATGCCTTGGAGGATGCCTTGGTACCTTGAGGCCATCTACTCTTTCTTCTCTTGGGAAGTCTCTCTGTAGGTGTTTCAGAATATGACTTCTTAATTCCTTTTGACTTTTAAGAAGGAGTCTCACATGATGAAGTATGGTCTTGCGAGTGGCATCTTTTACCTCCTTTGTACTCTGCTGGCCACAGGACATGCTTATGCTGATGGAAAGACTATGCAGGGCTGTCATTCACTGAGGGTCATTTTAGGATGCATTCTCTACACACAGTCTTCTACCAAACATTGCTTCTGACAAGGGAACTCATTTCACAGAAAATTATTGCCAATAAACTGAGACTGAGAAAGTTGATATGTTTGACCATGTCCTTGCTCATCCCAATGCAGCTGGCCCTATGGAGAGGTGGAACCATCCTTTGAAGACTTAGTTGAAGTATAACCTGGTTGGCAACACCTTTGAGGACTGTCAGGATTCATTGAGATGAGTTACATGTTGCTATATATGCACCAGGCTGTGGGGTGTTCTGGTTCTCGATAGCTGCAGTGTGCATGGAGCTGGATATCAGGGGCTGGAAAAGGCACTGGCTTCTCTCACTACCGCCCCTAATGCTGCATTAGTGCAACTCTGCCTTCTGTTTCTACACACTTAGGCTCTACTGGGATGTAAGTTTTAGTTCTTGGGAGAGAAATGCTTCTAGGAGAGGGCAGCACTCTGGAACTGGAGAGCAGATCTCTGAGTTCAAGGCCAGCCTGGTCAGGTGTACAGAATTCTGAGACAGCCAGGGCAACACCAAGACACTCCCTCTCAAAACAAAACAAATAAACAGAAATAAAGGATACAACAACGTTTCTATTAAACTGGAAGTTGAGAAATCATACATAGACACTGAACCCTTGGTGATGGTGATGATGATAGTGATGATTGGAACAACTAATTCTGATTGTGGAGAACAAACCTTGTTGCTACTTTGCTGTGGAGGAGGATGCAGCAGGATAACCTGGGGCGGTTCTGTCCACAGTTTAGACTTTAGGTCAGTGAAAAACTAGATAAATATAGGCAGGACTTATAGTGCCTTAGACATTTTAGAAATGGATGGTAAGCCCTCTCACTAGGCAAGAAACAGCTACCTGGAGTGCATATTGAGGCAATAATAATAATAATAATAATAATAATAATAATAATAATAATAAGGAATAAGTAGTAAAAGGTAACTAAAAATTTGGCATGACTACATAAAATTTTGCAAAATAAGACGTATAGGATTATAACAGTTTTTGTTATTCTGATATTAATACATTTGGTTATATATGTATGTGTAGAAATTATTTTTCTGCTCTCCTTTCCCATTGCTTACAGGATACTGTAATGCAGGGTACTAGTGAAAGGCCCTGGACTCACTTGGTGGAGTTCCATACTCAAATTTAGTGTGGTGGAATGTGTCTGTGTACCAGCACCGAGGAAGTGAGACAGGGGTGAGCCCTCAGCTCCATAGCCAGTGTGAAGCCAGCCTGTACTTGTGTTCCTGTCCTACCGTGGATGTAAGATTCCCACAAGCTCCATCAAAAGCATCCAACCTTACTTTGTTGTGGTTTAGGAGGTCAGAAGTCTGACATGGGTCTTACTCACCAGCTTGTTACTTCTGGAGGCAGGGGTGGGGGGTGCACGGGGAGGTGGGGGGGGGGGGTGGGCAGAACTACTTCAGGAGGCACGGAGGGGCAGAACTCCTTGGCCCATCAACACAACCCTGGGTGCTTCCTTTGTTTCAAGAACCACAATCACCTTCAAAAATGTTTTTTTGCTTTCTGTTTTTTTTCCCCTTGAAAATCCTACACCCATGGTCTCGGGTACTTTCTTCTGCACTGCCTTTCTTTCCCCCGTGCTTATCAGTCTTTATTAAATGTTTTTAATACCTACAAACACTCCCCTCCCCTGAAATAAACCCCCTTTGCCATATTGGGTAGCATTCACAAATTCCCAGGATTAGAATGTGGACACACTGGGTTATTCAGCCCACCACATTTAAACCTAAATTTTCAATTTTCAAGGTACAGGGTACCTAGGTAGGAATGTATCTCAGGTATGGAAGGAAAAACATCACCCAAGAACAGAAAGAGAATTTTGTATCGTTTTGAGGGGAGGAGGCTGGTCTGTTTTTTGTTGTATGTGATACAGTTGCATTAGGGGAAAAGATGATTTTTGCAATTGTATTTATTTTGAAGGAGAATTAGGTTAAAAGAGGTGTACACACACACACACACACACACACACACACTCACACACACACCGATGGCAAGAACACAGCAAATAGGTTTTCATTGTACCAGGTTAGCTAAATAGGAACTTCATTCCCTAGAATCTCTTTTGCTATTTTGCTTCTAGGTAGTATGGAGCAAAGACTTTTAATGTGAGATTCAGAATGTATCAGGGGAGGAGAAAGGAGAAAGCTATTTCATTAAGCAAACAGGTCAGCAGAAGACAGGAGGCAAGCCTTTACCTTTACCTGCCTGCTTCAGCCAGTTGCTGTAAGGGAGGGGGCTAGCCCGCTGGCTCTCACTCCTTGTGGGTGATTGTGATGTGCTTCATAGACTTTTTGGCTAGGTGTATGCTTCTCTCTGAGGCAAAGGCAATGTGCTTTACTCCTGGCTACTCCTACTGGAGGAGTTAATGACTCAGAGTGAAGAATTTTCACCTCTTAGCACATTACTGTAGTTCCTGGTTCAGTCTCATGGGTCCTAACTTAGTTTTGCTTCCTATTTATGCCAGTTAGTTGTTTTGTTTTGTTTTTGTTTATTTGTTTTAACTTTTTTTTAATCTCACATAACTTATGGTCATCTGAGAAGGGGGATCCTCTACTGAAAATGCCTTTATCAGATTGCCAGTAGGCAAGTTTGTGGGGCATTTTCTTTATTGGCGACTGATGTGGTTGGGCCCAGGCTACAGTGGGTAGTGCAGCCACTATGGTAGTGCAGCCCCTGGGCAGTGGCCCTGGGTTGTATAGAAGGGCAATCTGTAAAACTAATGGGGAGCTATGGAAGCCCAGAGAGGCTCCCTAGTAAGGTCTTACTCAAGGCCAGAGAATCTGAGCTTGCTTTGCCCAGCAGGGCTGCATAATACAATGATTTGGCCAGGGGCATGGGTATCAGGTGTTCTGAAGGGTCTACACTTGGCTGTACATTGTGCTTTGATCTTGAAAGGGGGAGGCTTTTGCCTCTTCCCTTGGTAGTGTATAAAAAGCCCATTAGAATAAATTTCAAGGCATCTGGGCATTGACCCAGGGCTCTCCCAAAGCTATCCTGTGTCTCTGTCTTTCTCATTGTCTCTGCGTATATTTCTATCTGATACTTCCTCATTCCTCTCTCCTCCACCCAAGAACCCATTGACAGGTCAGAGTTGGACTCTGACAGGAAGCAAGGCAGTAAGCAGGATTCCTCCACAGTCTCTGCTGTAGCTTCTAACTCCAGGCTCTCACCTTGAGTTCCTGCCTTGGCTTCCAATGACGATGGTCTGTAATCTGAACTGATATGAACCCTTCCTCCCTAAGCTGCTTTTGATCAGAATGTTTTTATCACAGCAGCATAAAAGCAAACACGGACACTCCTCCTGACTGCCCAGTGGATGATAACACACTGTCACATTTTAATATACCTATTAATGTGCATTACATATACTATGTACACCTGGCAGTTGTAGTTGGCCATGTCTCTAGTGGAGTCCTGACTCCAAGGAGAGTTCTTATCTGCTTGGCGTTAGCTTAGTCCTCTGTCCCTAGCTTCTGGCCTGTGAGTGGATACCATGCTAGAAAAAGCTTTAAGGGTGCTTGTGTGGTGTCGTTTACTCCTTGAAATCCAGCAGACCTTCCTGAGATGAGAATACCTAAGACTGCTCCTGTACCAATACCCAGACAACACTTAAGCATAGGCTTAAGCCCAAGCCTCAGCCTAGAGCTGGTAATAGATTAAATATAGAGTAGATCTTGCTACTCAGGCACAGCTGGGTCAGCTAAAGTGCATTCATCCTGCAGACCTGTGATGATGGAATACTTATTTCAGGGTTCTCAATAGGGGATGAAGGGCAGATTTATGGTGAACATGTTTGGTGACATTTTGGGGTTGCACAGCTAGACATGGGTGTATTAGTTTTTATTTCTTGTGTAATAAATTACCATAAAACTAGTAGTGTTAAAACATCTTAGATTTTATTTTCCCTCAAAGTTATCCAAACTGATAGTCTAAGATGATCTTAAGAGGTCAGAGTTGAGATGAGGGAAGGTTCAGTTGGTGAAATGCTTGCCTCATCATGAGCCTTGAGGAACCGAGTTCCAGTGCCCCAAATGGTGATAGTGTGTCTTGTGGCCCTAACACTGGAGAGGTAGAGACAGGCAGATCACATGTGCTTACTGCCCATCCCCAACCAGAATAACTAGTTACTGTTTTTTGTGTTTTGTTTTTTTTTCTGGGTTCAGTGAGAGACCCTGCTGCACAAATCAGGGTGGAGAATGGAATGATTAAGGAAGGCATCCAAGTTAGCCCATGGCTTCCATTCATATGCAAACACACACACACACACACACACACACACACACACACACACACACACTGAGGTAAAAATCAGGGCACTGGCACAGCTTCTTTCCTTGGGGGTGGAGTAGCTAGGGGGGCAAGACACTACTTCTTTTCCAGCTGTGGAGGTTTCCTGCATTCCTTGGCTTATGGTTCACCCAACCGCCATTTGTTTATTTGTTTGTTTGTTTTGTTTATACCCCCTCTCATGTCTTGACCCTTTCCTTATCTTCTATAATGAACCTTGCTGTATGTGGGGCTAATCCAGAGAAATCTCTCTATCTCTAGTTCCTAGCTAAACGACATCAGCAAAATTCATTTTGCCGACATTTCCAGGGATCTCTTTGGCTGTCTGTTAGGCTCTCTCTCTCACACAGGTTCTGTTGCTCTTTTGTAGGTAGACTCCTAGGATGCTGGTAAACACTTACCATGAAAAGGAACAGTCCTGTGGCAAAGGAGTCATGTCTGGAAGACTGCTTTAGAGTGATTTGTCTTCTAACATGAAAACACTCACTGAACCATATGCTACCTAGTCTTCTTTATTAAGACAACCCCAAATAAGTCTATTATTGGGCACCTTCTAACAGTTTCCTGCATATAATATTACATGAAATAACTGCTGTGTATTTAAAATTAGTTTATTTCATAACTTCTATGAGATGACAGGCTTTAGAACAGCATTCCCAAGTATATGATTCTGATGGTTAGTGTTGAAAACTGGACACCTAGCCCTGGGACACACTTAGGAGGGATTGTCTAGCTTGGTGTTAGCCTCTGAGAATGTCTGTAAGGGATTGTCTCAATTGAGTTAATGGACCTGAGAAGACTCATATTCACTGTGGGCAGGGCCATTCTCTGGGTAGAAGACCCTGGCCTGTATAAAATGGAAGGGTGAACTGGAGCATTCAACACCTTTAGTCTACTGCTGTCTTCTGACTGTAGACACACTACAACCAGCTGCTCCAAGCTTTCACTGCCTTGACTTTCCCTACAATGATGGCCTGCACCACAAATTGTGGGCAGGAATAAGCCCTCCCCTACCTCCTTAAGCTTTTTACTAAGACTGATTAACTCTTTGAATCATTTATATACAATAATCACAAGAGGCTTAATTTTGACGTAATTCAATTTCTGTGAGTCAGAAAGAATCACACTCAAGTAGAAATAGGCTCCAAGTTCAATTGCGCTATGATATTTGGAACTCCTAGATATGAAGCAAGACTGGGCAAAAGGTTTGGACGTAGAGACTTTAAATCTCACGAGGAAGAAAATTAAGTTTTGAAGTTCAATTCCTTTGGATTTGAATTATTTTGAACTCAAATTTGCAAGGAAATTTAATCTCTGATCTTTCCTCTCTGGAAATGTGATAATAGCAATGAGTTTCTATTCAATTTTGGAGCATCTCTCTGCTGGCATTTTATTATTAGAGTGTCTTCAGGTTGTTGTTTAATGTCATTGCCGGCTCTGTGATGTGCTATTTTAGGTGACATGGTTGTGCATAAACTGGGAGCCAATATAGAAAATAAAGTGTTTTTGATTTTTAGCAGTGGGTACAGTGGTGGGTTTTATTAAATTAATGCTTCTCCCTGAGCAATTTCTGAATATACACAGCGGACAGTGGAGACTGGTCTTGTGAAACCGAGAGCTTCGCTTTACCCAGGTAGATTGTTCTTCTTCCTGAAAGGGAAAAGAGAGCCTAAAACCTGGTTGCCCATACACTGAGTGTTTAAGTTCAATGGTTAGGAGGAGGAAAATCAGTGGTCATGGTGAGCACATCCACTATTAGCTCAACTCTTGATTTTTTTCCATAAAGAATAAATTTAACTGCTATTAGTTCAGATCTTTAACTCATTCAATCCCAGAGGAGGAAAGGAGGGTGACTCTACATAGATTCTTTGTCTCTTATGTGACTTGAGAATGTTTCCCCCAAATTTTAGCTTGTCTTTTCATTCTCCTAATAGTATCTTCCACAGAGAAAAACAATCATAATTTTGATGAAATTTTTCTGGGTCCCACCCATACTCGAATAATCCTTGAAGGGAGGAGTGAGGATTAAGAAATAACAGATATGAAAAATAGAGAACTAGATGAAGTATGCATAAAAGAAAAAGACAGAGACACAGAATAGCATCAGGATGGCTCTGTGTCAATACCACAGTCACCCCAAGTTTATTCCTCATGGGCTTTTTATACACCAGCAAGGGGAGAGGCAGAAGACCTTCCCCTCTCAAGGACAAAGCATAGACAAGTGTAGACACTTCCCTCAGTTTCAAAACATCTAGTAGCCACGCCTTACAGCAAAGCATCCTGTATTTAGGCCTTGAAGTATAAGACACCTGGTAACCATGCCTTTGGCTGAAACAACCCCAATTGTGCAGCCATATGGGGCAAAACAAGCTCAGACTCTCTGACCTTGAGTCAAGATGGAATAAAGCCACACTATGGAGTCTCTGTGGGCTCCCATAAAATTTAAAACACTAAACCCTTTTCCTTTATGAGTCAATTTTTCCTAGAGTGTCTGTGGGCTTGTCTGTAGCTAGCGTTTTCCTGGTCCTGCCTGGCCCATGGTCAGGACAAATGTCTCTCACCCACCAGTCCCGCAGCTGCTCAAACCCAACTAAATAAACACACAGAGACTTATATTGCTTACAAACTGTATGGCTGTGGCAGGCTTCTTGCTAACTGTTCTTATATCTTAAATCAACCCACTTCTATTAGTCTATAAGTTACCACATGGCTTGTGGCTTACCGGTATCTTAACATCTTCTCATGGTGGTGGCTGGCAGCATCTTTCCAACTCAGCCTTCCTGTTCCCAGAATTCTCCTCTCTCCTTGTCCCACCTATACTTCCTGCCTGGCTACTGGCCAATCAGCATTTTGTTTATACAGAACGATATCCACTGTACTTGTCTTTGGTTCTTCTCCTGTGATTATGATAAAATACAAATGCAACCTGAGACAGAAAGACTTTATTCTGGCTCATAGTTTGAAGATACGGTCCATCGTGGCGGGGAAGTAGAAGCAGGGGGCCTTGAAGCAGCTGGATACCTGACATCCATAATCAGAGAACTGAAGGTGATGAGCACTGGTGCTCAGTTTACTTTCTCCCTTCAATATTGTCCAGGAGTCAAGTCCAGGGAATGTTGTTGCCCACCTTTAGAAAGATTGTTATAAAGCAATTAAAGTAATTGATACAACACCTCATGGGCAGATGGCAAATAACTCACAGGCAGAAGCTAAAAATTCATCATAAGTGTGCTGGGAGGTTTGTTCATCTGTGAGCCCAGATCCTGTTCTATTGACAATTAACACCATCACAGGGCTTCTCAACTGAACTCTGGGTCATCGACATGTTTCCCATGGTTTCTTCTCATGTTTTACAATTTTTAGTACACTGTGATCATTTAGCCACATTGTCAACTTGACTGGATTTGGAATCACCATAGAAACACACCTGTAGGCCTGTCTGTAAGTGTGTTTCTAGAAGGTTAACTGAGCAGAGAAAAGCCACCTGGCATGTGAGTGGCACCAATCCATGGGATGGGGTTTTGGACTGAGTCGGAAGGAGGAAGTTAGCTGCCCAACAGCGTTCCTCTCACTCCATGTCGTGACTACAGATACAGTGGGACCAGCCGCCTTATGTTCCTGTCACAGTGACTCCCTTCTACCAGTGACACCTTCAAACCATGAGCTGGCATTTGTCAGATGTTGTCTGTAGGATGAGAAAAGGAACAAATACAGGCAAGTTGGTCCTGCAGAGTGGGGCCATTGCTGTAACAAACATGACCATGCAGTTCTTAGGCCTTTGGTCTTGTTTGGCAGGTGAAATGGGGAAGATGTAGGAACTTTCGGGTAGAAAACCCGTAGAATCGTGGAAGCAGAACTTGGAAGACAAGAATGCCAAGAGGAATGAGAACAGTGAAGGCTCATGGGATTTCAGAAAGGATTGGGTCTCTACTGCGAACCAGGCGGGAGTCAGTTCGTTATACCCTGGTACACAATCTGGTTTCATTTTGCCCATGTCCCAAGACCTTCAGCGAGGCTGAATGTAAAAATAATGGACTAATTTGTCTAGCGGAGGAAATTTCACGGTAGGATGGCATTTGGGCTGTGTGACTGCACACTGCAGTATCCGGGTCTACAGGGAGAGAGAGTAAATGGAGCAGAATCTGGTGAAAGGTGGTGTGCTGCTTAATAAGGAGGCCGCGTGAGTGGGCTCAAAACTGCAGACCAGGCAGTGGGAAAGCCATGAGTGTAGTGGTTTCCTCCAAATTGAAATGATCCATCCCGGAGAGGGGACTCTTCATTAAGGTCGTAAGAAGTAAACAAAGCCTACGAGTTGGGGAAATCTGAAACTTAAAAGGCCCATCTCAGTAGTTCTATCAGCATTAAGCATTTGTTGGGAAGAGGTAGGCAAGGAACTCAACTACCTGCAAGTCACTCGGCAAGATCTGGACATGCAGTAGTCACGCATCCGGCATGGTGATGAAATTGCCTTTGGTTCTTCCATGCTCTTTTAAGGAGTCCCTCACCCATAGCCCTGTAAGTGAACTCATTGGTTTACCATGTTATACTTTGGTGACTCATTACTGTGGCCTTTCCTTCGTTCCCCAATCTGTTCGTGTCTGCCCAGGAAGTAACACAGCACCACCATAATTGTTAAGTAGTTCAGTCCTATTAAAAATGGACCTACTACTTTACAGTGGGATAGTAGGGGTACCAAAAGGACAAGAACTACCCACCCCATCAAAGTTCTGTATTGTGAAAATAGAAATAATTCAAAAGGAGAGAGCCTGAATTGAGAATGCTGCTGAACAGGTTACTTAGAGAGCCGCCCAGGGAACTGCTTCCCTAGGGTCAGCACACAGAGGCCATAAAACTGTCAAACAAAGGGGAAGGAAGCTTGCTACACCTCTAGCTGGTAGCAGAACATGGCATCATCATCTCACTGCTGTTTTTAGAGTCATGGACATGTAATAGCGAGGGAGCTGTCACTAAAAACTTGTGTTTACTATTGCCTGATAGTGTCGCCATAGTGAAATAGTGTCCTAGACATCTTGTCACCACTCCAGAGGCAATGGGAGAATGGAACGGATAAATGAGGTGGACTAAAGTTTCATGCAATGCCGGTGACCATGTCAGAGGAGCTGCAGACAGGAAAGGAGCTTATGGAACACAGCCCAGAGGATAACAAAGCTCCTCTGGGTGCATCCTGGAGAGGCAAAGCCCTGGGGGGATTGTCTCCAGAACACCCCTGGCTTCTGCCGTGCATCCTCCTGCTTGCCACCACCATGTTCCTGCTGTAGTTGGCATGGTATGAATACTACATGAAGGGATCCCACTGTATCTAGTATAGTGTGATTGTTGCTTGGGAAAAATCCATTCCTCACCGGGCAACTGACTTGCAGATCATAATGAAGATGATTTTTATAAGAGCAATGATGATTAGTTAGATCTATTATTTAATTGGACTTTCTGAGTTAGCCTTAAAGATCCATGTGGCTAAGGCAGTTAGTAAGTAAGATGATTAAGGAAATTGCTGTGGATATCACTCTGTGTAAATAAAATTCTGATTGGCCAGTGGCCAGGCAGGAAGTATAGGCGTGACAAGAGAGAAGAGAATTCTGGGAGGTGGAAGGCTGGGGCAAAGAGACACTGCCAGCCACCGCCATGACAATGAAGATGTAAAGGTACAGGTAAGCCACAAACCAAGTGACAAAGTATAGATTAATAGAAATGGGTTAATTTAAGATAGAAGAACTAGATAACAAGAAGCCTGCCACGGCCATACAGTTTCTAAACAATGTAAGCTTCTGTGTATTTATTTGGTGGGTTCTGAGCATCTATGGGCCTGGCCAGTGAGAGAGATTTGTCCTGACTGTGGGACAGGCAGGAAAACTCTAACTACAGGAAATGGTTTAGGTTATTCTGCCAATTGCTTCAAAAAGAGATACAAAAAAGGCAAAACAAAAACAAAAACAAAAACAAAAAACAAACAACAAACAAACAAAAAAACAACTAAAAGTCACCTTCCCCTTTGTTAGATGTGAGATTTGCAGAGGATGAAAAAATAAGAACAAGGAAGTTTCATGTGTTGTAGAACCATGAATTTTGCCTGTGGAAAAACAGGCGGATGATTAAAGAAAAACAATTATGTCCCTACACCCCAAGTTAGGCCTGAGTTCCTTGGTCATGTAGCTTACAGAATTAATCACAGGCCCCAGTATTCACCTTGAAAAAAACAAAGTTGTGAAAGCAAATTAAATGACCCTATTGTGTATATTGAAAAATAAGTGGTTCACCAACCACTTGAATGAAGTTTAGGAATCTGCAACCCTAAAACTGCAAACAGCTGCCCGCCAGCACAAAAGGAACCGGCTGAAATACACTGAGCTTGCTTAAAACTTTGTTAATCAGTAACAAAAGAATTATTGCTTTGGGGTGAAGAAAAACATTTAACTACTTGTGGGCTTCTAAGAAAAACATGGAAGTTGTGATCATAATTGATTTTTTCTTATATAAGGATTTTAATTTGTTTGTGGAAAATATGTAACTTGTGGTTATGAGGTAGTTTTTTCTTGCATAGAAATATTTGTCTTAGGTGGTATAAAAGGGATGAGGGAAAAATGTAAAGCAAGAAAAAATGAATATCCAGCAGAGAGAAAAATAAAATGAAGAAATAAGCTTTGGCCCTCAGAAAAAAAAAGTCTCCTGTGTGTGTGTGTGTGTGTGTGTGTGTGTGTGTGTGTGTGTGTGCAGCTCTGTGGATGCCACACCTCCTTTCCAGTTTCTGAGCTGCTGAAAGCTGGTCTTCCAGCAACAATGCAATGTCCCACTTTATTCAGAGCAGCAGGCAATTTATACTCTGAGGATTAAGAAAGTGTGTATGAATAAAATTCACATAAGTTCACGCAATATACAAAACAAAGACAAGCCATGCGTGGCAAAAATGTGTTTTTCCATAAAATCATACAAAGGACAGTTTAAATATATCTGATAGCCAATAGTAAGTAGTAATAAGTAATCTGAAATAACCCACTCTTTTCTGCTATGCCTGGAGGGAACATGAAAACACATTCCAAGAATGTTTTCATGTTTTGCAGAGACCAAGTCATGAGACTTTGGTTCTGTGCTCTTGGAGTATTCCCACAAGCACTCACAATTCTTCTCACATGACTCTGTTCGTGGGCCCTGTTCTGATAACGTACACTGAAATGACTCCTGAGGGCAATCTGCTATAGCCATGGTCAGCGCCTCACTCAGCCGTTGTCTGAGAACCTTCTTCTTGTAGAAGATGGGAACTAACATGGAGCCCCACCACCCAACAATGTGCAGAAAGTGAGAAACCTTGAAACACATGGTCTTAAATGGGGTATCTTCATCAAACCCCTCCCCTCAGAGCTTAAGAAGCTATGAGGAAGAGAAGACAGAAAGAGTGTAAGAACAGGAAAGGAAGGATAGCATTAAGGAAACAGTTCCATGTAGACACAACAGGATTGACAGACATAGAAACCCACAGAGACTGTGGTGGCATGAGCAGGGTCTACACAGGTTCTATCAAGATGGGGTCCCAGCACCAAGAGGCAGGAATGGACACTGGCTTCCATTCCTAACCAAGAGGCTCTCTCCAATGGACATCTGCTTGCAAAGTAAAGCTTGGTTTTCTCCAACAGAGTCTCACTGTGCATATGAACCATACTTAATGGTAGCCCCATGCCTAGATGGTCAACACAAAATGAACTCAATGTCATTTTTGTAAACTTTTTGTCTCATAGTGATTTTGGTTATTATTTGGGCACTTTTGGTCTTGTTCTTTTGCTTATATATTATGGTTTCTGAGTATGTGTTTTTATTGTTCATGTGTGTGTGTGTGTGTGTGTGTGTGTGTGTGTGTGTGTGTGTAAGTGCACACTCATACAGCCACTATGGAAATTAGTGTGGTGGTTCCTCAGGAAGATGGAAAGCAATCTACTTCAAGATCCAGCTCCACCACTCTTGAGCATATACTCCAAAGACATGTTATCCTAACACAGAAACACATGCTAAACCATGTTTATTGTTTCTCTACTCATAATAGCCAGGAATTGGAAACAACATAGATGTCCATCAATAGATGAGTGGATAAAGAGAATGTGGTACATTTACACAATGGAATATTCACTGTTAAAAAAATGAAATTCATCAATCAATAGCTGGAACTAGAAAAAAATCATCCTAAGTGAGACATTCCAGAGCTAGAAAGACAAATATGCTACATATTCACTTATACATGGATATTAGCTGTTAAGTGAAAGATAAGTAAGTTATATATAATTTATAGAATAGCAGAGGTTGGACATAGAATAAATGAATGGGGGTTACAGATCCCTCACAGGTGTGGAAATGGAATATATAGTTATGTATGGATGAGGTGAGGACTAGAATGGGAGGATCAGACAGGGAGGGAGAAGGAAAATGGGTCTAGAGAGGGAATATTGGGGAGAGACAGCTAAAATTAAGGGCTATTTGAGGGGATAGTATGGAAACCTAATACAGTAGAAGCTTCCTAAATTATATATATGGTCATATATGTATACACATATAAAAATTACACACACACACACACACACACACACACACACACACACACACACACACACACACACACACACACACACACACACCACACAAAGGCAATTTAAATGAAGCCACCAAATAACAGGGGTGAGAAAGCCCCAACTGGACATCTCTTATCACCAAATAAAGACTTATTGTTAGGAATGGGTTACATCTAATTGAGTTGTTGGCCAAAGGGTACCATGGGAGTCCCAGATAACCCAAGCTGTTGCCAGGACAATAGGTTGCTCTCCATATACTGCAGGAAAGGTACTGTTGCTGAACACCATGCCTATTCAACTCATTGAACATGAAGAAGTCTAGCTGGTGCCTCCATAGAACCTTTACCCCTACTGGCTAGTGCTCTTGATACCAGAAGGTGTTCTGCATGCTATCAAAGGAGAATCACAAATACCAACCCCGTTACAATCTGGTGTCCTGCCAGCAATATCTGTTAGTGCAATATTGGCACAAACTTGTGGGAGTAACCAACCAATATCTGATTTGCTTTAAGGCCCACTCCATGAGTCGGAACCCATACCCAATGCTGCTTGGATGACTAAGAGCCTGATACTAGATACCCCAGGGACAAAAGGGAGAAATCAAATACTACTGTTCTACAAAAGGAACATAGCAATGAAATGGCTCCTAATGGCATTGTTCTATACTAATATGTCAATATCTTGCTTCGCCATCATCAGAGAAGCTTCCTCCTGCAGCAGATGAACACATACGGAGACCCACAGTCAGACAATATGCAGAGAATATGGAACATTCAGCACTATGTAGGATGACTCTATCAAGCCCCTCCCCTTAGGGATCAGGGAATTCTGAGGAAGAGGAGGCAGAAAGATTGTAGGAGCCAGACAGCATCAAGGAAATAAGGCCTTCTGAACACAGCCTGACCTACACACATATGAACTCAGACTGAGGCAGCATGCTCAGGGTCTGCACAGATCTACACAGTTCTGCACCAGATGGAGTCCTAGCTGAAATGAGAAGTAGACACAAGCTCCCATCCCTAACCTAGAAGCTATCCCCAATTGGTAATCACTTGCAAATGGAAAAATGGTTTTCTCCAAGGGAGTCTCAATGGGACTCAAGGGAGACTCAATGGCCCCATGCCCAGCAGTAGATGGCCAACATAAAACAAATGAACTCAGTGGTATTTTGGTAGACTTCCTGTCTCATGGTGCTTTGTTTGAGCATTTATTTATTTGTTAGTCTTACTGGTCTTTCGCTTGTATATTTTGGTTTCCAATATTGTGGTTTTTGTAGCTTCTTTTTATAACTTATTTAGTGTGTGTTGGTGGGGGGAGAGAGAGGGAGGGAGGGAGCGAGGGAGGGAGAGAGAGAGAGAAAGAGAGAGAGAGAATTTCTTGGTCTTTTAAATTTTTTGGTTTGTTTGTTTGTTTGTTTGTTTGTTTGTTTGTTTTAAATGTAGAGAGAGAAAGGGCTTGGAGTTGAATGAGGAGGGAGGTGTGCCTGCGAAGGTTGGGAGAGGAGTAACATGGGATCAAATATATTAAAGTAGTTTTTTAAAATAACTTTATTATAAAAATGCAAACGACAACAGGACATTAGGTACTGCAAGGTTAAAGTAGACGTGGGTAAGAAGCATCATGAAGGAAAGAAGGGCCATGCCAATGTGATGTGTATTTCACCAGGAAGCATTCCAACAAACATGGATACTGCAGAAAGCAAAACCTGGTAGAACTGAAAGGAAACAATAGAGGATCAGTTTCTTGGAAGGGTTTCAGCATCTTTTTCTTAGGTGCTTCAGAAACGAGATGGGTCTCGGAATGAACTGGGGCCAAGCAACAGTTTGCAACACCAGTGTGGTTTTCATACCAACACTGGACAGGGGCATGAAAGGAAAATTATGATCTGTCTTAGTCATAGACATAGATGCAAATTTTTTTATGAGAATTTTACCAGATTGAGGAGTGCATGAACTTGATAACATGTTATGAGTAAGATGGTTTGAGTTGAGGCATACAGGGTGACAAAATTATCGTATCATATATGAGGACAACCAACATAATTCACAACCACACCAAAACAGAAAAGGCAACTCAGAAAATCTAAAGATACAATTTTAAAAATGTACTGTATATTCACTACAGAAAGTGACTCGAAGGGACTTTTTAACACTCTAAGAATAAGTTTTAAAAGGCCACAGCTTCAGTGACACCCATCATTTGCTAGTGAGTGTTGAGGCAAGCTGCTCTGTGGCCCTTATGTCCCATAGTATTCTGTAAGTTCAGGCAGATGAGGACAAAGACTCATAAATAAAACAGGACCAAGAAAACAGAAGCTGTTCACTTAGAATTTGCCTGTCATGTCACAACACACGTGGGACCTTGAGTCTAATTGTACTGATTCCTTCAATTGCTATGGAAAGAACCTAAGCAGTTTTGCCATGCTAAGTAGTCAGTCATTTATGATAGAAGAGCAAGCTTCCTCCATCCACTTGATTAGCTCGTGTCCCATTGCCCTGCCTAATTCTTGCTTTGCATATTTTGAAGGAATGATTTCAGTAAATACATATAATTTCCATGAGAATGAAGCTTAGCCTTTAAAATGTCTCCTTAATAATGCTATTTCTTAATAGCCTGTTTAATCTTATATTGATCTAGCTTTATCAATTTTCTTCTGATTAGGGTTTGTGGAGTACTATTAACACATTTTCTGTAATCTTATGTTTTCAGTGTCTCCTATAATTGCACAGTGCTCTTTTTCTTTATCCAGTTAGATCACATTTTTCTTATAGTTGCAGCATGTGTTTTATGTAGCATAATTGCTGCTCTATTTGAGTTGAAATCTATCATTTTTAAAGCATATTCTATTTGCCTTGCTTCTTCCAACTTCTCAGTTCTCTCCTTTCTTGACTTGTGGTGCATTGCATTTTATTAGGCTATTTTCTCTGTGCATTAAAGTACAAATCATGTTCTATTTTATCATTCTAATGCTGTTTACCAGAGATATTAATGTTTAAAATTAAAAGAACCTCTACCCTTTCCTAGAATAATGTAAGGGCCTTGAAATACTTAAACATCATTTACAACTTAACTTGCAGTTTGTTGAATTATGTGAAATATGTATGGCTACATAAATACACACATATCTGTATCTGTCTGTCTATTTATTATCTATCTATCTATCTATCTATCTATCTATCTAACTATCTACCCATCTGGCTCAGGACAGTATTATTATTTTAAAAATATATATTAAAGTAACATGTTACAGTCAAGTAGATCATGTTTATAGGTGACCATATTGTTGGTATTTCATGGGTATGCTTTCCCTGTCATATAGAGAAAACACTATCTTACTGATGTCCTGGTCCTCTGGCTCTTACAATCTCACCCTTTCCTCTTCCATGATGTTCCACGAGCTGTAGATGCAGGGGCTGGATTGTAAGTGTAGATGTATCAGTTGGGGTTGGCTGCCCCTTATTCTCTGCATTTTAAACAGCAATGTGGATGGGGGAAAAACATACAGGTAGACCCCTCTACTACATGAAAAGCTGCCTACAATTCATAGTTTCTCTAGGAACAAATGCCTATTAGGTTCTCTAATCCCAAGTGGTCAGCCTTAAAAACATGTACAAATGACAACACTAAGTGGACTCTATCCAGAATCAGTTTTCTTCTACCTGTGAAGGAAAAGGGAGCATCCTTTCCCTTTTATTTTGATGAAATGTGTTTGTAACACCTCTTCATGAGATAACATTGGATTTTTAGAATATCAAAGACAAAAAGCAAACTCTAAAATTAAGGAATTAACCATAAAAGAAGAATACAAACCAGATTTACATCATCTTTTAATAGCAACAAAGGATGTAGGAAGATAACTGGATAAAGTTGTTAAAGTATTAAAGATATAATAACTTTATGTCAACCAAACTGCAATGCAAATTTGAAAGCACGAAAATTAATACCAGGCATAAAGGCCTCAAAGGCTCTCTAAATGGTTATTCACATGATAGTTAATTTTGGATGAAATCATTAAGTGAAAGGAACCAATAAAAGAGACAGTCAGAGATATATGGGATTTAAATGTTATTGGGTACCTTGACCAAAAGGAAAAAAAAGGAATTGCCCTGTTAATAACCAAGGTCACAGTACATCCATGGCAGGCCAGGAATGTGGGGAACATGCCACAGCACCAAGTGCTTTTTTTTTTAGGGTTTGATGTAGGCATCAATTTAGAAAAAAAATTTAACTATGAAAATTTTGATGACAATATGGTAGTAAGATATTATCACAAAATAAATGAAAAATTTGTCAACTACCACTGTAATTTTAATAATCATAAATATCTAAAACTCAATAGGGAGTAAGACAAAGTGATCAACTGTCTAATAAGTAAGAATCCAAATTTTCCCCCCAATAGGGGAAAAAGCATAAATAAAGATTAGAAGTAAAAATACAGAATACACATCTTATGAGGCATGCTTCTTTCTACACATCAGATATATAACGCTTAAGTGATTCAATGTGTTTACTAAGAGAGCTTGCATTTACTGAGGAACTTATGAGAAATATCAATCTTACATATGATACAGCAAATTTTCATATTTGTGCTTCTACATATGCATGATAAAAATACAAAAAATATAATTTCTCTCCACAAATAGAGAGATTGTAATGCACATTTCCCCTTTAACTATTGGTTAAATCTAACATGTTTGGTAAAAGAATATCTAGAATTAGATAGCTTGACTCAAATAGACTGTGAGGAGAGCCCTGCCTCCAAAATTTAATACTACCATTCTTCTCTACCAAATATGAAACATTTGCAATTACTGATTATATACTAGACCAGAAAGAAAGCATCAATACATTTCATGAAGAGATACTATGCAAACCATGATCACATGGAAGTTAATGGTTAAAAGTGAACTAATAATGCCTATACAATCGAAAACACCACCCTGCCACTAAATGGAAGTTTATATAGCTCTTATTTATGTTATTAGAAGAGCAGCGGCATGAAAACTGCGAAGTCCTTAGTAAAAGCCTTAAAATATGATGAAAATTAAACTCAAAGAATGTCACAGCAAACAGATTAAAATAGCAAGTAAGTATTGATTAAATACAAATCAACATAAAAGATAAAGCCGTGAATTTATTCAGAGAAGAAATACTAAGATAGGTAAACTCTGGCAAAATTAATGATCAGAAAGAAAAGACTCTCAGCAATATGATGGGCCGAAGGAGGCATGTCAGAGGTAGTGGTTGAGCACTCAACAGTGAATAGTTATGTGTAACTGTGTGGCTCTTCTGGGGAAGACAAGATGCCTTCCCGGAAGAGGAAGAGACAAGACAAACATCTTATCTTATTCCAGATAAGTCACCAGTGGCAGAACAAAGAAATGATTCTACCCTCATTGTGCTTAGTGACCCAAGGAGTTTCTTGGGGTTACTTAAAGGAGTGTGGGTGACTTAAGGGTGGCTGTCCCAGCATGGGTGGGGGGACAGGAGAGCTTGTGCTTCTAGAGCTCACTGCAGCCTGTCCCGGCAGCTGCCTTGGCTGGTCAGGTTCCTCTCCCCAGCAGTGCTCACTACTTCTAAATCCCTAGGGAGGAGGGGTCCTGGGAATCTCTAGAATCCCAGGAGCTCCCTTTGGTTTGTAAGTTATGTTTAGGTCTTGGCTACTTTGTATGTTTCTTTTACCGTCTGCTCCTCTTACGTCTCTCCTCCTTCCGCTCAGTAGGGCCTGTTTAAAAATGGAGGAAATCACTATACAACATAGGTTGGAAATGCTGAAAAACAACGGATAAATAGAAAAACATATCTTTCCATGAGTAACTAGTACAGATATGTCAAATCATCTTATGGCTACTACTTTATTTGAAGGAATAATTCACCTAAAACAAAAACATAACAAAACACTACAACATGCCATAGGTGTTTTAAAGTGCTTTATAGGGAAATTTCTCCAAAAGTCTCAAGAAAGATTTTATTACAATTTTACGTATATTGGCCTTGGCAATAGAAAAATAGGAGTATTTCCCAGTACATTGTAGGAAGCCAGTATAAAGAGGCATCAAAACCAAAAGGAGACTTTAGATAGAAAGAATGTTGTAAAGATAGAAAGAATATTGTAAAAAAAATATTGTAAAATCCCATTTCACTCCAGAATACAGATACAAAATATTCTCACATCAATTTAAATCTGCATACAATACATAACATACTATGATTAACATGGGTTGACTTGAGGTATATGACACAAGTTTAATATAAGAAAAAAAATCTAAAAATTTAATTTGTCACATTGAAAGATTAAAATAGAAAACCCATTGGGTCATTTCAATAATGACATGAGTTTTATTAAATGTCAAAAGTTATTGCATCATATTCGTATTAAATTTGAAGAGAAAAATATGAAATCTAGTAAAATATATATTTTAAAAAACCCTTAGAGGAAACTAGAAACATTGTTTTTAAATTAATTAACAAGATAAGGATGTTCACTTTCCTACTTTTAGTTAACACTGTATTAGAGTTCTTGGATAGCATAAGAAAATAAAATTAGATAGGGGAAATGAGTATACGAAAAGACGAAGCTAGCATGTCATTTTTTCCCCGTTATTTTTCTGTGGGGAAGCAGAATGCTTTTAGTACTGTTAAAAACATAGAAAAAAAATTGAGCAAAGTTTAGAGATCGAAGATCCCAAAAGTAGCTACATTTCTATACATCAGTACTAAAACCAAAAATATATAATTGGAAAAAATATAGTTTATGATATTGCCAATTCAGGTGGAGTACACCAAAGTACAGAGATCAGAATATATGCCTATCCCAGAGACAATTTCCTAACAGTATCAGCTGATTTTAGATGAGGTGTAAACAGATGAAGAGCTATTCTGTGCCGTTTAAAGCACCCAAAACCCAAGTACTCGCAAAACATTCCATTTCCCCAAAGTAAAGTAGATATTTACTTTAATTCTAAGCCAAATGCAGAGGGAGTTGATAAGAACATTTTAAGATATGTATGGAACTGAAACTGGGCGAGATAAACCAAGTGCTCCTGATGGGGAACAGAGAGCAGCCACTTATAGCCACAGCTTTTTATGGAACCTTAGCATTGGGTATGGCTTGACAAGGGAGGGACAAACAGGCAGGAGAAACAGAACAGAGAGCACAGGAGACCTACCTGTGTCCTGTGATGAATGGGTATGTGATAAAAGATGGCATCAGGCCGGTGGAGAAATGGAACTGCCAAACACTTTTACATCTGGTTAAATAACAACAACAAGAAGAGACTGCACCCCTAAGTAAAATATACGTCAAAGCAAAAGCTAAGCTCTGAGTGGACTGTAAGTGTCTCCAGTGTCAAGCACAACATTTGAAAATTCATAGTAGACACTAAAGTGAATATATTTTAGATATGAGTAGGAAAATATTTCTTTAAAATAACATTTCCAACCTCGGTGGTGGTGGCTCACGCCTGTAATCCCAGCACTCGGGAGGCAGAGGCAGGTGGATCTCTGTGAGTTCGAGGCCAGCCTGGTCTACAAAGTGAGTTCCAGGACAGCCTCCAAAGCTACAGATAAACCCTGTCTTGAAAAACAAAAACAAAAACAAAAATGAAAAAAAAAAAACATTGCCAACTAAAAAACCATCCCCCCATCATCTAAATATATGACTTGTCTTTACGTCAGAAGCAAACTTTGAGTGAAAAAAAAAAAAACAACAAGCTGTTACCTGGGCGATCACAGATGCAAGTAACACAGCAGTAAAGGACAACTGTAAATTACACATATGTGTATGTGCATATTTATATATACACATACATATATATAATAGAGAGAGACAAAGACAGAGAGAGAGAGACAGAGAGGTCTAGAAACTAGTAAGGGAAACAGAAACCAAATGAAAAATGAGCAAAAATCAAAAGCTAACATTTCACATAGAATGCTCAGTACAGGCATAAAGGTGTTCAATATTATTAGTGAACAGAAAAAGCATGTTTAAACCACATAGATACCATGTGGTTTCCAATGAAGGCAACTAATGCCTGTATAGACATCCAAAGCATCTTTTATATTGATGGTAGAATTGTAAACTACTTTAGAAAAAAAAATAACAGTTTGGCACTGTGCTAATATGAAAAGATTCATAATCTATGGACTGGGAGCAACTCAATACAAATGCAAACATCTCCAATTTTCAAATATATACCTGAGAATATTTTTATTACTTTCAAATTAACTGCAAAATCTTGAAAAGTGCCTATGAATGGCAAGGGAGGCAAATACTTTTATATTTGTAATGTAGAAGGATTACAAAGAGGTTGAAAAACAGACCCATTAGTAGTGTAATAGTAAATGAAAAGTCAAAGCTCAAAAAGATAAAGCATTCAATATTCTTTAAATATATAAAGAGAAATGTCTACATTCGGACAGAAAGAACAATGGGTGTGGGGTCCAGAATGTGGTTACATCATTTGACAGACACTTGGTGATGGATTAAATATCACAGGAATACATGCAGGTCATTCACCAGCCCAGAAATCAATAAAATTTACTATGAATTTTTTTTCTTTTTTAAAGGTGTAGCTCAGGCTGGCCTCAAACTTGTGATCCATCTCCCTCTGCCTCCTTCAGCAAATCCTACCAGTGTGTGCCACCACAACTGGCCATCTTCCCTCTTTTTTGACAACTGCTTGAAATGCAAAACTCAGCTTTAGCTTCTAATCCATACAAAACCAGGCTACAATCTATATAGACTATACAACCATGGCTAAAGTTTGCCTGCCTGGTTTCAACTTGGTAGATGTAATCACAGGCCCTATCTTACTAATCTATAAAATGACCAATGCTTAAAGGTTAGTTTCTATGTCCAAACAGAATCTTCACATTTGATCTTAGCCAAAACACCTATAAGGGATTAAATAAAATCATTTTACTATTGTTTGTATTTTTTGAAATAATAATTGCATTGTTTCTCCCTTCCATTTCCTCTCTCTAGGTCCTCCCATGTACTCTCCACCTTGGTCTTTTTAAAATTCATGGTCTCTTTTTCTTTCATTGTTGTTACATATATAGGTGTATTTATCTATTTCTATATATTCCTAAATATGTAAGTTCAACTTGATTAGTCTATATAATGTTATTTGTATATGTTTGTTTTCAGGGATGACCATCTAGTATTATATAACCAATTGGCATGCTTTCCCTTGGAGAAGACTTGGAGAAAGGCCTCATGGTCTTTCCCCATCTACTTTGGCAAGTCTGTTGCTATTTTGTCATTCAGCTCATGTTTAAGAGTCATGTTGATGGCGCTTTATGAGTGTTGCTTCTGATAGTTCTAGGAGACAGACAAACACCTTGACCCTCTGGCTCTTGCGATCTTTCTGCCCCCTCTTTTGCCAGTCTTAGGCACAGAGGTTGTGTTATAGATGTATCAGTTGGGATTGGGATCCTCAACTTTGCATTTCATGGGTTGTGGTTTTCTATAAAGGTATCTATCTCTACTGTGAAGCTTCCAAAGGAAAGCAGCAACCAAAGTCCTGCCCAGCTATGATGCCCCTAGAACAAAACAACCAGCATGGCAGGATTGCTGAAAGGGTGTAGTAGTGGCACACACGACTGGGTGGTAACTAAGAGCTCTCTAATTGAATATAAGGCCTACTCAAGAAGAGGGAAATCCTGAATGGTACTGGGAGCCTAGCCAACTACCCAAAGCTAGCAAAGTCATGACTCTTGGGGGAGAAACTACAACAACCACCTTACTAAACCTGCATAACTGCAGACTACAGTCTAAACATTTACCCTTGTACCCGCAGCCTAGTGTGTTGTCACCTTCACCAGGTAAAATATTAATCCAGCTTTTACTCACTACTGGTTATGGATGTTCTGTTTATGTTAAGTTAATTTGTTGAGTAGACTTTTTGGATTATTAGCTACTACTGAACAGTTAAAAACCACCGGATGCACTTTTCTTTTACATTAGTAGACTGACATGCACACATACCTTATGTACAATAATGAAAAGATTTCCAAGTAACTATATACAAACAATTATTTCACCTGAAATAAATAACACTAGCAACACACAATACTTTTTATTTATTTTTAATACATTTTTAAAATTAAAATATAGTTATATCTTGTCTCTTCTTCCTGTTCCTCCATCCAGCCCCTCCCATGTGCTCCCCTCAAACTAATGGCCTCTCCTTTTCATTGGTTATCATTGCTACATATTTGCTTTCTTTGATTATCAGTGTTACATGTATATAAATGTGTTACACATACATGCACATGCCCAACTATATAACTACAACCTGCTGAATCCATTTTTGTAGTTTATGTGTATACGATCTCAAAGCTGACCACTTTTTAATGAATAACCACTTAAGGGGAGAGGCTAATTCTCCCTCTCTGCAGTCATTGGTTGTCTCCATGAGATTTTCCTCCTTCTGGGTTAGTCAATACTGTCATTGTTAAAGTCTCATTTAGGCAACCATTAGCAGACACAGTCTTCAGAAGACTTCCTCTGGCTCTTACAGACTATCTGCCCCTACATCACATGCCGTTTGGGTTTTCTGTTTTGTTTTCCATTTGCTATAAAGAGAAGCTCCCTTGATGTGGAGTGAGAGCCCCATTTTCCTAGGCCAGCATAATCCCTCACTATGATATTACTTTTAAATGACTGAGTCTCTAAGTTAAATGTCTTGATTTTCATTCTTTAGGATAAATACATGCACCATAAACATAGGAGGACCATCTCAAATTAATAACTAGTTCCGTTCCTTTTATTAAGATAGATATCAATCTATTGAAAAATATTAAGGACATGTCACAGTGACCAGTAATAATTGCCAGCAATCCAACCAGGAAAAATGTAGCCTTTAATATTAGTATTATTGAAATTCTAATCCAGGAGTTATAAGCCCATGAGGGAGCTAAGAAGCAATTAATTATGTTCAGGGACTTTCTGCCTTAAAAATTACCCCCGGTATTGACCCTAAATTAAATCATGTTGAAATTGATTTTGGGGGAAAATCATTTGGAATAGTAATAAGATACTTATTGATAATTTTATAGTTACTAAGAAATTAGCAAATGTTTTAATCATTATCCTTGTTTTAAAATATCGAATTGTAGTTGTAATTCTAAATGGTCTTATTAAATAAGAAACACAGAGCCAAATAAAGAGTTAAAAGCCCAGAGAATGAGCAGTAGCCAAGAGCTAAGACCACCTTATCTTATCACTCACTGCCGTCCTTCCCCTGAAACAGAGACCTTCTTCCTGTGTCCTGTCTTTTTAATTGCCTTTCTGTTCAGCCTTCTCATTGGCTGTAAACCCAACCACATGACTTCCTCATCACTGCCTGTCTATACAGACCTCCAAGACTCTATAGTTGGTACTGGGATTAAAGGCATGTGTCCTTGAACACAGAGATTTTGCCTACCATGTGATCAGATTAAGGGTGTGTGCTACCACTACCAGACTTCTGCTTAATGGCTTGTTCTTCTTAGCTCTGATTCCCTGGCTACTGTATTTATTGACATAGAAATAAAATCACAATTCAGCACAAATAAAATATCACCATATCAAATCTCTAGAAATACTTTAGGACTGGGCAGGACTCAGGTGATGTGGGTTCATCCCCAGAAATGTTGCCTTTCTGTGCCTTGCATCTAAACTCTGGTCTTTATCTGTGCAGTATAACCATCTGAGCACACACAAGTCTGCTCTGGGTATTCTGGAACTATGACTTTTCCCAGGAGTAGGGGGTTATTTGAAATTGCCAACCTGGCCACACATGCAAATTGATGGAGTAGGCAAAGGGACATCCAAGGAGATGTTGGGTACAAAAGAGCACATAATGGCGGACCCTTGGCCTTTGCTTCAGCTGTGGCATGTGAAAGTAAGCAAACATCAGTGGCAAAGCTGGACTGTAGACGAGGCTTCTGTTAGTCATTAGACACTAAAGTGAGAGTCATGTTTCTTAAGGTTAGAGAACTCAAGGGGTGTAAAGTATTAGCTTAGAGAAAATGTTACAGTGTTTGTAGGTAAGAAAATGTCTTATCTTTTATTTGAAATATAGGAAACTCAGAACATACTAGCAACAACACAAACCAAACCAAATTAAAAAAAAAAATCTTTGTAGACCTAAGGGGGGAGGGGAGGAAGTGCGCTGTTTGAAAGGTGCCTTAGAAATCCCCCAAGCTAATTAAAGCTAATTCAAAGCAAAGATCACATTGGAAGTGAAGTGGAACTGTATTTGTCATGTAGGAGGCGAGACTCTCGGTGTGTGTTTGCTGGGCAGTGTCTCATGAATGTATTTGTGACTGCAAATGCCATGGTCTCTCAAACCAAATGCAGACGATCTGTAAGGGTCTGCTGGCTCTTCTGTGCTAATGTTATTCATTATGGGGTGGGGAAGTCACTACTGAGACCAGGCCAGAAAGTGCTGGCTCTCTAGGACCCCCCACACACACACACACACACTTCCCCTTTGGAAAGCACTACAGCAGCAAATGCTTTCCAGCCACTATTCCAATCAACTTTAAAGTGTTTTCAGTGTTTAAAACTGTCAAGGTTTTTTCTTTGAGGGAGAATAAAGTTGAATCTGTCAATATAGTATTCTTATATTTTTCCATGAGTTTCACCTAAAAGGTTGATGTTAATATAGTTAAACTTTGAAAAACTGAAATCATTGTTAATGGATGTGTTATTATGTAACATAATAAACTCAAGAAGCATGTTGTCAATTCACAAAGCTGATCAATTTAGAGAAAGTCTTTTATATGATTCCTCCTTTTTGTCTATATGCACTGGTATTTTTCCTGCATGTATGTCTGTGTAAGGGTGCCAGATTTTCAGGAACTGGAGTTACAGAGAGTTGTGAGCTGTCATGTGGGTGTTGGCAATTGAACCAGGGTCCTCCGGAAGAGTAGCCAATGCTCTTAAATGCTGAGCCATCTCTCCAGCCTGAGAGTATTTTTTTAATCTTAAAACACATGAGCAGGAAGTTTGGTGAGGGAGGCTGCTGCCTTAGTTAGGGTTTTATCACAGTGATCAAACAACAGGACCAAAAGCACCTTGGGAGGAAAGGGTTTATTTTGCTTATCCTTCCACGTCATGGTCCATCATCAAAAGAAATCAAGGTAGGAACCAGGAGGCAGGAGCAGATACAGAGGCCATGGAGGGGTGCTGCTTACTGGCTTGCTTTCCTACAGAACCCAAGACCACCAGCCCAGGGATGGCACTACCCACAATAAACTGGGCCCTGCCACATTAATCATTAACCAAAAAAGGAAAAAAATGCTCTATTGGCTTGCCTGCAGCCCGATCTTATGGAGGCATTTTCTTAGTTGAGGTTCCCTCCCTTCTGATGACTCTAGCACAGATCAGGTGGACAGAAAACCAGCTAGCACAGCTAAAAATCCTCAAAGCTCTATCCCAGTGACAACCTTCATGCAGAAATACTGCACCTCCGGAACCTCTGCGTAGAGCACCAGGTCTTCAAATACGGAAGCCAATAGGGGACATTTCTCATTCAAACCAACACGCATGCACACAAACATTTTATGTGCCCATTCTACACAGCCTGTTTCCGGTTTGGGCTATTCCAAATGTCCCTGCTGTAACATGATGGTAACTGCTGTTTGGTAAGTATTTGCCTTTCTTTTAGAGACTGAGCTAGGAGTGGGGTTATAAATAAAAGGGGCATAGAGTATGCTCCATTTTTGTCAATATAGGCAACATATCTCCAAAGGAGACACATAGGTCCTCGGTTTTTAAAGGCAAATCTTCTACATCCATAGTACTGAAAACTGAGGATTCAAATGGACTGTGCTCTGAGAGTTGATAAATGTCTTTGTAAGGACTCCGGATCAGAAACTCATGCATCAGAGCTAGTTCTCAAAATGGCTGGGTGGAACCCAGGGCACAACTGAAAAACACTGGAAATTCAGTATAATGCATGAAGAAAACGGCTTCCTAAATACCAAAAGCATCGTAATGATTCAGGTGACCAAAGACCATTTGAATGGTCAACCTTTTGGCCTATCTTGTGTGGTATATGAACTGATCTCATTGGTCATACACAGACGAAAGCACAAGAGTAGGTTTTAGTGCTGGTTACCATGACACACTGAAAAATATACATGCATTCACAGCATATTTAACATTGGAACCAACTCAGAGTGGATAAATAAAAGGTAGCTTGTACAGTGGGCTACTACTCTGCAATAAGAATGAACATGGTAAAGCATGTGAAGAATTGTATAATGGAAATGTGGTTAATTTATAGGGGAGGAGCTGAGCTTCATGGAAAGGCTGAATAATTTGAGCCTGGTAGTAAATATCAGAGAAGGATATTTCCTTTCTTTTTGTTTTATGAAAGGACAATTTATTGAAATGTATACATATATGAAATATATATTTAATATAAATGAAATATGTAATGAAGTATATAATATAAATGAAATATATATAATAAAAATCCCCTTAAAGCATGTAGTTTCATAGTGAATTTTGTCAAACTACACACACACTCACACACACAGGCACAATTTGTATACTACCTATATAATATCTAAAGTCATCAAGATATCAGGCATAAATACTACTTTGAAAATTATTCTGTTCCCCTTTGTGATTAAAAAAAAAAAACAAAAAACTCTCAAATTTTGCCTTTGCTCAGATGTCCTTAAATGAAACCATGCGGTGTGCATTTTGTAACCTACCTCCTCCACTTAGAAGGATGTTGGGCTTCATTAACATATCACTTCAGTTTTGCACAGTGTAGAATTTTATTTTGGGGACTTTGATCATACAATTTCTGTTTGATAACCATATGAATTATTTTCAGTTTTTGGCTGGGAAAAGTCTGTATGATTTACAGGTGGGCCTTTTTAAGGAGGTGAGTTTTTGTTTGCCTAGGGTAGATACCCATGGTTGGAATTGCTGAGTTGTTTTCTGTGTGCATCCAAAACTTTTGAGAACTTGGAAACTTGTCTAAACTGACTACACCATTCTGCATGCCTATCAGCATCTACTTCAAATCTCTTTCAGCTCCTGACATTGTCAATCCTTTTAGTTTTAATGTTCCCAGTAAGATCTCTTTGTGGTTTAATTTACATTTGCCCAAATGGCATTGGCTATCTTTTCTATATTGTTATTTTCAATTCCTTTTCAAAGTGTCTGTTAAAAATCTGTGTCTTTTTCAGTTGGATTGTTTTCTTTTGTGACTTTTAAGACTTCTTTGTGTGTTCTAGATTTGTGTGCTTTTAGTTGCATATTTTTCCTAAGTATTCTGTACCTGACCATGCCTTGTGTTTTTATTGGAAGAGCAGAATTTTGATGATGCCTTGCTGTGCTCTTGCAAGGCTCCTGGGGTTAATCTAACTGGGAATGAAGAAATAACAGTCACTAAAAAAGGCACAGGCATATGAACACACATACGAAAAAGATGGAGTCAGGTTGTCTGGGATCTAGTATGGGATCTAGTCTGCTCAGTGTGTTTATTGGCTGCAGTTGAATAGGTTGGCAGAGTTGTTGAATACAGACAGATGCAGGGTTATCATACACAGCTGAACAAGGAGGCGGGTTTAACTAATCTCAGTAGGAGTAGTCTCTATGGGGGTTCAGTATTCAGGCTGGAAGTATCTGGGGGAGAATGCTATCCTAGATATTTTCTGCACACACTGCCAACTCTGGCACCCAGACACAAGGAAGGTTTTGCTGTCCCTCTGAGCCTCACCTGGGAAAGACTTTGACACTACCATGGGGCTGAGGCACTGGGATCCTTGACATGGTAGTGCCTATATTAAACAAGACACATTCACTCAGGCCTTCACATGACATCTACAATGTCTACTTTTAATTTTTTTTTAATTTTATGATCACGCTAAGATATCTGCTAAGCTGGCCAGAACATTTTTCTTCTGTAATTTTCTTCTAAGAAGTCTCTTAGTTTTTACTTTCATATATTATAATAATTTATTTTCAGTGGGTAGAGTTGCTTTCTGAGTATGTTAAAGCTTAAAGTTAGTTCATCTTATTTTCTATTTAAATGTCCAAATGTTCTAAATTACTTGTTGAACAAACTGCCTCCTCTTTGGCACCATTGTGAAAACCCTCCCAATCATTTTTATGTAAGCCAGAGCTGAAGGTTGACTTTTTAGAAAAAGTTGACCTCAAGATTCATGGTCTCTCACCATGCATGTAGCAGTGTGTCATTAGGAAGTCCTGTGCCTGGAAATGAAAAAGAGTAGAGAAATTCATCTAATCATCCTACAAGTGGGATTGAAAAGGCAAAGCAAGATCTTTTCATGCCAAGAAATTAAAAAATTAAAATTTGTCCTCTATCTTAACCATGAAGATGAAGGTGTGAAGCCCATTATATCTTCTATCACTGGATGCCATGTCAGGTTTCAGTTTTTTGTGTGTATGTGTGGGTTTTGTTTGTTTGTTTGTTAATAGCACTCAGATGACTCTATAATGAGTAGAACCCTTGCCTTCTCTAACTCAGCTGATTCATTATCTTATGCCTGCCTGCAGCCTCCCTGGACATTGACACCCAAACGGGGCAGAGCGGTTCCTGTCCTGACTGTGCTCATATGCGGTCAGCCTCAGAAAAGGAAACTGCTTGTCCTTGTTTCTTTATCCTAAGTGAGAGATTTCCCACAGTATACCTGAGACAGACTCTGAACTTTCAGGGAACCACAATGAAACAATACACAGAAAGGGCCGAGCTTGTCCCCAGTAGCCTTATGAATGTAAGCTTCTTCGTGATTGTGGCATCCAGATGGTCATCACATGGACATGCAGTCTTCCACATCCAGGAGTCCACACCATATTAACAATGTCCTGAGAACCAAGCCAGTTTCCATTTTCCTCTGTGGAAATCCACATTCACCACATCCTTCTCAGAATGTCTAGCTGGGAACATCCATTCTTGTTTAGGCAAACTATTGACTTTATTCAATGGATTTAAAATATAATCAAGAATTAAATAAATCTTTTAAAATGTATAGTATTTATTCTATTCTTAGTGTGCTGTCAAAATATTTAGAGAGTCTAATTTTGGAATAAATAGCTATAATGGAGATAGAAAATCCTCTCACTATCTTTATCTTAGTGTTACTTGTCTAGTTTCGCTGACTTAAAGATGCATCAATTGAGTCTGTAGGTGATGTGAGGTTGACACGTACCTAAAATAAAGAATCTTCTAGATCTTCAGTGTTGATGGTGTGTAAGTACTTTACACCCCCCTCTCTCATCATGGTCTTGCCCCAAGCTGAGAAGGAGAACCCAGCTCTCCCCCTTACACCTCACATCTAGGTCTTTGAAGCAGTAAGAGTCATGAACTGTAAGGGAGACTTTCTTCATCACAAATGGTACAATGTCATTTCCAACAGCCCCTTTTATTGGCTCAAGTCCTTTCACATTGGGAATTGTGCTATTTAAGGGAGAAACTTATGTCTTGATTTGTGTAGCATAACTGGTGGTTAGCAAATGGGTGTCACATCAAGGCATTCTTATTTCAAATTTTTGCTAGTTTTTAAATTTAGCATCCAGAGTAATGGGTCTCACTGGAGCATTTTTATATACTCTTTGTTCTTACTGCTCTTCCTTCTAGAGGCCATCCCCTGTCCCTCCTCCCTTCCTGCTGACCCGCTTCCTCCCTTGGAGAACACCACTCTGCTTTCATGTTACGTGTATTATGTAACCCTCCTGTCTGCCCCCTAAGATGTATCCTTCTCTCTTCATGGTTGCCTTACTATTTTAAGAAGCTTTTTGATGTTGATTGCTGTAGGTCCTGGAGCTACTGGTTTCTAGAAAAACTAGTCAAATAGGTTTAAATAACAGAGTGACTATACACAAGTTACTTATCCAGTGAGCTTTTTGTGACTTAGCTGAAAGGTTGTAATATGCTAATACTTGCTGAGTTCCTATGAGTGCCACACCAGGATGATGGTGGTAGAGCAGTCTGTCTGCCCAACTATATGAAATGGGGCATTGGATGGTGCAATTGATTGAAGAGCATTTAAAACCATCGTAACTAGTCATTATCAGGGTGTGATTCACTATTAGTATGTAATCACAATAATCAAGTAACTACCCTGCTGGGTAACCCACTTCCACCACCACTATAAGTGGCATAAATGCCTGTTATGAGCTACCAGCATGGGCAGCCACATTTTTTTGTTGTTGTTGTTTTGTTTTGTTTTGGTTTTTTTGCTTTTGTTTCTTTTGAGTTTTGTTTTTTGTTTGTTTTTGTTTTGTTTTATTTTGTTTTGTTTTGAGATTGGATGTGTGATGATCTGAGCCTTAGTTCTTGCCTGAGGACAGCTCACAGTTTTGGATTAAATCTTGAGCTTGGTTTCTTCAAAACTCCTCCCTCAGGGAGTAGTTCAATTCTCATAATTAAAATTGAAGTCAATTTTAAAGCCTTTTCTACCCCTCTTCCATCCCCTCTCTCCTCCTCCTCCACCTCCATCTCTCTACAGGAGAGCTGACTCAGTGATTCCTGGGCAGGCAGGATCACTTGTTGCTCTTGCAGAGCATTTGGGTTTGGTTCCTAGCACCTACATGGCAACTTACAACAATCTGTAGCTCCAATTCTAGAGACTCCGATGCCCTCTTCTGGTTCCTTCAGGCTTTGCACACACATGGTACACATACATACATGAA
Organism: Onychomys torridus; assembly: GCF_903995425.1. Lineage (NCBI taxonomy): Eukaryota > Metazoa > Chordata > Mammalia > Rodentia > Cricetidae > Onychomys > Onychomys torridus. The sequence continues at coordinate 19,903,641 of NC_050465.1, forward strand.
GGCAAGGCAAAATGCTCATAAAATAAAAATAAGTTTATTTAAAAGTTTATTTCTCTCTCTCTCTCTCTCTCTCTCTCTCTCTCTCTCTCTCTCTTTCTCTCTCTTTCTTCTTTCTATGATGGCCAGAATGGTGATGAACTCACTTTTCTCCTGCCTCACTCATCCCCCAGAGTTCCTGGGGTTGTAGGCATGCACCATAGCACCTTGCTCTTGACAAACCCTATTTTGAAAAAGCAATCTAATGATAATCACTTCAGTATTACAAATTTTTCTTCAAAGGAGTAACTGTTCACCTTCAGCATTCTTGTGGGGACAGGAGATGCTTTGAACCTCCTTAAAAATATAACCCCTATTACTTCAAAAAGAAGTGTTCACTATGGAGCAATTAAAATAAGTGTTTGCTGAAGGTAACTTTGTCTTCCTTTCTGAATGTGATTCGAGGGTATAATTAGCTCCAAGAGGGAACCATTCAGTTGTCACTCAGACAGCTCTCACATTTGTCTTTTAGGAGATGAAGCATTCTCTCTGTCCTTGCTTTTCACCCAATAGATAGAACAGATTGAAATAGACCTCAATTCTTGTCTTTTGTTTTCTTTTTCTCCAATCCCCTGGATCCGGACTGGCTTTGAATGGTGGCTGATATTAATGGCCTTTCTCATTTGAAGAAAAAGTTAAACTTTCCCATCTAAAAGTTAAACTTTTCCCATCTGTATTGGGAAGACCATTGTACAGGCATGAATTATGCAGCAGGGCTAAAAATGTCAACTGGTTGATTCTTTGTTTTGTATACAATCAATTGTGTAAAGAGTAAAATCCTTGATATTAAATGAAAATCAAAAGAGATTTTCTTATTTTATTTTGCTCTAGTAGTATTTTCCCACCTGGCACCCAAGTGCTGATATTACTCTGGCATTGTGCTGAGGCACTATTATGTTTTCTAAACTAAGCAGCTGTCTGTTGGTTCATTTAAAGGTGCAGGTGTGGGACATTATTCTTTTTGATAATAAAATGAAAATGGCTTAAGATCTCCATGCCAAAAAAATTGAGAACTTCAGATCTTTTGAGGGCACAGCTGCTTGGATAACCCGATCCATGTTGTCAAATGTTGTTATTATTATTTTTTATGTAATGCTAAGGGTGGAACTCAGACACCCTAGCACCAAGCTAGTCTCCATCTTCAGACACTGTGCTTGCATTCTGATGCTCAGATCTGGAGTAGTTTTTGCTGACAGTTGTCTATTTCTCTTGCTGAAATTCCTTGAAAGCAGAAGCAAATCTCCAAACAGGGCACTAATCTCATCATCAGTGTTCATTTTAGTGTCGTTCATACATCTTCATAGATGCAGCAAGGAGGGGATCACTATGCCTTCTGCTCTAGACAGCTGCTCTAGACAACTAACCAAACCCCCAGCTTTACATTATAAACCATACTCCTAAAGGGATGGGAAGCCAACTACTTTCTCTGGTGTCAACTAATCTCACCTGTTCCTATAGGTGAGATTTATACATAACAGATGTAATTTTGCCATTTGTTTTGATTTTTGTAAGTTCAATCTATAGAGGAAAAACCTTTATTTTCATTTAGAGAATAACACAGAAGGAATATTACAGTTTGTATCACAATGTATTTCTATAGCTGGTAAAGATTATTTGATGGAGCAGAGTATTTTATAAGCACTAAAAATAGACCAAGACCATAGAGGAGCAAAAGCCAAACTTCACATATGCCTTCTTTGTTCACTTAGGAAGTATAAAAGCAGCAATACCAAAGTAAATTGGGCTTTTGATGATTTATTTATATTCATTTACTTGAAAAGTAGGAGAAATAGAGTCCATCACCCAAGGAACACCGTCTCTGACACAGATCTTCATGCATGCTTTCTTCTGTGTTGCTACTGTCTGGATATGGCAGTTCCTTTGTCAGCTTGATACGACCTAGAATTACCTAGTATGAGAGTCTTCAATAAGAGATTGTCTAGATTAGTTTGATCTGTGGGTGTGCCTATGGGAGATTGGATTGCTTGTTGTAATTAAAGTGGGAAGACCCAGCTTGAATGTGAGTGGCACCACCATTCCCTGGTTTGGGGCACTGGGCAGCATTCCAGGGGACAAAAAGAAAATGCTAGATGTGAGACTTGCAGTCATTGATTTCTCTTTCTCCTTTCTGGTGTGATGGGGCTAGCTTCTCATTCCTGCCTTAACTCCCCTGCAACAGTAGATTTTCACCTGGGATCTTGGGACAACTAGACCCTTTCTAAGTTGCCCTTGGTTGGGGTGATTTATCACAGCAACAGAAATGAAACTAGGAAGCTGGGCAAAGGGGAAATACAGCCATGCTTATGTTCTGTTTTCATAGCATTGGGGATAGTTGTGAAATTATTTAGAACAACTTACTCTTATAGACAGAAAAACACATTTCATAATGGCAGATTGCATTTTATGGTGTGGCATTTCTATAAGCAAATCAGTTCTATAGTTTTCTGCTGCAATACTTTTTTTTTAAAAAATATATATTTCTTTCACTTTCTTTTTGCTCCATCCAGATCAATTGATCTACAAGGATGCATTTGGCATGTTTTTCTGTGTAACAAATTGTCACAAACTTGGCAGCCTTCAATACCTTAGATGCATTATCTCATCATTTCAGTGGCTCAGGAGCAAAGACGCAGCTTACCTGTACTCACCATTCAGCCTCTCTTAAAGCTGCCGCTGACATAGTGTTCATAGCCAAACTTTTACCTTAAAGCTCTTCTAGATAAGGGTGTGTTTCCAGGCTTCTGTGGCAGGATTCAGGGATTTGTTTTTTCATGGTTTATCAGAGTGAAGGTCTCAGTTCTTAACTGGCTGTTGGGCACCTGCTTCACCAAAATAGGCAAGTCAAGAAAGTTAATCAATACTGTTAGCAAGATGGAAATCCTTGGAGTAGCAATTTCCTCTACACTAAAACATTATATTTTGGGGGGGGTGGGTTAAGATTTAGGAAGTAAATGACTCACAAGTCTTGGGAACTCCCCCAACCCTCCTAGATTCACGTAACTCCTCATTCCCCAAAGTGACATGAGCAATAGAGACAGAAGTGATGCTCCATCCTACTGAGCTGTCCGCATATGGCTCAGCTAACATCATGTGGTAGAGCATGCCCAAGTCAGTTCCCAGGATGGGGTGGAAGGTTCAGTGATGCACCTGCCTTTGACTTGCCCCTAGTGCTTGAAATGATTCCAACCAGCTTCCTAGTTCACTAAGTGGGACTTAGATGGCATTGTTGCTTTCTTCCATTGCTTGTTCCCCATCCCGTGTGAGCAGGTATCTGTTATCTTTCCCCAGATAATATTTCACATAACAAAGTCACAATCCCAGGCAACCTTATCACAGGTCAAGAGAAACCTTCAATGTTCTCCCATCTGCTTGTTAGAAGGGTTCTGCTTCTGGGAGAGACACAGTACTGAAGCAAGTGACAAGCCACCTCCTACAGGCAGTAAGTTAGTAAGGGGACAAATGAATGCACACTTACAGGGAGATCTAAGAACTGTGAAGACAAAATGTAAAATTATAGATATGGAAATGTAATTTAAAAATCTCAGACATACAAATAATATAAAATAGTTTGGGGCACCTTTGACTAAGGAAGTGAAAGACCTGTATGACAAGAACTTTAAGTCTCTGAAGAAAGAAACTGAAGAAGATATCAGAAAATGGAAAGATCTCCTATGCTCATAGATAGGTAGGATTAACATAGTAAAAATAACAATCTTACCAAAAGCAAACTACAGATTCAGTGCAATCCCCATCAAAATCCCAACACAATTCTTTGCAGATCCCAAAAGAGTAATACTCAACTTCATATGGAAAAACAAAAAACTCACGACAGCTAAAACTATCCTGTACAATAAAGCAACTTCTGGAGGCATCACCATCCTGACCTCAAGCTCTACTATAGAGCTATAGTAATGAAAACAGCTTGGTATTGGCATAAAAACTGACATGTGGACCAATGGAATTGATTTGAAGACCTGACATTAATCTGCACACCTATGTATACCTGATTTTTGACAAAGAAGTCAAACTATAAAATGGAAAAAAAGAAAGTATCTCCAACAAATGGTGCTGGCATAACTGGATGTCAACATGTAGAAGGCTGCAAATAGACCCATATCTATCACCATGCACAAAACTTAAGTCCAAGTGGATCAAAGACCTCAACATAAATCCAGTTACACTGAACTTGATAGAAGAGAAAGTAGGAAGTAGTCTTGGATGCATTGGCACAGAAGATCACTTCCTGACTATAACACCAGTAACACAGACACTGAGAACAATTAATAAATGGGACCTCCTGAAACTGAGAAGCTTCTATAAGGCAAAGGACACAGTAAATAAGACAAAACAACAGCCTACAGAATGGGAAAAAGATCTTCACCAACCCCACATCTGACAGAGGTCTGATCTTCAAAGTATATAAAGAACTCAAGAAACTAGACATCAAAATACCAAACAATCCAATTTAAAAAAATGGGCTACAGAGCTAAACAGAGAATTCTCAACAGAAGAATTTCAAATGGCCGAAGGACATTTAAGAAATTGCTTAATATCCTTAGTCAGCAGGGAAATGCAAATCAAAACAACTCTAAGATACCATCTTATACTTATCAGAATGGCTAAGAACAAAAATACTGATGACAGCTTATGTTGGAGAGGATGTGGAGGAAGGGGAACACATCTCCACTGTTGGTGGGAGTGCAAACTTGTACAGCCACTTTGGAAATAAGTATGTTGGTTCCTCAGGAAACTGGGAATCATCTACCTCATGATGCAATGATAACACTCTTGGGCATATACCCAAGGAATGCTCAATCATACCACAAGGACACTTGCTCAACTATGTTTATAGCAGCATTATTCATAATAGCCATAGCCGGGAAACAACTTCTCAACTGAAGAATGGATAAAGAACATGTGATACATATACACAATGGATTACTACTCAGCACTAAAAAACAATGACATCATGAGATTTGCAGGCAAATGGATGGAATGGCAAAAATATCATCCCGAGTGAGGTAACCCAGACTCAGAAAGACAAACATGATATGTACTCATTCAACCAGACTACAACCCACAGCTCCAGAGAAGCTAGGAAACAAGGAAGACCCTAAGAGGGACGCATGGATTGGCTTGGGAAAAGGAAATAGATGAGATCTCCATGAGTATACTGGGGGTGGGGAGAAATGTAGGGTAGGGGATAGAGAATGAAGTCATAAGGGAACAGTATTGTCAAGCTAGAACAGGGATGGAATAGGAGAGCAAAGAAGGAGATACCATGATAGAAGGAGACATCATGGGGATAGGGAGAAACTTGGTTCTAGGGAAATTCCCAGGAATCCACAAGATGATCCCAGATTAGACTACTAGCAATAGTACAGAAGATGAGTAACTAGAACTGTCCTAATTACTAGAGAAGATGCTTGAGCTGGTTTATCTCGGTAATCAGATTGGTGAATACCCTAACTGTCATCATAGAACCTTCATCCAGTAACTGATGGAAGCAGATGCAGAGATCCTCAACCAAGCACCAGACCAAGCTCCAGGAGTCTATTCAAAGAGAGAGAAGAGTGATTCTATGGGTGTAGCAGCAATCTTAAAAGGTCTTATTAATAAAATCAAACCTGAGCCAGGTAGTGGGGTGAATGCTAGAAGACCAGAGAAGCAGAACAAGCCAGAGTTTCCTCACCTCACCAGTTCCTCAGCTGGTCTTGTTTCCTCAGACTGGAAGCTTCTGTGTCCTTATCCCAATGGCTCTCAGCTGAACTGCCGTTCAAAAGCCTAAATGCTTAACCAGCCAAATGTTTCTAGTTTCTAGTCTTCACGCCTTATATATCTTTCTACTTTCTCCTGACACTCCCTGGGATTAAAGGCTTGTTTTCTGGGATTAAAGGTGAGTGTCTCCGTGCTGGCTGTATCCTTGAACACACAGAGATCCGCCTAGCTCTGCCTCCCAAGTGCTGGGATTAAAGGCATGCACCACCACCATCCAGCTTCTGCTATGGCTTGCTCTGACCCATTTTCTAGCCACCATTTTTGGCTCTGTATCTAGTGGCTGTCTGTTCTCTGGCCCCAGATAAATTTATTAGGGTGCACAATATTTTGGGGAACACAATACCACCACATATGGGCAAGGGGCATCAAGATCATGATGGGGAAACCTACAGACACAACCAAACTAAGCTAGTGGGAACTCATGAACTTTAGACCAATAGCCGTAGAGCCTCCATGGGACTGGACTAGGCCCTCTGCATAAGCAAGACAGTTGTATAGCTTGGTCTGTTTAAGGGACTCTTATCTGTGGGATTAGAATCAGTCCCTGGTGCATGATCTGGCTTTTTGGAGCCTACTACCTATGGTAGGACAATTCGAATAGCCTTGATGCAGGAGGAAGGGCTTGGACCTGCGTCAACTGAAATGTATCAGGCCCTTCTGACTCCCCATGGGAGGCCTTACCTTTTGGGAGGAGGGAATGGAGGGGGGCTGGGAGGAAGTCTGGAGGGTGGGAGGAGGGAAGAGTGAGATATCTGTGGTTGGTAAATAAAATGAATTAAAAATTCCTTAATTAAAAAATCTCAGGCATTATTCTTTTTGGGTTTTGTCGTTGTTTCGTTTAAGTCAAATTTTGAGCAGTAATGAGTGCCTGGCAGTAGGGAACTTGGGAAAAGGGGGAAATAAAACAAAGTTCCTGGGATGAGACTGGTTTTGGGTGTTTTGTGACTAACTGGAGGCCAGTGTGAGTTGAAAGGTTGAGGTTCAGTGAGGATGGGATGAAACTACAAAGCTGTGCAAAGCTCAAGGTCACCAGACCCCAGAGACTCCAAAAGAATCCTAAATTTATCCCAAATGGAGCAGAGATCTATTGTAATATTCTTTACCAAAAAGCACTTAGGTAAAGTAATTAGGACAATTCTAGTTACTCATGAAAAATTCAAAGATATATAGTAGCATTACAGGCAAACAAGACCATTTCCCATTAATGTGAAACTCTGAACATATATTCCTCATCAGTAGTTCCACCAGATACTTGACCTCATTTTATCTGTGAGCAAACTACCTGCACGATCCATCAAGCCAGAGAAGGAATCTTACCTGGGAAGGTTTTGGGAGGGCTACATTCTTCATTTGCAAATATCACATCCCTTTCTATTTCACTGCCTGAAATTGAGCAGCAGGGGGCATTCTAAATTTCATCTAGGCTAGGAAACAAGAAGCAAAGTTAATTGGCTGAACAATTTGTTCTTCTCCAGTAAGAGCATAGAATGTCTTAACAGCTCCAATAACCTCCACATGGCCAGTAGAGCACAGAAGGCAAAAATAGAAACTGTAAGTCCAGACAGACAACAAGGTGGTCCAGGCAGGACAGACTGACTCTTGGACTATGTAAACAGATGTGGAGACAGGAATGGTTGGACTTGGAATTTATTTCAAAAGTAGAGTTGCAATTAGTTGCTATGGGTTGTATCTTAGAAGATAAGGAGAGAGAAAAATCAAAGATGAATCTCATATTTTGGTTTGAAAAAGTTGATAGAGGAAAGATAGGGGCAGTTCTGGAAGGGAGAAACACATGGGAAGGGAAAGGTTTGTGGTTCAGGTGTAAGAAACAAAGATTCTCTCTTTAAACGTCTTAAGAAGCAGTTAGATGTAATTGTAGAAGTAGCCATAGAAATGGGAGTGGTGCTGGCAATTTACCTTTGGTGATCAACACATACAGAGCATACAGGGTTATTGAACTGGATGTGATTTGTTTGACAGATAATGAACATTTTACAATTAAAGGCCTAGGGCATTTCAGCACAAAGAGTCTCCAAAGATACCCAGTGAGTGGGAAGAGGGAACATGAGTATGATGTTGTTGAAGCCAAATAGTTCAAAAAAGGAAAACATGCCCACTGTGCCAAATGTAAATGAATTGGGAGGGCCAGAAAAGTCAAGGCAGCTGTTGTCATTGGACCTATCGAAACATAGCAGTTGTGACTATGGCTAAAGAAACATCCTTGTAGTGTTGGAATCAAGTTCCAAGAGAAGAGTGGAGATAGGTATTTGAGACAGTGTACAGCCACAGCTCTGTAACATGGATCTTAAAAGGTCTTGCCAATTCCTCAGGTGACCTTGTTTTCTCAGACTAAAAGCCTCTGAGTCCTCACCCAAATGGATCTCAGTTGAAGTGCTGCCAAAAGCTAAAAGCTTAAAAAGGCTCTAGTTCCTGGTCCTCACACCTTATATATCTTTCTGCTTCCTGCCATCACTTCCTGGGATTACAGGCATGTGTCACCATGTCTGGCTCTTTCCAGTGTGGCTTTGAACTCAGAGAGATCCAGACGGATCTCTGCCTCTGAAATGCTAGGATTAAAGGTGTGTGCTACCACTGCCTAAACCTATGTTTAATATAGTGGCTGTTCTGTTCTCGGACCCCCAGATAAGTTTATTGGGGTGTACAATATATCAACCACACAGCTCTTCCTGCAATTTTTGCTGTACAAGGAACAGTTGGTTTAAAGCATGAAGAGGAAAAGAGAGTCTTTTTAAAAACATAAAATATGATGTGTCTGTGTCTTAGTAGAAATGGTCCATAAAGAGGGTGAGGGGAGAGAGAGACAATGCATGACTTGTTTGTGTGAAGTGTGGGAACTGGTGCATAGTTTTGAAAAATTGGCCTTGGCAAGAAGAATAGACAGGTTAGCAATTAAAATAGAAGGGAGCAGAGTCAATGAATGCAAATCCCCATTGGTTCCTAATGTGATGTGTCTCTATGATTTTTTAAAAAATTTATTTAAGATTGCTCTCACTGTGCTGTCCAGGGTGTTTCTAAAACTCCAGGTCAAGGTACTAAAGCATCCCAAGTCGTAGCTCTAGTTGTTTCTTTTTAATAAAGCAAATAAAAGGGAGTGTCAGCAGCACAGAGTGAGGAAAAGCACTGAGTTCACTAGTGGAGAGGAAGCTCTCTCTTAGTGAAGAGCTTCACACTCTGTGAAGGTATAGTTCAAGTGCTCAACTTTGTCTTATGATGCTCATTCTTAGAAATTTGGAACAGACAACACAATTCTTCAAAGAAACTTGAAAAAGCAATTCTCAACCTCATATGGAAACATACAGGAAGACAAAAACAAAAACAAACAAAGAGGGTAGCTAAAACAATCCTGAATGATAAAAGAACTGCTGGAGGTCTCACCATCCCTCATTTCAACTTGTACCACAGAGCTATAGTAATAAAAAGAGCGTGGTATTGGCACAAAAACCGGACATATTGATCAGTGCATCAGACTGAAGATCCAGACATAAGTTCACACACCTACAGACATCAGAGTTTTGTACAAAGAAGTCAAAAATACACACTGAAGAAAAGATAGCATCTTCACCAAATGGTGCTGGTCGAATTGGATGGATACATGTAGAAAAAAGAAAATAGATGAATATTTATCACCCTGCACAACACTCAATTCTAGTTCATCAAGGACCTCAACATAAAACCAGAGACCCTGAATCTGATAAAGGAGAACATAGGGAATAGCCTTGAACTCATTGACACAGGAAAGGACTTTTGGGAAAGGACACCACTAGCAGAGGCACTAAGGCCAACAATTAATAAAGGGGACCTCACAAAACTAAAATATTTCTTTACAGCAAAGGACACCATTATTTGGGGAAAATGGGAACCTATAAAGTGGGAAAAGATCTTTAACAATTAAATATCTGACAGAAAGTTAGTATATAGAATATTATATAAAACTGAAAGTAAACTGGACATTGAGAAAACAAATAACTCAAATTTTAAAATGAGATACAGAACTAAGCAGAAATTTCACAAAAGATGAAACACAAATGGTTGATGAATACTTAAAAGAAATGTTCAACCTTCTTAGTTATTAGAAAATTACAAGTGAACACTACTTTGATATTTCATTTTACACCACTAAGAATGACCAAGACAATAGAATAAATGACAGCTCATGCTGGTGAGGATGTGGAGAACAGTGAACTATTCATCACAGGTGGGACTGCAAACTTACACAACCAATATGGAAATCAGTGTGGCAGTTCCTCAGGAAGCTGGGAAATTGATCTACCTCAAGATATAGCTATACTAATCTTTGGCATATACTCAAAAGACTTTACATCCTACTTTAGAGATAGTTGATCATCTAAGTTCATTGATACTCTATTCATAATAGTCATTAATTGGAAACTGTCCAGATGTACATCAACAGCTGAATGGATAACAAGAAGGTGGTACATTTAGACAATGGATAGCATTCACAAGTTAAAAATGAAAATTTCAAATATACAGGTAAATTAATAGAGATAGGGAAAAAAAAAACATCCTGAGTGAGATAACCCAGATCCAAAAGGACAAGTATTATGTTTTTTTTTTTCTTCTATATGTGTGTTAGCTTTAGAGCTCCAATGGTCAGGCATAATCACAGAGGTTAAGCACCTAGCAAGAAACTAGGTGGGAGGAGAGAACCCAGCCTCCAAAAGAAAGGAAAAATAGAATATATTGTTATGAGGAGTGGGAGGAACCTGGAATGGAAGAATTAAATGAGGAATGGTATGGAAGAGACAAGCAAGGGAGGGAATGTGGGGAGGGACAGCTAACACTAGAGCCATTGGCGGGGCACTGGAGAAAAAGTGCTTTCTAAAATATATACATATATGTATAAGCTTTCTAAAATATATACATATATGAAGGATTTTAAGTGACATCACCATGTAATGAGGGAGAGAATGCCCAGACTAAACATCTTATGCCATCAAGTATGCCACCCTTTGTGCCAGGAATAGGTTACATCTTGTTAAGTTATTAGCCAAGAGGTTCCTATGGAACATTTCAGAAATCACAGGCTATTTCTAAGGCTGTCAGTTGTTTATTCACAACTTGATGATAAGACCCTGTTGCTGAAAACATTTACTTATGTTATCAAACATGGAGGAGTTGACCTAGTACTCAACCAGAAGCTTCATCCATACTGGCTAGCAGTCATGGCGCTGGAAGGTTCTCTATGCTACCGAAGGGGACAGGCAATTGTCAATATCAACTAACTACAAGGCCTATGACCTACAACAATGACCTTCTTGCAAGACAAACAGTTACAACAGTGGCACAAACATAATGGGAGTAACCAACCACTTTTTATAAAGTGGACTTAAGGCCCAGCCCATGAGATGAAACCCATATCTGACACTACTAAACTGACCAAGAACGTGAGATTAGAAAGGTTATGGGCCCTAGGGGAAAACCTGCTGTGGGATGTCTTTCTGTATACTACAAATATATGTTGTTGCCATTGGTTAATAAATATGCTGCCTTGGCCTATGGCTAGGCAGCTTAGAGGCAGGTGGGAAATCCAAGGAGAGAGACAGAAAAGAGAAAGGTAGAGTGTGGGAGATGCCAGCCTGTGGCCCAAAGAGCAACATGCCAGCATACCAGTAATGCCACAGATATATGGCAACTTATACATTAATAGAAATGGGTTAAGTTATAACAGCTAGCTAGCAAGAAGCCTGCCATAGGTCATGCAATTGGTAATTAATATTAAGCCTCTGAATAATTATTTTATAAGTGGCTGAGGGACCACATGGGACCGGGCAGGACTGAATAAACACAGGACTGCAGGGCCAGGTGGGACCTGAGAAACCAAGCTACTGAAACTTACTACTATGATTCTTCTAAAGAAACATAGCAATAAAATGACTCTTAAAGACATATTGCTATACTACAGGTCAGTGTCTCAAACAACCCTCATTAGAGGAGCTTTCTCTGCAATAGATGGAAACTAACACAGAGATCCACAGCTGGACAATGTGCCAAGAGCAAGAAACTTTGGAACACTCAGTCCTGAATGGGATGTCTCCATCAAACCCTTCCCTCGAGGATCAAGAATCTATGTAGAAGAGGAGACAGAAAGATTGTAAGATCTAGAAATGATGGGTGACTCCAAGGAGGACTAATGCACATAGGAACTCCCAATGACTGTGGCAGCGTGCACAATATTTGTACAGGTTCAAGCTACATACATAGGGTCCCAGAACTGAGAAGGCGAAATATATACTGGATCCTGTCCCTAACCAAGACGCTATTTGCAACTGATACTCACTGGCAAAGGGAAAATCACTTTTCTCCAATGAGTGTCAGTGGGTGTGAATTGTCTCTTGTCAAGGGAGGAGGGGGCCTAGGGATAATGGAGCTGAAAGGACTGAGACAGATTATAGTCTAAGGCGCAGATGACTTCATTTTCAGTGTGCTTTTATACATGAATACAACAAAGAAAGCAATGGTCTAAGGGAAGTTATTTGAGTTCAGAAGAACACATGAATAAGAATTAATTGAGCACATACTCAACATTAACTGAGCAGCCCTTTCCCAGAATATACTCAGGACAAATGAATTGAACACAACTGTCTGGTAGGAACTACAGATTATGTCTCAGGGAACACAAAAGCAAAGCATAGGCTGTATCCAGATTCAGGGCACACTGAGGACAGGTTCTTCGTCCTGTGCTCTTGAATCCTTTCTCCCTGAGACTCAGCATATCCTCTCAACAGACTGGGTTCTTTTGCTATGGTCCAACAAGTGGGTATATGAACCACACTCCATGGAAGGCCCCATGCTCAGGAGTGGTTGGCCAACATAAAACAAACTCTCAGAGAGGGAGAGGTGGAGGGAGGGAAGGAGGGAGAGGAAGGGAAAAGGGAGTTGTGAGTAGCAGTCTAGTCATCTTTGTTTTATAGCTAGTGTTCTCCTATGAGAGAGTACATACCATGTTTGTCTTTGAAGACCCTGACATTAATCCGCACACCTATGAACATATAATGTTTGACAAAGAAGCCAAAACTGTACAATGGAAAAAAGAAAGCATCTTCAACAAATGGTACTGGCATTACTGGATGTCACCATGTAGAAGGCTGCAAATAGATCTGTATCTGTCACCATGCACAAAACTTAAGTCCAAGTGGATCAAAGACCTCAACATAAATCCAGTTACTTTGAACCTGACAGAAGAGAAAGTAGGAAGTAGTCTTGAACGCATTGGCATAGGAGTTCACTTCCTAAATATAACACCAGACACTGAGAGAAACAATCAATCAATGGGACCTCTTGAAACTGAGAAGCTTTTGTAGAGCAAAGGACACGGTCAACAAGATGAAGTGACAGCCTACAGAATGGGAAAAGGTCTTCACCAACCCCTCATCTGACAGAGGGCTAATATCCAGAATATATGAAGAACTCAAGAAATTAGACATCAAAATGCCCAACAGTCAAATTAAGAATTGGGCTATAGAACCAAACAGAGAATTCTCAACAGAGGAAGCTCAAATAGCTGAAAGACATTTAAAGAATTGCCCAACATTCCTAATTATCCAGGAAATGCAAATCAAAATGACTCTGAGATACCACCTTACACCCCTAAGAATGGCTAAGATCAAAAACACTGAAGACAGCTTATGCTGGAGAGGATGTGTAGCAAGGGGAACTCTCCTCCACTGCTGGTGGGAATGCAAGCTTGTACAGCCACTCTGGAAATCAATATGGTGCTTTCTTAGAAAATTGGGAATCCATCTCCCCCAAGACCCAGCTATATCACTCTTGGGCATATACCCAAGGAATGCTTAATCATACCACAAGGGCATTTGCTCAGCTATGTTCATATCAGCATTGTTTGTAATAGCCAGAACCTGGAAACAACCTAGATGCCCTTCAACTGAAGAATGGATAAATAAAATGTGGTACATATGCACAATGGAGTACTACTCAGCAGAGAAAAACAATGACATCATGAGGTTTGCAGGCAAATGGATGGATCTAAAAAAAAAAAATCATCCTGAGTTAGGTAACATCCCTTGTTATTCAATAATCCAACAAGGACTTACTGAAGTGAGGTTTGATAAAAATATAGTTTCTACCTTCAAGGGGCTTACAATACCATGTGATGATGTCAGATGTGATAAGATCTACAGAACGCTTTCACAGTTTCATATAACTGCAGAAAAACAGATTTGTGCCAATTTGAGGTCTTAATCATGAAAAATCTTTGTCTTGTTTTTTGAATTGCCTGCCGGAATCAATCAGTTGCTAGGAAAAGATTTCAGTAAGCAAGATAATCTATATTCCCAAGTAAATTATTTGCCTTTCAGCACTAAATGCTTCCCTCCCTCCCTTTATTTTCTTGCAGGAAGACAACCTGAGTTGCCAAAAAAGAGTTCTATGCCCACTTTTATTAATATTTTCCTCCCAACTCACTTTGGAGCCCCATTCACTCCTTCATACACTATTGAGACAACTTTCATTAAGTCAACATCTTCAAACACAATAGACACCATTTAGCTTTTATCTTCAGCCCAGCAGGTGACACGGTTCAGTGATTTCTTCCTATGATGCTCTGTTCCCTCAGGTCATGTGAATCTATTCTGGGATGCCTCCATCCCATTCTCCATCTTGTATCTAGATTGGCCTTACAAAAAAGGAGTTGTGTCACCCAATCCAGTCCTCCATACAGGCTGGTGACATTTCTTTGTTTGACATCTATTTAGATAATGACCGTCCATTTCTTCCACATACACCCTTATTGAGGTATGAGCTGCCCCTCTGGACTTTTCTGCTCTTGTTACAGAGGTCTGTTTTGTCTTCCTATACTTTTCCACTTGCCCTTGGTCTGTATCCTAAGGGATCCTGACACAAAACACACCCACAGCTGCCTCATCCCCAGCCCTTCTTGTAATTTTCCTGCTTCCACTTTTCAGTGCCTTAAGAACCGCTCATTGTTCTCAGATTAAAGTATAATTTCTTCAGAGGCTTCTTCCTCGAGTTCCCCCTGTAGTTTATATTTGCATTTTGTTTACTCTCTTGGATTGATAGTCCTTACAATCACTAATGAGATCATTTTATTAATTGCATTTCTTATATCAAGAATCTAGGCCACTGTGATTTTTGCACACTATTTAATCTCCAACATTTAATCAAGTTTATGTATCAGAGCAGGAACTCAAAAGATCTGGCCACCTGTTCCCAAATGCTATTTTAAAAATGCAGCCAATCTTTGGTTACAGGTCTCACATATGGCTTTCTTGTTGCCTCCCATCAGACACTAGCACAATGTACCCTTGGGAGTTAGGGCCTACATCGGAATTCTGTGGTGACTTTAGGCATATAACGCTGGCAGCGCTTATAGTTACGCCCCTAAGTTTCTGTTTCTAATCCTTTGGAGATAGGATCAGTTCCCTAAGAGGAAAGGATGACTACTGATGGGAGCCTGCACCTCTACAGCTGTGCACCTCTACAGCTGTGCACCTCTACAGCTGTGCACCTCTACAGTGTGCACCTCTACAGCTGTGCACCTCTACAGTGTGCACCTCTACAGTGTGCACCTCTACAGTGTGCACCTCTACAGAGTGCACCTCTACAGTGTGAACCTCTACAGCTGTGCACCTCTACAGCTGTGCACCTCTACAGTGTGCACCTCTACAGCTGTGCACCTCTACAGTGTGCACCTCTACAGCTGTGCACCTCTACAGCTGTGCACCTCTACAGTGTGCACCTCTACAGCTGTGCACCTCTACAGTGTGTACCTCTACAGTGTGCACCTCTACAGCTGTGCACCTCTACAGCTGTGCACCTCTACAGTGTGCACCTCTACAGTGTGCACCTCTACAGCTGTGCACCTCTACAGCTGTGCACCTCTACAGTGTGCACCTCTACAGCTGTGCACCTCTACAGCTGTGCACCTCTACAGCTGTGCACCTCTACAGTGTGCACCTCTACAGTGTGCACCTCTACAGTGTGCACCTCTACAGAGTGCACCTCTACAGTGTGCACCTCTACAGCTGTGCACCTCTACAGCTGTGCACCTCTACAGTGTGCACCTCTACAGCTGTGCACCTCTACAGCTGTGCACCTCTACAGCTGTGCACCTCTACAGTGTGCACCTCTACAGCTGTGCACCTCTACAGCTGTGCACCTCTACAGCTGTGCACCTCTACAGAGTGCACCTCTACAGCTGTGCACCTCTACAGCTGTGCACCTCTACAGCTGTGCACCTCTACAGTGTGCACCTCTACAGTGTGCACCTCTACAGCTGTGCACCTCTACAGCTGTGCACCTCTACAGTGTGCACCTCTACAGTGTGAACCTCTACAGTGTGAACCTCTACAGCTGTGCACCTCTACAGCTGTGCACCTCTACAGTGTGCACCTCTACAGTGTGAACCTCTACAGCTGTGCACCTCTACAGAGTGCACCTCTACAGTGTGCACCTCTACAGCTGTGCACCTCTACAGAGTGCACCTCTACAGTGTGCACCTCTACAGCTGTGCACCTCTACAGCTGTGCACCTCTACAGTGTGCACCTCTACAGCTGTGCACCTCTACAGAGTGCACCTCTACAGTGTGCACCTCTACAGCTGTGCACCTCTACAGAGTGCACCTCTACAGTGTGCACCTCTACAGAGTGCACCTCTACAGCTGTGCACCTCTACAGCTGTGCACCTCTACAGCTGTGCACCTCTACAGTGTGCACCTCTACAGCTGTGCACCTCTACAGTGTGCACCTCTACAGCTGTGCACCTTTTCCAGGATCTTATCCTGAGGCCTGCCCGCAGTTCTTCTCACCAGTACACTATTCATCCACTCTTTCTTTTTCCATATTCCTCACCAATCCTGCTTAGTGGCAATAATAAGTTCAAGCTGTGATAAAAGTCTAGCCAGTGTAGATTAATATGTTGCTATATTACAGTTTCCATGTACATATATTGCCAAGCTCGGGGAATTTTGGGCAGGTACAAGAAAAATAAAATGTTCATAAAAATGAGTGTGACAGGGCACCAATATTACACACACACACACACACACACACACACACACACACACCCCCCTCCATATGCATGAACAGTAACTTAGCAAATGCCACAACTTTGCTATTTATTCAAATCATCTTAAAGGTTTACCTCAAAACTCACATTATCTTTCTTTGATAGAGATTGTGTGCTAAGTTTGTTATGCAATAAATCCTTAGTACTTAGCACAGTACTTAGGAAGTAGAAGGTGTTCCTTAGGCATTTGCTGAGTGGATGGAATATAGACTGAGCCACAGCATCAGAGTTGAAGTCCATAAGGACTGTCACACTTTAAAGACTTATCAAAAATTCTATTTTTAATGTGTTTGTTACCTATTAATTTTCTTTTAGTTACAAATTTAACCTTCATTTTTGTTCCATGGAAATGGCTCCGGGCCCTTCAAGCATTTCATTTCAGCAGCTGGTATGGGCAGTAATAACACTGCAAGAGGAAGAGATTTTCCTTCCTGATTCTAGCCTGTCTTTGGGAAGGTTCTCGGAGTGTGTCCAGGCACCATTAATAATCCTTTCCAATGAGATCCAGATCTCAGCTGTGGGATGCTTATACCTCAGGTGTTCAAATTCAGTTCCTGTATCTACTTTTCCTGCGTTCTTTAGAATTACTATGGTTTGGCTCAGGGAACACAGAAGAAGAGGCAGACAGATGCTAAGAACCAGAGGACCAGTCTTAGGATATTTTTATTTGCCAATCTTACTGACTCCACCACAGTCACATATTTTGTTTTAAAATCATCTCCTTCAAATTGTTATGTGAGCATGCTCTCTTGATCAGCTCTTTTAAAAATTATTTTCATTACTATTGTGTGTGCATGTATGAGATGTATGTATGTAAATGGAGGAGGGGGAGAGTTACTATAAAGCATGTGGAGTTCAGAGGACAAACCCATGGTCTTGGCTTTCTCCTTCCATTGTTATGTGGCTTCCAAGGATGTAACTCAAGACGTCATTGGGTTTGAACCTTTACCCACTCAGCCATCTCACTGGCTCTTAATTGGATCTAGGTTTATAGAATTCCATTTTACAAATGAAACATCTGTCAAGAAGTATTATCAATCTGTGATAGTTCTTGCAACTAGCAATTTTTAAAAAAAGGAAAAGAAGAGGGATCAGAATCTAAGCTGTATGATTTCAGAGCCCATGCACCTAGCTGCTAACCCCAACTGCTTTTTCCATGTGAATATGGTAAATATATTGCTTCCCATAAAGTTGCCAGTGCTTTTATATGAAGTGACATTTATATATCCCCTACTCTTGAGGGTGGCACACAAATCAGTGTGCATATATACTGCAGCTCTGACTCCAGAGCCTCTCAGCACACATCAAGCTCTCTTTTGCCCACTCAGAGTGCTCTCTCCATTTTCAATGAAAAAGGGCAGGTATAGTATTTTACTCTCTCCTCAGACATAAAATCCTCTCGTACTATTTTTCTCCACCTAAGCGATCTCTTCCTTTACACAAATATTCATTCTGTGGAAAACATTTCTGAGTGTGCATTAGGTACAGCGCACATTGCTTTTTGATTGTTTCTTCAGTCCACACTGAAAATTAAACACCTCATCAATCAGGTTATCCTTTTATTTATTTATTTATTTTTTAATGTGTCTGTGTACCGTGTGTGCATGGTGTCCTTGGAGGCCAGAAGAGGGCAGCAGATCCTCGGGAATGGAGTTCCAGCCCCCTGTGAGCCACCACATGGGTACTAGGAATTGAACCTGAGTCCTCTGGGAGATCAGCAAGTACTCTTAACCACTAAGCCATCTCTTCAGCCCACAGATTATGATAAAAATCTTAGAAAAGCCAGGCAGTGGTGGCGCACGCCTGTAATCCCAGCACTCGGGAGGCAGAGGCAGGTGGATCTCTAAGTTCGAGGCCAGCCTGGTCTACAGAGCTAGTCCGGGACAGGCTCCAAAGCTACAGAGAAATGCTGTCACCAAAAAAAAAAAAAAAAAAAATCTTAGAAAAAGTATGGTGTGTAGATGTGACTTTTAAATATTAACATTTTGGACATAGTATAAATTTGAAAGCTAAATATTTAAAAGAATAAAAATGAAGGGAGGGATGTGTGGAAGCTGGTTAATTAGAGTTGATGGTTTTAGATGAGGAGAAAGAGAGAAGGGGTAACAGAAGATCCTCTGGGTTAGGATAATCATATTTAGTTTCCTTAAAACTCTGAAGAAAAGTAAAAGAGCAAGTTAATGCTCTGTCTGTCTGTCCACTTCTCCCTCTCTTTGCACTACCCCTCACATATACACACATACACAGAGTTTCAGTTCTATAATTTGGAACTTGGCATACCTACTTCAAAATGTACATTCTTTTTACTTTCAATTCAAACCCAAATTTTTCACATGCTGGACTTTGCCTTGGAAGCATATGAATGGGAGCCATGTTCTCACCTGATAGCCAGGCAAATGCCGCAGTCACCATTGTGTAGCTTGGCTGCGCTGACTACTATTGTTACTATCATTACATGCCCAATGCAGAAGCTCATGCTTCCTGAAAAGTATTTAATTGGTTTTTAAAATGATCGCCTCCCTTTCCCAGGAGCACTTTGCTCAGACCTCCCCCTTTCTCTCCAAGGGAAGGTGTGGAAATCAGTGCCTGAATTCTTCAGAAGACATTTCAAATGTCCAGGGCATGGAACCCATGGAACATTCTCATAGGTCTTTTCATTCTTCTCCAGAAAGTATCCACAAAGACATTCTAGAAAATTGACAGGAAATAGACCTGAGGTCTTGTGGAGAGTTGCATGCACTATCAGGAACATGGCTCTGTGGAGAGTGGGCCATTTGGTGATAATTTCAAGCACATTAGTATTTAATTGTATATACAGCTGTGTATCCCAAACAGGCTTCTGTATTGGTTCAGAGCTGTGTGGCATGCGTTAACTGGTGCTTCCATAAACACAAAACGGCTGTTGGTGGTGCTGCTTTGATCATAGGTCACCTGTATTTTGATTTTTTTGCTTAACTATGCCCAAAGGATATTACTTTTATTCATTTTCCCATGAATAAACCCATGTTAGCAATGTGAGTAATTTTTCCATTTTGTCCTCTTTCAGTTAATTTTAACTTCATTATTAAGATGAATTGTAATGATGTTAAAACCCCAGAGGCAAACTGGCTTCATTTAATTTCTTCTGGTAGATGAAAAAGAGAGAGAGAGAGAAAGAACTGTTAGCAGTTCCAGTCTTCTGTGAAATGTACCCTGTGCTTTGTGCTTACATTTTTAATGTGCCTTTCAAAATAGAATTGATTTGGTTCTTTCTCTTAAAATATAAAACAATAAATATTTTATAAGGAAAAGAGTTTTCTTTTTCTGGGGGATATGAGTAACTGAAACTACCAGAGTGGCCTCACCATAGTGAGCAGTTAATAGCAAAGCCAGGCAGCTCTACATCAGGTGGAGTTTCCCACAGAAAGTTACTTCCAACTTCAGCTTGGCTTCTGTGGCCTTAGAGTCACGTCGACTTAGGTCTGCAAAAGTCAGGCTCAGCTCAGGCCTTCTAACCTCCCAAACAGGAGGGAAGACTGTAACAAGGCACACTTGTAATTTTCTCGAAGAAAAACATATAATGGATGTGCACACATCATGATTCCTGGTGGAATTCCAGGAAGAAGTGAGAAAAGCAATGACCTATTTTCTTCAATCCTGTAGCTTTCAGTGGTGCAAAGCTCATTTCGTAGAAAGAAAGCAGCATCTTTGTTTTCTTTGTCAGTCTTCCTGTTCAGGCCTGGAGACCGTTGGCTGGCGTTAGCCTTTGAGCTACCCAGAACCTTACCATTTACATCATTCATTCATGTCACAAGGCCCCAGCCGAGCACTTGGTATATGTATTGTATTGTAGGAGAGCCAAGGACGAATTAAACACAGGTTCTATCCTCAGGGAACTTAAAGTCTAATAAGAAAACTGACATTTCCTATTAATACAGAAGGCAAAAAGCAAACTAAGGGCTTAGTACAAGGGCTGTGAAAACACTGTGGGAGAGAGATCCCAGGCTTAAATACCGCTTCTTTGAGTACAGTTAGGAAGAGTCAGTGGGCCCACTTTGTGTTCGGAAGTTAGTTTCCTGTGAGTTGTTCTGGCCTGAGAGTTAGTGGACACAGGCATTGGCTGCTCCAGCTGCTCTCTTTGGGTGGTGTCTTCTGTGAACTCAAGTCCTGTTATCACCTGGCCAGCAGCAGTCCGAAGCCTCCCTTGCTAGCCTAACTATTAGCAAATTGCTCTTGCTAGATCAATGGGCATACTTTCAAGTCTAATAAGAATTAAAAACATAAAAATTGTTCAAAGTTGAGATAGTTTTAGTCCTCCAGAGAGATTGATTTCTATTTATGAGACAGAATTTCTTTAGACTGTTTTCTTAAATTCCAGCCAACATTTCAGGTTTGATACTCACTGTGCTGAAAGGATGTCTTCTTGGAAGACTACTCATTACCTTTCACTATTTTCCCAAGTTGGAAATGTGCTCAGAGTTTTTAGTAAGCACACACCAAGATGGCACTGGCTTTTGTTAGTTGAAAAGTATTACTCGGATATTAAAAATAATAAACATTGATAACTACTTTTATTCCTCCCTCACATCGATGGAAATTCAGCAGAAATTATTCTCTTCCAACTCAATTTATTATCATTTAGTAGCAGTAGGAGTCATGAGAGCTGACAAGAGAGGTCAGCCTCATGTACTTTCATGTACAATTGGACCTCTTGCACACTGTTGGTGGGAAGGTACATGGGCCTTGTTGTACATCCTTCTTAAACAATAAAAAATAGAACCATTGTGTTGTTTAGCAGTCCCAACTCTAAGCATTTCATTCAAAAATATTGAAATCAGTATTCTCCATAGATATCAGTGCTCCTGTGTCTGTTGAAGCTCTCTTCACAATTTCAGGATCTAATATTTACAGACAAACAGGTGTGGAACCTGTGGTGTACACATAGTCTGTAATACTATTGTGATTTCAGAGGGAAATTTTGCAGTGTGTGACAAGGTGGATAAAACTTGAGAACATCATGCTAAGTTAAATATGCTAGCCATAGAAATACAAACACTGTATGATCCCAAGTATAAAAGGTACCAAACTAGTCAAATTCAAAGAATTCCACAAGTAGAAGTGTGGTTGCTAAGGGCCACAAGAAAGAATAATGAGATTACTAATCAATGAGCATTATGTTAGATGACAAGATTAATAAGCTCTGGAGAGACACAATACAATGCATCTCTATAGTCAACAATATTCTGTTATAGATTCATATCTTTGTTAAGCACATTACTACAAGAAAAATAATTCTCAAAACAGAAATAGAGGCAATATAACAAAAATGTATGTGTGTGTCATTTTGTTCCTGCTGGACAGGAGGCTCATATCTACTCTGAGGGATTTGCACTTGAGGTTGGGACTGCTGGTTGTTTGAATAAGCAGCATGTAGAAGCTGGAGAAGGACTTTGGAGGCACACTGAGGGCCCTTTCACCCCTGTATTTGTCTTCCCTTCATGATATGGGTTGAATTGTGTCCCCCACCAAATCTGTGTGAAACGCTAATTCCCAGTACCTCAAAATGTGAGGTTCTTTGTAAATGAAGTTGTTTGGGGTATAATTAAGCTGAAGTCATACTGGGTTAGGAATACCTTCATTTAATTCAGTAAGGTTTGTATCCTCAAGAGAAGATGATGTGACCATGTTGAGGGAGAAGGGCCATGATTATTGACGGGAAGATTAGAGATAGGCTGTAAACCAAAGAATATCAATGGTGCACCAGACACAGGAAGGAAGCAAGAAATGGTCATCCCAGTGGCTCTAACTCTTGGCTGTGTTGATGGAGGGGCTTTGAAATGGTTGCCTCAATAATTGTGATAGACTAATTTTTAAAACAATAAACAGCAGGCAATGGCAAACAGCACTTGCTTCAGAGATGAAAGCTGTGAGCCCTAATTTCCACGTTGAGACACAGAGGACAGCCAGGTCCCTTTCCCCTCCTTTTCATGCCCTCAAATTTTATTTAAGAAAACAGTAGGCCTGGAAAGTAGAATGGTTCCATTTTACAAATGGTAAAATGTGAAACATAGCAAGTGCTGGATGCTTCTTAGGTACCATCGAGTGTCTAGAAGCACCGATGCCCTGGTGGCAGAGACATTGGCTCTCTGTCCTAATCAGAGAACTGTGTGGCCTCCAGGAATTTGGCCAGAGACTGAATATAGACATCGCCCTTTCTAGCTCATTCTGAAAAGCAGCTTTCTACTGTGCAGGGGAATTCAGAGGCCAGCAGATAGACTGCCACATTAGTCTTTCCCTCCCTGTGGGATTTATTCCAAGTCAAGGTCCCCATCCATGAACAATAACCACATGCCTCTTTCCAGAGTAACAAAACAAGGCCACAGTTTGGGAGGATGAGTTGTGATGAGTAGCAAGTAATTTGATGGCTTCCTTGGGAACCCTACAAGGGAAAAACAGCTCAGAAGAGCCTATGTTTAGAATTCAGATAAGTTTATCACATTCAGCATCCAGGCTGCAACAATGTTCTGCTTAAAAATGCTCCAGAAGAGAGAAAAAAAAAAAAAAAGAAAGAAAGAAAAAACCAAAGAACCAAAACAGACATTTGCTCATCTTTGAATATTTGAGAACTAAAACCCTTTTTCTTCCAAACTGCTAAATCCTTCCTAATAAGCTTTGTGGTAATATCTCCAGGCAGAAGGAAATAAAGAGGCCACCTTGAAATCATTATTTCTAAATGCGTTTTGGTCAGAGAGTCATAGCACACCGCATGGCAGACAGCACAATAGTTCTCAGACAGGAGGCTGCTTAGTTACCTGTTTACTTGAAAACAGTGAGTTGTAAGAAGGAGTTAGCATTCAGGAGAATCCCTAATAACTGGAGAGGGCATTTTCTAAAGTAATATCACCCGTTGATATGTTTGCTTCACTTCTGATGCAAACACCACTACCTTCTATCAACAGTCCACCCGCCTAATTGAAGGAACAGTGATAAGCTTATAACTGTGATCAGATCAGTAAACTCCAAGATTTACTGACACTGCATAGTAAATAGTTATAGCTAAACTACATAGTTTAGTCATATGACACAGCAAATAGTTCACACTAAGTGAATGATGTTAGATGAACATTTTTAGTAGCTAAAAATGCTGTTTTCCAACACCAAGACATAATGATTAGAACTTATGTTGTGTTGTCTGTCAATGTTCATAGTTTGGTATGTGGTGTGTGCATTAGCAGAGAAAAATATTACTTCTGAGCAAGCAGTAAAACTCCATTTTCCCTATGACCAAATAAAATTCCATTGTGTATATATACTAGATTTTGTATCCACTCATCTGTTGACAAATACCTAGGCTGATTCCATAATCTGTGTATTGTGAATTGTACTGGATAAACACAGATGTGTAGGTATCTCTGAACTACAAATGGCCGCTGGATACTGTAATCATCTTCTCGTCACTGACCACCTTATTTGTTCACTTACAGTTGGATTGCTTGATTTTTTTGTTAATTAGATTTTTTAGTTATTTGCATATTCTGGATGTCAATTTCCTGTTGGATGTGTAGCTAGAGATTAGTCTTTTAGGTAAAACAAGCCAGACTTAGACAAATATCACATTTTTCTCTCATAGGTAGAGCTTAGATTTCACAAGACATACATACATGCATACATATAACTACACACACACACAAACACACACACATAGACATACATACATACATACATACATACATACATACATACATAGAAGCAAAACTATCTGAGAAAAGGAAGAGGCATGTAGGAGTAAAGGGTAGGGGAAAGGCAGTATATATGGATCAATTAGGTCAATGATGTAGTTTAGTTAAGATGTCTTTATGACATTTATCCCTGTGCACAATAACAGCAGGATACAGTAATGTGAAGTGGGAAAGTGGGTAAGTGGCAGATACTTTGACTGGAGAGGGGACAGGAGGTCAATACAGAAGGAGAGGGAGACAGGAGGAAAAAATAACAAGGATATTGAAAAAAGCCATGATTTACCCTATTATATTTTATCTACCTAAAATTACATATAACACATATAAATGTATGTGTATTGTGTACATATATGTAATTTAGATGAACTTATGCTATTTGGGCTGACAATGCTTGCCCAAAGAGCATAAGTTCATTTAAACTATATATGTGTATGTGTATATACTATCTGAAAAAATCCCAGTACCAAATACGAGAAACACCATGTTGGTCAAGGGAGTCCAAAAGACTCCTGAAATAATATAGACATTTGCCATTGTCCTTGATTACCTCCAACAGGTGTAAGGTAAGTCCTTATTTCTGAAGATACTATACACTCAGACACAGAACTTGGAAGATCAAGCTGGATCTGACCTGAAACCCTCCTCCTCTGAGGATTAGCTTTAATTGTACTGGAAATGGCTATGCAAACTTCCAAGGGAGGGGACCAATAATCCTACACAGCTGTAATGCCTATGATTCATGACAATGCTCACAGCATGACAAGATATCCCCAAGGGTGCCATAGTGGTGCTCATATCATAGTGGTAACCGACAGCTATATAATTGGACTTAAGTCCTGCTCAACAGGCAGAAAAATCATTTCTGGCACTCTATGTATAGCCAATTCTTACATTATTAGTGAGGTTAGGAAATTTAGAGGAGACCCTACCATGTCACATTCCTAAACCAGCATAGTTCTTAACTGCATTCTAAACACTTACTTTAAAACCACAGGTAAGTTGAGCTCTCTCACTCCTCATCAAAGAAACTTCTCTTTGCAACAGATGGAGACTGTTACACAAACTACAACTGATCAAAACAAAGATAACAACTGATCATAAGGTCCACAGTCCCTGTGGATACATCTACAACACAACCCCAACTCCTAAAGCTCAGGGAACATCATGGAAAAGGACATGGAAATATTGTAATAACCAGAGGACCGGGAAATCTGCTGAGACTATGTCTTCTAGAAATAACAGGGGAGCTACACACACTCATGATACCACAATTATATGGCTACCTAAATAAGACTAAACAAGCACAACAGCAAAAGATACAATAACATGCTGTCTTAATTAGGGTTCTGCTGTAAAGAGACACAATGATCACTGCAACTCTTATAGAGGAAAACATTTAATTGGGATATCTTACATTTTCATGGGTTTAGTCCATTATCATCATGGTGCAGCATGGTGGTGTGCAGACAGATATAGTGCTGGAGCTGAGAGTCCTACATCTTGATAGGCAGGCAACAGGAAGTGGACTGTGTCATTAAGTGTGGCTTGAGCATATATGAGACCTCAAAGCCCGCCTCCACAGTGACACACTTCCTTCAACAAGGCCACAACTACTCCAACGAAGTCATACCTCTGAATAGTGCCTCCTTCTTTGGGGGGCCATTTTCCTTCAAACTACCACACATGGAAAGGGGAAATCTCAGCAGGCCCCGCCCCGAAACAAAGAGCTACAGGCACTAAGGACAGCTGAGATTAGGAGAAATAGTCCTCCTCAGGGATGAGTCCCTTAACTGGTTATCAAATACCAGTTGTCAGCCCTGAAATAATATAAGTGATAGTAAGAGGGGCTAGACACGTTGAATTTATATATTTATGCATATATAACAATTAAAGAAAAAGAGGCCATGAATTTGAGAAGGATAAAGGGTTGTCATGGGAGAGATTGGCAGAAGGAAAGGGAAGGAAAGAAATGTTGCAATTGCATTTTAATTCCAAAAACAAAAATTTTTAATATATATATTCCATATATATGTATATAAGAAAAGAAAGTCTCATTTCCTGTAGAAAAGGAATTATAAGATAAATATATAAATACATACATACAGGAAGTATTTAGTTATCTTACCTAAATACAAAGGAATTTAAAAATGAGAAAGAGTTCAAGTAGGCCTTCTAAGAGCTAATGGAATATTCACCTCTAGCAAAACTGAGATTGTAACTGGGCAGTCAGCTCTGCCACCCACACAGTGAGGAACAGAAATGAAGAGGTGTATAATTTCATCCCAGCTCCTATATTTATTCTGCATGTTTTATACACATATGAGTAGCTCCAGTGCTTCTTGGTCAAGATAACATACCTCCTTGTCAAATAAACTATTTAAATAAAGGAAAGATATCATTTTGTAAGACCAATGTAAGATTCAGGCTCTATGGCTCGTCAAGGCTCAGAAATTGCCTGTTATCAAAACAGGTTTCTTTGGAAACAGCCTATGAGGTTATGTTGTTTCATATTTCTCTACAGACTTCTCAAGGTGAATCTAATGTTTTTATGAAATATACTTTTGTGGATATATTCTTACACACAAACATTTCCTAGATGTATCAGGTAAAACATTGGCTGAGATAATATAACTATCTTCTCAAAGAAATAGACTTTTCTTAAGCAGCACTTTGGTTTTGAAACTGAAGACATCCAAGTTCCCTTGATGATGCAGGAACTTCCCTGGTGGATGAGCTTTTCCCCTGTGCTGGGAGGCTCTGTGTGTGCATCCTTCCACTCAGTCAAAAAAAGCAGTCCTGCTTGTCACTGTCATAGTTATTGTCCACTTGTTGCCTTACATACATGTCCTTCTTCATCCTTACATAGTATCTTCTAGAATTTAGCTAAACACCTCCAGCATTTTAAAAAGAAATTCAAGAGTCTCCACATTTTAAATGAATGTCATAGTGGCTAGGGTACTTGAGTGGAAGAAAACCAGGTTGGTCATGTCCAGGGTCGGGATCAGGCAGTGTCACCCCCTGTTTTTAGTTTAAACTAAGAAAGATGGGTCTGTTTTTCTATCACAAGACATAGATCTCACAGCCTCTGAAGCTATCTACTTATTAAAATCCCAACATTTAAGGTGTATCTTATCAGATGTTCCCCATCATTAGACTCTCTTATGCGCTTCTATAATGTCATGGCTAACAATCTGGCTCCTATAGATTTTCTAAAGTCAAGGAAAGTTGCACAGAATGTCTGTGTTTGAAGTTCATGTGTTGTAGATACAGTGAGTCCTTAGTGAGTCCTGCTGAGGTCCCTCCTGCTGGTATTCTCAGGCCACAACCAAAAGCTGCCCTTATTATCCATCATAGACACTGTTTATTTGCCGACATTGCATGCTTTTCCATTGAGGGGCTAGGGATTGAAGCTATAGCCTAATGCATGCTGAGTATGTGTTCTACCACCAAACACCCTTCTCCTCTTACTGTCCACTAGCCTTAGGATTTCATTAGGGTGTGTGGTGTGTGTGTGCATGTGTGTGTGTGTGTGTGTGTGTGTGTGTGTGTGTGACAGAGAGAGTATGTGTGTGTGTATGCCTGAGTGTGTGTGTATGAAAGAGAGTGTGTGTAAGTAT
This sequence comes from Onychomys torridus, assembly GCF_903995425.1. Taxonomy (NCBI): domain Eukaryota; kingdom Metazoa; phylum Chordata; class Mammalia; order Rodentia; family Cricetidae; genus Onychomys; species Onychomys torridus. The sequence continues at coordinate 19,931,876 of NC_050465.1, forward strand.
GTGTGTGTGTGTGTGTGTGTGTGTGTGTGTGTGTGTGTGTGTCTGAGTATGTGTGTGTATATGAGTGTGTATGTGGTAGGGGGTGCGCGGGTAAACAACCCCATGCCAGAGCAGGGTGTCAAGTGTCTCTTCACCTTATTTCTCTGAAGCAAAGTTTCTCATCAAACCAGGAGTCTGCCATTTTTGCTGAGCTTAGTGTCACACAGTTCTTGGGAGCCACCTGTCCCTTCTCTTCTTCCCAGTGCTGAGGTTCTCCCGCTGGCAAAGCAAGAGCTATTGCTCATGGAGCCACCTCATTTGCCCCACCTACAGCACTTTCCCTAGTCTGGGCTGCCCCTGCCTGTGTCTTTAACTCCCATTATCACGTCAGAGACTGCAGTTCTTGCAAGGTCTTGCACAGAAAGGGTAAGAGTGCTTCGGTAGGAGGTCGGTGTCTCTACACTCACTCTTCCCCATCTCCATTATGTCACAGCCAACTCTATATCCCTCGGTGGTCACATTTAATTTCCATTTAACGATAAGAATACTAATTACTTAAAGCAGTTTATTGTCATGAAGAACAAAAGGTGACTGGCAGCAGTCATCATTTTGAAATATTAACAAATCCTTTAATTCCCTTATTAATAGCAATTTTAAAAACCATTTGTGTTTAGAAAATGCACTCACTGGGCTTCAACTCGTTGGATCATCATACTTATCAAAACAGTGAGCATTTTTAGCACACCCTCGATTTCCCTTATGTGCTATGGTAGCTTGCTAGAAGCACATACTAGGCAGTTTAATCAACAGACATCGATGGTCCCTGATGAGTTCCGAGAGACAGATAATAGCCCATGTTTCTCTTTCAGGTGTGTGTGTGTGTGTGTGTGTGTGTGTGTGTGTGTGTGTGTGTGTAAATTTTTTGTGTTTCTTGGAACACAGGTTTATCACCCAAGGTCTGCCTTCTTCTTAATATACTGTTTTCTCTGTGTGTCTGTCTCCTTTTGCTTCCAAATATATCCATTTTATAAGGGAGGCTCTGCCATATGAGATTGGGATCATTATTATGCTTTGAACTGCAAAAGCCCTTTTTCCAAATAAGGTTCCATTGACAGGTACTAAGGGATAGAGCTTACATTTTTGTGAGATACAAAATTTAATATACCATTTACATTAACCCCAAGATTTCCTATCTAGTGGGGATTTATAGAAGTGGCAAGAATAACTTTGGTGGGTATTAGAGGGAAAGGTCTTGACCTATCTAACTTCAGAGAACCATGGCTGTGCTTCAGAAAGGGAGCAACATATCTGTGATACTGATAAATTCTGAGAGGAGAGAATTGAATCCTGTTTTAAAGGTGCATTCTCAAAGGAAATAAATGCTTGGTGACTGGTTTACACAAACACTGCATTAGCCCCAAATAGAGCTCATTCATCCAAGAATGGGAATAGCAGGTGGATCTTGGAGGATGACGGTAGATTGACCGGACACTAACTCAGTGTTAACCACAGTCCTACGGTGAATGCTGTATTTCCTGGAATGTATCCACTTCCTGGTATTTGGGATGCCATTGAAGACTGCTGACTTTGCTATTTCAAAATTTCTGCAACAAAGAAGGTCAAAACTATATCACATTCAAATGATTAAGCTGACAGTGACATTTAGTAGGTTCTGTCTTCTGTTCTTTCACACAGTGCTGGCTACAGGGCTTTTGAGAGTCTTGACATTCTGAAAAAAGTTAATGCCAGCTCTTGTTGATGATGTAATAATATTGACTGTGTCTGAAAATCAATAATCTTGCACATATGTGTGATGGAGAATGTGAGATAATCCCTTTGAGTATTCTTGTATCTACTGTGTCTTGGTGCTATTTTTACAGACTCAGTAATGTGGGATGTGCTAGAATTTTCTGGTTAAAATAGTGAACAGCATTCACACTATGATCCTCACTTCCAATTATAAAAGAAAGGAATGTGTTTGGTGAGCCTATTTGGATTTTGCAACAGATACACACTAACTGCTTAACTCCTTTGTGGGTGCTGAGTACAACCCATAGCAAAGAGAACCATTCTGTATTTTTTTTTTGTAATTTAAGGTATTCTCCTCAACAGCTTTGCCATCCAACTGCTGACAGTGTTAGCTAATAACAACCTACAGCTTCCCTTTCTTCAGACAACTGCCCTCAACCAAATGCGAAGTCAGCTCCACTTTCACTGAGAAGCAAGACCACCTATGGTGGTAGACCTCAGCTAGCACTGTGACACCCATGGGGCTCTAGCTACACTGCCCATGAAAGACTATGAGACACACTCTATGTTCCTGAGATTCCCCATGGGTCACATGAAAGCTGAACTCTAGTTGAGACCTGTCTTACTTAAGTTTTCCCTCTACCCTGTCCCGTATCATCATCACTCTGCTCTTCTAGAAAACGTTCTACTGTACACCATATGAAGAAGAATTACCATAGCGTCTCTCCTTCTGAGGACCATGTCCAACAAATACAGTATGCAGAGCTTTGGCTTGAGCTATGCAAAAGTTCTGGACAGTCTCCATGGAAAAGTCACGGTGTGGGCTGCTGTGATTCTTAGCACAGTCATATTTGGGGGATTGAGGACTACTTACCGTCTAAAAACGAAGCATGTGGTGTATTCCTGTGCTGAGCAGACACTGAAGTCTAGAGGAATATTCAGTATTCAATAAAAGATACCAGTCACAATTGAGGTGCTAGAAATTCCTGGTCATAATGTTAGACATGTGCAGCAGGTGTAGCCTCGTGTATGATAGAAATGTCCGAGTTAGTAAAGCATGCACACGCATATTGCATAAGCTGTTCAAATTTCTATGTCATCTGTTTCAAAATCCATTTGTGATTTCTGTACAGATTTTTTTGTAACAACCAAGAGAGTTTAGTATATCACGCTATGCAAGAGTGAATTGCAGCTGAGTTAAAAACCTTCTCAGATATGACCTTGAAAAAATTATAAGGAGAAAACTTTCTGGTAGCAAAGAAACCATGGATTTGAATATTCACATTACATGAATGAAGAATTGATCTAGGTGTGGCTTACATGGATTAGAGGAACTGGTAATTGTTGACTACACAGGATGGCACACCTTGTAGACATTCACAAGTCTGTTAGATATTCTGTTAATCACCCAGTTCAGTAGGCCTTCAAGTGGAGTCACAATCATGAGAGGCAGCGAGCCGTCCCTCACTAATCTGTTTGTGTGTTGTATGCATACATGTATGTTCAGGAGCATGTGTGGAGGCCAGAGGAGGACATAGGGTGTCCTGCCATATTACTTCTTGCTTTATTCCCTTGAAACAGTGTCTAACTGTATCTGAAGCAAGACTATCAGCCAGTAAAACTTAAAAATACTCTTGTCTCCTTCCCCCATAGTGCTGGGGTTACAGGTATGTGTGCCCACACTGGGCTTTTTACATGAGTGCGGGGATTGAGGCTTAGATCCTCAAGCACAGAACATGCTCACATGCACTGAACCATCCCTCTAGCTCCTAAGATGGATCATTTCTAAATGCGCTCTTTCTAACACTGGTCAAATGTGAAGTCCTTATTCTGACATTGTCTTAGGAGAGCCAAGTTTCCACTTGGAAGAATGTTGAGTATCTGCATCTTGAAATTATTATATTGAAATTATTATATATACATATATAATGTATGGATGTAATAATATACATACATATGCAATTTTAAATATGTACTTTGAAGCAGTGGCTCTGTTAATATTGTCTGTTGAAGGGTTGGACCATCTAATTTATCTGCATCTGATCTGTATGTTGTATGAGACCATAGAAGTCTTTGCTTTTGAAGGAGGGATGGCAATAGACACAAAGTAACTCATTCCTGTCATCCACTACTACCGCTATCGAAAGCAGTACATGCAAACAAATATTTAGTGTGATGATGCAGTCTAGGACTCTGTGAGATACAAAGGCTCCTTTCTTATCACTACTAGAAGAATGCTTTCACCAAGGCTTAAAGGTATGACACTATTGAACCTAAAACCTTAGTATTAATTAAATTAGCCAAGAAAGAAATGACTGCATTGGTGGAGAGTGAGTCATTCGAATTTCAATGAGTGTTCTCAGTTTTGTCTCTGTGAAGATCTAGAGTTATTGCTGGATGAATCTGGGCAGAAAGGAGTAGGTCTGAAATTCAGCAAGTTCAGCAAGTCATAGTTTGATACCTTCAAACTCAGTGGCAGCCATCCATTGAAAATTGATGAAGAAACTACAGTGACAACAGCCCTAGATGGTTCTGGTCCTTCAGGGTCGCAAAAGGTCACCTCACCAGATGACCTTTTACGTCACTTTTAGTGCAAGTGACATGATCCAAGTGACACATTATCTGAACACTGGACTGAATTATTGTAAAATGTGAATTATGAAATATATAAACATGTAGAAAAATATAAGAAGATATTACAAAATTCATAATATCTGCTAATTAAAATGTTGCAGATAGGTTGAAAGTGCTTCTTATTACTTTTTAGATTCAAATTGTTCCCTTTCAAATGTAAATACTGTGCTCAGGTTGGCATAGACAGATTTCTTTGTCCGTACATTGGAAATGGTATATAGACTAATATATTTTATTATTAAAGCTGTACAACATGGCATGTATTTTTCTTTATGAGCTGCTTTTTATTCAGCACATTGTTTAGGTTTTTGTTGAGTAGCCCAAAGTTTTTTTTACAAGACTAATTTCCTTTTAATCAGTCATTTATTTAATTACCATGATTCTTCATGTAGCTGTGTGTTGTCTTGTTCCCAGAAGCTGAGCACCTCGCATTCCTGGATCCAAAAGCCTCACACTAATCAGATTAATGCACGCATTGCAGAGTGAAAGGTGTCCTACAGGAATGACATTTCCCCCTGTGTTGCTGGAATTTTCCTGTGTCTCACTTGGCCTCCTCGGTCTTGCAGCTGCTTATAAAATAATCATTCAGAGGCTTATATTAATTACCAACTGTGTGACCAATGGGAAACTTCTTACTAGCTAGCTCTTTCATCTTAAATTAGCCCATTTCTATTAATCTATGTATTGCCACATGGTCCATGGCTTTGCCTGCTTCCCATTACATGTTGCTCCTTGGACAATGGTCTGGTATCTCCCCTTACTCTCCTTCCTCCTTTTCACTAGTTCTCTTGGATTTTCCTACCTGGCTCTACTCTGCCCTCCCATAGGCCAATGCAGCTTTATTTAACCAACCAGTCAGAGCAACACATATTCACAGTATACAGAAAGACATCCCACAGCACCCCTGCAATATTAGTGTGATGGGTTTCAGAAAGAACCTCCAGACTTAGGCTTTGCAGGAACATAAATTAAAGGTTAAAACCCAGAAAACTTAACCAAAGCTACTGACCCCATTGCCCATTTCTTGAAAATAATTTTTAGTGGCAAGTTAGTCCTGGTATTCTGTCCTCTTTTTCCAACAGAATCCTATTCTCATCACCAGAGAGCATATTGTTTGGGTAAGAAATACAAGCAAGGCACTGAGTGGCTGGGAAAGAAGTGAGTTGTCATTGATCTAACACTATGGAGAGCAATCCTTGGAACTGAAAAGGATCCACTGAGTCTACAGCCAACACCACTCATCAACACCTCTGCTAAACAGCTTTCCCTGCATCTCTTATGCTAGATCTATTCTTCTGAAACAGTTATTTGTGTCCAAAAAAAGAGTTTTAGAATTCTAACAAATGCCCTGTAAACAGGGCCACTTTGCCCAAATTCAGAGCCATGTTAAATTTTGAAAGCTTCTCTTTCCCGTTTTAACTTAGTACCAAGAATTTCCTTCTATGCCTGGCTGCTCCAAGATCTTTGCTTATTTTCTTAGGATGTGTCAATGTTAGGAAACCTTTGGCAACCAAGAATCTGTTCCGGCTCCATGTATAGTTCACTACCCTGCTGGCACAAACAGGCCAGCTTCAATTTCAGGTAAATGGAATAACTGATGATTACATTAAGTGAACTAAAGCAGACTTAGAATAATAAATACCACATATTTCTAATATATATTCCAAATATTAAAATAGAAGGGACATACTTGTTTGGAAGGGGAACTAGAAGGAGTGGAGAGGGTAAAAAGGAGGAGGTAAATAAGGTGGACATACATATTGTATAAATGTGTATAAGTGTCATGATGAAACACATTATTTTATAATACACTAATATTATAAATGTCACCAAAAGTAGTCATACATTGTAGATGTAATTCTGAATGGTGTTATTAAATAAGAAACACAGAGCCAAATGCAGAGTTAAAAGCCCAGAGATGGAGCAGCAGCCAAGAGCTAAGACCAAGACCACCTTCTTACCCCTCGCTGTCGCTGTCATCCTTCCCCTCCAAAAGAGGCCTACTTCCTATGTGTCTGTCATTTTATTGACTTTCTGTTCTGCCTTCTCATTGGTTGTAAACCCAAACACATGACCTCCTTGTCACTGCCTGTCTATACAGACCTCCAGGTCTCTATGGTTGGTATTGAGATTAAAGGCATGTGTTTCCATGCTGGCTGTGTCCTTGAACACACAGAGATCTGCCTGTCATGTGATCGGGATTAAGGGCATGTGCTACCACTGCCAGACTTCTGCAAAATGGCTTGCTATTAGCTCTGACCCCCAGGCAACTTTATTTATTAACATACAAATAAAATCACATTTCAGCACAAATAAAATATCACCATAATACATTGTCAAATACATTGGATTCTATCAAGTTACACAGTAGCATACAAATAAAGTCAGAACAAATTAAGATAGAAATAAAAAATACTATAAATACTGATAGAGTTTTATGAATTCTCAGTTAATGTAATTCTCATAATGCAAGTCAGTGATATTTGGGGCTTTACATAATATATTATGACTGAATAAAACTTTAAGGTTTATTAAGGCAAAATTTGTTATATTTTCAATATGAGAAAGAAGTGAATAATTATATCCAGAGTAGAGTGTTGTGGCTTCAAAAAGTGGTTGTATTTCACATGAAGATTGAAATCTCTTTTTCCACTTTGACTTTGAGTTAGATTTGTGATGAGAGTGTGACACATGGTACTGTGCCAGTTCCAAGTACAGGCTTGAAGGGTTCTTGTTCATCTCTACTCAACATGCTGGCCTCTTGCTGTTACAACTAACAAGACCAAGACTAGTTTATTTGGGTAGTAAGTACTAGCCCCTGTATCATTCAGTCCAGCCAGGATTAGCTAGGCAAAGGACTTTTTTGATGGCTAACAGCTGATTGATAATCCATTCATTGCTTGGTCAGCTTCTACTAGAGCTCAGCCCCTATTTTTGACCCATGAAATTGCAAATTAAACATGGGATTATTGTTTTAATCAGTATATGGCTTGAAAACTGATGCCTTAACCAGAAGAGTGAATACAGAGTCTAACAATAGACTTAGACACCGGAGGCAGCCTGATTTCAGGAAACAGTAGCCTACAGTGTAGTTGCTAATAGGTGTTTTGTGTAAATGATATCAAGACAAATAAAAAAAAAAATCACTAATAAATAAGTATCAATTACAGATGAACTGTGGATCTAAAAATAGAAGTAAAAATCTGACCTTCTAAAATGGTATATTAATATTGTTAGAGATATTTCTTAAATAGAATCCAAAATTCATAATCAAAAAGGGAAATATTAATCAAATGGAACTTGTTTATTAAAGTCGAGCATTTTTGCTCATCAAAAGATACAACTAGGAAATGGCAAACCAAACACATAAAATATTGTAAATATCCATGAGTTTGAAGAAGCATGTATGTGGAATATGTTGAAAAGTTCACATCAATTACAAAGAGGCAGATAATACTTTTGGATGAATGAAAAATTTTAATGTGAAATAAAACAAATTAATGAAAATGAAAAGAGAAAATAAAGGCATTGAAAACCACTAATTAATAGAAAGAAAAGAGGGAGTGTGTATTTCTGATGATAATAAATGTAAGTGGAAAAACTTACTAGATAAATTCAGCAGAAACCATCAGCTTTAATAAAAATATGAATTTGTGAATTCCTCAAGTCCTATTATAGCATAAAAATTAATATTTAAAATGAAAACAAGAGGAACCAGGGAGTTGGTTCAGTGGATAAGAGCACTCAACGCTCTTGCAAAATACCCAGATTCAGTTCACTGCACCCACATTTGTCTTACAACTGTGAGTCACTCCAGTTCCAGGGGACCCAACACCTTCTGGCTTCCATAGATGCCAGGCATGCACACAATACAGTGACATGCATTCAGGCAAATGCTCATGAACATAGAATAAAAATTAAAACATACAGTAAAACCATGGTAATAAAACTAACAGAATGTCTGGGCATGGTGATGCATTCATTGAATCCCAGCACTCACAAGGCAGAGGCAGGTAGATCTCTGTGAGTTCAAGGCCGGCCAGCTAATTAATCAGTGCTATTTATCCAACTTCTGTTAACCCCACCCCTTTAGGCAACAGAAGATTGTATTTGTCTTCTTCTTTTGTGGTCTTTCATGATTGTATTTTAAATTTTATTGCATCTATTTATTGATATTGTTTTCACTCTTTTGAGATTGGATGGCGACACAAAGGTTAGACTGGCTAAGGCAATGTAAGTGTTTCTTACTCTATTGATGCTTGCCACCTTGCCACTGTGTGGCAGTTCCTGGGGAAGTTCATGTTGAGATAAAACCTCCATCCAATGGAGTCCCTGACAGACTGCTGGCAGCCTAAGGTCTTTGCTAGCTGGAGAAACTTATTTCTGTTGCATTCAACTGTTATAACGTCACAGCTTGTGTGTGTAGGTGTGTGTGTTCTGGTTCAGGAAGCCTTAAAAATAGGGCTTTAACTTTATTGTTAAAAGTCTGGTTGGGGCTGGGGAGAAGGCTCTGAGTACAAGCCAGAGGGCCTGGGCTTGGACCCCAGTACTCACATAAAAGGCTGGACATGGAAGTGAATGTTGTAATGCCGGCACTCCAGCTCACTGGTCAGCCAGTCTAGATGATTGGTGAGCACCAGGTCAATGAGGGACCCCATCTTAAAATATGCATTAATGGTTGTATGTACCACCCTACACACATTCACACACTACACATGTGCACATACACATACACACACCATCTTTTAAAAATCTAGTTGATGGAGTGTTCAGACTATTTTGCCAGATATCTTCAGTTTGAATTCTGGGTCTACAATTTCCTAGCTGCACAATCTTGAATAAGAGATTTCTGTACCTCAATTTCCCTGTATGCAAAGTGGAGGTAACAATAATACCTATTCTAAATTGTGTTGCACAGAACTAAATAACTAAATAATTTTTTTAAAAAGATTTATTTATTTATTATGTATACAGTGTTCTGCCTGCATGTATGACTACAGACCAGAAGAGGGCACCAGATCTCATTACAGATGGTTGTGGGCCACCATGTGGTTGCTGGGAATTGAACTCAGGACCTCAGGAAGAACAGCCACTGCTCTTAACCTCTGAGCCATTTCTCCAGCTCCCATAACTAAATGATTTAATAATTAACTGTCACATAGTAAACATGTGCTAGAATTTCTTTCTCTCTCCCCCTCATCATCCATTCATCTATGTTGAAGAAAAGGGCAAAATGTTAACTTCCAAAGAATTTGGATTTACTCTTAAGAAATTTTTTAAGTATCAAAAGTAACTTAATGAGAGTTAATAGAATATCTCTTATTATGAGTTGACTTCTCTAAAGTCTAATCCTGAGTGTGAGGGCATTTGGAGATGGGCCTTTGGGAAGTAGTTAGGCCTCAGGAAGGGAGTGCTCATGAGTGAGGCACATTGGAAGAGGGCTCTCACTAGAACCTGACCATGCTGATGATACCCAGTTGCCAGGTCGGTAAGGAATAAATAACTCTTATTGACAAGCCAACTAGTCTGGATCTATTTCACACAGCAGCCTCAACTAAGAAAGACTGCCCCTGGTTTTCTGCTGTCCTTACAGAGTTGGACAAATCCAAATCAATAGAAACACACTTGGCTCTTGAGGATGGGAGTTTGGTACCACCAGATTCTGGTGAGGGTCTTCATGCTGCCTCACAGCATGGTTCGAGAGCCAACACAAGACGGACAGGATAAACAAGGAGCAAATTCATCCTTTTCCTCAGAAGCCTTTTACACCAACTGCTTCTTAGCACAGTTGCAATGGAAACATAGTTTCAATGCTAGTTTTAGGCAGGGCATTCACCACTGCATTCCTGCTTTGAACAGAAACAGCTGAACTGTATTTACTGCAATTAGATCTGGGCTCCTATGAGGCAACTAGGTATTTAATGCTGTCCAACTTCCAAGTCACCAATTCAAGCAAGACCGCTCATCCTCTGATCTCTTTTTTATTTTTCCCTAGAGAAACTAGTGATATCTTCATGGTATCTGGCTGAAATCTAGATTTTCAAGCAACCCCTAGATATTTCAATGACAACACCTTGGAACACTTGACTTTCTGGGTGATGCTTGATTCCGAGAGACCACTCTCTGAACTCCAGGGAACCTGCTTTCAAGATACATAGCCAAAAATTCCAGTTCTTTGTCAGGTCACTCTTTGTGGACCAAGAGAAAAGTACAAAAGACTGCCAGTGTTGTGGCTAAGGAAGAAATGAGCCGTGACATGTAGGAGAGGAAGCAAAACAATCTTCTGCAAGTTTGTCATCCCCGCCGAGAGAAACAGAAACTGAATATAGACTATAGGCTGTACAAAGCCCAAACATGGGGTGGCAGACAAAGGGAGATACAAGCTCCTCCCAACACATTTAACCACTAACCTGCTGCTTGCTTATTAACTCATGTGGGAGCCATTCTGAGACTGTGGTCTCAAATAATGAGCATTTTATAGGGCCCTAGATCAAGATGTCTGCTCCCTATTTATAAAATGCCTTAAATCCCCTCTCATAGATTTAATCTTCACGGATCATTGAAAGATTACAGATTTCAGCTTTTCCCACAGGATGCTGGTGACAACCAGAAATAAGGTCACTGGTAAAGTAGTCTGGGGTTTATTGGATTCACAAAGTTCTTTCCAGGGATATTATAAGAGAAATGGAATTTTAGAAAGAAAAATATGTTGTGAAAGGATGAAAATTCTTTCAGGTCTTTACATCTCTATTAAAAAGAAAAGTATCAGAACTACATGAAGAAATTTGAATTATAACTTTAACTGGTTTCACATCAGAAGTTACTAACCATGGTATTCCACAGAATGACTAGGTGTTTCTAGTGGCTTTTGTTTTATGGCTTTGCTTCTTGATCTACAGGAAGTGTTGTATATAAATATGCAGTGTTCCACTTCCTTTATGAAAACAATCTTCCCTGTTTTATGGGCCACACATTCTGCTAGATTTTTCCACAGGGGACAAAATTCACGTTGAAGCTGTTCCATGGAAATTTAACTTGAAAGGATGTCTTCAAAAGTAGCAGAAGTGCCTATTGTAGTTCTGTCTATTGGTAGCTGAGCTGAATGGATAAAAATCATATGGCAACAATGTACTAATGACAATAATATGAACACATACAAAGCAATCAACTTAGAAAACAGTGCAATGCACACTATTTTCATGACTTTCTGATAGTAATTCATATTTGCCTTCATTCTCATACTTCAAAATGTCTTCAAAAAATTCTTTAGGGATATACCTTTGATGTTTCTCTCTAGTCTCAGGATTGCTTTCAAAGCATATCAAACACAAATTTTGAAACAAGTTTTGCTAGGACCATTTCTGATTCCATTTTGCCCTATTTTGTAGTTAAACTAGTGCTTAGGTTAGATATTGTTCAGCCTTTTGGTAAGTTTCATATCTCGCTTCTTTTTCCTTTTATCATACTCTCCTCTCTTCCTCCTTCTCTTCTCCTTTTCATTTACACTAGAGACTAACATGTAACACAATAGAACTCCATGCTAAGAAACTTTCATCTTTTCAACTCTCAATGAATACTGTGATCCAGCAACAGTGACATGAAGATGATTAGATTTATTCACCAAACAAGATTTGTCAGCATGGTCTGTGGTCAAAACTTGATAGCTAATAGTGTAGGGAAATGGAGCATATCTCCTGATTAAAGAAGTTCTAAGTGAGGATATGAGGAGAGAGAAGAGGGTGAATTGTTAAAACTCCTCCATCACTTTCTCTAACTTATATAATTACATTGTTCAATACGTGTTCATAGATGAAGACATTGCTGGGGATATACTTTTTACCTTTAATTTTTTTTGTCAGTTTTTAGCTTTTGAGATTGTATTTTAATTTTAATTACAGAATTTCTTTCTTTCTTTCTTTCTTTCTTTCTTTCTTTCTTTCTTTCTTTCTTTCTTTTCTTCCTTTCTTCCTTCCTTCCTTCCTTTCTTTCTTTTTTTCTGGTTTTTCTAGATAGGGTTTCTCTGTGTATCTCTTGTTGTCCTGAAATTCCCTCTGTAGACCAGGCTGGCCTCGAACTCACGGAATCGCCTGCCTCTGATTCCCACATGTTGGGATTAAAGGTGTGCACCATCACTACCTGGCTAATTACAGTATTTCTACCCTCAAAAAGAAGGTATTTCCAATTGAAATACCTTCCTTTTCTTCCCTACAAATTTCTCCATATAACCCTCCCCCACTATCCTTGAAATTCATGGCCTCTTTTTTCATGAATTGTAGTTTTATGCATGTACTTGTATATACACATATATTCTTAATATAACCTTTGGGGTCCACATAATAGTACATATATATATATATATATATATATATATATATATATATATATATGTGTTTTGAGGCTGACTATTGGGCATTGGACCAACAGTTGGTGTGCTCTTCCTTGGGAAGGACCACCACTCCCTCTCAACTTTACTCAGTTACCTGTAGTTCTTCATATAGAATTGGGGCTTTTCCCTGTGTCTTGTTCATTGGCGTCCTCCTGTCCAGCTAATGCTTGGGCAGTCATGTCAGTGACACTTTATGGCTATAGCTTCTGGCATTACTAGGAGACACATTCTCACAGCAAACTCCCTGATCTGCTGGGTCTTAAAATCTTTCCACCTCTTCTGCATTGTTCGCTGAGCATTATGTGTGGGAGTGCCTTCTGGTACCATGAAAGTCAGTCCTCAGGGCGAGGGCATTAATGTCTGTTCCAGCTCAGGGATCTCTGGGCCCTGTGTCTGAAGTCCATGGTGTCTTTAGTAATAGGAACTTACCCTCCACCTCTGGGGATAACAAAAGGCAACAGCAATAAGCTGCATGTTTTAGGCATCTCTTGGAAAGCCCTGACCAACAACACAAAAAAAAGTGCTTTGCTTTCTTTGAGGCTATTGTGAATAGGAGTGTGTCTACAACCTCCATCGTTGTGTGTTTGTTGGTGGAGAATACAAAAGCTATTGATTTGTACAAGTTGATTCTATATCCTACCACATTGCTGGTTTTTTTTTTAATCTTTTTGTTGTTTTTTTGTTTGTTTTGTTTTGTTTGCTTTAATCATTTCTCTCCAAGTTTTCTGGTAGAATTCTTGGGGTCTTCAATGTATAGTATCATATCATCTGTAAATAGGGATGGTTTGACTTCTTTTCCTATTTGTATTTCTTTAATTTCCTTCTTTTGCCTTATTGCTCCTGCTAGAACTTCAAACACAATATTGAAAAGTGTTGGTACCAATGACCATCCTTGTCTCATTCCCAGCTTTAGTGGAATCACTTCCTGTTTTTTTCTCCATTCAGAATGATGTTGGCTGCAGGTTTCTTATATATAGCTTTTATTTATGCTAAGGTTTGTTCCCACTAACCATAAATTCTCTAGGACTTTTATCATCAAGGCATGTTGGATTTTGTTAAAGGCTTTCTATGCATCCATTGAGATTTTTTTTTAGATATTTCTTAGCTATTTCTTTTCTTCCTTTGAAGACATTCTATTGAGGTTCCAGGCCCATTTTTCTAATGGGTCATTTGTTTTCTTTGATTTTTTTATAGTTTGTATAGTCTGAATATTAATCCTCTGTCAGATGTACAGCTGACAAAGATTCTTTCCCTTTCCATGGACTTCCTCTGCAACCAGTTGTTTGTCATGGTATATCTATTTTCTGTATGTCTGTATTCTGTTTGCAGGTATTATATTGAGCATTTTAGAGTTTCTGTTCATCAGGGATATTGGCCTGCAGTTTTCTTTGTTGTTGTTATATCTACATAGTGATATTGGCATCAATTTTAAGTTTTGTCTCATTGCAGTCAGTTAAGATGATACAAGATGTTATTTTGATATTTTTGAGCTTGTAAATATGTATTTTATGCCCCAGGATGTTCCTGTGCTGCTGAGTAGAATGTGTGTTCTCTGGTGTTTAACGGACTATCATGGAGATACATGTTTAATATCATCAATGCCATTAATCCATTAATTAATCCATTAATCCAAATTAATATCCATTATATTCATTAATCCATTAATATCCATTAATCCATTAATATCCATTAATGTCAATTCATTCTGATCTTTTTCCCTGTTTATTTTTTTGTCCTCATGCCCTGTCTGTTGAAGAAAGTAGGCTTAATGGATATTTTCTGTTGTCAACTAGATTACATTTGGAATTAACTAAACCCAAGCAGCTGGATATACCTGTGAGGGATTTTTTCTTAATTATGTAAATTAAAGTGGGAAGACACACTTTTAATCTGGATCTTTTGAGATGGGAAGATCCGCCTTTAATCTGAGTCACACCTTCTGCTGGCAGCCTATATAAAGGACATGGAAGAAGGACTTCCTGGCAAGTCCATTCCTTCACTATCATTAGCGCCTGCTTCTTATTCTGGAGTATTATGAAGACCAGCTGAACCATGCAGCCTCACTGACTGAACAACTGCTGTATTCTTGGGTCTCCCATTGTTAGACCACCATTGTTGAACTTGCTGAGCCACAGTCAGTAAGCCATTCTAATAAATCCTGTGTGTGTGTGTGTGTGTGTGTGTGTTTGTGTGTGTGTGTGTGTGTCTATTATATACATATATATGTTTTAATTCTACAAGTTCTGTTCCTTTAGCAAGTCCTGACTAGTACACAGAGTGCATACTTACAGAAACATAAGAGGTTAAGGTGACTCTGCGGTTTTTATATCATCTCTAAAACTATAGTGAACTGGACTTGCAGACTTCAGTGATGACCACATAGAGCTTGACTCCTCCTCTTTCTCGCCTTTAATTCTTTGAGATTGTCAATGTTCTTTTTGGTACTCTCTCCTAGTAAAATGACTCAACAGATACATGCCACCATAAGATAGAGTTTTTCAACAAACTTTGTGTCCCAACATAATCTTTTTGTTGTTTTCACCTGGAATTCTTCAGCAAAGCCCTCAAAGCATTATCATAATTTCAGCAAGTGTCTGGGAGAGAGAACAAGGCACACAGCATTTGTTCTTATGCCCATTTCTGCTTACAATTTCTGATCACAAGTCCAGGAACTGTGTTTTGCAGACTGTTTTGCATTCACTGTTCTTAGTAAATTAGCGCCCTGCTTAGCTGATGCTCTAAGATCTGGAAAGATTGGCTGCAGAAGCCATTTTCTTCTTACTCTGCAGAAAGACGTAGACTTCCCAGAGAAGAGCTTGGCAGCAACCTGCTTGCTTTTTGTTCACATTGTGGTGGTTTTAATGGAGAATGGCTCCTATAGACTCATACATTTAAATACTTTGTCCCAAGTAGGTGGAACTGCTTAGGAATAAATAAGAGGTGTGGCCTTATGGAGGAGGTGTGATACTAGGGGTGGACTTTGAGGTTTCAAACACCCAGCCTTTTCAAGTAAGCTAGTGTTCTCTCTCTCTCTCTCTCTCTCTCTCTCTCATTCTCGTTGAGTGTGTGTGTGTGTGTGTGTGTGTGTGTGTGTGTGACGGTTATTTTTTCAAGATGTGAACACTCACCTACTACTTCAGTGCCATACCTGCCTGCTGTCATTTTTCCCACCATGATGGTCATGGACACATTCTTTGAAACTGTAAGTCCCAATAAACCCTTCTTCTATAAGTTGCCTTGCTCATGGTATCTTATTACAGCAACAGAAAAGTCACTAAGATGGAAGTTTGGTACCAGGGAGTGGACTACTGCTATGAAAGGCATGACTGTTGAGAATTTTGAGGTCCAGCCTCTTTAATTTCCTTCCCAGGGGCCCAGAAGAGACGCTACTAATGGTGGGAAATGAATCTAAATACACGGAGCTCCTTTCATGCAACTGGTTTATTTGTCAGCCAACATAATTCTGCCTGGTTCCCTCTGGGGGAAACTGGTTTATATCTCCCTAAAAATAGCAACAGCTCTCATGTTTACAATACATTATAAGAATTTCAGTGTCCCCACCAGAAGTTTCCTAGTTAACTTCATTTGCAACCCAAAGCAGGAGTGAATAAAGGTGGAGTTAGATAAGGGCTGGAATAAATAAGAAAAGGAATTTATGTGATAGAAATATATCCTCATATGTAGATAGGTGAAGACATTATGAGTCTATCATAAATGTGCTCAAACTACAAACTTTCAGGTGATAGGGTAAAGAAATCTATGTCATTAAAATAAAACTGCCTCTATTTTTTTCTGTTGCCAGTTTTCTGACAAGCAGGGAAGGAGTATTGATAGCCAGTCAGTTTGAGTGGCAGCTTGAAGCACCTGGTATGAAGAAAACCTTTTGTTCTAAGAATTTGCTCTAGGGATGTAAGAGGATGGGAGACCTGAGCTTGATTTGCACAAGAAGCAAATCTATGCACCTAGGAGCCAGGCGCTTTGCCTAGGCTTCAGGCTGTGTCTCCAAAAGGATGTTTTACCTTAATTCAGGGGCTTCAAGCATCTAGTGGGTGGTCTGGCCAGCTATTCTGTTCATCACTTGTCCTTGGATGCTTTGTTTGGATCTAGCCCTGTCTTTGGATGTTGCTAAAGGAGATATTTGTGAAAGGCAGATACCCAATCAAATGCTAAAGAGGGAGCAGGGAGTTTGGAGGCAGAAAGCCTTGTCTATCCAACATAATCCGAGTACCTTGAGTGTATATGTGCATACACACTGTTCTTGGGGAAATTATGAGCACAAGAAATTCACAGCAAGGAACAGCTGAATATTAAAAGCTGAATAACACCAAATATTCCCTGATAAATGACTTCCCTCTTGAAAAGATTCCTTGACCTATCAAGGTATAGCTTTATTAATACAGCTGGACTTGTATTTCATATTCCTGTGGCCTGTGACACATGACCATGCTGAGTAAAATTTTTGTTTTGTTGTTGTTGTTGTTGTTGTTGTTGTTGTTGTTGTTCTTCTTCTTCTTCTTCTTCTTCTTCTTCTTCTTCTTTGGAAGAATCTGGAAGAGTTTGGACTAGGAGAACAGATGAATACTGTAAGCTGAGCTTAATGGGCCATCCTAGTTGGAGCACAGAAGACAGCAGTTGTTATTTATTAAGCAGTGCAATGTCATTCATTAAGCAGTGCTGTTTATTGTGTGAGAAAAGCCAGAAGGTACAACAAAATCCACTATGAGAGTTTATTAAGGGAAAGGAACAGAAGGGGGTGTTTAGGCCTATGGAAAGATTGTTCAGGAAGAGAGAAGAAGGATATATGGAACCTGCTTTTTATAGGTTCCCTTTGTACATGTGCGTATGGGCTTATGTAGCTATGCCACACATGCGCATAGATTGTGTGATCACACTGCACACAAATGATGTGATCATGCAATGCATGGATTACCTACAACGTAAGGCCCTGGGATGACTAAGCCTCTTGCTTGGCTACTAGACAGCGCATGTGCGGTCATGTAGCTAGAGGAGTGGCTAGGAATCCTAACAGGAATGCTGAGAGAAATATGGACTGTGGAGGTCCGGCTCAATAGGTTTTAGGGGGGAACAATAATAGCAACTGGGCTAGGGACCATTCTTGCTATTTTTGAAAAAAAGGGGGGTTGTTTTGTTTTGGTGTGTGTGTGTGTGTGTGTGTGTGTGTGTGTGTGTGTGTGTGTTTTCTTATCCAAATAATCCACCTGAAGAGTTTTAGACTAATTTCATTGGTAGAGGAGATTTCATTATAACCTTATGTTGACTCCATTGTGCAATTATTAGGTATTACTCTTATGCAGATACACAATGAAAAGGAGCAAGTAGGGCAAAAAGAAATACAAAGTGTACAATTTGAGCAGAAAAAGAACACCAGAAAATTTAATGTTGGAGCCATAGTCAGTGCTAAAATAAATAAGGAATAGGATAATAAAGGGTGTGGTGACCTCAGGACAAGACCCTTCCCAGCTAGTCCTGAAATTTGTGGACCAAAAGGGCGTAAGGAATTATCTGTTTCTAAAGAGGAACAACCAGGGAAAACTTGGTGCAAATGTAATCCAAGGAGGAGGTCAGGTTGCAGTCCATGCAGACAAGATGAACTTGGCTACACCAGTCCCATGGCTCTGGCTTTGGAGTTGTAAAGGATGTAGGAGGAAAGGGCTTGTGAAATCTTCCTCCACAGTTAAAGAGAAACACTGAGGCAGGTTTGTGGTTGTAATAAGTGCATTTTTCACTATGATATGGCTACAAGCCTATTTGGTGCCAGAGAATGGAATATAGTGTTTTAAATGAGAATGAGCCCCATAGACTTATATATTTGAAAGCCTGGTTCCCAGCTGGTAGAACTATCTGTAAAGAATTACAAGGCCTTGTTGGAAGAGGTATGTCACCAAGCATGGGCTTTGAAGTTCCCTGGTGAACTCTTTCTCTCTGCTTTGTCGTTATTATCTCAGAATATAAGGTCTCATCTACTGCTCTAGTGCCTTGTCAACTGCCATGCTTCCTGTTGTGATGTCACCCTCTGAAACGGTGAGCCTCAATAAACTCTATCTATAAGTTACTTTGGTCATGGTGTCTTGTTAAAGCAGTAGAAAAGTAACCAAGACCCTCTTGTTAGAGATGAGTAGAGGAGCTATGAAGTTATCAAGGCTGTCTGTAGATTTGCAGCTCCACTTGATAGTTATTGACCCTGTCCACATCTTCCCATGATTTGGAAACTCTTAATTCCCCATTTTACATAATTTTTGCTCTAAACACATAAAATGCCATTTGAATTTATAACATAACATTTTCTATATTGTATATGAAGTAAATTCTCTTCTAGGAAGATTCCTAAATCACAAAGTAAAAACAGGCCATCTACATGCTTTGTTGGATTACTGAATCTTGTTATCTAGGCAAACTTTCTCTGTTTCACTGACTCTAATCCTCCACAAGATCCAAACTTCTAAACTCTTTCAGTGGCAGTAGCATGTAATTAGCAGATTTTCACTTGCATTGTTAATTTCCTTTTATATTGCTATTTTAACCATATTTGTCTCTTTGGTGTCTCCCATCAAATTGTAAGTTCTGAAACCCAGGCTATTATTTTATTTTTCCTTTGACTTCATGCTAGAGACAACACAGTATGGGATGCAGAATTGGCTTACTAAAAGACAAACAAACACAAGAGCTCCATGGTTTCATCTTGTGATCATAAAAGTTATATATGTTTATTATGTAACACTTGAAAAGGGACGGCATATTTAAAGAAGATAAAAAACATCCTCAATTCCCTAATTCAGACATGATCACTATTAACAGCACATTTTATTCATGAATAATTGAAAATCATTTGAATTATAATAGAGAAAAGAACAAGGTTTTGCATATTATTCTCTCTACTAACACCATAAAGCAAATATTTTCACCACCACTGAAAATCCCACCAGAATTATGGTGGCTTTGTAGTAGTTGATTATCCAAATGGAGCATCATTTATTTAGCTGTTTCCTATTGCTGAATATTTAGGTTGTTTTCTGCATGTCTTATTATAAACAATGCTGCAATAACATTGCATATTAGTCTTCTCAACACCACAAAAGATTCCCAGCATATTGTTTTGTTAAATCGGAGTTACTTGATGATTGTGCATCCAAAATAAATAGCGTAAGAGAGTCTTTTGTGACTAGACTTTTGAAAATGAAGAAGAAAAAGGAAATTCTTTGATGGGATAGCTTTCCTTTGGTATTCATTAGTGAACAAATGTTTAAATGAATGAGTAAATAGCCCTGCTGTAAATCCATTTCATCCATGGCACAGAAGTAAAATAGTCAAATGCTGTGCTTCTGAATGTCCTGTATATAAACATGTGTTGTTTACACAAGTACTATTGGCTTTACTGGATTGGTTTCTTGGGACATGCAGTTTTGTATATAGTTTCACTTTACACTCTACCCATTATTGAGTTGGAGGTTTCTCTTCCACAAAAAGTTGATCAAAATCTATTCCATATTAACATTATCAAGTTATGAATCCAGGCATGAAGCTTATTTTGCCTCTCACTTATTTAAAGAACAAATCACTTAAGCCCAGGGAAATCCAGACAAAGGGCTATGCTGAAAGATAAGCAAGAGGCACTTGGATGTTGTGACCCCTGATAAACAATGGGAAAGTGTACAATGCAGTGTTGAGATTTGCTACTGAAAATGTGCTGGGCCCAAACAGAATCATCAGAAACTTAATCAGTTTAGGGACCTGCTCTCAGAACCATGACCTGATGAGCAATATGATGAGATCATTTCTCAGTTGAGGGAGTTGAAGAGGGTGAGCAAAGACATGTACTTTCAAGTTAGCCTCCGGGAATCAATTCCTGGAATTTAGCATATAGGACATTGAGAATTTTTCTTGTCCTTTCTATTTTTCTTTTGTTCTTCCTTCTTTAAAAAAAATGCTATGTTGACACTTATAAAAACAGAAAGCCATATCACATATCTATATCTATATATCTATATCTACACATATATATATATATAGAGAGAGAGAGATAGAGATATATAGGCATAAATAAAGGTCAATTTTTTTTGTCTGTTAAAGGAATAAATTTGGTGTGCTGTAACAACCCCTGCAACTTCAGCATTGAGCATGTTCAGAAACAGGCACATGATGGAAAATGCTAGAGAAAGTTTAGAAAGGACACATCCACAAAATCCAATGGACATGATTCTTTTCAAAGAGTGTCACAGGAGACAACCCTGAAGGAGGAAAGGTGCTATAGAGTATGACGGCTTAGGAAATGTAGAATGGGTTTAGGTTGAATTCTAGACAGCTGCCTCTCCTGTACAGCAGGAGTGATTAAAAGCTAGTCCTTTCACAAACTGGGCTGCTGGCACCCCAATCTGTGTGCAGCAAAGGCACTGGGGAGGAGGTGTCTGTCACAGCACCGACTGTAACACTGACAACCACAGCAACTCAAGAAACCACATTGATTCTCTTTAGTGCACTGTGCTCTGTGATCCAGGAAGATGCAAATAACAGGTCTCTCAAATTCGCTTGAACAATAGGCCAAAATGAGATGTTTGTTTTTGAGGACAATAGCGAGAGATACTTAATATGGTTTTGGCATTGCTCTAAGAATTTTACATACATTATTTCATTTGGTACATACGACAACCATCAGAGAAAGGGCCTAATATTAACCACAGGTGAAGGAACTAGGAAAACATAATGATATATAGACCCCAAGGAATTTCCTGGGCAGGGAACAGAGAGTTAATTCTGAGAATCCACCTTTCTGAAATGTAACATAATGCCTTTTTAAAAATAATTTATTTATTTTTATTTTGTGTGCATTGGTGTTTTGCCTGCATGTATGTCTATGTGAGGTTATCAGATCTTGGGAGTTACAGACAGTTGTTAACTGCCATATGGGTGGTGGGAATTGAGCCCGCATCCTCTGGAAGGGCAGTCAGTGCCCCCAACCACTGAGCCATCTCTTCAGCCCCCTAATATTAACCACAGGTGAAGAAACTAAGAAAACATGAAGTTACATATACCTCAAGGTATTTCTTCAACAGAGAGCAGAGAGTTCATTCTGAAAATCCATCTTTCTGAAATGTAGCATATTGCCTTTTTTTAAATTGTTTTTTTGTTTTTTGTTTTGCTAAAATCCCTCAAACAACTTCCCAGTGCTTATGGCAATTAAATATTTACTAATGTGTCCCCAAATATCTTCTCTGTCTCATCTTTTCTACCGCCCCAAACACTTCAGAGTCTAGGCAGCTAGAGTAATCTCTGTTTCTTAAATGTGTTTGACTCCCTATATTGTCATCTGTCTAATATTTACATCACCTCTCCACTGTATGGAACATTCCAATTTTAAAATTCAACTTCATTAGTCATTTTAGTCATTTCCAAGATCTACACATAGGCATCATTTGTTGGGGAAAAATCACAATCCCATTATTTGTTTGCCAATGGTTTTCTCTTTTTGCCATGTTTGGTATCTATTATATGCCATTGTGCCATTCTGAATATAGCTCTTAAGTGGCATTTATGAAGAAAGGTAATAGCCATACTGTGTTACTATTTTCTTTTAAGATGATTGATCCATCCATTGCAAAATGTATGGTATCAGATATGTATTTACTAAGCTTATGTTGAATTAAGAACTTCAGAAAATATGGACAT
Source organism: Onychomys torridus (assembly GCF_903995425.1). Classification (NCBI taxonomy): domain Eukaryota; kingdom Metazoa; phylum Chordata; class Mammalia; order Rodentia; family Cricetidae; genus Onychomys; species Onychomys torridus. The sequence continues at coordinate 19,954,305 of NC_050465.1, forward strand.
TGTCTAATAATGGAAGATTAAGAACATTATTAAACACATTCAGTATAGAAAGTGCTTAATTCCTTGCATTTCTAGAAAATATCTGTAATTATGAGCTAATTAACAAGTGCCATTCTGTGTAGTATCTGGAGTTACAAAATTGCTACTATAACTAGGACCTAGCCTAGGCCATGTTGATGATAAAATATCTTCAGGTTTTCAATCCACTGTGACCTTGAACTCTTGTTAACTCTGTTAACATCAGTTATCCACGCCCTTGTGAGGCAGTGACTTTTCATGATAATCAATGACTGTCAGAGGAACAGCTTCTGGTGAAGGACAAGAGCTCAACATTCACTCTTCCCATCCCTTGCTAGACTTCTGCATCCCTGTGAGTTTCACTTCAGACTTCACAGACTACTTACAAAGACTTTCTTCCTTTAAAAACTGTTTGAGTGATACATGGGAACTGACAGGAAAGGTAAGGTGTTTTCGTGAGATAGAGAGAGCTGCAAACATTTTTAAGACCTTAACTTTTCAGCCTTCATTATGATTCCCAATGCTATCAATTGCTAAATCTAGAAATCTAGCTTGTGATCACAAATGTGAAGATATGAGCTCATATAACCAAACAATCTTGAACAGAAAGAATAAAGAAACACCACTCTACTTGACTTTGGAATATGGATTGTTCGTCTTCTTGGTGCTTAGTTTTTGAGTTATGTAACCTAGACAATAACTTTCCATCAGATGTATAAAAGGCTAAGATTTTTTTTCCCATTCTGTAGCCTGCTTCTTCACTTGAATGATGGTGTCCTTTGCTGTAGAGAAGTGTTTTAGTTTTGTGAAGTTCTGTTTATTAATTGTCAGTCTTAATGCCTATGACAGAGACCTGCTGTTCAGAAAGTCCTTTACTATGCCAATCATTTCAAGTGTATTCCTTGCTTTATCCTCCCAGATTCAGGGTACTAAGTCTTAAGCTAAAGTTTTTGATCCATTTGGAGTTGGGTTTTATGAAAGATGAGAGACAAGAATATTGAAAAACAAGATTATCAAAACATCAAGGTTTTAAGAGAAAGTTTTGATAGAAATGCATAGAAAAATGCATTGACTAAAGGAACAGAAGAGAAAGCACAAGAATAAAGCCTTACATCTATAGCCAATTGCTTTCTGATAAAGTTACCAAGAATACACAATAAGGAAATGACAGCCTTTTCAAAAAATGGTATTAGGAAACTTGAGTCTTTATATTCAGGAGAATGAAATTCTACCCTTATCTTATATGCAACAATCAACTCAAAGTGAATGAAAGATTTAAATTTGAGACATAAAATTGTGAATATCACTGATCATCAGAGAAATGTAAATTAAACAGTAATGAGATTTCACATAACACCTCTTAGGATGAATATTATTAAAATTTAAATAAGCTGAGCATAACTCAATGGTATAGTTTGTCCTTATTATGTACAAAGCTCTAGATTTAACCCCAAGCACCATAAAATATAAATAAACAAATGGATAAACAAGTAAATAAATAAATATTCAAGAAACATGAGATGTCTGTGAGGATGTGGAGAAAAGGAAAAGTTTTACACTATTGATAAAAATGTAAATTGGTACAGCCATGTAGAATGCAATAAGCAGGTTACTAAAAAAGCTAAACCTGGAACTACGTTATAGTCAGGTTGTCACCCTGTATATATCTTATAGAATTGAAACCAATACGCAAGCAAATATCTACACTCCTATGCTCATTATAGCCCTATTTTCAGTAGCCAAGACACGGGAGAAGACAAAGTGTCTATCAGTGGATGAATGGGTGAAGATGTAAACTATTATTCATCTATGAAAAGATGAAATTTTGTCATTTATAACAACATGGATGAAATTGAGGCTCATTATGTTAAGTGAAATAAACCAGGCATAAAATGACAGGATTAGGGGTCATGAGATCAGCAAGGAAACATGGTAGCTGTTAGAGTTGGGAAGATGGAAGGCCTGACTGGGGAGATGCTCGCCAGACACTATAAAATTGCTGTTAGGAGAAGTCCAAGATATAATGTATATTGTGGTGGCTATAATAGAGTATATAGTTAATAATCTAATGTGTACTTGAATATTGCTAGAAGAATGGATTTCAAGCATTTTGTCTCAAACGTGTATGAGCAAAGCATAATCATCAGTTCTATTTAGGTATTTCACAGCATGCATATATAACAAAATGTCACATACTAAAATACATACAAAATATCATTTGGCAAATTAGCAAATGAAGAAGAGGGAAGATTTATGAGAAATTAATAAGGCAGCTGATGTGGGTAGAAGCAATGAGAAACAGGGGACCTAGCAAGGAAGAGAAAGGGAATTCAGCTGGGTGTAGACAAGCTCTTTTTTCATGAGGAAATAGTGTTAGCTCTTTAAAAACAGAGATTGACAAAATGAAGAAAATTAAAAGCAATCAAACGTGTAATACTTCTGTAACACTGTCTTAGATAAGCTGTGTTTTTAATGAAACATTTTGCAATAGTATCTCCATTTTCTGAGGGAGGCTGAATTACAAAGAATTCACTTACAGCAGTAAGTGTCAAAACCAGGATTTGGAACAGCAGAACACCCACATCTTCCATATTCCAAACTCGTTTTGAGTACCCAGACACTGGTGACATCTTTCTACTCTCCGCTTCCATGAGGTAACATTTTTGTAGATGCAATAATGTAGAATTTATCTCTCTGTGCCTATCTTATTTCATGACCATGATGTTCTTAATATTCGTTCATGTTGCTGCAAATGACAGAGTTTTATTTATTTTTCTGACCAAATTGTATCAATATTGCATATCTATTTAATATTTTCCTTGTGAATAAAGCTGCTACAAACATGAATGCTTATATAAACATGGGTATGTAGTTATCTCTGTCATACTGATTTCATTTCCTTTGTGTGTTTACTCAGTCAGACCAATGGATCATATGTGAGTTCTCATTTTAATTTGTCCAGGGACCTCTGTGCTGCTTTCTGTCACATCACACTAATTCACATTTCTACCGCCTGTGTCTAAGAATTCCATTCCCTCATCATCATCATCACCAACTGGAGTGTTCCAGTTTTGTTTTCTTTTCTGGAGGTTGTTTGTCAATGTTCTGATAACTCAGGTGAATAAGAAGCCAGTTGGATTACTGTTTCATGTGTCTAGTCACTCAGCCCCACTGTTTGAAAAATTCAAGATTTGGTACTGTATGTAAAACAATGTCTGTGTAAATTTATGCAGGAATTATTAGTAGGATTTCAAGTGGCAGTTCTGGTGAATTTTGGAAACTTAGGGGAACCTGGTGATATTAAAGACCATCCTCACATAGTAAAGACATACCAGTGAAGTGTCGTAGCATCTCAGGTGGGGAACTGGACAACATGGCAAGACTTTAACATATGGACACTTAGTACAGGACAAATGTGGTTGCTAGAGGGACATTATTCTGGAAAAAAGGGGGTCAGTGAGGAAAAGGTCAGGAAGGACATTACCATATGGTAAATATTTCAGGGTCTGTCCTTTAGCTCAAGGCAATACCTGCATGAACCAGCATGGGCGTGACAGCCATGCAGCTAAAAGCAATACCTACATGAACCAGCATAGGCATGACACCCATGCAGCTAAAGGTAATACCTGCACAGCCAGCATAGGCATGACACCCATGCAGCTAAAGGCAATACCTGCATGAACCAGCATAGGCATGACACCCATGCAGCTAAAGGTAATACCTACATGAACCAGCATAGGCATGGCTGCATTCCAGTATATCTTTCTTTTTTAAACATTTTTATTGAAAATATTTTTTTCATATACTATATTCTAATCATGGTTTCCTCCCTCACCTCCTCCCAGATCTTATCCACTTCAGGCCCTCTTCCAGCTCCTCTCTCTGTGTGTGTGTGTGTGTGTGTGTGTGTGTGTGTGTGTGTGTGTGTGTGTGTGTGTGTGTGTGTGTGTGTGTGTGTGTGTGTGTCTCCCACTTTCTTCCTCTTTAAAAAACAAACAGGAAAAAAATCACAATAAAATGAAGCAACAAAGAAACAAATAAAAAGCACGATACACACACACACAAACACACGCACACTTGCATGCACATGCAAACACTCTATAAAATGACAAAATTAGAAGCTATAATATACAAGCAAAAAAACAACAAGGTAAAAAAAGTGCCCAAAGTAATGAGACAAAAATATCCAAAGGGCAGGCCCCATGCCCAGCAGTAGATGGTCAACACAACATGAACTCAATGGTACTTTTGCAATTTTTAGATCTCATATTGCTTTGTTTGCTTGGGTTATGGCTTCCAGTCCATCTTTCCTAAAAGAAACACTTTGTCTAGATTTAAATAGATCTGACCTATGGGTCACGATTCTTGGACCCCTAATTTAGAAGCACAGATGAAAACACCTAGATCCACCTTAACAATGTAATATCTCTTTACTGTTTATTATGCCTCCCCTACACAGTGCATAACAAAATAAAATATTCATGTTTTTTTCAAAGTATAAATTCTATGTCTGAGAGATGCTTCTTTGAATAATAGTATCAGGAAAGATGTTAGAAGTAAATATAAAAGATGAGAAAGAAGGTCCCAGTCTCAAAGAAGAGATGTTCACAGCTGTGCCATTGGAGGGCTCAGAGCCCAACAAGACACTATCAGTTCTTGGGTCCCAGGAAGAGTCCTAACAATAGGTTTGCAGTCTAAGGCTTAGCCTTCGACTCTTCTGGCTTATTCCATAATGCTTCAAAGAAGAAACATAGAGGCTGTTGGGAAACTTCCAGGAACAGATGGCAATTCTCTCCAAGCTCTCTAGAACAAAAAGACTAGAGGATGGTAGCCAGGATAATTTGGGACTTTAGGTGTATGCGAAAACACAAGTCTCAAATAACAACAACCAACCGTACGACAAAGAATTTCACTATAACGATTCATCGGTCTTCACATTTTGTTTTTAATCTAATTTCATTATCTAATTTTAAAGTGTTTTCTAATAGCTGGGCTCAGTGGTACATACCTGTAGCCTCAGGTCTCAGGAGGCTCAGGTGGGAGGATTGCTTGAATGCACAAGTTCAAGATTAGCCTGGACAATAGAGTGAGAAGATAGATTTTGAACAATATTTATTACAGGATTTTTAAGGGTTGTTTTGATAAGAAAATGCAAGTGCATTCAGGTTCACATGTTTCTAGCATGGGTCATGGGAACATGTTTGTAACTATTTTCAATGCCTGTTGCAACAACCCTTAAATGGTCTCCTGTAGCCAGTAATTGATGTACTATGTGAAATCTGACCATGTCTCACTGTGGTTCAATATCCTTTATCAGTTCACTACTATATATGGAAAAATAATCCCAAATTCTTAAAATGAAATAAGGGCCCTTTAAATTAATTTTCATTTTCTCTCATCCACTTTTCCAGGATCCATTTTCACTATTTACAGCTTTGAACTTCATGTCTGGGCAATAGTTAATCTTTGGACATTTTCTATTGCCTTGAATCAGTCCATACCTCCATACTGTTTGCCATGCCAACATCCCCCTTCTTGACTAGACATGCCTGACTCCTATTATTCTTTAAGACTCATGTCCCCCTACTTCTTAGTCTGTGCTCATGTCTCTCTCTATGTTAATAAAATATTTCTTCTCTACCTATTCCTTCACTCCAAGTACTATAGATGGTACAGACAGAAGAGTGCTGGCCAGCACTCTTCTGTCTGTACCATCTATAGTACTTGGCTCATATTCGATATAACTCAAATCAATTGCAAATAGAAAGTAGGTAGACAAAAAGAACATTTCCAGAAAGGGTTAAATTGGGGAAAGAGGAGAAAAGTGAAAGCTTGAGGATTGAGAAGTGAATGTAGCGTGGATACTAGCTACTTAGTTGTAGAGCAAGATAAATGCAGGGTAAATAAATAAATTTATTATTACCCACTCCTCTTAGCTTCTTTGTAATTACTAATATGTTTTTAAAAATGACATTCAATGTAAAATTTTGTACATTGTGGTCTAAGGAGGTTTTGACACATGTGAGTCCTGGGCAGCACAGACATTTATAGAAGTGTGCATCTTATTTTCCTCATCACAGTTTGGAGTGTTAGCTTTTAGGAATGATCTCTGCCCTTGGAGATGCATGCATTCAAAACAATTTGGTGGGATATTTTAGTGGGCAAAAAGAATGTTATGCTGGACACTTTTATGTCAACTTGACACACGTTTAAGAAAATACCTCCATTAAGATCAGGTTGTAGGCAGACCTGTAATTCATTTTCTTAATTAGTGATTCCCAGACCATTGTGGGTGGTGTCATCCTTGGAATGGTGGTCCTGGGTTCTATATGAAAGCAGGCTGAGCAAGCCAGCAAGTAGCACCCCTCCATGGCCTCAGCATCAGCTCCTGCCTCCAGGTTCCAGCCCTAATTGGGTTTCTATCCTAACTTCCTTCAGTTATGGACTATGATGTGGAAGTCTATGCCAAATAAACCATTTCCTCCTCAACTTGCTTTTGGTTATGGCATTTCACCATAGCAATAGTAACCCTAACTAAAACAAATAACATGTACCACACATTTAAAATAGAGTGGTTATTAAGTCTTTCGGCACTTACAAGTAATAGCCCCACCAGCTTTTTACCATGATGACAGATAGTTGGGGGTTCTATTGCTAAAGTTTCCTGCAGAAGTCAGTAAAACCATCAATAGTAACACTTGGTTGTGGTGGGTATCACTCTAACCACTTTACATGCATTATTCCAATTAATCACAATAGCTCTATGATACAAATTAGGAATCTCTAAGGCCACTCAAGCAGCAGGACTGGGATTCTGATTGTAGGAACTGTGCTCTTTATCATGACACTATGCATTTTAACCCCTTATCAATTCCCTTAAAAGGCCTGTGCTGAAATGCTATTAACCATCATATCTCCTATTGCTGCTGCCCAGCTACTGGCTAAGGCAGGGTCTGCTCCATTTCAGGCTTGGGCTCAAAAATATCAATTCTTTTGTCAGAAATTTCTGTCAGCAAAGTATGTGAAAGAAGAAATTCAGAATACTTTCTCTTTTTGGACAGAGATGTGTGGACCAGTTGGGAGGAAACAGGGCTACCTGTTGGACATAGTTCCAATCATACAATGATCTACTCCCTCGGAGAGCGGGACTAAAGTCTTCCATAACTTCCTTCCTAGAAGATAGACAATGGGACATATGATGTCACAGCAAAGAAAGACAAGCCCAAGATACACATTGGCAAAATGGCTCCAGGATTCATGGGGTAACGATCCCCATTTTCTCATTTAATTTTGTTTCAGAGGAATGTTACATAAAATATACAACAATAACCTCATGGTGTCTTAAAAGTACTTTCTCCTGACAACACATATTAACATAGCATTAGAGTTGGAAATTGAGAATTCATCATCTTTTAGCTGCTGACCTGTATGAAATGCAATCAGGAAATCCATCTCCAGGACCATCCATGTCCTAGCACTTATTAAGTACCTATCAGAAGTCCAGCATGAATTATCCTGACTTGGATACCAAAAGATGGTCAAGACCCAGGATTCAACTTAACATAAGTGGAGCAGCAAGCCACGCATAACTTATGTGGCAAGTAGCAGCTATGGCAGCTGAGAAAACCAAGGCACGGATTGTGGCTGGAGTGGTTAAACAGAGAGAGCATTTGCTCCCACTGTCCACAATCTATTTTTTTTCTCTAAAGACGCGGTATGGATTTGGCTCTGAACAGTCACACATCTTCCCTTTCAATCTATTTAGCATGAATGATGCCTAAAACAGGAATAGATGCATAACTGAGTTGTAGCAAGGAGAGATTCTGTTTTATTTTTTATTCCTATATTGCCAGTAGCTGAAGCCAGCCACCTTTACAAATGGACCTATCAGTCAGAAGAAACAATTAATCTGTTTTCTCTTAAGCTATGTTGCTACTTGTAACCAAAGGGTTTTTCTGCCTGTAGATAGGTCATAGCAAACCTGTGCTTCTGAATAGGATATAGCAGTAGCCAGCAGGGCAAAGATCTCACTACAACAGCTAGCTCCTAACAGATAAATTGCAGAAGTTCAAGAAAGAGCTGTGCAGGTTAACAGGAATGAGGCACTCTGGGAAAGATAAAGGCTACATGATCACCCTCAGCCACGGTTTATGCTTAATGTGTGACAGACACCTGGTTTTTGCTGAAGTAGCAAGGCATGGCCAGAGCCTTTGGCAGACAAATGAGCCAGGGATGGGGAGCTGGATATTTAAAAAGCCTCAAACTGCTGGGTTTTTTGCCCCAGGACATTTGCTAGGGCTACAGAAGAGTTAAACTGAAATCTAAAACACAGAGTCTTTCTGAGTTTAAGTTAGAACTACCAACAAGAGTCTTACATCAAACAACAATTTGAATAATATGGAAATGAGGTTATAGAAAACGCCATACACTAAAGCTAACAAAGGTAGAAACAGAAAATTTAAATAATCTTTTATCTATTAAATAGATTTGGATCTTGCATTTAAAATTGCTTTCCAAATAGAACTGTAGATCCATCTTGCTTCACCAACAAATTCCTATATTCACTCCAGAAAGAAATAATACAGCATTCGATTTGACAAGCTCTTCCGGGGCTAATGCAAGGAAGAATCAACTCCTAGTACTTCTCATGGGTAAAATCCATTTACTTTATCCCAATATTTACAGAAGAAAAATTACAACTGTTTCTCTCATGAACATGGATGCAAGAGTCTTGGTAAAATTATCAAATGTAATAGAATAATACATTATTATAAAGATTAATAGTTCATAATTAAATGGAGCACATTGTAAATGCGTGAGTTGGTTTACTGTTTGAAAAGTCCATCAAACATTCTGTCAATACTAACTATCTTTGGGAACATACAGAGAGTCCTAACTCATTTGAGGGAGACCCTCACATGGAAATACTTTTTCAGGTGGATCTGGAAGCTTTAACAAAAGGTACTTCTGTTGCCTGACCTACAAAGGTTTCCCTCTTGTGTGGTGGTATTGTGTTCCCCGAAATATTGTCTATGCTAATAAACTTATCTGGGGTCAGAGAACAGGACAGTCATAATATTAAACTTAGAGGATAGACAGTGGTAACACACACCTTTAATCTTAGCATTTCAGAGGCAGAGATTTACCTCAATCTCTGTGTGTTCAAGGATACATCCAAGCATGGTGACTCACGCCTTTAATCCCAGGGAGTGATGGCAAAAACAGAAAGATATATAAGGCATGAAGACCAGAAACTAGAAGCATTTGGCTGGTTAAGTTCTTAGGCTTTTGAGCAGCAGTTCAGCTGAGACCCATTCGGATGAGGACTCAGAGGTTTCCAGTCTGAGGAAACAAGACCAGCTGAGGAACTGGCTAGGTGAGGAAGCTGTGGTTTGTTTTGCTTCTCTGATCTTCCAGCATTTACCCCAATACCTCACCTCAGGTTTGATTTTATTAATAAGAACTTTTTAAGATTCCTGCTACATTCTCACATTGTTGCGTACAGAACTCCTGCATTGGATCTGGCATCCATCAAGAAGAGAGGGGTTGTGTGGCTCTAATGCTCTACATCTCCATCATTCACAGTTTTCACCAATAGCTAACCTAGTTATAGTATATCAACTCACACAAGTACTTCATATTAATAAACACTAACAAGATTTCACATCAAACAAATATTTAAATATTATCAATTAATTTGATGATGGCATTTGCCCCATGTATGTGAGATGACATGGTTTCTTTTTAGTTAATCATGTATGCCTCTTCACATAGATGTTGTAATTCCCTCACTGTTGATCGATGAAGCAAGCACTTCCAAGAGACAGTATGAGATCATTTAAAAGAATGTAAATTACATTCAAATACTGACCTGTATGTAAGTTCTTGCTCTGCTTTGCCTCAGTTACTTATCTAATCACTTTGAGTCTCAACTTTGATTATCTTATTTTATAAGAAAGATTTAGACTCTGAGGGACTCTACCCTTACAGCAGCTTATAAATCAATAGAAAAATCCATCTCACTCCTTTCAACCTTGAGAAACATTCCCCCAGATATTTTTTTTATCTGTAAAATGAGAATTCTAATAGTTACTTACTTGCTGAATTCTTATGAAAATTCAAAGATACAATTTGCCTGACACATACTATGTGCTCAGTAAATAGCAATTGCAGGAAAAGATCCATATTCTCATGACCTTTCTTATAAACACCCCTACACAGATGGCTGCATAATTATTGCTATTTCACAGGTACTGGGGATAATTTTTATTTGACTCTAGTAACCACTATTGACTTCCTCAACAAATATTTTCTTTTTTACACTTGTACAGGGCTGTAAATTAAAGATCATTGCATCCTGCTGACATCCTCACCTAGTTCAATACCCAAGATTTTCTAAAGCACACTGAGACTGACCACAATAGCCAGATTCTCCTTCTACTTGGGCCTAATTAGATTTCTAACAAGTAAGGACAAAAGTGAAAAAGGTGTTAATTAATTTTTATTGTGTTTCTTTAGTAGATACAGGGATAAAACAGAGTCTCATTAGGAATGAAAGAAGGCTTCATAGGTAGTCAGGATCTGGATGACTGGTAGATGATGGTGGTAGTGTTTTATAGATTCTGTTGTTCCACGGGCCAAGGTAACCCCTACCCCAATAAAGAGACAGATGCCAGTGGTTTCACAGAAAGGATCTCACGATTGTATAACTCTGATGATTTTATATAATTAGATTTATAATGTTTGCTTCCTCGAGGCAGTACAATAATTTGCATTAGTGCTCAGTGAGGAACAGAATAAATAGGGTTGTATGATTATATAGAAAAGAGTTAATTTTTTTTCAGCATGACTCATTGTGAAGAACTGCCCATATCTATGAGCAATGGGGAAGCTTTATAGTCAAACTCTTAAGATGTCATCATAGCACATTTGATGTGGTTTAAGGGATTGTCAAAGCCAAGGTGTGCAAGTTTGTGTGTCCTGCCAGGTGTTGCCTGAGTGGATGTTGTTAGATGTCTGAACTTTATTTTTTTAATTTCAAATTTTATTTTTTAATAGGGATATTTGTGTTTCAATTTTACATATCAGCCATGGGTTCCCCTGTCCTCCCCCTTCCTGCCTCCGCCCCCACCTTCCCCTTGGCCCCTCCCCACCATTCCTATCTCCTCCAGGGCAAAGACTCCCCTGGGGATTCAGCTCAACCTGGTAGATTCAGTACAGGCAAGTCCAGTCCCCTCCTTCCAGGCTGAGCAAAGTGTCCCCACATAAGCCCAAGGTTCCAAACAGCCAGCTCATGCACTAAGGACAGGTCCAGGTCCCACTTCCTGTGTGCCTCCCAAACAGTTCAAGCTATTCAATTATTTCACTTATCCAGAAGGCCTGATCCAGTTGGGGACTCCACAGCTTTTGGTTCACAGTTCATGTGTTTCCATTAGTTTGGCTATTTGTCCCTGTGCTTTTTCCAATCTTGGTCTCAACAATTCACACTCTTACAAAAGCAATCTACAGATTCAGTGCAATGCCCATCAAAATACCAACAATTCTTCACAGACCTGGAAAAAATAATACTCAACTTCATATGGAAAAACAAAAGACCTAGGATAGCCAAAAGAATCCTGTACAATAAAAAAACCTCTGGAGGCATCATGATCCCTGACCTCAAGCTCTACTACAGAGCTACAGTAATAAAAACAGCTTGGTACTGGCATAAAAACTGACATGTGGACCAATGGAATCAAATTGAAGACCCTGACATTAATCCACACACCTATGAACATATAATTTTTGACAAAGAAGCCAAAACTGTACAATGGGAAAAAAAGAAAGCATCTTCAACAAATGGTACTGGCATAACTGGATGTCAACATGTAGAAGGCTGCAAATAGATCCATATCTGTCACCGTGCACAAAACTTAAGTCCAAGTGGATCAAAGACCTCAACATAAATCCAGTTACTCTGAACCTGATAGAAGAGAAAATAGGAAGTACTCTTGAACACATTGGCATAGGAGTTCACTTCCTAAATATAACACCAGACACTGAGAGAAACAATCAATCAATGGGACCTCTTGAAACTGAGAAGCTTTTGTAGAGCAAAGGACACGGTCAACAAGACAAAGCAACAGCCTACAGAATGGGAAAGGGTCTTCACCAACCCCTCATCTGACAGAGGGCTGATATCCAGAATATATGAAGAACTCAAGAAATTAGACATCAAAATGCCCAACAGTTTAATTAAGAATTGGGCTATAGAACTAAACAGAGAATTCTCAACAGAGGAAGTTCAAATAGCTGAAAGACATTTAAGGAATTGCTCAACATCCCTAATTATCTGGGAAATGCAAATCAAAACGACTCTGAGATACCACCTTACACCTGTCAGAATGGCTAAGATCAAAAACACTGAAGACAGCTTATGCTGGAGAGATGTGGAGCAAGGGGAACTCTCCTCCACTGCTGGTGGGAATGTAAGCTTGTACAGCCACTTTGGAAATCAATATGGAGCTTCCTTAGAAAATTAAGACATAAAAGACAAAACAGAGGATTTCTCAGGCTACCTCTCTATTAGCTAAATTTGTTCTTTGATAATTTTCATCCACATATATAGTGTGCTCTGATTATTCACGTCCTTCATTTTCTAATCTTCCACTCACCCTTATCAACCTCCTCCTTCTCTAAAGGTCCCTTTTCTCACATTCATGTCTTTTTGTTTTATTTTGTGATCCACTAACTTTACCAGGACCATCTGGGTGACAGGTTTGGAACTATCCATGGGGCTTGGTGGACTCACCACCAGTAAACCATGGAAGACAATTAACTCCATCTCTTCTAAAATCTAATTGTAGATAATCAATATCTACAATTCAGCTGATAGGGCAAGGCTCCAAGATCTCCCATGCACCCCATTCAACTGATTGCTGAAGGGGTCAGTTTTATGCAGGAGCTACTATGAGTTTGTGATTTCAATGGCTGTGTCATGCCCAGAAGGTAACATGAACATGTGATAGCCATTTTTCTGTTTTTCTGGCACTTATATCCTCCCTTTTCCATAATGTTGTCTGAGCCTCAGAGGTTGCTATAATGTCTTTTTTAGGGCTGAGCATTCAACTGTCACCTTTTCTCAGCACTCTGTGCATCCATAAGTCTCTGTGTTCACCACTATTCACTGCAAAAAGAAGTTTCTATGATTAGGGTGACAGCATCATTTTTCTATGGGTACAAATAGAGGCTTAGAATATAGTTTGAGGCTGTATCAATTTAGCTGAACAATAATGGCAAGTTCCTTCCAGGGCTTATGAATGTCCCTAGTCATGTGTTTTTAACCAGATTTACAGGTTTACAGTCATAGATTCCCTCCTGTGGATCAGGCTAATCTAATTAGAAAATGATTGGTTATCTCCATAACAGTGGTGCCACCATTGGACCAGTGGGCACATCTTGCAGGGTAAGTTGGTATTGAAGTTCATAGGGTTCACAGAAGAATAAGACTGCTGGTGTCTTTTTTCTCCCCCAGAAGCCTTCATAATGCCTCTGGCACTATGAAAACTAGCCAGAAGAGGGAAGTTTCCAGCTCAGTTGCAGCTTGATTTCTTTATGTCTTATAACCAAGGTGTGTAGTGTCTTCAAAGTAAGACATTGTCATCTATTTCTGGTGGGCAACCATGAGAAATGACATGAGCCCCTGTTATTTTGTGAGCTTTGGGAGTCTCTTTGACCAACAACTCCTACAGAGGTATTCTATAACCAGCACTGGGATTTTGTTTAATAATCCACAGTTTCTAGGAGAAGCATTATTCAGCCATGCAAGGTATCTGACTTTTAACTCTTTTTTAAAATTGTTGGATTTTTTAAAATTGGGCTGCAGCGTAATAGGTTTCCATATGGTGTTGGCTAATTCTCCCTTCCACCCATTCATCTCTTCCATGTCCAATTCGCCTCCCTGCTGAAACCCTTTATACCTTAGTATCACCCTCTACTATCATGTAATCCATGTTCTTATTACCCCTCCATCTTCCCCATTCTGTCCCAAGCAGAAAAATTATGCTAGTCATTTCTGTTTCTTCTTTACTGAAGAAATATAGTTTTGTTTAGTTCCATAGCTCATTTTTAAAACCAAGTTGTTTTATTTAATTTTTATTTAAAATTTTGCATCTAGTATATTTTGATCATAATCTTTCCCTCCCCCCAACTCCTCCCAAATCTTCCCTACCTCTAGTTCAATTAGTTTAAGTTCTTCCTACATTCTATACACTACATATAATATATACATATATATGTATATATGACATCATTATTATACCAATTCTGATAATATACAAAAGGATTTTATGTTCTACTATAGAGATGTATATATATATATATATATATATATATATATATATATATATATACATATATTATATAACTGACAAATATTTTTCTCCCATTCTATGTGCTACTCCTTCACTTGATTGGTAGTTTCTTTTGCTATACAGAAGCTTTTTATTTTATGAGATCCTATTTATTGTCTTATTTCATGCATTGTGAGAGTACTGTTCAGAAAAATCTTACCTATGCTCATATGTAAAAGGATGCTTCACACTTTTTCCTCTAGCAGTTTCAGGGTATTAGGTCTTACGTTGAGGTCCTTGATCCATTTGGATGTAGGTTTTGTGCAAGGTGGGAGATTTGGATCTATTTAATAGTTCTATATGTTGATACCCAAGTTTCACAGAACCACTTGGTAAAGAGATTGTCTTATTCTCAGCAGACTTTCTCCAGTACATAGCTTTGGAGTTTATCAAAATCCAGATAGCTGTAGTTGTGTGGATTTCAATCTATGTCCTCTAGTCTATGTCACTGATCTATATGTCTTTTTGTGCTAGTACCTTGTAATTTTTATTACTGTGGCTCTGTAGAAAGCTTGAAATCAGGTATGATGTACCTCATGTAGTGTGCTTTTAGTTCAGGATTGCCTTTGCTATCCTTCATCTTTTGACCTTCCTTTTTTATTCCATGCATGTGTATACTGTATCTTGGTCATATCCATTCCAACTACCTCCCTCCAATTCCTCCCCTACCTCAACACATCCCCTTCCTAAATTCAGTACCTTAAAAGAATGTTATAATCCACTAAACCCAGAAGAGGTTAACAATATGCACAGGGGTGTGAGATAATCCACTGGTACATGGGCAACCTACCAATGGCTACCTCCAAAAGAAAAATGACTCTCCCTCAGTAGCCATCAACTCCCCAGGTAGGAATGAAGCACTGGGACCCCATGTACTTCCTTTTCCATGACACAGTCTTAACTGGGTTGATCTTGTGCAGATCTCATCCATGGAGCCACAGCTGCTGTGAGTTGATGTGTGAAACAGCTATGTTGTTTTTGTCTTTTGTCCACAGATTTATTTTTTTCTATATCCATGGAGAGTAGCTCTGGAATTTTATTGGGGTTACATTGAATACATAGCTTGCTCTTCACGGGGTGGCCATTATTACAATATCAGTTTTTCTGATCCATGAGCATGGGAGGTCTTTCCATCTTCCATTGTCTTCTTCAATTGTTGTCTTCAGTGTCATAGTATTTTCATGGTAGCATTCTTCCTCTCTTCTTTTTTTGTGATATTTATTATAATTATTATTATTATTATTATTATTATTATTAATTAGCTTTATTCCTAGAAACTCCTAGACATTTTTGTGCTCCTGTGATTGGGATTGTTTCCTTGTATTTTTAAAAATTTTGTTTGTCATTATGCCTAGGATGGCTACTTTTTGTATTGGTTTTGCATCCTGCTACTTTATTGAAAATGTTTACAGGCTCTAACAGTATTTCTAAACTTTTCCCATGCAGTCACCCTTTAGTACAGTTCCTCCTGCTATGGGGACCCCCAACTATAAAAATATTTTCATTGATACTTCATAACTATAATTTTGCTACTGCTATAAACCATAATGTAAATGTTTTTGGAGACAGAGGTTGGTTGAAGAGGTCATGACCCACAGGTTGAGAACCATTGCTCTAGTGGACTCTTTGGGAATCTTATGTATAGAATTAAATCAAACAGTGGATATTTTGACTTATTTTTCTAATTTGTATCTCTTTTATCCCTTCTCTCTCTTAGAAATAGATCATGTTAATTCTCTAAGATTTTTGTACAATGTACTGTAAACATATGCACTTCTCTCCACTCCTCTTTACACCCACCCTCTCAACCCCCCCACCCCTTTCCATCCAACTTTAAGCTTACATCTTTTTCTTCTTTCCTCATTGAATCATGTTTATGTTACTCAGATAGTCCTGAGAGTGGGTCTTTGGAGTATAGTCAGCCTACCAGCAGTCACATTCAAAAACAAACAAGCCAGACTTTTCCTCATCTAGAAGCCATCAGATGTTAATAGTAACTTGCTAGTGGTGAGATTACATACCTCCCTCTCCAACTCCATGCTGTAGTGGGTAGCTGTTTCAGCTTTGACCTTTAAGCACTTTCCCTCATGAGGCTGTGAATAACTGCTATACCTGCCTATGACCTGACCCTGGGGCGTGGCTGAGATGGGAACCCCTTAAGACCTGAGATCATACTTGCCTGCTCTCTTGGCTACCTCATGATCATGGATGCCAGGTTGCAGACCAAGTCAGAGTTCTCCAGAGAACCACATTGGACTGTACCTCACCTCTTCCAGATCCTGTAACCAATCCCTTTGCTGTTTGTAAGTTGCACCAAAATAAACCTCTTTGAATGTAAGATAAACTATGTGGAATTGCCTCATTAGTTGCCACTTTACCATGCATTTGTCTGGCTGGAGCTTTCGGCTCCCATGGGCCTTGTGGGAGCTATCATAACTCCTATGAGTTTGTGTGTGCTTCTGCCTTCTAGTGCCTAGAAAACATTCTTCTTGAAAGTCATTCACCATCTCTAGCTCTTGGACCCTGTTCTTCAAAGACCCCTGAGCTTTGGGGTGAGATATGAATGCCAGATTTAGGACCAAGCACTCTATAGTCTTTAGTTCACTGAATGTCGACCAGTTGAGGGTCTCTGTGCTACTTGCCATCTACCACAAGGAGTTGCTTCTTATTGTTCTAGCTAAGACTTCAAACATGATATTGAATAGCTATGCATTAGGGGAACATCCTTGTCTTGTTTGTGGTATGTACGGGGAAACTGAGGTTTTTCTTCATTTGGTAAGGTGTTGACTACATCTAGCCTTTATTTTGTGAGATATGCTCCCTCTGTGCCCTGACTCCCCATGACCTTTGTCATGAAGATATGTTGGATTTTTATCAAAAGCTTCTTTTGTGTCTATTGAGATGATTGTGTGTTTTCCCATTTGAATCTATTTATATGATAAGTTACATTTTTAATTTATGTTGAACCAGCCTTGCATCTCTGGAATGAAGTCAACTTGATAATGATAAATGATATTTTTAGTGTGGTCCTAAATTCAGTTTGTGTTTTATTGTGTTTATTTTTTATGCCTCTATTCATGAGGGAGATCAGTCTGTAACATCTCTTTGTTTCTTTGGTCATGTCTTTACCTGGTTTAAATGTCAGAGTAATATGAGCTTCATAAAAAGAATTTGGAAGCATTCCTTCCTTTCTTTTTTAATAAATGTGCTCAGTAGTATTATTTAGGTCTTCACTGGTGATCTGGTAAAATCCTACAATGAATCACTGCGGCCCTTTTTTAGATGGCAAACATTTTATTATTGGTTTAATTTCATTGTTTTTTTTTTTTTATAAATCTGTTTAACTGTTTACTTAACTTGTTTAATTTATTGGATACTTGGTAGATATTCATTAGAAATTTATCCATTTGTCTTACATTTCCCAAGTTGGTGGGCAATGGACTTTTAATGTATATCCTTATGATTTCTTAATTATATTGGCATCTGTTGAAATCTCTCCTTTTGTACCTTTGATTTTCTTAATTTAAGCCTTCTCTCTTTTCTTTAGTTAATTATGCTAATGGTTTGAGTGATGGCTAGTTTTATGTCAACTTGACATGATCTAGAGTCAGTGTTTCGACACATCAATAATAACTCAAACTAAGGCAGAAATTGGTACTAGGATAGTGGAGTACTGCTGTGACAGACTTGATCATGTTATTTGGGGGAGGACTGTGGAAGAATTTTGGAACTTTGGGTGAGAAGAGTCATTGAGTGTTCAAAGCTTGGTAAGCTGTTCTGTGGGAGCTTGGAAGTAAAGAACGTTGAGACAAATGCGAACAATGGAGATCTGGCTTATGAAGCTCCAGAGGGAAGTTTGAGAGTGCCTTAAGATTCAGGGTCCTTTGCTATTTTGCACTGAGAATCTGTGGTTCCAGTTAGCTGGGGCTAAAAAATCAGCTGTGATTAACAATGGACCAGAAACTGAAATAAAATCTTTGCTTTACTGGGACATTTGATGCTGGTTAGCTGGCACTAAGAAATTAGTGGTGATTAAGGAGAGATCAGCATCATTGAGATAAATATTCTGAGAAGTGTTTCCTCAGTTAGCACCCAGAAGCTGTGTTCCAGGGGTGGCCAAGGTTGTACCTTGAGCTGACAGTCAAACTTGGGAAGTGTTAAAGTCACCCAGGTGGTACTAGTTTTAAAGACATGAAGGGATCATGGTGAGCAGCTGAAGCTTGGCACTTTGAGTGGCCAGAAAAGGCAATTGGTGAAGGTGCAGCCTCAGTAGCAGTTGAGGACCCAGGACTGAAGGGGTCATGCAGAGAAGTTGAGGCTTGGCACCATGAAGAGAACCCAGGAGAGGCTATTGGTGAAAGTGCAATTTGAGTTCCTGTCCTGACTTCTTCAATGATGAATAGAGATCTGGAAGTGTAAGCCAAATAAATCCTTCCTCCCCAGTTTGCTTTGGTCATGGTGTTTCATCATGGGAATGATAATCCTGACTAAGATAGTTTGCCAATATTGTTTATTTCTCCAAATAATCAACTTTTCATTTTATCTACTGTTTTCTGTTCCTATTACATTCATTTCTGCCTTGTGTTAATTATTTCTCTGTCTACTGCTTTTTAAATTTTGTATTTTAATTAAAATATAATTTCATCATTTCCCCACTTCTCTTTTCTCCCCCTAACCCTTTCTACACCCCCAATTCCCTCTCAAATTAGTAGTCTTTTTCTTGAATATATATCTATAATATATCATATATAATATATGGCATATCATATATATATATATATATATATATATATATTTCAGATTATTTGAGTTTTGATTTTTTTTATGCAGGTATATAACATTAAAGCTACAAATGACCCTTTTAGGGTTATGTTCATTGCCTTCATTGTATTCCATAGATTTTTGGCAGGTTGTGTTTTCATTTTCACTCAATTCTAGAAATTTTTAAATTTCTATCTTGATTTCTTCCTTAACCCATTTATATTAATCAATAGTATTTTAACTATTCTCTATGAGTTTGAATATTTTCTGAGTTTCTTCTGCTGTTCATGTCTAAATTTATATTCCACTGTGGTCTAATAGACTATAGAATGTCATTTTAATTTTCCTATATTTTTGAGACTTGTTTTGTGTTTTAACATGTGATCATTTTTATGAGAAAGTTCCACAAGTTGTTGACATTAATGCTTATTCCTTAATATTTGGGTGGAATTTTCTGTAGATGTCCATTATGGCCATTTGATTTACAATTATATATATATATATGTATATATATGTATGTATATATGTATGTATATATATATATGTATAACTATATGATTTTTAATATATAATGTATAACAATTATATATTTATATAAATATAAAATAATAACATATACTTATAATTATTATGCTTAAATAATAACTTTTTCTATGTTTAAGAAATTTTCTTTCATGATTTTATTGAAAATATTGCATATGCCTTTTGCATGATATAGCTTCTTCTATTCACACAATTAAAAGATTTCCTGATGTCTTGAAGCTCTCTTATGCTCTCTTATGTCTCTTTCAAGCAGGCATGTTTTGAGTTTACCTCTACCAAATGACCCTGTCTGTCGTGCCCACCCCCCTATTCAAGCCCTCATCATCTGCTTTGCACATGATCCACCTTACTGCTTTCATTGGTGGCCATTACCCTGGGACTGGTAAGTTTTGAAAGACACACGTGTTCTTAATTTGAGGGTGTGTGTGTGTGTGTGTGTGTGTGTGTGTGTGTGTGTGTGTGTGTGTGTGTGTGTGTGTGTGTGTGTGTGTGTGGTGTGTGTGTGTGAGTGCCCACACACACCTGGACTTAAATATGTATGCTTACTTTGTTAATTGAGTTTCTCTTATTTCTTTCTTCTGTTCTCTTTCTTTTAATGGAGGTATTCACAATGTTAATGAGTCAAAAGGGTTGATGGGTCGTTTTCCTCTGGTAGACTGGTATTTGAGAATTCAGTTTATCTCCTCTCTCGCTCTAAGAGTCAGCTAGTCTCTCTGAAGAAATGGCCACTATTCAAGAGCAAGAACATCCTTAGTTACTCAGACCCCCTCTTCCTGGTGGTGTGGCTCTGTGTCTGGGCATTGTACCCTGGATCAGCTATGTCGTGACTCCTGCTGCAGCACCTGCAGGTGCATGTAGTGGTATCCACAGGCCTGGGTACCTTACCCTGAATCATTGCCAGCTCCCTCTTCACTCTGTAGTCTCTACCATGTGGTGTGGGACTCTGACCACTTGGGCACTCAACTGTCAATCAGCTCTAGCCCCTAGTCTTTGTCTGCCCCGTGTTCTGGATTACTTTTTATTAATTAAATTTATTCCTTTTATTTTACACCCCAACTGCAGTTTTCCCCTCGCTCCTGCCCTCCCATTCTGTTATCCCACTTCCTTCTGTTTCTCCCAATCCATTCCTCCTCTGTTTCTGTTCAGAAATGGCAAGGCCTCCCATGGGTGTCAACAAAACATGGCATATCAAGTTGAGGTAGGCCTAAGCTCCTCATTAGTCCATGGCGGTTGACAATAAGGAGTGTTGTTGGTTGTTTTTGCTCTTTGTGGGGCCTACCACCTAGCTCCCAAATAGGTCACATATGGAGACTTATTCTTACTTATAAGTATCCAGCCTTAGCTTGGCTTGTTTCTTGCCAGCTTTCTTTAACTTAAATTATCCCATCTATCTTTGGTCTCTGGGCTTTTCCCATTCTCTTACTTCTGTAAATCTTAGGCTTACTCTGTGACTTGCTGGTTGTGTAGTTGGGTGGCTAGCCTCTGATGTTCTTCTTCTCTGGCCACTGCTGCTTCTTCCCCAGATTTCTCCTTCTATATATTCTCGCTGCCTGGAGCCACACCTATCTTTTCTCCTGCCTTGCCATTGGCCATTCAGTTCTTTATTAGACCATCAGGTGTTTTAGACAGTTAAAGTAACACAGCTTCACAGAGTTAAACAAATGCAATGTAAACAAAAGCAACACACCTTAAAATAATATTCTACAACAAAGCAGAGCATCCTTAAGAGAATAAAACAAAATATTCTTAGAAGGAAAACACCAATCATTTAATTTCGTCTAGCATCTCCTTCTGTATTTGCCAGAACCTAGTTTCTTGAACTTTGGGTTTGATTTAGAAGTTCAGAGTTCTAGGTTTCATCAAACACATCCTGAATCAAATCATTGGTGGGTTGGATATTTGTGGGAAGACAGGAAACACTTAGGGATAAGCATGTGTGTAGGTTCCGGTGTGATTGTGCATAGACTTAAGGGTGAGAACATCTGTCTTAAGATAATCAGCTCAATGACTTTGCACACACTGTTGGGCACAATCATTGCAAAAGAGGGCATCATGCTGACTTCCTGGGACTTCCTAAATCCATGTTTGTTGCCTTCTTACTTAGGAAGGGTAGCATTTAAGAGGCTGCATCTGAGAAACTTCCCTTGTCTACTTCCTTAGATATTTTGTATTTATAGCTCCCAGCATGGCTCAATGCAGGCACCAGCTCTCATCATTTTAATGTTCTTTTTTTTCCCAGACTCCATGCCCTCTGATAATATTTCTTCTGTTCCAAACTATTTAATATATTAATGCAGCCCTGGAGTCCATGCAGCAACAATTGTTGTTTGCAATAGCCTGGAACAAACACATACACACACAAACGGGATGGGGGTTGGGGGAGATTCACAAACCAATACCACCCGTTACTATAAGAGAGATAAGAGATGTAATCCTTCCTACTCCTGCTCCTATCAGAGATCCTGGTGTTCATATACGCTAATAAAAATAAGATGCAATCATTGTCTCATCCACACTCCCCATTGTGCTCGCTGGTGCACCTGCCACTAGCTTGGTAATCATTTCAGGAGCAGTCATGTTGCCCTGCTCCGTGTTCCAGCCTTCATCTTCGCTTCTGTGCCTGCTGATCTGCATGCCTGCTCTGCTAAGCATAGATCTCTGCATTGTTAATCTCTGTTCTGAAGCTCTCCTTAAAGAGAGAGTAAGATGGAGAGAGAGAGAGAGAGAGAGAGAGAGAGAGAGAGAGAGAGAGAGAATGTGAACATGAGCCCCCCGTGTTGTCTCTGTTTGGCTCCCTAGTTCATTTCTTTCCCACGTTGTCACTCTTGGTCTTTCACTGTGTCTCTCTCAGCAGTCAGTGATCATTATTTCTCAGGTTACTCCATGTTGGACTCATACAAGCTATGGAGTTTAGAGGAGGGCACTTTAGCTTATACTGGATCTAAGCGCAGACCTTGCAAATAGGTACAAGTCAGGCCAAGCCTTTGATACTCTATGGCATTTTGGAAGCTGCATGGCACCAGCAAGATGATAGACAGGTCTCTCTCTCCTGTAGCTGGAGGAGCAACACTGATTTACTTAACAATCTCTTGGGATTTGCTGGAATCTGCAAATCCACATCTTCGTTCCTCCAATGTGGAGAACATTTCGCATGGAGAGCCTTTATTCTTGTGCCTCATTAGGTTGTACAATAGCTAACAGATTGCACATACCAGCTTCCCCCTCCCTACTCCATGGCCTAATAATATAAGGGCAAGCAGTATGAGGTCTGGCTCCCACTGGCTTTACAAGGCTTGAGAAAGAGCAATGTTATAAGCCAGAAGGATGTAAGCAGGTTTCACTCTGTGCACAGATGAAATTTTAAAATGGATAAATCTCTTTTTGTGTGTGTAGTTTTCCAAAAGGAGAGACAAAAGGCACATTCACAGTAATGGGTCTTTTGAGTATGTGTATGTGAAAACAGACAAAGAACTGTAAGACTATAGTTCTCTCTTTTGACAGACTAAAGATGGCAGCCTTAGTCTGGTGTCATAAAGCTACAGTGCCTTCCTTTAACTTCCTTTGGTCCCTACCACAAACTGGGATCTCACATCAATTGTGGGATATGGATCAGTTTTGGAGGCATCCTAAACAATACTTCAGCAGCTTCAATGTGGTCAATAACACATCTTACTAAGTTTTAACCAATGGCATTAAACAGGACTTTGAAAAAGACCTCCTAACATTCAGTACACCATTGCTTCTGAAGTCAGTTTCTTCTCTCAGTTATTTCCTGGCATGGAGTTTCATGTTTCCTAAAAATAGCACTCTAAATAGATCTCATGGCCCCAGTGAGGTTTTAGCCAGGACTGGATGAGTTATGCTCTTTATAATTAGATATATTCACTTATTTTTAGTGGCAGTGAATAATTTTTTGAGCTTAATTATTACTGTTTCTCAGTTGGTTTATAATTCTCCCAAGTGCATGTGCACCTACAGGGCCAATGCGTTCACCAACCTCATTATAAGGCAAAAATCAGAAACGGATCTGAAAAGCACTTGATCTTCTCTTTCAATTGTTTCTTGTCCTTCAGCCTGTTTAGAGTCCCAGAGGACTGAGATGTCATTGAGAATGCGACCAGAGAGAGCAGACTTAGGATGGTCACAGAGAAAAATGAACTGAAACCATAAAAATGCAACTACAGAAAGAGATCATTGACCAGGTGAGAGATATTGAGAGTAGAGGAGGCCTGCTCTCTGGGGAGCCACAGAACAGAAAAGGATACAAAGGCTAAGAGAGGGAAATGACCAGATGTAGGAACTGACATAAATCTAAACGACTGATGTATGGTGGATCAGCTTTAAAGATGTAGGTAACTTTAAGGGGCAATTTTTTCTTTTTTTTTCTTTCTTCTTTCTTTCATTTTTCCTTATTAAGAAATTTTCTACTCACTCCACATGCCACCCACAGATCCCACCTCCTCCCTCCTCACATCCCCCGGCCCTCTCTCCCAAGCCACCCCACATCCCCCAAATCAAAGTCTCCCATGGGGAGTCAGCAGAGCCTGGCACACTGAGCCTAGGCAGGTCCAAGCCTTTTAAGGGGCATTTAGAGGGGAAATAGGAGGAGATAACTCATTCTTCCAAATGCATCTGCTCCTCATAGCTAGAAGATCTGTGGTCACTGAAAAAATAAATAATGCCAATGACCTCTTTTGGCAAAATTTTTATGGCTTCACAGTAGAGAGATGGAATATTTTTAAAGTTGGCGAATGATTATTATCTGAAATAATAATCATTCTAGGAAAACAATGAGCATTGGTAAAGCTTTCTTAAGCACTGCTTTGAGTGACAGTTCCTACCATGTCTTCAGTGGCCTTTGGGGAACATTTAGATCCTTCCTTGAAGCCCAAGCAACTCATTCATGTTGCCAAGATAAATAGGTTGTGTGAGGCTGTCTTCTGGTCCACAGTAGAATCTCCCTAAACAGAAACTTGTTCAAAGCATCTTGGACTGGAGAGCATGCATGGAGGAGTAACTTTCTAGAGTTTACTTTAAAGACTCCACTTCCCAGTCATGTGGATACTACATGTTAGAGATTGGAAAGAAACCGGGAGTGTGCCTACGGAACCACTAGCCTTCTGTGAATACAGTAGAACGTTGTATAGGAGCTTTGATATTAGATCCAGGGTTCATGTCATTCCCTTATATTAGAAAACTGTAAGGCCCCTTTTTCCCAGCTCAAACATCTTCCTCTTCCTTCAGTATTGAACTGCAGCTTACTACTTGTGCCTAGCCCTCTGCTCCACTCTCTTTGCAACCCTGTGTAATTGGATGTCAGTGTCCTCCATGCCTTATGTAGCTAATGGTCCTTGACTGCATCACTGGCTCTTAGGAATGCGTTTCTCTAGACTTCTTGCATGTGATACTCTTACTGCCATTTCTGTTTCTTATCCCCTCCTCTTTGTCTTCTTTCTCCTCTTCTTTCCAGGACCTTAATTCTTGGTGGGTTTTCAAGATTTCCTCCTCTTGCCTTCTGCCATTTGTCCGGATGTTCATATTTCTGCTGAAGTCACTTTTTGTTTTGTTTTGTTTTGTTTTGTTTTGTTTTGTTTTGGTTTGGTTTGGTTTGGTTTGGTTTGTTTTGGTTTGGTTTGGTTTTTTTTTTTTTTTTTTTTTTTTGAGACAGGGTTTCCCTGTGTAGCTTTGCGCCTTCCTGGAACTCACTTGGTAGCCCAGGCTGGCCTTGAACTCACAGAAATCCGCCTGCCTCTGCCTCCTAAGTGCTGGGATTAAAGGCATGTACCACCACCGACCGGTGAAGACACGTTTTTTTTGTTTGTTTTCTTTTCTTTTCTTTTTTCTTTCTTTCTTTCTTTCTTTCTTTGTTTCTTTCTTTTTTTTGCATCTGGAAGCTCATTGTAAAGATGAGTGCTTTCAAACTTGAGGTCAACATCAGTCTTGTAGTATAGACCTAATGTTTACAAAGTTATAATGTGCCAGCCAGAACACATCTGAGTGAACATAGGATCTTTAGTTCATTTCTCTTCTTCGGGTTTGCTCTCTGTTCCATATATTCCAGGTTTGAAAACTGGTCCCAGTATCTTTGAGAGTCTAATTCTTGCTAGGACGTGTGTGGTGTGTGTCTCTAACCTGGAGATACGTCCTGTCCTTCCCTATCTTCCCCCATTCTCAATCTTACCAGGACTTTACCTCCTTTTGCTATGTATATGTACATTGTCGGCTCCATTCTGAACATATGGTTGGGGACAGTATGAAATGATGTGTGAGAATGACGCCTGTGGACGCTCCTTCCCAAGTGTGTTTACCCGTCCTTTCCTCTCACCCTTCCCCTTAAACTGCTTTCAGGCTGAGCTGTCTCCATGCTGGTGCACACACGATGCAGGTGAATGGCATCCACAACCAGTTTAAAAAAAAAGAAAAAGAAAAAGAAAAAAAGAAAAAGAAAAGAAACAAAAAAAAAAACAAATAAGAAAAAAAACCACACAAAAAACAATGTTGTATCATGGGCACCTGATAATGGAACTATGTAACCTGGGGGAGGCTGGAAATCGTCAGGTTTCATACATCACCATTAGACTTGTTCCTTCTGTGCCGTGGTTCCTCACCTGGATGTGAGTATAATGACAGCATCCCTAAATAGCACTTCCTTTAACTTAACTTAAAAAAAAAAAATTAGATTACATTTCCTGCCTTCGTGCCTAACCTGTCTTTCACCTCAGCTCTTACAGAGCTCTATGGACTTAAAAGAGAAGGTACTCCCCTCCTTGAAAACATCTTTCCATTGAGGAAGCTGCAATTGTTAGTACTTGCATCTTTGGGGGTAGAAATCATCTTTTAAAATTTATTTATTTATTTATTTATTTATTTATTTATTTATTTATTATTAAGAGATTTTCTATTCATTTTACATACCAACCACAGATTTCCCCTCTCCTCCCTCCTCTTTCCCCCAGCCTTTTCCCCCAACCCACCTCCTCCAAGGCAAGGTCTCCCATGGGGAGTCAGCAGAGCCTGGAACATCCAGTTGAGGCAGGTCCAAGCCTCTCCTCCCTGCACCAAGGCTGTGTAAAGTGTCCCACCATAGGCACTGGGCTCCAAAAAGCCAGCTTGTGCACCAGGGAGGAATCCTGATCCCTCTGCCTGCCTGGAGGCCCCCTAAACAGTTCAAGCCAAAAGATTGTCTTGCCTATCCAGAGGGCCTAGTCCAGTACCATGGGGGCTTCCTCAGCTATTAGTCCACAGTTCACACATTGCCACTGGTTTGGCTAGTTATCTCTGTAGGTTTTCTGTTCATGATCTCAATGTCCCTTGCTCATGGAATCTCTCCTCTCTCTCTCATCAACTGGCTTCTGGAGCACACCCTGGTGCCTGGCCATGGATCACTGTATCTGCTTCCATCAGTCACTAGATGAAGGTTCTATGATGATAGTTAGGGTATTCAGCCATCTGATCACCAGAGTAGGCCAGTTCAGGCATACTCTCATCTATTAGTCCAGTTAACTATGGTGGGGTCATCCTTGTGGATTCCTGGGAACCTCCCTAGCACTCTGTTTCTCCCTATTCCCATGTCTTCATTTATCATGATATCTCAAGGGATGGGGAATGAGAACATAGGGGAATGGGAGGTTTGTGCTGGAACATGGACAGAGTGGGAGAGTGAGGAAACAGAAATCATTTTAAAAGACATGTTAGATTCACTACATAGGTCTGCCTATCTTAAAGACTAGAGAACCTTCCTTTCAGACTGCAGTCAAGAGATAAGATGATGTCGTGTGTTCCCTTCCTATGGGAAGGTGGGATCTGAGCTGCATGCCTCTTTTTCTTATTCTAAGTTGTAGATTTCCCTCCTATCAAGAAGATAAGAGAGAGTTCACCTTTCCTTTATATGAGGACAGTACCAAACACAGGCTGCCCGTGTTCTTCCACCTCAAAAACCCTCCAACCTGATTCAAAGGAATTTAATTCACACTTAGTTTTGAAGAAAATAGAAAATTTCTATTATACCATACAATCCAAACAGGACCTTGATAGTAATCCTACCAACATACAGAGAATAATTATGACCAGAAAACTACTTTTTAAATTTCAAATTGTATGTCTGTGTTTGGGTATATTCACATGATCAAGTGTCTGTGGAGGCCAGTGGCACTGGATACTTCCAGAGCTGGAGTTACAGGTGGTTGGGAGCCACCTGATGTGGGGCTAAGAACTGAACCCTCTGAAAGAACAGTACATGCTCTAAACCATGAGCATCTCTTTAGCCCCATTCAGAGAATTACTGCCTGTTGTACCAGCATCAGGAAACATCAAGGTAAAGGAGCAGATGAGGCATATCTAAAATACATAGGACTCTACAATGTTCTTGAGGGGCCTTAAGCTTAGGTGAGTATCCGACTAAGTGTGCAAAGGATGAACCACATTCTGCACCAAAGCACCTCAAAAATCTGCCAAAGGGTAAGGTTACAAACAATGCTTGAAAAACATGATGGGAATAGTTGAGAGCAGACAAATTTATATAAAATTACTTGGAGATTTTTAGGTCTACCTTGGATAATTCTCATATTTTAAATCAGAAAATAATTGGAGATAAAAAGTATAAGCATGTTTATTTTTATCTCTCCTACTACACAAAATCAAATCCAAACAGAACCCCTCAGCCATTTCCATCTATCCTTTAATTCTTTGAGAATTTCATACAATGTATTTGATCATATTCTTCCCCCTCCCCCAACTCTTCTCAGTTTCTCCTCACTTCCCTACTCTCTCTGTCTCTCTCTCTCTGTCTCTCTCTGTCTCTCTCTGTCTCTCTCTCTCTCTGTCTCTCTCTCTCTCTCTCTCTCTCTCTCTCTCTCTCTCTCTGTGTGTGTGTGTGTGTGTGTGTGTGTGTGTGTGTGTGTGTGCTGGAACCATCTGGACTCTTTGCTGAACAATGAACAACAAGGGCTAGATCAGACTCAGACTCACTGTTGTTAAAAATCATACCCCAACACACAGAGGTTGAAAATACCCAGGACAGTATGTACCTGATAGCCTGGTGCTTCAAGCATCTACGATAAACTTCACATACAAGCATATCAGACATGCATCACCAGGATCCTGCCATGTTTGTGGCATCACATGGGCAGGGATTTGTTTTCGCTTTCTTCTTCAATTGAAAGGTCAGAACAAAGGGACCCAGCTAACCACTGAATCTGGCTGGTCTTGACTCCCTCCTGAGATCTCTTTTCAGTTTCTGTGGGAATAAACTGGTCACCTCCATCTATATTATTAAAAGCATATAGGAAATAGGTGCTCATTAGCCCTCCCAACTCCAGCTGCAACACTATCTTTTAATTTTCTTTTTATTCTCAGTAGCATGTGCTAACACACTGGGCTTAATTTTCTCCTATTGTTATTCTGTATTATATTTCTAACACAGCCCCTGACATCTTCACATAGTTTCTTCCATTTTAATCTTCCCTTAAACAAACTTCAGTGGAAACCAATGTTCCAGGAACTATGCCAGCCTCTGAGAAAACAAAGATTAGTAATATAACACTCCATGGCTTTGAAACATTCACCAGGCCGCCAATCTCCAGAGGAACAGGCAAGGGACATTAGATGAATAACCAATGCTACACAAATTAGATCTGCTGTTGGCATATAAAAAGAACATGCCTGGTCACAGGCCTTGGAAAAAGGAGAACAGAAGGGCATAAAATAATAAATGTTTGTAGGCATTCAGGGAGAGAGCTAGATTAGGACCTCTTTTGCTTGCAGACTTATTATTGAAGAATTATTAATCACCCCAAGGTGTACTATTAAAATGGAAACAGCAATGACCTCAAAAGGAGGCAAGAGCTTTCAAATGTTCTCCTTCTTCCCTTGTTGGGAGTGAGTAGAAAACAAGTTGGCTTAGAATGGCCACACATCTGCAAAACTACTTTTCTTTTGCCATAGTCTTTGCAGTTGTTTTAATATTTAATTGAAACAAGTGTACTTTGACTCTCTGCACCTTGTTAGAGCTTTCTGAAAACTGAATGTGAGAAAGGGAAGGATGTCACTTTTTCTCTCCCGCCCTCAACCCAGGGCTTTTGAAATCTGTTACATAAGGGCTAAAATGTCTCATGACGCCAAACATCCTTGATGCTTAGAAGACTGATGATGTGAGTGGACACTCTGGGTGAGCTAGGATGCTGACTCCCTCTTCCATTCTTCCCTTCTTATTGCTTGCCTGCTGACTGTGATGGAGGGCATTCTGAGAGGGGACGACTTCCCTAATACTCCCTCCAATACTCCAACAGCCACTTTACAGATGACAGAACCAATGCTGGAAAAGTCCAACCTATTCCACATCACACTGCCAAGCAAAGCAGTGTCTCCAGGATTTGTACTCAGGTAGCCTTCTTTAGTTTCCTTCAGGGAGAGTGATGCATCTGTCCTCAACCACTAGTTAGAACCATTAGTTACAGCTCTCAGAGTTGCAATACATGGTTATACATCACTAATGACGTGACTAGTAACATAGAATCGTTTTCATTAGTTATAAGTGCATTAAAGACAGGGGTCCTTTCTTTTGTTCAGTACTGTTTACTCAGGCTCTACTATTAGATCCTGGAATCCAGAATGAGGTTACTTGGTTTTGGTCAGATAGGTAAATACTTAAGTCACATCATTTGTTTTGGCTAGGACCAGCAAAAGTTTCCTGTAAAATATAGCTAGAATTGGCTTATATGGGCCCATTTTCAACCTGCATATTCCTTTGCAACAAACTTCCAAAAGGAGGAAGATTCTTTCTCCCAGCTGGTCAACAAGTGAGCAACACACTAACCAACTATCTCCTAATCGTTTCTATATAGAGTCTGTGCTTGCCCTCCATCCTTGCAACTGAACTGGTTCATAGTCTGCAGCTATTTTGTGTTTTCTTTATGTGATTTCATATGGTATGCACACATGTACTTGCAGGTAAGGTACCCTATGATATAGTAGGCATGCTGGAAGGTTTTTTGGTATCTGATAAGCTGCCAAATTAAATTAGCAGAACACTGATAACATGGTCCAGATGCTGGCCAGAGATCTTCAGGGTAATTCCTTGCTGGAACTCTGTGATCAGGTACTACCAGGGCATAAAGGAAAAATCACCCTGTCAATTTTTAAACAGAAAGGTAAAGATAAGATAAACTTACTATAAAGCCCATAATGAGGCTTTTTTGAAAAGGTTTTTGGTGTTTTCTATTTTTATTATTGAAAATATTTTTTTACACATTGTATTCTGATCATGCTTTTGAATCCCCCAACACCTCTCAGATCCTCCCCACAGGCCCATCCCCACAACTCCACAGCTTCTTTCTCTCTTTAGAAATCAACAAAAAGGCAAACAAAAATGCAAACAAATCAGAATAAAACAAAACAAAGAGAGAAAGCACACACAAACATAATCCATAAAAATACCAAATCAGATGCCATAATATACAAGCAAAAGACCAGTAAGATAAAAAAATTCCCAAATAAAGCAATATAAGGCAAAAGTCTACAAGAATATAGTTGAGTTAATTTTATGTTGACCATCTACTGCTGGGCATGAGGCCTACTTTTAAGTGTATTTAATATGCACAGTGAAACTCCATTGGAGAAAACTAATTTTTCTTTGCAGGCAGAAGTCAATTGAAAATATATTCATGGTTAGAGGTGGGAGCTCTTGGCTGCTTCACCCTCTTAGCACTGGGCCCTGTCTGACTTGAACCTGTATAGGTTCAGTGCATGCTGCCATAGCCTCTGTTAGTTCTTTCATAAGTGTACCAGTCCTATGTGTCTGAAAAGCACTGTTTACTTGGAGTCCTCAACCACTGGTTCTTATGATCTTTCCACCTCCTCTTCTGTATAGCTCCCTGAGCCTTGAGAGGAGATGATTGATGAAAACACTGCATTAGGACTCTGTGATACAAAATTTCTTACTGTCTGTACATACAGTGTCCAGTTGTGGGACTTTATTTTAGTTCCCATCTAAGTCAAGAAGAAGCTTCTCTGATGATGGCTGAATGAGGCATTGATCTATGGGCACAGCAGACTGTCATTAGGAGTCAATTTACTGCGATGTTCCTTTTACAGAGCAATAGTTTTGGTTTTCTCCTAGGCCTATCAGTCTCAGATTCTTAGCAACCAGAGCAGTGTTAGGCACGGGTACCGTCTTGGGAAGTAGGTCTTAAATTCAGTGATAAAATGGTTGGTTAGTCTCACGATGATTGTGCCACTATTAATACCAGCATATCATGTAGGCATGTCACTGTTGTAGAGTTCAGGGTTTGTAACTGGGTTGGTAATTAGTTACCTTTCTCCTCCGCTAGTGTACAGAATAAATTCCAGGACCACGGACATTAGTCAATAGGAGTCATGGTTTTAGATAGGCATTCACTCAACTTCTCCATGTTTGATGAGATATTTAAGTGTTTTCCTCAGCAATAGTGCCATGACATCAGTTTGTGGGGAGGAACTA
This sequence comes from Onychomys torridus, assembly GCF_903995425.1. Lineage (NCBI taxonomy): Eukaryota > Metazoa > Chordata > Mammalia > Rodentia > Cricetidae > Onychomys > Onychomys torridus. The sequence continues at coordinate 19,986,492 of NC_050465.1, forward strand.
GTATCCCTGGATTTAGCTTGAGTTGTTTGGGGACTTCCATGGGGCCCTTTTGGCCAACAACTAAACTAGATATAAACCATTTTTGATTCTGGGATATTCACTTGGTGGCAAAAGATGTCCAGTTAGAGCATTCTCTCCCCTGTTACTTAGTATTTCCATTTATATCTCTTTATTATGCATATATTTTAAGAATCTTCTACAGTAGGTTTCCATATAATCCCTCAAAGGGCTTTCATGTTCATTGTATCTCCTTCTTTATGTTCTTTCCACATTTAATCTTCCCACTCTCATCCCTCCAAAACTATATATTTTATTTCTCCTCCCTTGTGAGATCCTTGCCTTTCTTTACTCTATACCTAACCTCTGTGGTTATATGGATTATAGCTTACATATCATGCCTATCAAAGACTTAAAAGGTAACATCTACTTATAAGAGAATATATACAACATTGTTCTGGGTAATCACACTTGGGATAATTTTTTTTCTAGCTCGACCCATTTACTGGTGAGATTCATTTCTTTTAGCAGTGGAGTAATCTTCCATTGTGTAAACATACCACATTTCATTATCCATTCCTCTGTTTATGGACATCTAAAATGTTGGAAATTTCTGGCTATTATGAGTAGTATAGCAATGAACATGGAGTAGAATGTAGTCTTTTGGGTATATGCCCAAGAATAATATAGCCAGATCTTGAGGTATATCTATTCTCAGCCTCCTGAGGAAGAGCCAGACTAATTTCCACAGTGGATGTACAAGTTTTCATTGCCACCACCAATGAACAAGTTTTTACCTTTCCCCACATTCTTGCCAAAATGAACTGTCATTTTTTCAAATTGGTCTTGACAAATCTGAGTGGTATAAGATGAAATCTAAATTAGTTTAAATTTGCATTTCCCTCCTGACTAAGGATGTTGAAAATTTCTTTAAGTGTTTCTTGGCCATTTGTGTTTCATCTTTTGAGAACTCTGTCTAGGTCTGTAGCCCATTTTTTTTTTAAATTGGGTTGTTTGTTTTCTTGATGTCTAGTTTTTTGAGTTCTTTATGTATTTTAGATATTAGCTATTTTTCATATATGTAGTTTGTGAAAACCTTTGCCCAGCTTGTAGGCTGCCACTTTGCCTGATGATTATATACTTTACTGTACAGAAACTTTTCAGTTGTTGGTCTTAGTGCCTGTGCTATTGATGTTCTGCTCTGAAAGTCTTTTCCTGTGCCAATGAACTCAAGACTGTTCCTCACTTTCTCTTCTATCAGATTCAGGGTGTCTGGTCATTTGTTTGGCTCTTGATCCATTTGGAGTTGAGTTTTGTACAGGGTGATAAATAGTGATCTATTTGAACTCTTCTACATGTAGCCATCCAGTTTGTCCACCATAACCTTGTGAAGATGCTGTGTTTTCTCAACGTTATATTTCTGGCTTACTTGTCAAAAATCAGGTGTCCATGGGTGTGTGGAGTTATGTCTCAGGCTTCAGTTCAGCTCCATTTGATCAAGGTTGTCTGTTATGATGGTTTTATCACTATAGCTCTGTAGGACAACTTGAAGTTGGGGATGATGCTACCTCTAGCAGTTATTTTATTATTCAACATTGTTTCAGCTATCATGGGTTTTTGTGTTTCCATATTAAGCTGAAAATTGTCCTTGATGTAGTGGGTAGCCATCCCAGCATTGGGATGGAAGTTCCAACCCCCACTGAGGCTTCAGTAATAGTCACGCCCACAAGGTGGGGCTGAGGGAGGAAGCAGAAGACCCAAGATCTAGAGGAGAGGTCTCTCTTGGTTCTGGGATCCTGGACGCTGGAGGTAGACCGAGCAGAGTTCTCCAGAGAACACCGCCGGACTACACCATACCTTTGCCAGACCCTGCAACCTACCCCTTCATTTGTAAGTTACCCCACAAAATAAACCTCCCTTTTAACTACATGGAGTGGCCTTAATAATTTTGCCAATACCTTTCAATTTTTATAAAGAATTATGTTGGAATTTTAAAGGGGCTTGAATAGAATCTGTGGATGGCTTTTGATAGGATGGCCATTTTCACTATATCAACCCTACTGATTCATGAGTATTGTAGATCTTTCTATCTTCTGATGTCTTCTTCAGTTTATTTCTTCAACATCTTAAACATTTTATTAGAGTTAATTTTGTATACTGCTGCTACTTTGCTGAAAACGTCGATCAGCTATAGAAGTTTCCTGGTAGTTTTAGAGTCTCCTATCAAAGTCATGTCATCCTCAAATAAGAGACTTTGACTTCTTTCTTTCCCATTTCTGTCCTCACCTCGATCTTCTTCAGTCATCTTACTGCTTTAGCTAAGACTTCAAGTGCTATATTGAACAAGTATGGGAAGAGTAGACAACCTTGTCCTATTCCTGATTGTAGTAGAGATACTTTGAGTTTCTCTCCAATTAGGTTAATGTTGGTTATAGGTTTAAGTTAGTTATCTGGACTTGATTGAGTTTAGGTATATCATATATATCAAGAAATGTACCCTTTTATTTTAGAGCTTCCATTTTGATGGTGTACAGACTTTTAAAGTATGTCTTTATTTTTCTCTGGATTTGTGATGCCCCTATTTTCATTTCAATGTTTATTAATTTGGATCTTCTGTTTCTGTCATTCACTTAAATTGGCTAAGGGTTTATGAATCTTATGATTTTCTCTCAAAGAAGCAACTCTTTGTTTCATTGATTCATTATATTTTGGGGGTAGGGGTTCTATTTTATTGATTTCATCCCTGAGTTTGATTATTTCCAAATGTCTTCTCTTTGGGGGTGTTTTTTTCCTTTTGTTCTAGAACTTTCAGGTGTGCTATTAAGTTGCTAATATGAGATATCCATTTTTTAATTTAGGCACTAACTGCTGTCAACTTGCTTCTTAGAACTGTCTTCATTGTGGCCCTTAAGTTTGGGTATGTTGTATTTTCATTTCATTCAATTCTAACGTGTTTTTAAGTTCCTTCTTGATTTCTTTCTGTCTTGACTCATTTTTCATTCAGTAATGAATTGTTCAGTGTCTATGAGTTTGTAAGTTTTGTGTAGTTTCTGTTATTGTTGATATCCAGCTTTAATTAGTAATGGTCACATATGATTTAGGATGTTATTCCAATTTATATTTGTTGAAAATGACTTTTTGTCCAGGTATGTGATTAATTTTGGAGAAAGTTCCATGAGGTGTTGAGAATATGGTATATTATTTTGTGTTTAGGTAAAAAATTTTATAATATCTTCTAGGTTCATTTGATTTATGATATTATTTAACTCCAGCAATTTTCTATTTAGTTTTTGTCTGGATGATAGTAGGGTATTAAAGTCTCCCATTACCAGTGAGTGAGGGTCAATATGTGATTTTAGCTTTGGTAGTATTTCTTTTATGAACTTGATTGCCATAGTATTTAGAATTGCAATATTCTCTTGGTGGATTTCTTCCTCTGATAAGCATGTAGTGTCCTTTTCTATCTCTTCCAATAGTTTTGGTTTGAAGTCTATTTTGTCAGATATTAGAATGGCTACACCAGCTTTCTTCTTTGCTTGGAATGTCTTTTTCTATTCTTTTATCCTGAGGTGATGTCCATATGGTGAGCTGTGTTTATTGGGTGCCAAAGAAGGATGGAGCCTGTTTTCTAATCCAATCTGTTAGTGTCTTTTTATTGAAAAAAATAAGACCATTAATATTGAGAGTTATCAAAGAGCAATGCATACTGATTCCTGATATGTTGTTGTTATGCTGTGGACTTTTCTCCTCTTTTGTTTTACTTTTCTGGAATTTGTGTTTTCTTGGATGTGGTTAATCTTATACACTGAAGTTTTCCTTCTAGTGCCTATGGAGAGCTAGATTCACAGACAGATACTGCTCAAATTTGCTTTTATGGTAGAATGTTTTTCTTTCTCTGTCTATTGTGATTGATAGTTTGCTGAGAATAATAGTCTGAACTGGCATCTGTGGTCTCTTTGAGTAGACCATGAGTCCAGGCCCTTCTGGCTTTTAGAGTCCCCACTGAGAAGTCAGTTGTTATTGAGTCTGCTTTATATGTTTCTTGGTCTTTTCCCCTTACAATGTTAGGTATTCTTTCTTTCTTCTGTATATTTAGTGTTCTGATTATTATGTGATATAGAGACTTTCTTATCTGGTCCAGTCTATTTGGTATTCTGTATTTCTCTGATACCTTAATAGACACCTCCTTCTTTGGGTTAGGGAAATTTCTTTCTGTGGTTTTGCTAAAAATATTTCCTGTACCTTTGGCCTGGATTTCTTCTCCTCACTATATTCCTGTTATTCATGGATTTGGTCTTTTCATAGTGTCCCAGGTTTGCTGGGTGTTTTTTGCCTGGAATTTTGTTATTTTGGGAGTTAACTTTTTTTCCCACTGAGGTCTCCATTTTTTCTACCTTGAGTTCAGTGTTGACATCCTCTCTTCCATCTCTTGTACTCTGCTGGTCAGGCTTACCTCTGAGTTTTCTATTTGATTTTATAATTTTTTATATCCAATTTTAATTTTCTTCAGTGATTCTATTTCTACTCTCATGTCTGGAACTGTTTTCAGTATTTCATCCACTTTTTGTGCTTCATAGACATACTTAAGGGACTTACTCTTATCATCTTTAATGTCCTTGGACATACTCATAATTGGTATTTTGAAGTCCTTGTCTGATGCTCTAGCTACCTTGCAGTTTTTAGGACCTACTGTAGTTGAGTTACTGGGTTCTGTTGGAGGTATATCGTCTCTTAATATTGGTGTTTTTGCACAAGTGTCTAGGTATCTAAAGTTAGGATAAGTGAAGTGCCTCTAAGTGCTGATATCTGGTCCTGTCTTTATTGGGTGGGTGTTCTACTCCTTGGTTTCTGTTGCCCTCTCTGGACCTTAAGAAAATGTGGCCGGGAGCTGCCTGGGAATGGGTGCTTCTTCAGGTCAGTCAGTGGTAGAGAGGACTAGAGGCAGGCCTAGAGAAAAGCTTGAGAAGGGCTTGGAAAGAGCTAAAGGGATCCTGTTCACTCCAAGATGCAGGGTCCTTAGGGAGTGAGAGATGTGATTGGAGGTAGGACTCATTCAAGTCTGTTGCTAAAAGACAAAGATGAATCTGAAGAAGCAGGGATGAAGGGTTGGGAGCCCTGGGGGTCTGTTCCAAGAGTTGTGGTCTCCAGGGAGTTGAACTGAGATAAAAGGAGGGATACCAGCAATCAAACTGCAGCAGGGCTGAGGGTGAGAATGGAGAGATCTGAGTGTAAGACAGGGGCTACCGTGGGAATCACCTACCTGCCCCCCAGCTCTGTGTGGCCACTGAGGGTACTTAGTACAGAGTATTTCTAGATATTGGAGGGTGACATAAAGGATAGGGAACAGACTGGAAGGAAGGGCTGAGAGGGTCCACGGGAAGGAGGAAAGCTGGTCTGCACCAATGTATGGTGGAGTCCCCAGTGAATGGAGGTAGGGTGGGAGAAGAGGCACCTGCAGGCAGGCTGTTACAGGACTGGAGTGAGACAGGTGAGATCATAATAGAGGACAGGAAGGAGAGGGAAAACCATCTACTTGAATCCCAGTTTGGTGGGGCCACTTTGTGGTATTTTCTACCCCTTTTCATCTCTGGTGCTATCAGGAGACCTAATCTAAGGAAAACAGGCATTTCTGCCTCCCACTTGACTAAGCCTATAAGCTATTCATCCATTATGCATCATGTAACTGCTGTGCTTAGGATTACAGTAAGTGCTGGAGAGAAGGCATAGAAGACTTGGTTTAATACTCTAGAGTTCTGTATTCTAAGAAGGCATATAAGGTCTTTCTATTTAGCTCAGGAAATAACTAAAGCTAATTTGGCATTGGGGACAAAATTGTATTGTTTATAGCATCATTGTAAGGTAACAAATCTCATATCCCCAAAGAGGTGGATATTACAATGTGATAGTAACTCGTACCATTTATAATATGTCCTGTCTATACTGTAAGTGCTAATGGAAACGATATTGTCGAGAGACACAGAAGTTGGTATTGGCTGTTCTTTTGCAAATTAAAAGGAATAGGAAGTGAGATGCAGAATTCCTGGCCCAAACCCAGGGCAAATTCAAAAGCCAAAATCATATGAGGAATCCCATGAAAACCATAGATTTGCTAAAAGAAACTGGCTTTAAGTTGGGTCAGAAAGTTTCAAGGTATCCCTAGAAATGTGCTTGCTACAAAACTGCACACATTGTGTCTGGGGACCAAATGGTGTTTTGACACTGGCTTCTTGGACTCTGATTAGTCAGTCTATTGCCAAACCTTCAGCAGCCCTCACTCCCCAGAGGCCTGGTCAAGGTACCATTGTCTGCTTCCTTTTGTTGTTGGATTGCCTGCTCTTTTACTGAGTTTAAGTTTGCCCTTCTTTTGTTCAATTCATTTCTCTGCCCAGCTGCCCTGAACCTCATTCAAATGCCATGTGTGTGCATGTGTGGATGTGTGTTTGAAACTTGGCCATTTAATTCATAGAAGAGCCTTGGGAAACTTTTAGGTTTCAGGTTGTGCAAAGGGTCAAATCACTTTGAGTTTTAACCTCCAACTGATGTCTTAAAAAGACTCAAAGGAGGGCTCTGGCTGTACCCTCTGAGTTTTACCAGGTGAGTTAGGAGAAAAACAAAACAAAACAAGAGATGGAGACCGGCAGATTGGAGTTGCATGGAATATTAAATGTCCTACTGCACTTGTTATGGTTTCATACAAGGTCATCACTATTCATCACAATAAACTAAACATGTAAGAAGAGAAGAATGAAAAAGTGCTAGTCAACATGATCAGTCTTTTTACTCAGGTCCAAAGCCAAGAGCCATGGAGCTTAGTACTCCAGCAGTCCCTATCCCAGGCTACAGTTGCTGGTCATCCTTCCCCCTGAGGCTTTTGCAGAGTTCCTGGTTTGGGTGGATCTCTACAAACTTAGTTGATGAAAGGAATGAATCCTTGCCCATATTCTTGGAATCCTGGGGCTAGGGGATAGTGTCCTGGAAAAGGGGTATTATGAAAATAAAATTCCTTTGAGTCTCAGCAGAGACTTTATCAAGACCCATCCCTTCTCTCCAGCAGAGTGTCCCCAGCGATCACCCAGGAAGACAGACTAGATCTACCCTTCATTTTGAAAATAACCCATGGAAATCAGATTTTGTATAAAGTCAAGTTTTATTTCTCATACTTCTTGTACTCTGAAACATATGTTGGGATATCATGGGCTAAAAGAGGCCGACTATATGAGTTTTCCAATTTAAAGAAGCCATGATTTTCACTCATTGTTTTCAGAGTATTAGGTTCATAATCTTTGGCTCCATTGATTCTAAGACCATGGAGAAATGGAACACAAGCAATGTAACATATATGGAGGAGGAGACAGATCATCTCATAAGAGACAAAAAGTAGAAAGTCTGGAAAAGGTGTCTCAGTTACTGTTCTACTACAGTGAAGAGGCACCATGAGGAAGTCAACTCTTACAAAAGAAAGCATTTAACTGGGGGCTGGCTTACAGTTTTAGAGGGTTGGTCCATGATCATCATGGTCGAAAGCAAGGCAGTTGGCATACAGGCATGGTGCTGGAGCAGTAACAGAGAGCTTTAAATCCTGTTCCACAGGCAGCAGGTAGAAAGAGAACTGGGCCTTACCATGGGCTTTTGAAATCTCCAAGCCCACTCCCCAGTGACACACCTTCTCCAGTAAGGCCACACCTCCCAATCCTTTCCAAACAGTTCTGCTAACTGGGGGCCAAGCATTCAAACATATGAGCCTGTAAAGGCCATTCTCCTTCAAACCACCACAACATGTAACCTTCATCAAAGCAAATTCCCAGGCCTCTGCCTCTTAAAGTTTTCAGAACCACACAAAATAAGATCACTTGCTGGAGAGCAAGAGTTCAAGAAGGAGACCCTAGGGTGGCATTTTATACCCAAAGCACAGCCCTCTGAGGGCTGCTCCATTCAGAGTCTCTCAAATCCTACTTTCTTACTGCTTCAGTATTTGTTTCTTCAATATGTTCAGCCATCACTTGCCTACCCACTACAGATTTTTTTCCAGTGAAGAAATAGACAATTGTTGTAAAATATGTCATGATGTGAACAGTACAAAAGCTTGGAGAAGGTTCCTTTGACACTGACAAGGTTAACAAGTAGGGTACTCAGATTTGCAATCATACCTATTCTCATGCTACTTTAAATGTCTGGTAGTTCATGATAAGGGTAACTTTTAGTTATATCCTTTATATTTCATGACGAAATTGCTACAACTTAAATTCAAGTCATGCTAGATTGAAAGTATTTGAACCCACAGTTTATCTATCACCCCACTCAACAACAAAAACAAACATCTTCTTTTATTTATTTTTTTAGGAAGCTTTGCCAATGTATTTCTCTCATGGAAAAAAAATACTGCATTGATGGCATTTTTTAATTTCATTTTTTTCTTCTCTAGTAATCACAATGCTGTTTCCTCTGTCACCTGCAAATCCTCAATTTTGCCTTATTCCATTCTTCACCAAATGATCTCTTATGTGGACCAGTTTGAACACCCTTTTGTCTGATTCTTTAAATGCATGCTGATGGCAACATTTCAGTGTTTTCAAAAAAATATTCTTTATTATTTTATATACTTTGTCCATAGTATTGTTTCCTAGATAAAGTGAATTATTTGTTTGTTTATCTCAATACAGGGTCTCACCATATAGTTTTGACTGCTCTAGAGCTTGTTACTAGATCTGCCTGGCCTTCAAAGAGATCCACCTACCTCTGCCTCCTAAGCACTGGGATTAAAGGTGTTTGACATCATGCCCAGAATAAAGTATTTAACTTCAAGTAAACAGTCTTGATAACTGAGGTCTGCATAATGGTCTGACCTAAATTTGGTTAAAGATCAAACCTCCTACTTCAATTTTTCAGCCTTATTTGTGCTTTATTTTTTAATTTAATTATTTTTAGTTTTTAAATATATTTTTAACTGAAATAGAATTATAGTATTCCCCCCATGCACATTCCTCCTTCCAATTCTTCCCAGGTATCCTCTGCAACTCCTCCCATGTCCTCCTCCCATTCTTGAGTTAATAGCCTATTGATCTTTGATTCTTATTGGTGTGTGTGTGTGTGTGTGTGTGTGTGTGTGTGTGTGTGTGTGTACAGATATATAAATACAACCTATTGAGTTCATTTTTGTTGTAATATATATGGTTTCAAGAATGCAGAAAAAAAGCTAACATCTTGTGAGCGTGACCCATTCATGATGCCACAGCATGTATCTGGAGAGTTTACAGAGTTATGAGATATGCTCAGAGTGTTCTGTCATAGTAATCTCAAGATTCCTAATGTCTGATATTTACAACCAGCTGTCACTTAAAGAATGGACAGTATACCCGTTTCAGAAACTTATGTTTGAGGTACAGTCCTCACCACTTAATGTGCAGTACCTACTTTAATTCAACAACAACCCAGTGAAGAACACATTATTCATATCTTTGCATTGGACAACCAATAAGGGGCCCCATCCCTGGGAAAGGCTAATTCTCCCTCTCCTAAGAGTCATTAGTTCTTCATCTAGGGAAGAGACCTTATCAAAATTCCCCCTCTCACACTGTATGTCCATTGATACTGCCATTGTTCTAATTTTGTTTTTGAAGCCACTTCTAGGAGAGACTGTTTCACCACAGATTTACTAGTATTCTGTCTTTTACAGTCTGTCCACTTCCTGTTCCATGATGTTCCCAATGCCATAGATGCCGGCGCTGTGAATTAGATTTACCCACTGCAGCTGGGCTGCCCATGGTCTGTTGATCTCCACATTGTGTCCAGTTGTGGTTTTCTATGATGTTCTCCACTTACTATAAGGAGAGGCTTCTTTAATGAAGGACGGTAGCTACACTTTCCTGTGGGTATAGGGATAAAATTTAGAGTGTAGGAAGGAGTTCGGCTGGTCTAGCAAAGTGGTGGCAGTAGTTCCTTTTCTAATGTTCATGAGGTCATTAGCTCTGGAAAGCTGACTAGATCTTCATACTGTGGATTATTTCCCTCCTGTAGCAGGCCCCAAGTCCAACTCCAGAGCTATTGGCTGTCACCAACCTGTGAAAGTCACTTATCCCACTCTATGGCTAGCGGCTAGCATATTGTTTCCATTATCATTTTAGAGGTGTTGATATTTCACTCATTGAAAGAACAGATGTTATCTCTATTTGTTACTTCTTTTACAAAATGTTGACACTAGTTAAAAAATAGGCACTTATTATTGACATCAACTCTACAATTATGATAGGAAATTATGATTTAACGAATTCTTTAGACAGAGTGGTTCGGATGTGACTTTTTGAAAGGTAATGTTTAAAGTCTACATGGGAAAACATCCTTGAAAACTCGTTACAAAAGGTTGTCTGAAGCAGAAGAAAAAATGGGTCCAAATGCTGAGTAAAAAAGAAAAAAATAAACAACCCTTCCAGTTCCAGTTGTTATTATATTTGTAACAACAATTAAAGAAATAGAGACCATGAATTTGAGAGAGAACAATTGGGGATTGGAGGGAGGAAAGGGAAGGGGGAAAATGATGTAATTATATTTTAATTAAAAAGAGTTTAAAAAGAAGATGTATTTTAGTCATGGATTTATAGGTTTCCATCCTTCATGGTAAGGAGATAATGGCAGAGCAGACATCTTCAACTCATGGCAGAAGGGAGTAAAGTTAAGGAAGAGCCATGGCGAGGGAAGTCATTCAAAAATGCCCTGGGGTCACCAAAAAAGCCCCGGCTACCAAAAATTCCCCTGGCCACCTGCTGTCTTTAAGGAAGCCCCTCCCCCCCATCTAACTGTCTACCTAAGCTCTGAACCTTTGATTACACCAGAGCTTAAAGACAGTGACAAAGCTCAAGAATGTGTCAACTGTTTTTCTCACCACATCTGACGGTGTTATTTCCTCTTTTCTTCACCGGTCACTACAGTTAGAGAAATGTTCTGATTGACTTAGGCCAGATCACAAAGGTCGCTGGAGAAAAGTGTGAAGCCTTCCCTCAAACAAGAGAAGTAGCAGCAGGGGGAGAGAGCAGCACAGGCATGATGCAAGGTCTACACAATGATGCTCTCCACACTTCCTGCCTCTTCAAAATCCACACGAGTTTGGGTCTGAACATAGCGGCAGCTGAGTCCTGTGTGATAAGATCTCCATTTAATCCTTCCATGATATTGAACAACGGGCTTTCCGATTTCTAATGTGCTTTCATATAGCTGTAAAAGCACAAGTGTACTGACTTGATGGTAAAAGGGGGGATGAAAATAGGAAACCTGATAATTACTTTCCAGAAGATACTGTGCTAGACTTGATTATATATAGTTGTTGCAATAATTTTGGTCAAGCAGTCTGTTATAGGGTAGGGTATATATTTAGCATCTCTGTGTCAATAAAGTTCTGTTTGGCCAATGGCTAGGCAGAAAGTATAGGCGGGACAAGAGAGAAGAGAATTCTGGGAAGTAAAAGGCTGGAGAGACACCTCCAGCTGCTGCCATGAAAAGCGACATGTAAAGACACTGGTAAGCCACAAGCCATGTGACAAAATATAGACTAACAGAAATGGGTTAATTTAAGATAGGAGAAGTAGATAACAAAAAGCCTGCCACAGCCATACAATTTGTAAACAATATAAGTTTCTGTGTGCTTTCTTGGTTGGGTCTGAGCGACTGTGGGACTGGCGGGTGAGAGAGATTTGTCCTGACTGTGTGCCAGGCAGGAAAACTCTAACTACAAATGGCGCCCAACGTGGGGCAAGAGTTTCCACCTAAAACCTGATAAAAAAGATTCTAAAACGGAGCTAAAAACAGCTTCCTAGTTGTCTTTCTTAAGTTAGCGGCAGCCTGCCGGTTTGAGCTACTGTGGCGGGTTTCTGGCGTGTGCGTCTGACCTAGAGTGTGGCGGGAATGAGGAGTCTACAAGCGGCTCTTTACTCTGCTGCATGGTAGATTTAGCCTTTGCTAGTTTAAAAAAAAAAAAAAAAAAGTTTCTGGGCTATGCACTGCTTTGATAGAACTGCTTCTGATAGTTGATGGTACACATGGCTCAAGACCCAGAGCTGTCTGTAAACTGTACCACCGCCATGTTAGAAAGCAGAGGTGGGCAGAGTCAACAGCCACAGCAGCGTTTCAGTCTTACAAAGATGGATATTACCCAGAGAATCTGGTTTATGTTATCTTTTGGATTTTTAACTACAGAAAAAGATTTGATCATAAAAGCTGTTGAGTTAAACACATATGTAAATTTTAAAGGTACCTTAACTTCAAAATTTGGATATAAGGATATGTTGCTTTAAAAAGGAGTCTCTGCTTTTGTTTCCACAGAAAGCCAGAGGCTATGGATTTGTTCCAGATTAAGATACATCAGGTTTGATGAGCCAAGACCACCTGAAAGGTCTCCGATGACACCATGGCCCAGATGATCTGACATCCAGAATGGTTTCAAGGCAACTGGCACAGAGGTTCACCCTAATAGACTACTCTATAATCCTAAAATTTTCTTTGTATCCCCATAAGATACAGCGCCCCCCTCCAGCAGGAAGTAGTAAGAGAAACTACGCCCACATTCCCAAAATTATCAAGCTGGCTTTGGAGATGGAATTGGCTCACTCCTTCTCTAAACCCAGACATATTGCTAAAAAAAAGGTTAAGAGATTCTTGTGTCCCAAATCAAAAGAGCCCTCTGGTGTGGGACAGAGAGAAACCAATATTTTTATTTAAATTGGGTTGATTATAAATGAGATCTCTTTCTAAAGAAGAAAAGGGGATATGATACAGATATAATAGAATAAAAGGGTAGATTAAGGAACTTACTTCTAAAGAGCAACAACTTGTTTAAAATGTTTTACATTGGTATAGATTTTAGTTTATTGATACAAACTTAAAGTTAATTTTGTTATACTGTGTGTATATTTCTACTCCTGTTTAAGGTATTATGTTTGTATAGCTCATTTAAATTGTAATGGATAATTAAAAATAGATTAATAATTAGTCATCTATGATAATCATACTTGTAGCCATGTTAGTTAAGTCTTCTAGGTATACATAGAGATATTTCAGACAGATAGGTAATCTTCAAATACTTCAAAGACCTACAGAATATGGCATTTAAAATATTTTTAAAATTTAGACTTTCTGGACAGTGAGACATGTCTGCTCCTGGCAACACCAATTTACTTCAGAAAGGAGAATGGGCATTAAAGACACTTCATATCTTATCTTCACCTTGGCAAAAATAGCCATTTGGGCAAGAAACTGTTCTTGCCTGGACTGCTTGATCGACTGGACATGCAGGACCCATAGAAAGGTGGCCACTAAACTTTGCTTGACAAAATGGTCCTTCAGGTTCCTGCTTCACAGAGGAAACTGCCAGACATTCTACAGGACACTGAGAGAAGTGACCGAGAGACTCTAGCCCTGTGGGCTAAAGACAAATGCCCCAACATTACAAAGGAACATTAGGTGACTGTTCAGGCTGCCAGCTGTCTCTGTCTACCCTGCAAGACTCCCGAAAGTTGCTTGCCTCCTTCTCCTGTTTCTCAGGTAATATTTTATCCTTCTGAGGTCTTTGATATGGTTGAAGACTAGATAGTTATAATTTCCTCAGTTATGATGCAAGATAAGTTAGATATAAAACTTTAGACTCACAAATATAAGATAGATAGGATATCTTCTTTAATATTGTAACTATAATTCTTGCTTAATAATTGTTTTGTTATATGTAATTGTACTATGTAAAAGTTAAAACCTTCCAAAAAAAAAAAAAAAAAAAAAAAAGAAAAGGGGAAGTGCTGTGGATATCTCTCTGTACAAATAAAATGCTGTTTGGCCAATGGCTAGGCAGAAAGTATAGGCGGGACAAGAGAGAAGAGAATTCTGGGAAGTAAAAGGCTGGAGAGACACCTCCAGCTGCTGCCATGAAAAGCGACATGTAAAGACACTGGTAAGCCACAAGCCATGTGACAAAATATAGACTAACAGAAATGGGTTAATTTAAGATAGGAGAAGTAGATAACAAAAAGCCTGCCACAGCCATACAATTTGTAAACAATATAAGTTTCTGTGTGCTTTCTTGGTTGGGTCTGAGCGACTGTGGGACTGGCGGGTGAGAGAGATTTGTCCTGACTGTGTGCCAGGCAGGAAAACTCTAACTACAAGTGACAAAGCTCAAGAATGTGTCAACTGTTTTTCTCACCACATCTGACGGTGTTATTTCCTCTTTTCTTCACCGGTCACTACAGTTAGAGAAATGTTCTGATTGACTTAGGCCAGATCACAAAGGTCGCTGGAGAAAAGTGTGAAGCCTTCCCTCAAACAAGAGAAGTAGCAGCAGGGGGAGAGAGCAGCACAGGCATGATGCAAGGTCTACACAATGATGCTCTCCACACTTCCTGCCTCTTCAAAATCCACACGAGTTTGGGTCTGAACATAGCGGCAGCTGAGTCCTGTGTGATAAGATCTCCATTTAATCCTTCCATGATATTGAACAACGGGCTTTCCGATTTCTAATGTGCTTTCATATAGCTGTAAAAGCACAAGTGTACTGACTTGATGGTAAAAGGGGGGATGAAAATAGGAAACCTGATAATTACTTTCCAGAAGATACTGTGCTAGACTTGATTATATATAGTTGTTGCAATAATTTTGGTCAAGCAGTCTGTTATAGGGTAGGGTATATATTTAGCATCTTGATGCATCTGTGAAAAGAGCCTTGTAATTTAAATGAAGCACTTTAAATATTTCATATCTCTCTGTTAACTCTGGATCTGAATATATCATAGCATTCTTTAAGCTAATTTCAATTTCATATTACTTTCAAAGGACCTATTTTTTTTTAAATCTTTAAAAATATAAGAGCTAAGGAGAAGCACAAAAAATCTTTGAGTCTGGAGGCGCTGACACTATCATGGAGGGCGAGGAGGACACATCTGTCTATTTGTATTTGAGAATGGTTAACACATGGAGACTCGGGAGAAACAAGTGAGTCTTTCTACCCAGTAGATGGTCAGCCAATACAGAGAAATAACTCAAGCCAGGAAACATTTCAAAGGATTCCACAAGGAGAGAAAGAAAGAAAGAAAAACAAGAAGAGACTTCAGACTGTGAACGGTAATATTGTTAAAGTCTTGTGGAAGCATTCAAAATCAAAACAAGCGAAGGATAAGGATATGGCAAGCAGAGAGGAAGAATGCAGGGGTGCAGCTCAAAGGCCGGGGGTGAAGCCACCTCCATTGGGGTGGAGAGGGGGGCAGGTGGAGGAAGTATCTGCACCCAGAATTTTGCCCATAGGCCAGGCTGCAGGGGTGGCTCTCCAGCGGGAGATCAGTAAATGTTTCTTTGGATTCATCCTGCTCTTATTTACTGCTTTACTTTGTGGCACCATTTGAAGGGAAACATTTGATCTGTTATTGTCTAAGGACATGCTTTCTTTTCTAGCTTCCTATGATTCATTCCACACTTAGCTTTTCCCTGACGGGTCTAATGAATCTCACCTTCAGGCTTGGATGCTGCTTCTCATCAAAAGGCTAGCTAAGTGTGGGTCGATTTCATTTCTGATATAATTCCCACCCAGTGAGGGGTCTATTTAGAAAGACTCACCTCTCTACCCCCAGGTCTTCAGTTTAGTCCCCAAACTAGAGCTTAAGCTAAAGGTAAAATGTTTAAGCCATGAAGATATACACAAAACACAGCCAAGAGTCCCATCACAGAAGAACACAAGCAGAGTCTTGCACTGATTTTTGTATCTGTTGAGGAAGCGGTAGTCACTATAACATAGAAGCCGGGAAATCTCAGCGGCTTGGAGTGATTTTTGTGGTTATTGTTACCGTTTTCACTTGGTCTCTTCTTCACTCAGGTCAGGTGGATCCTGTCAGCATGTGACTGAGTCAGGGGTGAGACGGTCAGGTGGGGGATATTCTGACCTAGATGACTGTAGGTGAACCAGGTGCCATACTTCTTGTACCAACTATTAGTCTGGTTTCCATGTTTCCTGTTGGCTCATTTGTTGTTGTTGTTGTTGTTGTAATGCAGTTTAGACACGTATCTGAGAGAATATATCATTTTAAAATTCATACAAGATGTTTTATAGATGTGGGTTCTTCCAAAGCTTGCTTTGTACATCAGCATGTTATGCCTGAGGTTGCTCCACATGGAGGCTGTGTAGCTGTAACACATAGTTACACTGCCAAAGTCTACCCTGCCTATCACCCTCTGCTTGTGGGGTTTTATCCCTAGACCTTCAGTTTTTATTAATTAGTAAATACTTCCATCAGCGGCCTGTGTATTCTTATTCACTCATTTCTTTTCATTATGTGTGTGTTTGTACATCTGTGAGTGGTGACAAAAGATACACACAAGCCATTATGCATGGAAGTAGAGGACAGAGGACCCAGCCTGGGGGAGCTGGTTCTCTCATTCCCTGTGGAACGAAGCACCATGTCCCCTGAACTGTCCTGTCCCATGTTCATATGTCTGATCTTTGGCCGTTTTTAAAGTCAAGCTGACCTTTTCTAATTGTTTTTGCTGCTGTTACCTTATTTTTCTTTTCTGTTTGCTTTATAGAAGGTTTCCTTGTGCAGTCCAGTCTGGTCTAAAACTTGCTATGTAGATGAGTCTGGCTTTAAACTCTTGGTCCTGATTCCTTCTCCCAAGCGCTGGAGTTACAGGTTACAGTTACTTTTGTAGGATCCTGCGAGTCCTACTTTTCACTTTCTATGTGTTGGGTTTTGATAAAGAAAGGTTAGCAATTTAAAGGTCTTTATTATTCATGGCTCATTTGCTTTTGTTAAAAATTATTTTCAAACTGTAGTCGATAAATTACTATCTATTTCTTCTGAAAGTTTTAAAGAAAGTTGCTTTTTTTTTTTTTTTACTTAAGTTAAATCTAATTTTAGATGACAGATTTTTTTTCTCCCTGATTCCATTATTGATGGCCTATCCTTTCCACCCTGGTTTGACATACATCAGGTTTCAGTGTATGTCTGGTTCTTTCAGAGCTCTTTATTTGGGTTCAGTGGTCTTTATATCTTTCTGCACTAATGTCATGCCATTTTATTCCCAATAATTAAAACTTATGATATCTCAAAAAAGGAGTTGTCTCTCTTTGTTCATATTTATGCAGAAACCATTTTTTTTCAAGCAGGGCTTCTCTGTGTAGCTTTGCACCTTTCCTGGAACTCGCTTTGTAGACTAGGCTGGCCTCAAACTCACAGAGATCCACCTGCCTCTGCCTCCCGAGTGCTGGGATTAAAGGCGTGCGCCACCACTGCCCAGCTCGCACAAACCATCTTTATTCTGTATCCATTTAAGCAAAGTCCCCCACATCCATGGAGCAACTCATTGACAAATCAGAGGACTGCACTTTCTTCTTAGTTCAGTTCAAGGAAAGGTGACATTTTTACATTATTGAACTTTTCTCTGCACAGACATGACCTCTCTGTGTATCTGACTCTTCCTCTTCTGCTTCATCAACATCTCCCATAATTCCTTTCTCCAATGTATTTTAATAAACTTTAATAACTTCCCCCAATAAATTCTTACAGGTTTTCTGCAGATAGACTTCATACTATTACAGATAGTACAAATGATAGCTTTTAAAATTAAAATTTCAACCATTTGAAACTGTGTGTGTGTGTGTGTGTGTGTGTGTGTGTGTGTGTGTGTGTGTGTGTGCGTGCGTGTGTGTGTGTGTGTGTGTGTGTGTGTGTGTGTGTGTTGTATTAGACCATTGCATTGTGGGCTAGATAATTCCCCAACAATGTAAGGCCTGGAGTTTATTGACCATGACAGTATTAGCAGATGAACTGGCTGGGAATGGTTGGTTCTTCCTTCCACTATTATTTGGGACCCAGCTGACTGATTTTATATGGAGATAACAGAATGGCACATTTTACATACATGGTTTTGGCAGCTACCCTGAGGAATTAAATGCTTTGTGTGCAATCAAAAGGGGAAGGATTCTGGAGAACCACAACCAAGAGGTATGATAGACTGTAGGGGGAGTGTAGGTATTGTGCCCACAGATAAGCCCTAGGGTTGTCTCTTTAAAGGGAGAAACATATAACCTATCTTCTGCTCAGAAGGCTGGGAATAGATGTGGTTAATAGCCTGGTGACCTCTGCACTATCTGTATGGTCAGGCCACAATGAGCATTTCCCCCAGACCCTTATCTTGAGCTTGTTTATCTCAGTCAGTCTATAGCACTATCCTCCCCCAGACCACTATCATGAGCTCTGCTTATCTTGAGCCTGCTTAGTTAATCTATAGAATGAACCTATCTTTGTGAAATATGTCACTTGTAGTTTACAGGAGTCTCAATATAGTCCTGTCTTAAGCTTTGTTGTGCACACAGGAAACTTCTCACAAATTACACTGTGCCTAACTATGCCTAAAATAAACTTGCCAGTGTCAGACTTTCAAAGTTTGAACCAACATCAACTATTAAGTAGTGTTGAACTGAACTGCCTTCTTACCTCACTCGTATTGTTACTCTGCTGACTTTGGTGGTCCCAGAGACCCCCACAATGGACCTTAATGTTCATAATTACTGTTTTATTCCTCTGCACAAAACAGGACCACCAGGAGATTGGGGAGTGGATGATGGGAAAATGGAGTTCACTCTGCAATCCTGAAGTTAGGACATGTAATTCTAAAGGAGCAGTGCTTACTATATATACAAGCTATATCATGCTGGTCCCCAAATATATCTCCACACTTTCCCCCACAAATGCACTAGTATTCCCACCTGAACTCCAGCTAAAAGCTCACATGATTTAGGTATTGCATTGTATATGTAGTGCATAGTATAAGGCTTCATTCATCAACTCACATGTCCAGCAACAGGACATCTCTTTCGCGTCAAAGGATGCTCTGTTTTCACTTCCATTCCAGATGACTAGTGTTGGGAGTATTGATGGATGACAGTCTTTAGACACCTTGTCCAAAGTTATGACATCTTCTCAGATGTAACGATGCTCACCATGAAGGGACAAGGGCCCACTAATTTCATTCCACCTCAGGACAATGTTGACTGGACATCCCATCTCTAGAACTTCTATTGTATAGCTTAAGCTCCTTTCATGGCATCAGAGACCCTCTCCATCTCCATAGGTCTTCCCATTTTCTCTCTGTTGCTGTAAAAAAAACACTCTGACCAAAAGTAACTTGAAGAAGAAGAGAATTTACTTGGCTTACACTTCCAATCTATCACCGAGGGGCACAAACTGGAGGCAGGAACCTCCTACATAAGCTAAGACAATGGAAACAATTCCTCACAGAAATGCTTAGAGACCAACCTGATAAAGGCAATAATCACTCAAATGATCCTTTTCCTCCCTCCCCAGGTGATTCTAGGCTGTGTCCAACAGATCCTACATAGAAACTTTTGGAAGTGGGGCCTTATAGGAGAAAGTAGGTTGTTATCATCTATAATGCTAACAAATTATGAATCAATTAATGGATTGATCTTGATGAAATCAGAGCTCTCACAGTCTAGTCAACTTTCTAGAAGCCCACTAGCTGTCAGTCATGCCCTTTGAACATAGCTTTTAAGGGACATTGAAGATTAAAACCTCAGTCTCCAGAGAACTTCCAGTGGAAATGTTTGTTAAAATGGCTGTTATTTGCTTCTTGTACCATTTTCAAACAACTGACTTAAGATCTAGTTAAAAAATTTATTCCACCAGTGGGAAAGTGGGCCTCCAAAGGTCTTCCCTGTAAAGTTACTCATGACTGTGGAATCATGTCTCTGATGTGCTTCTCACTCTCCCCTCTAATAAATGAAACTGTTCATTTCTATTGAGCTCTTCAAATTCACCTATTATATGTTGTGTTATCCTTGATATGGGTGGAGAGTAAGACTTACTCAAGGTGTAGCACAAGGAACTTTCCTTGGTGTGAAAGAACAATTGTGTGCCCTATGAATTTACATATTTTAATATTTCATAAACTTTAAGCTAACAGCAAAACTATGTAAAGTCATACTAAACCTGAATATGGTTTATAAGTTGGTGAACAATATAATTTCAAAGACAGATACCTAGTTTGGATTACTTCATTTTAATCTGGAAAGATGTAATGATCTGGAGGAGTTTAGAGAGGGTACCAGAAACTCTGTGGTGATTTTTGCAACTTGTATGTGAGAATAAATTATTTAAAAGTCAAAAAGTGTTTTTTTTTGTTTTTGCTTTTAAAAGAAGTTTTATATATGTATTGCTTTTAAACTCAGGCTCCTGTTTCTACTGTTAGTCAGTATAAAAGAAGCCTGAGACCAATATTGTAAGGGAAGCCACTGACATTCTCTCTGTCTTGTAAATTACTAAGACAAGACATTTACCCCATGTAGAGCTCCATATTATGCCTTACTTCCTCAGCTTCTGGACTCTAGAATGCTTAACCCTATACGTTCTGACCTTGAAATTCACAGAGACTAAAGATCTGAGGATACTGGGGAACAGGACTAGGTAAAGGTTAAAAATCAATTCTGTTCCAAATAGCTCATATTTCATCTGGGAAGATGATCATTGAATGGAATGATTTGGCACTTTTGAGGTATCACATTAAATATCTATAAATGAGTATATGAGTAAATAAATACCGAAGAATGGCAGTGATACAGAGGAACATGAAGGCAGAAACAGACTTCTGTCTGAGGGGATTCCACACTCATTCAACAAGATCTCTTTATTTGTAGTGGAGTAAAATGGCTGAAATTTCTCGGAGTTGCTTCTTTCTTGTGCTCACACTTTGAGATGCTTTGTGACTACTTTGACCAATCAGATAAAGTGGAAATGGTGTCAGAACAGTTCAGGCTAATCTCTAAGAGTTCTGCCCATGTCCTGTTCTTTGAGAATCTTGAATCTCTTTGAGGAGACTGAAGTATCTTATGGAAAAGACTGCACAAATGGTGGAAGAGCCAAATAGAATACAGTTTTCAGTTGCGACTGCCTGTGAATCCAAGGCTGCTGTGGGACAGCCTAAGCAGCTGCTGCACTACCTCATGAGCTAGTCAATGCTTGGCGACAGAGGAATCACCCTTCAGAGTGTTCTCTCTACTCTCAACCCCCAGAATTGGGAGCTGGCTTCATCAGGGAATGAAAGACCCAGGATAAATAATTAATATGAAAGGTGGGTGTTATAATTAGCCAAGAAAGGCCAGGCAGGTAAAAGTTCAGATGATAAATTGTCAAGGGCTCTGAGATGAGTTGCTGTTCATCACCCATGAGGAGAAAGACTATGGAATGCTTTTCCTTCTGCAGCTAGAACCGGTTGTCATTACCGTGAGTTGGGAGGACAGGCTGTGGAGTGAAAGCTGGACACAGCAGGGGTATAGTGTAGCACTCAGGGACAAATAGGCATTCAAAGACCAAATGGAGCCTGCCTTAGGCTCTCACTACAACTAGCCTTGATGGTGGGCAAGAGGCGCAGGGGCCACTGGGACCTGCCGCAGAAGCAGAACGACACACATGTTTTCAGCAACAGTAAATGAATGGTTCTGTGGGAGCCAGAGCTCTATGAGCCTTACCTGGTGCTCGTTTCACTCAGCAAAGTGAGCCACCAACAGCCATGAGTGAGCTTTAGAGGGTCCTGGGCACAGACCACTGCCACACGGTCTCAAACTCCTATGTAATTTTCTGGTTTTGCCAACCTGAACCTATACCTTAAAGTGCAGGGACTTACAAAATGTGCAGTCTCAGTCTGGAAAAAAAAAAAAAGACTAGTCTCATATATAGATTTTCCCTGCACTCCTTAGAGAACTAATGACGGTCAGATTAGGGCCACACAGACAGTTGGAAAAGAACTTATTTTTTGAGAAACTACCAGAGGACTCTTCATGTTATGATTTAATAAATAGGAAACCAAAATAAACAAAGTAGGTTGGTTGCTCTTTGATGGAGGAGTCAGAAGTATGAATGGGATGAAAGCTGGGGTCTCTGACTCTGGGCCTAGCTCCTTCCTCAACACCCAGTTGAAGAAATAGTAAATCTGTTCATCTCTCTGTGCCCAAACCTCCCACAGCTGGACTTTTTTGAATGGCTGTTTTCTCCTTAAAGGGAGGTTTCTTACATCAACTGTTTCTTCCCTGATAGGCTTGAAAGTTGTATCATTAGCAGATAACACCGTTTCTCCTCCAGGGAACTGACGGTTTGGAACACGAGTGTGAACATTCAGTGGAGACCATAACCTGTTATCTGGGTTAAATGTGACAAAATTACTTAGGTTTGTGCCTCCTTATGGAAAAGCAGCTGTATCAAAGACAGAAGGTTGGTGTTGGTGTTCCAGGATTTCCCGTGACCTCAGAATCCTGACACCTCTCACTCCTTTGGAGGGCAAACTTGAACTTGTCTCTTGGTTGATTTCATGTCTAATGGATGCGTTTTTCCTGTGAAGCTTTACAGCAGGTTGTTTCTCACCCGGAGCTACACTTTAATGTGTTATTTGTCGAGTGCAACCAGGAGAGATTTTTGAGTGCCATTAAATTATCTGGGCATTGGAGCCATGCAGCAATGACACCTTTGCATTTCAGTTTTAAAGAGGACCCATTGTGGGGGGGTGCAAGGAAATGGTGGTCCTAAATTTTAATTGGCCTGTGGTCTTATGGGGTAAGGCCTTCTATTTGTGTGGTATCAAACGTGATTTTAAATAATGTACTATATGAAGGTAAGGGCAGTTGAGTGATCATAAGAACTACGCAGCTGAGGCCCACTCTCTCTAAAAAGATTAGATTGCCGTAAGAATAGGAAAAGGCGATGGTTTCGAAACAAGGGAAAATAACAAGGAATAATCCTCTTTCCCTTTGTTTATGCTTTCGGAGTGGACTCCAACAATGTTCCTAAGCTAGTCCTGGTCCACTGGGATGGCCCAAACAGACTGCTCTGTGGTTTTCTGAGCTCACACAGGTTAATGAGCTCCTAAACCAATAGCTCAATTTGAAATTCAATGTAGAGTTTTTATCTGCTCATACAGGCAGACACACATATACATGCCTAAGGTTAGTTGTTAAGATTAAAAGAAAGCCATCTATTGGGAATTATCCTGAAATGTCTTGCCTTAACTAACACAACAACCAAGGCCAGCCTCAACTCTTTCTGGTGACGACCATGATTAACACCTGCACTGTTATTTTCCATTCAGGATAGCTCCATCTTTAGAGCAAACATGTGCTGATTTGAGCCATGCTCAGGAGTGTAATAAATGCTCAGAGAAACTCAACTCTGCATTAATGAATGTGTTGCATTATGCTTGGCTAGTAGTCTCTTGGCAATGGAAAAGCTCCTGGGTGTCGTTAGATCTGGATTTAGCTTTTGTGACCTTTGGAGGCTAGATAACGCAGAAAAAGAGAGGAAGACACATCTTACTGTGCAGACGCTGCACATTGTGAGATGAGTTGCAGAAAGCTCTTGGTTTCATCACATAAATCTCTTTGCCTCAGAGAGGTTGGAAAAACCTTAGTAATTCATGGGTGCGGGCTTTAATTTACTATTTTTCTTGGGTGCTGCTGAGGGTTGATAGAAAGGAAGAACCTTATTACAAAGATTACTGCTCTTATATTGGGAGTAAAAGGATATGACAAGAGTAGTCATCCATCTGCCTGTTATAAAACAACAAAACAAAACAAGCAAAGAAAAAAACCAGGAAAAAACCTTCCTTTGTGCATAATTACAGAAATGCCACACAGATCTGTCAATTCTCTTTTGAACTACATGCACACACCAAGACACAAACCTGAAACTTTGAATGGTTGTGTTCTCTACTTCAGGAGGATAAACTGATAGAAAACACTTTCATGTGTATTTCTTTTTAATAAGCATTCACTGTGAGGCATGGCAAAGGTTCCTTCTGAGTAAGGAAAAATCATTGTGCAGCAACAGTAACGAAATAGGCAGAGATGGACCTCAGAGCAATTGCTGTGGTATTTCTGGGGTGGGGAGTGAGGTTCAAATGTAAAATCCAAATAGAGAATAACTTTGGACTGCCAGCTCTCATTTGTGATGTGCTACAAGCACCTGAGCTTTTAGACTGCTGTCTTGTTTCTGTTAATGAGGTGCCGTTCCATGTCCCAGCCCTGTGATAGAGTCTTTTTGTTGTTATTATGCCCAGTTATTCCTGGGGTATAATAGTCACTAAAATCTATCCACAGGCAGAGACAAGACCCCAAATGTGGGTGCTTTAAAAACTCAATGAAACAGAGGTAGCCATGTCAGAGATGCACAGCCATAGGAAGTCCCTTAGAAAGTGATTTCTTTGTGTTCACAGTGCTGCAAAGTAGTCTGCACACCTGCCAGTAATAGGTGTCCCTGGGACTGTTTTAAAGAACAGAAGCCTCATTTCCCAAGGCCTTCCCTAAATAGAGCCCCTGGAGACAAAGCCTGAACACTGGCTCAAACTCCACAATGTACCCAGGGTCTCATGAACACAAAGCATGCTGGCAAATAACACTTAACATGTAAATCAAACAGCTTGTCCATTTACCTCTGAGGACCTTGAAGCTAGGACTGGAATTAAAGAGAATAGCTGACTAGCTTTTCTCTGCACTGGTAAAAATAGCCAAGAACTGGGAACATGTTTTCATGGAGCCAAGTAACAATGGAATACCTGGAGAAATTAGTGGTTTAGGCATTATGAAAATTGTGATGATGATAAAACAAAAGAAAGCAGCCTTTTGTTCTCAAAAGACTTGCAGTTTAGTAGGTAAATATGAGCTGAGCTGAAGTTATGAAGGACACATTCACCATTTCTATTTCTTCACAGCAGAGAGAACATTCCAGACACTAGAATGTCTGGTCTAAATACTCGGAGGATGATATACTTGGAACAGGTCCCAATGGGTATAAGACAGAGTATAATATTTAATTTTGATATGCAATACCATTTTCACATACATTTATTCAACTCCCATTAAATTATTCTAAACCCACAAGCATTGTATTTGTGTTGCAAGCAAGCATATTAAAATATTAATTTTACTTTTACCATGATTTTTTTCCAAGCAGGTAAATAACTCCTTAATATTTTCATGCTTCAAGGTGTTTTTGTAGATCCTAAAGCAAAATAGTACGTGAAGCCTGGTTTTCCATGCCTTTTGTAAAGCCTTGAGTTCTTTGAAGAAATGCTGTTGATGTCTCAGAGGAAGGAGGAGGGGCTCCTGGGAATAGCAGAAGCAACCCCTCACCTGCTGCAGTACACCAAAGGATGCTTGCAAGCTCTGGAAAAGGAACCACTAAATGGTTGCAATTGAACTAAAAGTCAGACTTCAATGTATTAAAGAGAAGATGTTTACTATTTTCCTACCTACCTGATATCACAGGGGCAGCCATGCCTTCCCTTTGTCCCACGTCCTGCAAATAATAAAATACCATCTGTGATAATTTGCAAATGTCAATTTGCTAGACTGTAGCCTTAAGTGGGTAACAGAGAGTAAGCCACTGCCCCCAGTTTCAGACTCACCTCTGTGACGTTGGGTCTGACTCTCTTTGTCACCTCTGCTTTGTCCCATGGACTTACTTTCTTTTAAAATGTTTAGTGAAATCTTTTGATTGTTTCTCTTACTTTTGTGATTAGTATACCATTTCCCCCTTCTCTTCCATCTCATATGCCTCAGCTCATGTTTAGGCAGTCATGTTGGGGAGACTGTATGGATGTAGCTTCTGACATTACTAGGATGCACAATTTCACAGCAAACTCCCTCATCTTCTGGCTCGGACACTCATTCTGCTCCTTCAGTACTTACCTATGGATACAAGGACAAATACTTAGAATGCAGTAAGGGATTGTGTTGGTTTAATCAAATGATGGTTGTAGGTTCTCCTCCAAGATCATGACTTCACTAACCCCGAATAGTTGGCTGGGTTCCCAGTTCCAGGAATGGTTTCCATCTAGCACAGTGGGTTTGAAGTCCATCTAGAGAGCTGTTGGTTACCATGGAGGTATGAGTGCCATTATTGTATGCCTAGGCTCTTACAGTGCCATGCTGGTCTTTGCTGTGGTTCATAGGTATCATAGCTAGGTAGACTACTGGTTGATTCCCTCCTTTGGGACTTGCATGGTGCATCCTGGTAGCATGAAAGCCAGACCTCAGGGAGGAGGAATCCAGGTCAGTTCCACCTCAAGGGCTCTGGGCCCTGTTTCTGAAGTGCATGATGTCTTCAGCAATAGGGACTTAACTTTCACCTCTGGGGAGCAACCAAGGGCAAGAGCAATATTCTGTTAGTTTTAAGTCCCCTAAGCAACCTTAACCAACAATTCAAAAAAGGGCTTCTTAGGTCTGGCTTTTTGTTAGGTGGTCTTTGGCTCTTGGAGGGACTATTATCCCCAGTGAGAGATTTTCATTTAAACTATTTATATATTTATATGCAGATTTACAATATTGTATTTTTAATATATAGTTAATAACATGATTTCTTACTCTTTACTCTTTATTTTACCTCCCTCCCTCCTTCTATACTTATCTCTCTCCATACTTCCTAAGTAGATCTCCCTTTCTCATGTACCCTCATCAGATAACTTGTACCCTGCTATTCCTTTCTCTATCATCCCTCTGACCCCCCAACCCAACAATGGTCCCTTTTTATTTTTCATATTTCCGTAGTTACTCCAGTATACATACTCACATCTGAAGATTTAGAGTTAGGAGGCTCCAATAAGGAGGAACATTCAATGTTTGTTTTTCTGGGTCTGGGCCACCTCACTCAATATAATCATTTCTTAGTCCTATCCATTTATATACAAAGTTCATGATTTCAACTTTCTTTACAGCTAAATAGAATTTCATAGTGTATGCATACTACATTTTCATTGTCCATTCAATGATTGAAGGATATTTCGGTTATTTCCATTTCCTAGGAATAGAGCATCAATGAACATGGCTGAGCAAGAATCTTCAGAGTAGGATGTCAAGTCCTTTGGGTATATGGCAAAGAGTGGTATAGCCATGTCATATTGTAGATTTAGTTTAGCTTTTTGAGACTTCTCCACACTGATTTCTGTAGTGGCTGTACCAGTTTGCAATCCCAATGCAGCAAATGAGGTTTCCCATTTACCTGGACCTCCTCTAGCATTTGTTGACATTTTATTGATCTTTGCCATTCTGACTGGGGTAAGATGAAATCTCAGAGTGACTTTGATCTACCATACCTCAATTGCTAAGGATGATGAACATTTCTTTAGATATTTCTCAGCCATTTTTTCCCCAGAGAGTTGACTAGTTTTTTAAATTCTGCCAATAAGGAATCCAGAGGAGGTGGAAGTTTCGAAAAAGAAAGGACTACTTACTCACTGATTACTTTCTGTTCTTATCAAGGTCATACTTGTACATTTTCTGTATTTCAGATGATTCAGTCAGTCTCATGGGAGCTCTTGATTTTAATTTGCAGCCTTCCCATTTGCAAAATTGACACCGTGCCTGCCAGAGACCCCAGCACCAGCCAACTACGCCTTTCTTCCTGAAGATCTAGAAAACAAGCCACACAACTCCTCTGATGAACTGAGACACACTAGGATCTATGGCCTGATCTCTTCCAGAGCAGTGTTTCTCAACCTTCCAAATGCTGTGACCCTTTAATACAGCTCCTCATGTGGTGGTGACCCCCAACCATAAAATCATTTTTGTCACTACTTCCTAGCTGTAATTTTTCAAATATTAAGAATCATTAGATAGATAGATAGATATGATATATGATATATGATATATGATACATGATACATGATATGATATGATATGATATGATATGATATGATATGATATGCAGGATATCTGGTATGCAACCCCAGTGAAAGAGTAATTCTCAGGTTGAGAACCACTGTTCTAGAGGTTCTGAATATCAGAATTGTGAGTCTCATCTTCAAGATGATTCGTTTTAGAAACCTTATCCCTTTTCTGAGCTTTCAATTCCAGAGCTACACAAACTGTGTCCTATAGCCTTCCTCATATCTGGAAACTTCTTCTGTGACTCTTCAGTTCTGCAGTAGTTTGGTTTCTTAATTGCTCTATACATTGCATTTATGTATGACTTTCTTGCTGTTAAAGCAACCAATAAGCTTAACATCTCCTGACTAGACCTTGGCATACACAAAAATAATTCTTGCATGTAAAATTTTTAGTTCTAGTGCTAGGATATCACCTTGTACTTAATATATGATCAATAAATATGTCTTCATTTGATTTAATTTGATGCTATAATATAGCAAAAGGGTCATCTTAATTTCCTTTTTATAATTGAAAAGAAATTTTCATGCAATGTATTTTGATCATGTTTTACTCTCCCCAAGTTCTTCTCAGATCCTCCCCACCTCTCTACCCAGGTGTATGTTCAAAAATAAATAAATAAAAAAACAAGAAAAAAAAAAAAAGATCAAAACAGACAAGCAAATGACCAATAAAACATTGAAACAAATTTTTTTTTTTTTTAAAATTAAGTCCGTAAAAGTACCACAGAGTTCATACTGTGTTGGCAAACTGCCAACCTAAGTGTGATTGCTATATCCAGTGAGATGCCATTGGAGAAAACTGATTTTCCCTTTGCAAACAGGTATCAATTGCAAATTGATCCTTAGAGGTGGGACCCAGTGTACACTTGCCCCTCTAAATGCTTGGATCCCATCTGGCTAGAACCTGCGCAGCTCTTGAGCATGGTACCACAGTCTCTGTGATTTCGTATGTGCGTTGGTCCTATTGTGTCTGGAATAGTAATAATATAGCTATTAAAGTGTGTTGGGAAAGGCCAGGAACTTTGGACTTCAACAGAAACGAGGGTTCAAATTTCAGCTACGCAACTTGGTAAGAGCATGATTTTGGGCAAGCTTACCCCTGCTGAATCTTAATCTACTGACCTGCAAGATAGGTATGGCAAAGTGTTTACATGGTAATCTTGTTGTGACTGTTAAATGGGCCACATTCTGGGTACCCAGTAAGTTCAGTCAGTGGGTGCTATTACTATTACTATAAAAGGGATTGAATTCAGAAAAAGGGTGAGTTTGCATAGCACACAGCAGTGAAGAAAGACAGAAGATGAGGACTGTTTAGACAAACAAGAGAAAGCTAAGAATGATGGGGAACACAGAAAAGAGTGGAGGGCAGTACAGGGAGGAACTGGAACAGAGTGAAGAAGGTTAGTGTGCTGGTCTGTAGTGAATAATACAATCTTCTAATGAAGGGTCCACTCTGAATTTCATTCATCCATTTGAACAGAATGATATCATCGTGCTGTGTCTAACTCATTCAGCTTAGGAGAGCTGAGTTTCTGAACAGCAAACATTTCCTCATGGTCAACCGCTCCTAGTAGGAAATTTTCTGAAGATTACATACTTCATTCCTTTCTTTCAGCTTTTCTTTCTTTAAAGTATTTTTTAGTAGAGAAACAATTTCCTACCTTGAGAGCATATCAGATGTTCCTTAACTCTTCCTGAAACTCTCTTTCTTTTCTCTTCAGTGTAGAGTCCATGCCCTTAAACATGAATTTTTTGCAAAAGTTCAGTTATATCACTGATGTGTATGGTAAAAGTATAAAACCTGAACTTGTTCGAACTGAGAGTCCCATATCAGCTGTGTGGAAATGACAGACTGCCATTTGCCTGGAGACTTACAAACCAATAACTGGACTGAGTTCATGTCATCTGGTCTTTGTCCAGGTGTATTTTCTAGTGTTTCTATGCTATGCTTATGTAGTTAGAGTTTTCCTGCCTGGCCCAGTCAGGACAAATCTCTCTTACCCGCCAGTCCCACAGTCGCTCAGACCCAATCAAGAAAGCACACAGAAACTTACATTGTTTACAAACTGTATGGCTGTGGCAGGCTTCTTGTTATCTATTTTTTCTATCTTAAATTAACCCATTTCTGCTTATCTATACTTTGCCACATGGCTTGTGGCTTACCAGTGTCTTTACATGTTGCTTCTCATGGCAGCGGCTGGCAGTGTCTCTCCCCAGCCTTCTACATCCCAGAATCCTCTTCTCTCTTGTCCCGCCTATACTTCCTGCCTAGCCACTGGCCAAACAGCATTTTATTTGTACGGAGCGATATCCACAGCATGCTTATATTGCCAGATATGAATCTGTCAGCACTCAGAAAATGCATGCTATAGAGAGAGCTTAAGCAAGAACCACCTGTCTTCAAACATGGTCTCATATGGACCAAACCAGACACTGAATGTTATCCTTGACATTAGCTTGAGTGGGCCTATCACTTCCATTCTGCTCTTGAAATTTTACAACACTGTGTTTGCTATGAAAACACTTTTGTGTCGTTAATCTTGGGCACCACCAATGTAATTCCAGGTGCCTATGATTTATAAGGACAGGTCAAATGGGGAGCACACACACACCTCCTGTAAATTAAGCCCAAATTCACATTTATTTCTGTCTATATAGAGACACATATGTATATACATGCATGCTAGATGTCCTTTCACAGTTTTATTTGTATCAAATACAGACATTATATTTTTTGCATTACACGTTCATACCTTCCTTTTTTATTTGCCCATCATTTATTTCTCTCTCATATAATTGATTGTACTCTACTAGAAAGGGCAGGAAAAATATTTTAACTGATCTGGTCTTCACTATAGGTGGATAAACTACTGTGCCCATGTTCATAGACAATCCTTTCAACTTAGTGCATAGTTTCTCCTTGCTATTACCTTGGATATTCCCAGGAGCCATGAGGAAGTAAAATTTTGGGCTAATCATCACTAATGTTCACTGATATGGAGGACTAGGGGTTACTCCCCTGATCAATACACAGGACAGGGGCTCAGGTAAATAGTGAAGCAACCACTTCTTGCTTCTTTCTCATTCTCCAGATTTGAGACACAGGCCTGGCAGTCTTTGGCTCCTGCCGGTAGGGACTCTGGGCAGGCAGATCAACCTGAGGAGTTGAACGTCAGAGTAGGGCACGTTTGCCCTCAGCCTCCCTATCTTTGTTAAAACCCATAAACCCTATTTTAGGGGAAGAAGTCCCCTTGCCCCCAAAGACCCTTAAACCCCAAGCCCTCAAGGAGAGATTAGACGTTAGCTTCCCAAATGTGCTCTCTACATTGCATGAGATCTCTCTGTGTACTCCTTGCTGTGGGAGTATTTCTTCACCTCTAATATAAGCCTTTCCTCACTGGTTGATGCTATCTGCCCTGTCAGAGTTTTCTCTACCACTACCTGTTTTCTTCTAGGCTTTTCCTGCCTTTTAATTCTTTAACTAGTAGAGAAAACACCACCACCAGGACCCTATTCTGCCTCCTTGCCTACTACACAGCATATGAATTTTTAGCCCCTTTGAGCTTTTTGTAATCATGTGACTGATCCAAAACAATGAAAATGAAAGAGATATATTAATTCTGAGCTCCATTTTTCAGCCCCTGTTCTGCACAAGAGGGGGTTGGTTGACTGCAGTTGGATAAAATAATGTGTCACAATTGAGATGCCTAAGATCAAAGGAACCGGAAGTGTTGACCCAAGTCTAGAGGACAGGTTTTCACAGTTCAGCATGGAGGGGTTTTGTGTGAGTTGGAGGCTGTTATCATAGTCAACCTAACCTGGTCACCCATACTATATCTTCAGTGGGGTAGGAAGGGCAGAGCTACACATATTTACATGTTTATATTTTCCCATATCCCTCTCCTTATTCAGTTGTCAAAACTTGAAGTTGCTACTACCTTTATATTGTGATCTGTAGACAAAGACTGAATGTCTCCGAGAAATGAAATTGTACATGAGCACACAGTTCTTAACATGGCAGACTAGGGCATTGGCAGGGTTCAGAGTCTGAGCTCTTTGACTTTGTAGTCCAAATTTCCTAGCAGTATTTCCTAGGAAAATGGTGGGAAGCCAGGTAACAGGTCCAGACTTTGAAATCTTTTGTCAACAGTGCAATTGTCCTAATTTTCTCATAGGCAATGAGAACCAATAGCGTTTGTTGTCTTATCAGATAATTATATACTAAATTAAACATCGTAAAGACATTTTACTGGTCTTTTGAAATTTAAAAATTTCTCCTAATGTAATAATGTGAGAAAATGCACCAAAAATAAAAATGATTGGCCAATGGTTAAGAATGCTGTGTTGTGCTCTTAAAAAAAATATGTTGTTTTGCCATTTACACTATACTCTGGGATCGTTCACAAGTAAAATACCCATGTAGAAGCCTTTAGCTCAGACTTTCAGTAGAAATCAGGCTAAAACACATGGGTAGAATTCTTTTAAAGCACAATATTATATAAATAGAGTAAGAAATCAAAGAGTCAAACCTGTAGAACTATAGTATCTGTTTAAATTTAAAGAATATACATGTCTTCAAAACACCTTTGCATCTAGTATCCACTTATGAGTGAGTACATACCATGTTTGTCCTTCTGATTCTGGGTTAAAGCAATGGATAACCAGACTACAACCCACAGCTCCAGAGAAGCTAGCTAACAAGGAGGACCCTAAGAGGGTTGCATGGATTACCATGGAAAGGGGAAATAGAGGAGATCTCCATGAGTAAACTGGGGATGAGGAAGGGGCAATGGAGGGTTTGGGGTGGGGGATGAGAACATGAGGGAACTGGATGGTCAAACTGGAGCAGGGATGCAGTGGGGAAGCAGTGAGGGAGATACTGTGATGGAGGGAGACATCATGAGGATGGGGAGAGGTCAAGTGCTGGGGATGTTCCCAGGAATACACAAGGATGACCCCAGCTTAGACTACTAGCAATAGTGGAGAGGGTGCCTGAGCTGGCTTACCCCAGTAATCAGATCAGTGAGTACCCTAACTGTTGTCATAGAGCCTCCGTCCAGTAACTGATGGAAGCAGATGCAGAGATCCACAACCAAGCACCAGGCTGAACTCTAGGAGGCCAGTCAAAGAGAGAGAAGAAGGATTCTATGAGAAGGGAAATCAAGATCATGATGTGGAAACCTACAGAGACAACCAAAGCTAACTAGTGGGAACTCATGAACTTTAGACCAACAGCTGTGGAGCCTGCATGGGACTGGACTAGGCCCTCTGCATAAGGGAGACAGTTGTGTAGCTTGATCTGCTTATGGAGCCCTTGGCAGTAGGATCTGGATCCATCCCTGGTGCATGAACTGGCCCACTACCTATGATGGAACACCTCACACAGCCTTGATGCAGGGAGAGGGGCTTGGACCTGCCTCTACTGAATGTATCAGGCTCTGCTGACCCCTCATTGGAGGCCTTACCTTCTTATAGGAGGAAATGAAATGGGGGAAGGGTTGAGGGGGAAGGCAGGAGAGGAGGGAAGAGGAAGGAGAGGGGGATCTGTGATTGTTATGTAAAATGCATAAAATTTCCTTAAAAAAAAGAAAAAACCTACCATTAACAATGTTCTGAAAATCTCTCTCTCTCTCTCTCTCTCTCTCTCTCTCTCTCTCTCTCTCTCTCTCTCTCTCTCTCTCTCTCTCTCTCTCTCTCTCTCTCTCTCTCTCTCTCTCTCTCACACACACACACACACACACACACACACACACACACGACTTGACACTCAATATCTTTATGGGGGATAAATTGAAGGAAGTCGTGAGTGAACGAGAATCAAGTGATGATAACAAGTTGAGATCTGAAAAACTACTAAACTCAAAATAGAAAATAAGGTTAAGTAAGTATATAAGTCTTATGTAACAAATAAATAGTTTTTCTTCAAGAAAACAAAACAAAATTAAATGAAAGCAATCGGCCTGTTGCGAAAACACTCAGATACACAAACATACACATGTTCTTAGCTCCACAGTAGATCTGTTCTGCCAAACACTGATGGTGTTTACTAAGCCTGTCTGTTGTATATATTATGATGAGTTCCCGAATAGATTTTGAGGAGCCGCACAACTTATGGCTTGAATACATCCTAATGGATACATACAACTGATCTTGAAGGCAACATGAAATTGGTTCTTCTGGGAAAAAGCTCCCCTCAAATTCTGTTTCCCTCCCTCTGATAGATAAGGTGGACATTTTCAGGTTTCTCGGCCAAACTACTGCAATGATTCACTCTTCTCACCTCTTAGCAGCTTTTAGGAGTGATGGGTCTCCCTCCCCACTCCCCTGCCTTGTGGTACCCACACTTCATAAAGCTTTATGGAGCATCAGGTTCGCATCCCCGGAATGGAAGTCTCACTACATTCATCCTTGAGAAGCGTCCACTTGCTCTGGGGAATTGAAACTTCCCATTTTCATCTATTCCACCAACTATCAGGTCACACAGAGGCCAAAGAAAAATCAACAGAAATAGTTGCAGCTCAACACTTCTGTGGCTGTCACTTTACCAAGTGAAAAGGAGGCACTTCCACACTATCAGGTGTATGTAATTTTCAATTTTACCTCCTGCTTGCCATATTTACAGTGTGGTAATTCAAAAAATAAATGCAACTCACATGATTATAATGAAAGCTGGCTCTAAACATTCTCACTGAACATTTTATCTTTTCTAAAGAGTATGAAATTCAGAAGGAGATATGTCTGTTACCTCTGACCTCTTGATTTCCCTTTGATTAAAAAAATGGGAAAAAAATAGTGTAACTATCGGATATGATTGCAGTTCCTAATGAGGTCTAGGTCGTTATCAGTTTGAATCAAGCTTTAAAAGACATCAGAAAAACCATCTAAAACTTACAAAAAATATTAATGTGTTGGATGTTCTTATAAAGATGTGTTCACAGTTTATTGTTATTTTCCCTCTGAAGAGTCTTCTTCAGTTGTATATAAATTGTAATGGTTGGCTGATATTTCAAACCTTCCAATTAGATACTTACTGGCTCAGAGATGGTGATTCTGAACTGACAAGCAGTATGACTGGTACCAAAAGCCAAGGCCAAGTGATTTGCATTATGCCCCACATTGGCTTTTCTAACTGCTTTTCTATGGGATGTGGATTAATTCAGTACTTTGGTATGTGTGTGTGTGTGTGTGTGTGTGTGTGTGTGTGTGTGTGCATGTGCGTGTATGTGTGCGTGTGCATGTGTGTGTACATGTATGTGTGTACTGTGTGTGCGCGCGCACGCGTGTGTGTGTGTGTATGTGTGTGCATGTGTGTGTACATGTATGTGTATGCGTGTGTGTACATGTATGTGTGTGTACATGTATGTGTGTATGTGTGTATGTGTGTGTACATGTATGTGTGTACGTGTGTGTATACGTGTGTGTACGTGTGTGTGCGTGCGTGTGTGTGTGCATGTGTGTGTACATGTATGTGTGTACTCTGTGTGTGTACATGTGTGTACGTGTGTGTGTATGTGTGTACTGTGTGTGTGCGCGTATGCGTGTGTGTGTGTACATGTATGTGTGTACGTGTGTGTACATGTGTGTGCGTGTGTGTGTGTGTGTGTGTGTGTGTGTGTGTGTGTGTAGGGTTGATTTCTAAATTTACCTAGTGCCACACCCTGGTTTGCCCATTCCATACAGAAAGTACAGAGAACTGCTCTAGAACACTGTGGTCATTATGAAGACTATATGTATATTTTTTTCCAGCATAAGCCTTTCATTTACCGACTCTGCAGTTAATGCACTTTGTATCATTTATATATTCAATCTCAAAATGCTACTAAAATTAATTGTGTGAAACAAAAGTAGATTTTTTTCCTTGTTTGTTGTGTTGCCGATCAAACCCAGGGCCTTGCATGTGCCAGGGAGCTGCTCTGCCACTAGGCAACATCCTTACATAAATTTATTTATTTTAATTATGTTAGTAAGCTGTCACTACAAATCACTTTCTAGTGACATAGATTGTGGTGTGTTGGCCAGTGAAACTTGCTAAAGAACTTAGTTTTCAAAACTTAAAACTTTAAAACTTGTGTTGTAGCTAGAGAGTTTTCTCTCCAGGTCCCACCAAGCTCTGGCAGTCTGACAGCCCACTTATAAAATAATCACTCAGACACGTATATTATTTAAACTGTTTGGCCTAATGGCTCAGGCTTCTTGTTAACTGCTCTTGTATCTTCAATTAACCCATTTCTATTCATCTATACTTTGCCACATGGCTTGTGGCTTACCGGTACCTTACATCTTTCTTGTCATGGCAGCGGCAGCTGGCAGTGTCTCTCTGACTCAGCCTTCCACTTCCCAGCGTTCTTCTCCTCCTTGACCCACCTATATTTCCTCCTGCCTGGCTACTGGCCAATCAGTGTTTTATTTATTAACCAATCAGAACAACACATTTGACAAACAGAACATCCCGCAGCACTGTGTCTTAGTTTGCTTTCTATTCCAGGATACAACACCATGACCAAAACCAACTTGGCAAAGAAAGAGTTTATTTTAGCTTACTTACAGTCATAATCCATCATGAGGACAAGCTGGGACAGGGAACTGACAGCAGGAACTTGGAGGCCAGGACCGAAGCAGAGACCATGGAGGAACTCTGCTTGCTGGCTTGCTTCCCATGGCATGCTCAGCCTGATTTCTTATACAATCCAGGATTACCTTCCTAGGAGTGGCCCCAACTCTGTGGACTATCTCCTCCCACATTACTCATTGATCAAGAAAATGCCCAGCAGACTAACCACAGACAATCTGATGGGGGAATTTTTTCAACTAAGGGTTCCTCTTTCTAGATAACTCTAGCTTGTGTCAAGTTGACATTCCCAGAAATGCTTCCGGTGTACATTGTTCATATTCAACCCCTCCCTCGCTCTTATTTTTCCTCTTCTTCTTCCTTTTCTCCCACCTAGTGATTATCTGAACTACAGTGAAGATTGATTCCCGTCACAGAAGTCTGAGAACAGAGAGAAACAACCAGCTTGAAACGGGATCATGTGGCTCCCCACTGACATCTTTTGATTTGATCGTGTTCAGCAATACCCCAATATCTGACAAGCCTTCTGGATTTTCACATTCATCAATATAACCAGAATTCACAGTAGGCGGCTTTGTTCTTGCTATGGATTGAAAAAAAAGTATTTAGAAATAAACATGTGAAATAATAATACATGAAACACAAAATAACTGTTGGCTAGATTTTTTAACTCCGAATACAGAAATATTTACTTGCACAAAGACCTTTCATGGTGAGGCTGCAGGTCTCAATGTCAAACTCAGTATTTTGAGCTTGGTGTATGATGGCTAATGATGTTGGAGGATTGTGTCTGGGATTTTCAACATCAGTGCTACTCACACATTGGGCAGAATCATCCTTTGTTTTCCTGGGCTGCCTGTGCACCATGATATGCTTAACAGCATCCCTGGTTTCTACATGAAAACATCTTGAAGTCACTGTTGCTATGATGAAACTACAGGAGCAAAAGCAAGTTGGAGAGGAGAGGTATTTGGCTTACACTTTCACTTTGTCGTCCATCATTGAGGGAAGTCAGGACAGGAACTCAAACAGGGCAGGAACCTGGAGGCAGGAGCTGATGCCGAGACCATAGAAGGATGCTGCTTACTGGCTTGCTCCCCATGGCTTGCTTAGCCTGCTTTCTTATAGAAACCAGATCCACCAGCCCAGGAATGGCACCACCCACAATGGGCCAAGCTCTTCCACATCAATCACTAATTAAGAAAATGCCCTACAGGCTTCCCTGGAGCCTGATCTTATGGAGGCATTGTCTCAATTGAGCTTCGCATCTATCTCTCAAATGACTCTAGAGGGAGGAAAGACTGTAGGAACCCTAGGGGTCAAGGACATCAGAAGAAAACCCGGACAACTACCCTTGCTCATAGGAACTCAAAAAGTCTGAACCAACAACCAGGGAGTCTTCATGGGACCCATCTAGGTCCTCTAAATATGTGATGGTTGTGTAGCTTGGTCTAATTGTGGGACTCCTAACAGTGGAAGCAGGGGCTATCCCTAATGCTATGGCTGGCTCTTGGGAAACTATTTCTCATATTAGATTGCCTTGCCCAGCCTAAAAACAAGGGGTGGAGCTTAGTCTTATTGCAACTTGATATGCCATGTTTTGTTGGTGCTCTGGGAAGCCTGCCCCTTTCTGAACAGAAATAGAGGTGTTGTGGATTGAGGGGTGTGCAGACAGGAGGTGAGGGGAGAGAATGGGAGGAGATGAGGGAGGGGAAACTGCAGTCAGGGTGTAAAATTTAAGAAGAAAAAAAAAAAACATCCAGTCGCTCCTATTGGCTGTGAAAACCCATAGTGTCTCCAGACATTTAATATGTTTTCTGAAAGTAGTATGACTCCTGGTTGAAACCACTGGGGTTTGAGAAATTTACTCTTAGGAAAAGAATTTTTCCATGAGAGAATTTTCTCCATCTCAGAGTTGATCTCAGTCTTCCCTCCCAATGTGGATCTCAGGAACTGTATTCACCATCTATTTAAGTGGGGAAAACAGTTTCTTTGAAATTAAACTTTGAATTCATATCTTAGGAAACACAAATATACAAGTGGGTATGTTAATGTTTGTCGTTTTTAATAAAAAAAAATCTCACTATGTACCCCAGGTTGGCTTTAAACTCTTTAAAGTTGGGGAATAGGATGAATATGATGCAAACATGTCATGGATAAATTTTAAAAGAACTGAAAACTAAACCAAAATTTTAAAATATTAAGAATTTATTTTTAATTATGTGTATGTGTTCCTGTGTGTGTGTGTGTGTGTGTGTGTGTGTGTGTGTGTACATGAGAATATACAGATCAGAAGAGGGTATAAGATCCCCTGGAGCTAGAGTTCAAGGTGGATATAAGCTGCCCTGTATGGGTGCTGGAACACTAACTCTACAAGAGCAATGCATGCTCTTAACCACTGAGCCATCTCTCCAACCCCTTGACTTTGAACTCTTGATCCTCTTGTTTCTGTATTCTATCCTGTTTTTACCCTATTTTTAATGTGTGTGCTTCTGTTTTATTTGTATATATGCCAAATAAGTGGCTTTTCATTGAAGATTTTAAAGAAAAAACTCCATAAAATAGAAAATATAAAGCAAGACTTCACGGAATAGAAGTATTCAAAACAAAACAACAACAACAAAAACCTTTGATATCTTCTATCAAATAGGTATTTGTGACTGTAGTATAGAGTAGATTTGGGTAACATGAAACCCAACTGCTCACTTACAAAGAGTCAAAACTTAGAGATCATTTGACAGGTTATATCTTTAATTCTTTTGTTTGTTTGTTTGTTTTTTCTTGTATTTTATTTTTTAATTTTGTAATTTAATTTAATTTTACATTTCAGCCACAGATTCCCCCCATCCTCCCTCCCCCCCTCCCCAACCACCCCTCATTTCTATCTCCTCCAGGGCAAGGACTTCCCTGGGGATTCAGCTCAACCTGGTAGATTCAGTCTAGGCAGGTTCAGTCCCTTCTTCCCAGGCTGAGCAAAGTGTCCCTGCATAGGCCCCAGGTTCCAAACAGCCAGCTCATGCACTAAGGACAGGTCCCAGTCCCACTGCCTGGGTATCTCCCAAACAGTTCAAGCTAATCAACTGTCTCACTTATATAGAGGGCCTGATCCAGCTGGGGGCTCCTCAGCTATTGGTTCATAGTTCATGTGTTTCCACTAGTTTGGCTATTTGTCCCTGTGCTTTTTCCAATCATGGTCTCAACAATTCTCAACATACAATCCCTCCTCTTTCTCAACAATCGGACTCCTGGAGCTCCACCTGGGGTCTGGCTCTGGATCTCTGCATCTGCTTCCATCAGTCATTAGATGAGAGTTAGGGTGTTTGGCCATCCGGATCACCACAGTAGGTCAGTTCAGGCTTTCTCTAGACCATTGCCAGTAGTCTATTGTGGAGGTACCTTTGTGGATTTCTGGGGACCTCTCTATCACTTTGCTTCTTCCTATTTCCATTGGATCTTCATTTGTCATGGTCTCTTTTTCCTTGTTCTTCCTCTCTGTTCTTGATCCAGCTGGTATCTCCCGCTCTCCTAAGCTCTCTTTCCCTCATCCTTGCCCTTTGTTACATCCCCCATGTCCAGTTTGCTCATGTAGATATCATCCATTTCTCTGTCATTGGACAATCCCTGTGTCTTTCTTAGGGTCCTGTTTTCTAGGTAGCCTCCCTGGAGTTGTGAGTAGCAGTCTAGTCATCCTTTGTTTTACATCTAATATACTCCTATGAGTGAGTACATACCATGTTTGTCTTTCTGAGTTTGGGTTACCTCACTCAGGATGATTTTTGTCTAAATCCATCAATTTGCCTGCAAACCTCATGATGTCATTGTGTTTTTCTTTGCTGAGTAGTACTCCATTGTGTATATGTACCACATTTTCTTTATACATTTTTCAGTTGAAGGGCATCTAAGTTGTTTCCACGTTCTGGCTATTACAAACAATGATGATATGAACATAGCTGAGCAAATGCCCTTGTAGTATGATTGAGCATTCCTTGGGTATATGTCCAAGAGTGGTATAGGTGGGTCTTGGGGGAGATTGATTCCCAATTTTCTAAGAAAGTACCATATTGATTTCCAAAGTGGCTGTACAAGCTTGCATTCCCACCAACAGTGGAGGAGAGTTCCCCTTGATCCACATCCTCTCCAGCATAACCTGTATTCAGTGTTTTGATCTTAGCCACTCTGACAGGTGTAAGGTGGTATCTCAGAGTCATTTTGATTTGCATTTCCTGGATAATTAGGAATGTTGAGCAATTCCTTAAATGTCTTTCAGCCATTTGAGCTTCCTCTGTTGAGAATTCTCTGTTTAGTTCTATAGCCCATTTCTTAATTGGACTGTTGGGTATTTTGATGTCTAATTTCTTGAATTCTTTATATATCTGGATATCAGCCCTCTGTCAGATGTGGGGTTGGTGAAGACCTTCTCCCATTCTGTAGGCTGTTGCTTTGTCTTGTTGACCATGTCCTTTGTTCTACAAAAGCTTCTCAGTTTCAAGAGGTCCCATTGATTGATTGTTTCTCTCAGTGTCTGGTGTTATATTTAGGAAGTGAACTCCTATGCCAATGTGTTCAAGACTACTTCCTACTTTCTCTTCTATCAGGTTCAGAGTAACTGGATTTATGTTGAGGTCTTTGATCCACTTGGACTTAAGTTTTGTGCATGGTGACAGATATGGATCTATTTGCAGCCTTCTACATGTTGACATCCAGTTATGACAGCAACATTTGTTGAAGATGCTTTCTTTTTTTCCATTGTACAGTTTTGGCTTCTTTGTCAAAAATTATATGTTCATAGGTGTGTGGATTAATGTCAGGGTCTTCAATTCAATTCCATTGGTCCACAAGTTGGTTTTTATGCCAGTACCAAGCTGATTCTATTACTGTAGCTCTATAGTAGAGCTTGAGGTCAGGGATTGTAATGCCTCCAGAGGTTGTTTTATTGTACAGGATTCTTTTGGCTATCCTAGGTTTTTTGTTTTTCCATATGAAGTTGAGTATTGTTCTTTCCAGTTCTGTGAAGAATTGTGTTGCTATTTTGATGGGGATTGCATTGAATCTGTAGATTGCTTTTGGTAAGATTGCCATTTTTACTGTGTTAAT
Source organism: Onychomys torridus (assembly GCF_903995425.1). Taxonomy (NCBI): domain Eukaryota; kingdom Metazoa; phylum Chordata; class Mammalia; order Rodentia; family Cricetidae; genus Onychomys; species Onychomys torridus. The sequence continues at coordinate 20,027,839 of NC_050465.1, forward strand.
CTTGCCCATCCATGAGCATAAGAGATCTTTCCATTTTCTGACATCTTTAATTTCTTTTTTCAGGGACTTAAAGTTCTTGTCATATAGGTTCTTCACTTGCTTAGTTAGAGTTACCCCAAGGTATTTTATATCATTTGTGGCTATTATAATGGTGATGTATCTCTGATTTCCTTCTCAGCCTGTTTGTCAATTGTATATAGGAAGGCTACTGAATTTTTTGAGTTGATCTTGTATCCTGCTATGTTGCTGAAGGTGTTTATAAGCTGTATAAGTTCCTTGGTCAAATTTTTGGGGTCACTCATGTATACTATCATGTCATCTGCAAATAGGGAAAGCTTGACTTCTTCCTTTCCAATTTGTATCCCCTTAATCTCCTTATGTTGTCTTATTGCTCTAGCTAGACTTCAGGTACTATATTGAATAAGTATGGGAAGAGCAGACAGCCTTGCCTTGTTCCTGATTTTAGTGGAATCGCTTTGAGTTTCTCTTCATTTAATTTGATGTTGGCTGTCGGCTTGCTGTAAATTGCCTTTATTATGGTTAGGTATGTTCCCTGTATTCCTGATCGCTCCAAGACCTTTATCATGAAGGGGTGTTGGATTTTGTCAAATGCCTTTTCTGCATCTAGTGAGATCATCATGTGGTTTTTTTCTTTGAGTTTGTTTATATGGTGTATTACATTGACGGACTTTCATATGTTGAACCACCCTTGCATCCCTGGGATGAAGCCTACTTGATCATGGGGGATAATTGTTTTGATGTGTTCTTGGAGTCTGTTTGCCAGTATTTTATTGAGTATTTTTGCATCAGTGTTCATGAGGGAGGTCAGTCTGTAGTTCTCTTTCTTTGTTGCATCTTTGTTTGGTTTAGGAATCAGGGTAATTTTAGGCTCATAGAAGGAGTTTGGTAATATTCCTTGTGCTTCTATTGTGTGGAACAATTTAAAGTATTAACTCTTCTTTGAAGATCTGGTAGAATTCTGTACTGAAACCATCTGGTCCTAGGCTTTTTTTTTTTTTTTTTTTTTTTTTTTTGCTTGGGAGACTTTTAATGACCAATTCTATTTCCTTAGGGGTTATTGCACTATTTAAATAGTTTATCTGGTCTTGATTTAACTTAGGTATGTTCTACCTATCCAGAAAATTATCCATTTCTTTTATATTTCCCAGTTTTGTGGAGTAGATGTTTTTGAAGTATGATCTGATGATTTTCTGGATTTCCTCACTGTTGGTTGTTATGTCTCCCTTTTTGTTTCTGATTTTGTTAATTTGGATGCTCTCTCTCTGCCTTTTGGTTAGTTTGGATAGGGACTTGTCTATCTTGTTGATTTTCTCAAAGAACCAACTCTTTGGTTCTATTTTATTGATTTCAGCTCTCAATTTGATAATTTCCTGGCATCTGTTCCTCCTGGGAGACTTTGCTTCTTCCTGTTCAAGGGCTTTCAGGTGTGCTGTTAAGTCACTAGCATGAGATTTCTCAAACTTCTTTATGTGGGCACTTAGTGCTATGAATTTCCCTCTTAGCACTGCTTTTATAGTGTCCCAAAAGGTTGAGTATGTGGTATATTCATTTTCACTGATCTCTAGGAAGTCTTTAATTTCTTTCTTATTTCTTCCTTAACCCATTGGTGATTCAGTTGAGTATTATCCAGTTTCCATGAGATTGTAGGTTTTCTTCAGTTTTTGTTGTTGTTGAAATCTAACTTTAAACCATGGTGGTCTGATAGAATGCAGGAGGTCATTCCAGTTGTTTTGTATCTGTTGAGATTTGCTTTGTGGCCAAGTATGTGGTGGATTTTAGAGAAGGTTCCATGGGGGTGCTGAGAAGAAGATATATTCTTTTTTGTTAGGATGGAATGTTCTGTAGATATTGATTAAGTCCATTTGAGTCATAACATCAGTTAAGTCCTTTATTTCTCTGTTATGTTTTGATTTGGCAGATCTGTCCAGTGGTAAAAGTGGGGTGTTGAAGTCTCCCACTATTAATGTGTGGGATTTTATATGTGATTTAAGCTTTAGTAATGTTTCTTTTACATATGTGGGTGCCCTTATGTTTGGGGCATAAATGTTCAGAATTGAAACTTCATCTTGGTGGATCTTTACTGTAATGTTTGTGTAATACCCTTCTTGATCTCTTTTGATTGATTTTAGTTTGAAGTTTATTTTGCTGGATATTAGGATGGCTACACCCACTTGCTTCTTAAGACCATTTGATTGGAAATTCTTTTCCCATCCTTTTATTCTTAGGTAGTGTCTATCTTTGAATTTGAGGTGTGTTTCTTGTATGCAGAAGAAAGATAGATCCTGCTTTTGTATCCATTCTATTAGCCTGTGAATTATAGGTTAATTAAGTCCATTGATATTAAGGAATATTAATGACCAGTGATTGTTCATTCCTGTTTTTTTGTTTTGTTTTTTGTGGGTTTTTTTTTTTTTTTTTGGTAGTGTGTGTGTACTTCTCTTCTTTGGGGTTTACTGCTGTGGTGTTATCTATTGCCTGCGTTTTTGAGGGTGTATCTGACTTCTTTAGGTTGGAATTTTCCTTGTAGTACTTTCTGTAGGGCTGGGTTTGTGGATAAGTATTGTTTAAATCTGGCTTTGTCTTGGAATGTCTTGTTCACTCCGTCTATGTTGATTGAAAGTTTTTCTGCGTATATTAGTCTAGGCTGGCATCCATGGTCTCTTAGTGTCTGCATTCCATCTGTCCAGGTCCTTCTGGCTTTCAAAGTCTCCATTGAAAAATCGGATGTTATTCTGATGGGTTTGCCTGTATAAGTCACTTGGCCTTTTTCCTTTGCTGCTCTTAATATTCTTTCTTTATTATGTACATTTAGATGTTTAATTATTATGTGGTGAGGGGACTTTATGGGGAGTCTAGTCTGTTTGGTGTTCTATGGGCTTCTTGTATCTTTATAGGCATTTCCTTCTTTAAGTTGGGAAAGTTTTCTTCTATGATCTTGTTGAATATATTTTCTGTGCCTTTGAGTTGGTATTCTTCTCCTTCCTCTATCCCTATTATTCGTAGGTTTGGTCTTTTCATGGTGTCCCAGATTTCTTGGACATTTTGTGTTATAATTTTTTTTTGCATTGGTATTTTCTTGACTGATGAATCCATTTTCTCTATTGTATCCTCTACACCAGAGATACTCTCTTCCACCTCTTATATTCTGTTGGTTATGCTTGCATCTGTGTTTCTTGTTTGTTTACTCAGATTTTCTATTTCCAGCATTCCTTCTGTGTCTTCTTCATTTTTTCTATTTCCCTTCTCAGGTCTTGGACTGTTTCCCTTGCTTTTTCATGATTCTCTTTCAGGGACTTATTGTTTTCTTCTGCTTTATTTGTCCTTTCCTCTAGTTTTTTAATAGCGTTCTTCACATTTTTTGTTTGTCTTTTCCTCAATTTTATCTTTGATTTCTTCTTTAAAAGTCTCTAGCATCTTCATGATGTTATTCTTAAGGTTGCTTTCTTCTGCTCCTTCCATTTTGTGATATTCAAGTCTTGCTTTTAGAAGAGGGCTAGGTTCTGGTGATGCTGTGTTGCTCTTTATTTTGTTGTATGCACTTATGCCTTGACATCTGCTCATCTCTTTGTGGTTTCATTCTTGGTCTTATCAGAGCTCTTGGTCCAGACAGAGCTGACAGATTCAGCGTTTCAGGAAGCCTCTCTTGGTCCAAAGAGAGGTGGCAGATTCTGCTTCTCAGAAAGCCACTTTTGGTCTAATCAAGGCTGGCAGATTCTGTCTCCTGAGTTTACTCTTGGTCCAATGATGGCTCTTTGTCCAATGAGAGCTCTCTCTTTCTCTGGGCCAAGGGGGAGCTCTCTGGGCCAGATGGGAGCTCTGGGCCAGATGGTAGCTGGGGGCTGGTCTCTAAGTCTCAGGAAGTGGCAGGGGTCTCGGGTGGATGGGTGTGGGGGCAGGGCATGTAGATTGCAGGGTCTGCTGGGAGTCTTAGAGAAGGGGAACTTTCCCACTGGGGCCCACCTGATGGCTAGAAGCTGGGGCCAAGTTGGGCGGGTCTTCCCTGGGAATGGCTGGTGCCCTGGGATGGGAACTAGGGGCAGACATCCCTGGGTATGACCCCAGACACTCACCTCTGGTCCAGATGGTGAGTGTAGGGGCAGGGTACATAGATTGCAGGGTCTTGGGGAGGGGTGTCTTGGAGAAGGGGAACCTTCCCACCAGGGCCCACCTGATGGCCAGAAACTGGGACCAAGTTGGGCAGGTCTTCCCTGGGAATGGCTGGTGCCCAGGGATGGGACTAGGAACATTGACAGGTTATATCTTTAGACTCAGCTATGGACAGAATGAAAATTAGAAACTAAAGTATCCCACTTGCCAGCTCAGCTCAGCTCTTACTGTTCCACACTACTTTTTGAGGGTACACTCTCTTATTATCTTCATGGTGCAGTATTTTCCCATAAACATGTACCGCAGTATTTTTAGACAGGATCCTATAGCAGGTGGGTGTAACAGATTGCAAAGCTAGAGGAAGAGAAGAAGTAGGAAGAAATGATTATTTCAAGGAAATTTCACATCTGTGGGATCTAGCAGGAGTATTATGAACACATACATTATTTTCACTGTTTGGCTATATCTATGTGTAAAACTACCCGCTCCCCATCTCCCACTCCCAATATCCCCGACAGATAATTTGGCAGGGACACCACACTCTTGGGAATGTGACTTACCAACTATTTAAGGAACAGGCACATTTGGCCACAGAGGTATTCCTTGGGGAGATATTCTGCTCCTAGTATGAATATATATTTTACTGTGTCCCCAGAGAAACTAAGCCCAGGGTGTGAGACAAAAGAAGGTAACCCAAGATCCTGCATTTTAGTTATGGGGACAAAGGGGTTACTTAAAGAAATGCCAGGTAAGCACCGTCTTCCCCAAGGCTATACTGGCCCTACCTTCTGTATTTCCCTCAAGCTGTTTTATCAACTATAGTAATTGCACCATATATCAGATCCCAGAACTCACTCATTTTGTAAATGAAAGTGTTAGTATTTTAACTAGTATTTCCATATTGATCCTGCACAATAGCACCTTCTAATTACCAAACTACCCACTTTAAGTTGAGTTCTCTGTATCCCATGTAGTAACATTTAGCCTATCTGTCTGAATATCTGTTTCTAAGTTATTCCATTTTAGCAAAATGTCTTCCATGTGTATCTATGTTTTTAGAAATGAAGGTTTTCTTTCTTGTCTTTTGACAAAGATAATAATATGTTTTTGTATGTGTGTGTGCTTCTGATTGGCTATTATGAAAAATGCTATAATAAGCATATGTGGGTAGATCTTTTTTGAGATACTGACTTCATTTCCTTTGTATATAAATCTAGATGTGGTACTAGATAATATTGCAGTTTAAGCTTTGAATATCTATCAAAGATCCTCTATTCTATTACCATAATGGCTGTAAATAATTTAGAATTTCATGACTTACATAACAAAATGTTTATAGATTTTAACCATTATTTACCTTCTTTTTTAGAACATCAAGTTTATTTATTGGAGATACACTCAAACAAAGATTATTTTAAAATGACAACCAGAGTTTTGCTTTGTATCAATTAGTCCTGTTTGCCCCCATGCAAGTACTACATAGTTGATGTTTGGTTTTATACATTGGTAACTTTATTTTTAATTTTTTTATTATTAGAGAGTTTCATACATGCATAAAATAGTTCTCGCACCCATTCTCTCTCCTCTGGTTTCTTCTTTATCCTCCACTTACCACTTTTCTTTCCCAAATTTATATGCTGTTTTTCTACAACCCACTGAGATGATTTAGTGCAGGAAATGTATGAGATAGCACTGGACACAGTAGCTTCCTAGATGCTATTTTGAAGAAAACAGACTCTCCCTCCCCATGCAGTCATAAGTTGCTAATAGCTCTTCAGATCTCAGGAACCCCACCCCTGTCTGCAGTGATCCCTAAAGTCTTGGAGGATGTGTATGATAAAGATATCTCATTTAAATCTTAACAACCCATGGTACCTTATTTTTTGCATATTGCTCAGTTGTGGGTATCTATATTAACCATCATCTATTGAAAAGAGACACTTCTCTGATGAGAGCTGAGGGATGCACCAACCTGTGGGCGAAAAATAGAATTTGGAAATATATATTACTAACTCCATTTATCAGTATAATAGTATTAGGTCTCTCTTTATTCCCTATGACCTAGCTTTTGGCTACATTAATGGTACCAAGCATAAGTTCTGTTTTGTGGAGCAGGCTTTAAATCCAATCAGAAAGTTGTTGGTTGTTTCTGTAATACTTGTACCAATGCACCAATACTAATGCACCAATGAGAATGTTAACTGTCTTTTTTGATAGGTGGGACTTACTTCATTTTGTAAATTATGTTCTGACCACTTTGATTTTTTTTCCTGTTCTTTTTGTTGTTGTTGTTGTCTTTCTTTTTGAAACGTTATGACTTAATCCTTTATGTAAAATAGTGCTTGGAAGTGATAAGAAAATCATTTTGAAAGAGTAATGTGTATAGAAACTTAATATCATCTTATCTAATATAAGACATTGAGAAGAATAAATATTCCAGAAAAGTAAGAGCACAATCCATGCAGATCAGATACTCTGATTCATGTAAAGTAGCTATTCAACCAACAATTTAATCAACTGAGAAAATGTTTATTAAAATTTTAGGTACTGATTATCCTTAGGAATGAGGAAGGCATTACAAAGATTGTTCTCCCTCCTTGTTGAAAGGACTCTCCAGATAGGAGAACAGAGCTTGACCATTGATAGATGTTGGATAACTAGTTATGATCAATGAAAAGTAGAATAATTCTGATATCTATGTGTGTGGTGGACCAGCCCCCACATTTATTTACCCCATTGACTCTTGAGGAATGAGGGATAAGAGATTTATTTAGAAATAAAGAGGGGAAAGAAACGCAGGATAGACTCAAGTGGCCCTGGATCTGTAGCTGAAGTTTCCTCCAGTCCTGCCCAGCCCCAAGGACCCCGCAACTGCTTATAAAATAATCACTCAGAAGCTTATATTAATTAAACTGCCCAGCCATTAGCTCAAGTCTACCACTGATTAGCTCTTACATTTAAACTCAGCCCATTTCTGTTAATCTATATGTCATCTCATGTTCTGTGGCTTTACCTGTTGCCTTTACATGCTGCTCCCTGGATGGCAGGCTGGCGTCTCCTCCTCAGCCTTCCTGTTTCCACAATTCTCTTCTCTGCTTGTTCTGCCTATACTTCCTGACTGGCTACTGGCCAATCAGCATTTTATTTATACAGAGTAATATCCACAGCATGGATCCTTATCCATTGGCCCAGAACTTTATTCCAAAGGTCTATTTATAACAATTCCAAGGGGTAGAGCAACCCCCCCCCCTTACTAGTTACAGTCAAATGTAACTTGACTTACAAACACCTGATACTCAGGCCCATGGTCCAATCAACCTCTTATGCAGTCCTGCTGGGTAGAGCCACTAGGAAACCTAGGGGGCTACAACATTTGTAGAAGGCTTTTAGATTCCCATAAGCAAACAATGAGTTTACAGACTTAGAAGAAAGGGAAGGATAAACACTCTCAGGCAGTCTTCGATGGGAAGAACAGATACAGTCTTTATTTCCTTACAGATATGGTCAAATTCACCAAAGAGTCTATCTACTAAGAGCCTTCATTATGAAGTCCCAGAGTAATAACAAGAGTGGATGCTGAGGTTTGGAGAAATTTATGATCCTTGCTACCTCTCAATCTCATGCATGATGTATTTTTATGTAAAATGTTCAATCTACCAAACAGCATGTATGACACATACAAAATATATCAAAGCTGTGATGGGTATAATTTGAAACACTAGTGGTAGCAATTTCTGAATAGAGAAAATAAATAGCTCTTGTATTTTTTCTTGGAGCTTTTCTTAATCTTCATTAGTATTTTTTCAATTATTAAAACAATCGTATACCCAGTGGAACATATTTCAAATTCTGCAAGTTTATAGGTAAAAATCAAAATATTTTGCTCAAATACATTAAGTACTTCTTGTCTATGAAAATAACACATTTTGGTATTCTATTTGAATACTTGTTTAGATTAACATTCATCTGGGCATGATTTTAACAGATCTATATCCTTGGAACTGTTTTACCATGCATGTCCCCTTGTTTAGAAGCTGCCCCACAGTGAACACTTGTTTACAGAGGTTGCTTGGTTCCTGCACAAGGACGAGATGAGCTGCTCACTGAGCAAAGATAAAGATCTATTTGCTTGGCTCAGCTCTCAGCGCCAATGATGCAGTAACTGGAAGCCAAGACGGCAGGAGAATCCATGCTTCTCCCAGTTTCTCACTCTGATAAAGCCAAACGAATCCTTTTCAGTCCGATTTAGAGGGCCATGGCCATAGGAGGCAGTAGCCACATACAATGAGAGCAGATTAAGCTGGCCCATCAGGGTGACAGATAACTGTGCCTGCCTCACCTCCCTTAGAGCCTGGCAGCATTTGTAGCCAGATTCTCAGGGTGTATGGCTTTCTGTCTCTAAACTCCAGCCCAGTAATTCTCTACTTCTCTTCAGAAAGGGGTGTCAGTTTACTGGCTACTGTAATTCTGCACAAAATATTCTAACACTCCAGTCCCCAAGTGAAAATCTGAAAGTAGAGAACAAGAATAGAATAAAGAAAATTGGACCTCTTCAGATTTCATCCCTGAAAACTTCTGGTTTGTTCCCAGAAATGTCTGTCTAGTTCAGGCAGTCCCCACATCCCAGTCTAGCTCCAGATCTGTGAGCATTTTGAGGTGTCTAGGGAAGATGATGGTAATATGGGCATTGCTTTTAAACCAATGGTTCTCAACCTTCCCAATGCTGTGACCCTTTAATACAATTCTTCATGTTGTGGTGACCCCCAGCCATAATATTATTTTCATTGCCACTTCCTAGCTGTGATTTTGCTACTGTTATGAATCATAATGTAAATATCTGTTTTCCAATGGTCTTAGATGATCCCTGTGAAAGGATCATTCCAACCCCAAGGGATCACAGATCACATGTTGAGAACCGCTGCCTTGAACACTCAGATCCCACTCCAGAATCCCAAGGAATTTCTGAAGCACCACTGGCTTGGAGATGGTGTCATTTTAGACAGTTACAGGGTCACAGTCCAAGATACATATCTGTTAGCCCAGGAGACCTTTAATTTAGTGACCACCCGTGACTAATCACTATGACTTGAATGGTGGACCTGCTTAAGAGAAAGCATTCTGTGCCACAGAATTTTGAGGTGGCTTCAAGATACCCTTTTCCTTGGCACAATGCCTCTGCTACTGAATATGGGCTCAATCTGGAATGTAATGTAAATCCATTCATATGATGGTGTTACAAATCAGTTGCCTTATCCTAATGGGAATGATCTAACAAGTTGTCCTTGGAAAGAGCCTGGGACCTTCTTGAAAGATCGTGAGAATGTGATGAGGCCTAATGAGGGTCTTGTGGCAAGGGACTTATACTGTCCTATAGTAATTTGAAGGGACCAGGCTGACAAGAAGAGGGGCTCAGGAGAAGGATCCAGGCATCAGGTGACACTGTGGATCCACCTGCCAATAAGATATGGAAGGAAATAGAGTTGAGTGAAGAATGTGTGTATCATAATAAATAAATAAATATAAATGAATGAATGAATGAATGAATAAATAAATAAATAGATAGATAGATAGATAAATAAATAAATAATAAACAAATAAATAAATAAATAAATAAATAAATAATAAATAAATAAATAAATAAATAAATACTGTGTATCAAAGGTGTCAGCCTGTTCCAGCAAGAGCTGAGAGAGCTTGGCTGGTCCCTCCCAAATGACCCAGTTGGAAGAGGGAGACTGGGCCTTTGTACACTCATATTAACCAGTGGTTGTTGAAGTCTGCTCCTGGGGAGGATAGATGAGCATGTGGGATGCCAAGGCTGTCAGCTGAGGTCGATTTGCAATCTGTGAGGCCTTGGCTGACAACACTCCTGGCAGCTAGAGAAGGATTATCTTGAGGGAACTGGGTGGCACCCAACAGCTGTCATTATACTCTATGGAGAACCACTAGCTTCATGTAAAATTCTGTCTCATCCTATTGGGGAACAGCTCCAGTAGGACTGTGGCTCTTTTTAGCTAGTGGGAAACAAAGTGTTCAGCAACACAGACTGTAGCCCCTTGCCGTGGAAGTCCAACTCAGGTGCACTCTCGGGTCACGCTCTCTCTCCTCTATTACTCAGTTAAGATTTTCCATACCATGACTCAGCACCTCTGCTTGTCTCTGTGGAGTTTTTGAAAAGGTGACTTTGATGTCTCTAGCTACCAAGCCTTCTCCAGGCCATGTTTACCATCCTTATCCACTGATTGACTGGGTTGGGGTTGTAGTCAGAGCTGCACAGGGAACCACCCAGATTCCCTACCTCCACTGTGGAACAGCAGACCTACCTCCTACTTGTAATGTGGGCAGATCAGGCCTGATAGGACATTATTTATTCATGGCCTGTTTAGGGGGAGGGACGCCAGAACATCAAGTGATACTAGGGTATCAGACGTCTTTGAAGTTTGACATTTAGTGGCTCTGTGTCCTCTGGGAAAACTATTTCTTCTTACTTGATGAAAGAAAAATAAAACCAAATCTCTAAGTGGATCTCTGGGAATAAAGGTAAGCAAGACCACTGCTTCTTTTTAAACTTTTTAATTAGAGTATGTTCGTTGTACGTGGTACTGGGTTCATAGGACGGCCCCCTGTAAGTATATAGCGTACTTTGATCATGCTCTCAGACCCCTGGACTCTCTCCTTTCCCCCTCCCCTTGGTCTTCTTTGCTAGCCAACGCCATGTTGCTTCTACTGTCATGTCATATGTTTGCATGATTTTATACATCGATGTAAAATCTAGGATCCACAAATGAGAGAAAATACCGTATTTGTTTTTTGGAGACTACTGTAGTTAGCTAAATGTGATCCCATGTCTTGGTTTTACATACTGTGGGTTTGGTGCCTGGTAATAATTGTAGAATTATGGCAAGAACTGTTCTGGTGGATGGGTATCTCGGGTGTTATAACTACATTGATACCTCAGATGTACAATGTGCCTTCAATAGACCGCTTGATCTGTCTTAGAGCTATTACATTTGATTTTTTCCTATTTTCTTTTCTTTTCCTCTTTCCTTCATATCTTCCTTTTTCCCCTTTATTCCTTCTCTCAGTATCTCATCCTGGATAGCCTTGGACTTTATACTTATCCTAGGTGGACCTGAAATTGTTGCTCCTCCCACCTCAGCCTCTGAAGTACTGGACATACATTCTCGCACCATATGCTTATTTCCGATATTTCCCTCTATAAAACAGTATGCTTAGATAGACACTGGATTATACACGGTCTCAATTCAGCAAATCAAAAGTCTCAAACCTGTAAGCACAAATGTGGAGAATATGCATCATTTTTTTCTCCAGGTGGCTTGTTGATCTCCAGTGAGTCCACCATCACCGAAGCACATGAGTTCAATGAACGTACCAGTGGGGGACTACTGATACCCTCTGTGGGCTAGCACCAAGTCTAGGACTCGACATTCATTTTTCCTTCTGATAAGTTGGATGTTTGGCAGTGGGAGAAGAAATAGGAATTGTCCTTGTACCCCATTCAGAGCCTCCACTCTTACCACCAAAATACCCATTAATGTGTGTTAATTTGGTGAAATCACTAAAGATGCTGATGACGGGGGAAACTAAAATGAACTGATTAAGACATTCTATCGAGCTGAATGGTGGGTCTCCTCCACAGTAGATAAAGTCAGGGGCTTGTTAATAGGGTGGCGTGAAGATTGTTGTCCTATGCCTGTTTTCAAAGGTACATTTGCATATCCCTTCAAAGCTTCCTTGTCACTAGCATTCAATCTTAATCTTTTTAATACTCAGATTAATTACTCAAGCCATTCATTAATATCAATGAATTAGTACAAACTTCTCTTTCTGCATAACATGAATGACCAACCCCACTGTTTAAATTCTCACCAGGATGACTTCATTTAGTACCCTATAATGCAAACAATTCAATTTTAGTTTGGACTACCATACTCAGCCAGATTTTCCACAGGCTTATGAGAACTGTTGTGCTGCTGTGGATATGAGGTGAGGAACCAAAATAGTGCATCCATGGTAGAACACTTAGAATTAAAGATCCCTGCAGCTGCCTCTTATGCCTTTTGACTGTGGCATTACCAGATTCCAAATGGACTTCTTCCACATTGTGATGAACTGGCATTGCATACCATCATTGGTGGGGCTGAGAAAAACCAGCTCATATGAGTATATAAAGGTCATTTTTATACTATTATTAGGTGTTCTATCTTTCTCAGGGCCTCATAGCGTGCCAGGAGTCATTTTTAAAATGGCAAAAGCATGACACAGCGTTATTCCTACACAGCTCCATGTTGCAATGTTATAATGCTCTATTGAGCCCCGTCACAGATGTCACACATCTCCCACTGTAGATACTTCTAATACCACTACTACAGGGTCTGTCTGCTCCTGTAAATCAAGCAATGGTTTTATATTAGGAGATTCTCTTGGTCTGGACCCCAAACTGGAAGGCATTTGTGTCATTGGTAAGCAGTCACAGGAATGTTTCAAAGAATGAAATATGCTGTCCTCAGAACCAAAAGAAGCTAATTAGGCACTGTACTTCTTTACCAACTATTTAAAACACACTCATTTACCTTTTCCTTGGGGTGGTTATATCCTGACATGTCTCCCATCACTGAATCCTTAAAATGTTCATTGATATGAAAGGACCCTGAGGCTTATTTCCCATCAACGAGATCATGTGCATCTCACTAAGGCTCCAACATTTTTGTCACTATTTCCTCATCCAGTTTGATAAATGTGACATTATAAGTAAATTGACCATTGCAATTTTCTCTGGGATATCTTCTGTAGTCCAAATGAGTCACCACAAATCCATGTGTTGGAACTTAATCTCCAGTGTGGCAGTGTTAGAGACAGGGCTGAAGACAGGCTTCAGGTCACGAGCGCCTCGCCTTGGGGACTGGGCGAACGGCACTGCACAGGGATGGCAAGAATCGACCCTTTCTCTCCTAGCCTTCTGAGGATTGGGGACAAAGTATTCACCACCTTTCTGTGCTTCTGCTCTCTACCTGAGAACACAAGGAAGGCCTCATTATAGACCAGCATCTTGATCTTGGCCTTCACAGCCTCTAGAACTGTGAGGGGATACGTTTCTGTCCTTCATGAATGACTCAAACTGCGGTCGCCTATTATCCTTGCACAAAGTGAACTAAAGCGATGATCAAACAGAGTGGGTCCCTTAGAACCACATTATATGTAGAGAGAGTGAGTTGACATGGACAAAGCTGAGACTGTCAGGGTCGAATGTAAATGAATGCAAATTGTTTTTGGTCCTCCCTCCCTCCTGACTGAGGTGAAAGCTATCTCATTTGCCATTGACCAGGTGACAAACCCAAAACCATTGTAATCCGCTTTGCTCAACATACCAGAGTCGGTAGAAGCAGCAGCATTTAAGAACACGAAGAACAAATTTGAGGTGATTCAATGTTATTTTCAAGCTTTCATTAAAAAAAAAAAAAAATGCCATCCTCGAATAGTAAGTGGATAAACCATGAGGAATACCGCTCAGGAAATTCTGGTTCCTTAATGTTGGCATTAAGCAGAGGAGGCACTTGGAACTGCCAGTTGGCTTCCCTCTGTCCTAGCTCTCACCATCCAGGCTGAGAAATGAAAGGGAAGCTGTCCCCTGCCGGGCTTGTCATCATCCCATCAGCAACTTGGAAAATGAATACTGAGAAAGTCCACGGGTCTGCTGTACTCAGTGTTAGCCATACCAGGCTCAATCTTCATTTCTTTCCCTTTGTCTTAGTTAGGGTTTCTATCACTGTAAAGAGACACCATGACCACAGCAACTCCTATAAAGGGAAACATTTAATTGGCTGGCTTACAGTTCAGAGGTTCAGTCCATTATCCTCATGGTGTGACATGGCGGCCTGCAGGCAGACACGGTGCTGGAGGAGGTGCTGAGAGTGCTACATCTTGCAGGCAACAGGAAGTGGCCTGTCTCACTGGGCAAGTGGGAGGTCTCAAAGCTCACCTCCACAGTGACACACTTCCTCCAACAAGGCCACACCTCCTAATAGCGCCATTCCCTTTGGGGGCCATTTTCTTTCAAACCACCATACCCAGTGTCATAAACTCCACTGAAACATAGCTATGATGGTATTTGGGTTCCTAGATGAGAGGACTGAGCAGATGTTATAAAAGGCTGCTCAATTTTGTCTCAGAGAACTCAGTCCCTGCTCGATGGAACCAAGCAGGCAATTTCTGAGGAAGAGCCACAAACACAGGACAAGTAATCACAGGTGCCCCTGACAACAGGGACAAGGGAGATAGGACACACCAAGCCTGAGCCACTGAGCCAGCCCCCACAGTGAGTAGGTGCTAGGCCAGCCAACCGCCATGGCAGCTCAAGGACAAAGCCAGGGACTTGTCCAGGCCTGCACAAAAATGAAAACTGTACCCTGACCAGCCTCTAACAAGCCCTGGCCAATTAGAAAATACTGATATGATTGCCACTTGCTTGAGCCAATGACATCTAAAGTTACCTAACTGCCTTAGGACCTCCCCTTGGCTATGCTTAAAAGGAGCTCACAGGTCTCTCTCAGGGTCTTTGTCATCTTGCCTTTGTGTGAGATGGCAGGCCCCAGCATGCTGGAATAATAAACATGAATGCTGATTGCATATGTGAATGGTGGTCTTTTGTGGGACTTCTTCAGGACCCTAACAGTTTTATGTCCTAGCTCTCTACCTCCAAAAGGTTCATTTACAACCATTTGTAATATAAGAAAGACCCTTTGTTGGAAGACCTCCCAGGTTCCCTGTGCCTATCCTCAGACATACCACTTCCTCAAATGAACTTCCAATTTCTACTCAAGATATTTTGATATAAAATTGTGTGAACTTAAATTTTATTTATTTAATATTTCTTCAGGTGATGCTATGAGGTATAGGGCATTGATTATTTTGGATCGTAGATGTGCCTGACACTTTCAATCTTTCATACTTAGTGATTTCTTAAGTTATTTGATGGTGATTTTCTTTTTACACAAAAAGCATTCAAAATTGGAGGGCTTCAGAGCAGTGACATTGGATGCTTCAGTTATCTGAAATGATTATTAAAAAGAAGCATTCCCAGCAGATAAAGAGTGGAACCAATGGATTTATTAAGGAGAACTAACAACAGAAGCTAAATGCAGAAAGTTAACAGTTAGGAGCAGAGACTATCTTTGCCTATTTTAGGCAGTGTCAGTTAGTTTGAATATATTTTATGAGTCATATATTAATAGTATAGAGCAGATGAGAAGTAGTCAGTTCAAGAAATACTGTTAATTAAAGTTTATACTTTTAAAAGTGGAGCAGAGAGAACTGTGGTCTTCTAAAGATGCATGTTTTTCAAGCTTCATCATCTCTAAATATGTTGTCTTACCTGGAAAAAGGGATACTGCCCACATCCTTAAGATAAATAGCCCTGAGAAAAGGAGGTCTTGGGTTATGGGTCAAACTCCAATCTGATTACTCGATGAACTGAAAGCAGAATCATTCAGAGGCTGTGACAGAGGAAGAAGGGTCAGAGAGTATGAAACAGCAGCATGCAAGAGAGATGCACCAACCTCCAGAACTAATACTCTGATAGTGTATAAACTTATATGTTTGCCATGATGTGCTAAATTAGCAACTACAAACCAATGTAAAGATTTGCAGTTTGGGCAAGTTTTACTCTAACTGAAATTGTTTGACATCCACAAATACTTCACTGTCATCAGTAGGTGAAGTACAAGAATTAGAGCAGAAAACTATGGAGAGAGTATGTTCTCTTAGAAATAATTCATATACATATGTGATGTACATGTATAGAGCAACAATTAAAAAATAGAGGACATGAACCTGGGAGAGCTCAAGGAGGGGGACATGGGAAGGATTGGGTAGAGGAAAGGAAAATGAAAATAAAATGAAATAAATATAGTTATAACATTCATTTACTCAAAACTTCAACCATTATTAGCTTTCAACCATTATTAGCATGTTCTATAATTTCATCTTTTCTAAGTATGTGTACATGTATACACATGTGTTTATATGCACACAAACATATGCACACAAGGTAACTGGAACTTTATTATGAGTAAGGAACCACAGCCACAGAAAAAGAATTATTCAGAAGCTTTTTACTGTTCCAAGGACTGAGTATCCATTAATTAATGAACCTTCATTTTTTTGGCTGGCCCCTTGATGTGTTTGTGATGGCATTTGCACAGAACTTGTGTAACTCCCAATTCAGAACATTATCCATCAGGTATCTTCTTTTCCTTCATGTCTCAACTCCAGTTCGTAAATTTGATGACCTTAGGATGTTAATGTTGTCCCTTTTATACATCTCTATTAATGCCACGAGCCCCATCAGAGTCATTATCGAAGTCCACCTAGATTGTGTTGCTATTCTCCTATGTTGTCTCACCTTGGTGTCTCAAAACAAAACTACACCAATGTCCAGTGTTGGTTTTAATAAAAACCCAGAGTCAGATATCAAGGTGAAAGCTGAAAGATCAGAGAAGCAGAGCAAGCCACAGCCACTACCTCTTATCTCACCAACTCCTCAGCCTTAAAGAGAGTGAGTTGCCGTCTCCTCCCACCTTATATTCCTTTCTCTGCCCAGCCATATCACTTTCTGTCTCAACCTTCCTAGTGCTGAGATTAAAGTGTGTGATCCCAAGTGCTGAAATTAAAGGTATGTGCCACTACCGCCTGGCTCTGTTTCTCTTTTAGACTGGATTAATCTCATGTAGCCCAGTGTGGGCTTGAACTCACAGAAATCCAGACAAATCCCTGCCTCTGCCTCCCGAGTACTAGGATTAAAGGTATTTGCCACTACTGCCTGACCTCTATGGCTAACTTTGTGGCTAGCTCTGTCCTCTGATCTTCAGGCAAGCTTTATTTCTTAAATTACAAACAATACATCACCACATTCCCAAAATATATATCAGAAACTATTCTAGTAAAAGTGTTCAATGACTTTCACTTCTTTAGAATAAGATCAAAATACCCCAAATTTCTTCCATCATTTTTTTTTTGTATAACCTCTTCCTACTTCTCCAGTATTTATCTCCTTGTAGGAACAATAATTTAGAGTAAATTTAAAGAGTTTGAGATCTTGCAGTCAGGGGATAATTTGAGAAATATCTGCTATTAATTGATTTTAATGAGACTTTACCTAAAGATAGAAATACCCTTGTATTTTTTCTTTTTACATAAATATTACTGATATTTTTCTGATTTATTTTAAGTTTTTCAAGTACAGCAGAGTAAGGCATTACTTTAGAAGTTGGTATAGAATCCACACAGAAGCTATAGATGTCTTCAAGACAAACCCCAGGATCCTGTAGATACTGGAGTTCCTAGAAAGCATTCCATTTCCTAAATCTGTAGGGGTGCCTCCTCTTCTTGCTAAAACAAACTGAAAGAAAACAAAGCATTGGAGACAATCATTTGAAGTACAAGGAGAAAACATGGCTGTATCCTGTGTTGTTTTGCATAGCGGGAAGTTAGAGGCGTGTTCCCCATTCCTAATAAGAAACAAAACCATAGAAATGTCAGGGAGTTCAGGAAGATCACCAGAACAAAGTTCCACAGCCCAAGAGGAGTCTCTTTGCATAGGAACAGGGAAAGCTAACAACAGGTGAGGAACTAGGAGCAAGTTGTTGAGGACACGTTCATCACAGCATATGGACATTAGCATCTTATAGCTTTATCTGATTCATCTTAACTGGTTGCGGAGGAGCTTGAAGGTGTTTTACAAGGTATATGACATGCAAGAAAAAAATGTATTGGACACAGATGAAAAGATAAAAAGAAAATACCAGGGATATAAATGGAAAGAGAAATAAAACAGGTAAAAAATGAACCCTTAGAACACTTTTTGGATTCTAACCCCCAAGGTCCACCAGTGTAACACCTGTATCCAGTACTGAGCTCAGCTCACGCAGGGCTTGATCCAGGAGATGAGGCTTTCATGTCTGAAGGGCTCCCAGGTAGACAGATTCTTGTCCTCTTTGCTTCTCTGGAGTCTTGTAACCGTTCTTTTTAAAAGTTCATCATTGTGCCATACTTCTATACTGCCTGTTTTGTTGTGTCTAACTTTAAGCTCCTTAAAACCTTGGTCTGGAATGTTTATGATGTGTTCTCTCACCTACTACAGACACATTTAGTGGTTATTCAATTTTTAAGTTGGTGAGTACTAGGTCAAGGCAGGGGGAAAAAACAAAGAAGAGGCATAGAAGAGAGCTAAAATAGACTCAATAAAAGCTAGGAATGAAATTTCTTTCTCTGAAATAAAACTGTTGTTTTGTGGTTGCAGAAAATGCAGCCGGAGGGTTGATGCTGTGTTAACTCTAACAATTCCCCACTGTTGGCCTCCTCATTGATTTCCACTAGTACTGTGTGTAGTATATCCATTCACAAATCTTTACCCCCATTATATCTAGTCGGGATTTCTAAAACAAAATGTATTTTAAATTATGTGTATGAGTGTTTTGCATCTGTGTGCCATTTGTGTGTGTGGTGCCCAAGGTGGCCAGAAGAGGGGAAATCCCCTGGAACTGGAATTACAGATGGTTGTCAGCCACCAAATGGATACTAGGAATTGAACCGGAGTCTTCTGGAAGAGCAGCCAATCTTGCTCTTCACCACTGAGCCATTGCTCCAGCCCCTTAAAATGAAATCCTTTTGTGGAAGGATGAAAGCCACTGGATAAGAAGGAGTAGCTGCCTTACCTGTCTGTTTACTCTCTCCTCTCCTGTATTATTCAATCCATCTTCAGAAGTGGATGAGCGTCACAGGACAAGGATGGGGCAGGGGTCAAAAACTAGGAAAACAAAGCAAAACAAATATCTTATCTCCTAGGGCTTCTAGAGTGAGCCAATCCTATCAAGACCAGATTTTCAGTGGTACTCTGTTGAGTTTCTGACCTTCAGAACATAAAATAATAAACATGTTATTTTAAGCTCCCAAGTTTGCTGGAGGTGGCTACAGAAGCCAGGGCAGCAGAGGGCGGTGCCTGTCTGCCTCCGAGGCCCCAGTTCTGCCGAGCTCACCCATGCCTTCCTTTTCTAGGTGAAGAATGTTTTCACATTCTAACAGCAAGGGCTCAGCCAACTGTCCATGCCGCTTCACCTTCGGTTTTATAATTGTGTCTCTTAAGACAGGCGCTAAAAATAACCATAGAGACAGGGCACCAGCAGGTCCAAGTTCAGAATTCCAATTTGTAATTTGCATTTGTTGACTCCTGATCAGAATTAACACTGATACTGTCCAAGCCCATCCTAACCACAGTCTTGCTCCTCTGACTGGTATCCAGAACTCTGCCCCTTTGATAAATATTAATTTGCACCTGCTATTGGAAGGAACAACCCTAGAATAGCTTAGCCTGTTTCCCGCGCATGCGCTTTCTCTCTCCCAGACTCTGGAAAAATCCTCACATATTTTTTAAAGCAAGCATCAGACTAGAGGACGGCAGACAACCTTAAACAAGGTGATTGCTTAGCCAATATTCATTCCTACTGTCAATAACCCTCATGAGGAGATACATTTCTGTTTGAGTCTCGGTGGTCAATAGATTATTGCTTTGTGGGACTCTTGTTGCAAATCATTGTGAACTCTGGGTAGCAGCGGAATGACAGGAAGTACACAAAGAGTTTACTTCCTGCCGGTGGTGAGCACTCACAGTGTAACACCAAGACAGGCCCTTTCACATTATTTTGATCAATTCTTAACATTGTTCTCACTTTTCAAGAAAGGAGTCAGGTCAAACACAATTCTTTTGAGCTCACATGAACCAGAAAGCGATGGAGTCAGTATTTGGTCTTGTAGTCTTTTAATGTGGACGCAGTGTTCTTTATGCTGTCCAGAGTCCCTACCTCACAGCACTCAGGCTAGAAGTGTGGGGAATGAAGAGCCCAGGATATGAAAAATTGTATAGCCTATCCATATATCCTGGGAGAAATTGGAGCTGGCAGCTGCTGTGGACAAAGGTCAACCCTCTGTCCCAAATTCCGTGAACCTTTAACAGTTGCCTCTACATGACCCTCTGTCCCACATTCCTTTCAGCTACGGGGAAGGCAGCTGGGTCAAGATAACCATGGACTTTCCCAAATATCTTGAACTAATACCAAGTTGTAATCAAAAGTTGTAAATCTTGGAATATGACATGACTCAGGACCTAACCTCAAGCCTGTGAAACCCCTTTGGCCCACCACCTGGTGCTTGGTTTTTACTATAAGAAGAAGCTTGAAACCCCAGAAGCCCGAACTCTGGCTGTGGCCCTGGCTAGCCAGAAGTATTCTGCTCCATGGTGTCTGGAATAAAGTTTGCTTCTGGTTAATAGACTTCAGTGGTCTGTTCTCCATTATTTGCGCGTCCCCAGGACCCAACAAGGAACACAGGCATGAAGTCAGTTTCTCCCCACCCTAGTGTAGTGGCCAATCCCTTCATCTAAGTCCTTTTTCTGTTAACTGGACTTGCTTTGGGGCTAACAGGCCAAGAGATTGTAGGTGAAAGCGAGGAAAAATCACAGTGGCCTGGGAGCAGGGAGTATGTGAAGAGGAAGAAAAAATATAAAGTATTGCCGACTGCAGTTTGAATCTTCAAATTCACCAATTTGTGGAAATTATACAAGTATTTTAACATTAATAACGGAGGCATTACTTAAATGAATGTGACCAGAATCACGTTATGGCACTACAGAGGACTTCAGACATACCTAACATTTAAGATGGCAAAAGAAGAAGATGGGGAATGTTAAGATTTGTGTCGTGTCCATAATCTTTACAGAAAGCAGTGGTAGAGGCTGAACTAAAGCTGCCTACATCTGAGGGGAATATTTAGGTTTCTGTTGATACACCTGTAATCATGTTGTTTTATAAAGTCTGTATGTCCTGGGGCATTAAATGTATTTTCAATTAAAATATTTTTTAAGAATCTTTTCCTTTATTTAAAATAATTTTTCCTCATGTAACACATCCTGATTATGGCTTCTTCATTTCTACTCTTCCACATCCTCCACACCTCCCCTCCCATCTAGATCCACTCCCTTTCTGTCTCTCATTAGAAGAGAAACAGGCTTCTAAGGGATAATAATAAATATAATAAAATAAAACAAAACCTAACACATCAGAATAGGACAAATAGAAAGAAAAGTGCCCAAGAGAAGGCACAAGAATCAGAGACTCACTTATCCACACCCTCAGGAATCTCATAAAACCACTAAACTAGAAGCCATAATATATGCACGGAGGACCTGTGCATACTGTTTCAGACTCTGTGAGTTCATGTGTGTATTAGTACTATTTATTTAGAAGGTCTTCTTTTCTTGGTGTCCTATATCCTCTCTGGCTCTAATACTTTTCTGCTACGTCTTCTAGGGGGTTCTCTGAGTCCCTACGGAAGCGATTTGATGGAGACATCCCAATTAAGGCTGAGTGTTCCATGGTCTCTCACTCTCTGCATAATATATATATATATATATTATGTTATGTCTCTATATTTGTTCCCATCTGCTCCAGGAGGATGTAGCTGGAATTTTTCTCCAGGTCCCGCCAAGCCCTGCAGTCTGACAGCCCACTTATAAAATAATCATTTAGATGCTTATATTATTTAAACTGTTTGCCCTAATGGCTCAGGCTTCTTGTTATCTAGTTTTTCTATCGTAAATTAACCCATTTCTATTGGTCTGTAAGTTGCCATGTGGCTTGTGGTTTACCGGTACCTTCTATCTCACTGTCAGCTGCCAGGTCTCTCTCCTCAGCCTTCTACTTCCCAGCATTTTCCTCTCTGCTTGTCCCACCTATACTTCCTGCTTAGCTACTGGCCAATCAGTGTTTTATTTACTATCCAATAAGAGCAACACATTTGACATACAGAACGTCCCACAGCAGGAGGAAGCTTCTCTGATGATGTCTGAGCAAGGCACTGATCTATGAGTATAGCAGAATGTCATTAGAAGTCAATTTATTGCTAATTTATTTTTTATAGAACAGAAGTGTTTGGTTTTACCCTAAGTCCCTGAGCTATCTAGTCTTAGGTTCTTAATCACCCAGTGTTGAGTATGGATTCCATCTCATGGAGTGATTCTTGAGTCAACTCAGTTATTGGTGGTTACTCCCACACGCTTTGTGCCACCATTGCCCCGGCATATCTTGCAGGCAGGACAGCATTGTAGATAAAGGGTTGTTCCAGGGCTGGGGTTTATATTCTCTTCCGGTAGTGTTCAAGAGTAACTTCCTGTGCCAAACATGCTAAAATATAGGGGTAAAGGCTCTATGGAGGTGACTTCTCCATGTTCCATGATCTGTGTGGGTATTGTCTTTAGCAATGGGGCCTTGCTGTCACTTTGTGAAGAGCAACCTATTGACATGGCAACAACCTGGGCTGTTTAGGGATTTCCTTTGGCCCATGACTCAATTACTTGCTACCCAATGCCTGGACTGGAAGTTTCATTTGATGACAAGTGATGTCCAGCTGGGGCTCTGTCTTCCTCATTACTTGGCCATTTCATCTAGGTCACCTTCATATGTGTATATATTTTAGGAAGTTTCTACAATACTAGATTGATATATTACCCCTCAAAAGGCCCTTAATTTTACTGTCTCTCCCTATATTCCCTACCTTGTCCCCTCTCCCATTTGTTCCTACCATTGCAGACTCCCCATCTATCCGTAACTATTCTATTTATTTCTCCTAACAAGATCTATCTATCCCCACCAGCCTATATCTTTCTTTCTCTATACCTAACCTTGTGGTTCTATGGATTGCAGCTTGATTATCATTTACTTAACAGCTAATATCCATATATAAGTGAATACATACCATATTTGTCATTCTGTGTCTGAAATATCTCACTCGGAATGATTTTTTTTCTAGTCCATCAATTTACCTGCAAATTTCATGATTTCATTTTTTCAATGGATGAGTAATACTTCATTTTATAAATTTATATTTTCTTATCCATTCTTCTGTTGAGGGACATCTAGCTTGCTTCCAATTTCTGGTTATTATGAATAAAGCAGAAATGAACATGGTTGAGCAAGGGTCTCTGTAGTAGGATGGAGCATCCTTTGGGTATATGCCTAAGAGTGGTATAGCTGGATCTTAAGGTAGATCAATTCCCATCTTCCTGAGGAACCGCCATATTCATTTCCATAGTGGCTATACAAGGTTGTACTCCAACCAGCAGTGGAGGAGAGTTCCCCCTACCTTACATCCTCACCACTATGAACTATAACTTGTGTTTTTTTATCTTAGCCATTCTGACAGGTGTTAGTATGAAATTTCAAAGTTAACTCTGATTTGCATTTCAATGATGGCCAAGGATGTTGAACATTTCTTTATATATTTCTCAGCCATTTGAGTTTCTTCTATTGAGAATTATTTGTTTAGATTTGTATTCTATCTTTTAATTGGGCTGTTTTCTTGGTATCTAGTTTCTTGAGTTCTTTACATATTTTGGATATTACCCCTTTATTGGTGTGTAGTTGGTAAAACAAACAAACAAAAAACCCTTTTCCCATTCTTCAGGTTGCTTCCTAGTCTGAATGATGGTGTCCTTTGCTCTGCAGAAGCTTTTCAGTTTCATGAGGTCCCATTTATTAATTGTTGATTTTAGTGCCTGTGCCAGTGGTACTCTGTTCAGAAAGTCTTTTCTTGTGCTAATGACTCCAAAGCTATTTCCCACATTCTCTTCTATGAGGTTCAGTGTATCTGGTTTTATGTTGCAGTCTATGGTCTCTTCTATATATAGCCATTCAGTTTGATCAACCCTATTTGATGAAGATTCTACTTTTTATTTCCAGTGTGTATTTTAATAAGGAAATTCCACAGAGTCTATCTGATAATTAAAGGGATTTATTCTGGGTTAATTCACAACAAGCATAAAGAAGTTGGTCATGAGACCCAGAAGAGGTAGGGTATGGGTCAATGCAGTTCTCTGGAGAACTCTGCCTTGATCTGCAGCACCAGCATCAAAGACCATGATGTTGCAAAGAGAGAGTAAGCACATACTCATCCCGGGTCTTAAGGAGTCTTTGTCTCAGCCACACCCTAGAGGGGGACAGATACCTAGCAGTGCTTCAGGGTACAGACAACCAGACCTACAATATTTTTAGCTTCTTTATAAAAAATCAGGTGTCCATAGGTGTGTGGGTTTATGTCTGGGTCTTCTATTCAGTTCTATTGATCAATATGTCTGTTTTTATTCAAATACCATGCTGTTCTTATTACTATAGTTCTATAGTACAGCTTGAAATTGGGCTTGTGATACCTCCAGCAGTTCTTTTATTAGTGAGGATTATTTTAGCTATCCTGGTTTTTTTTCTGTTTTCATATGAATCTAAAAATTGTCCTTTTCAGATTTGTGAAGAATTGTGTTGGAATTTTGATAGAGATTGCATTGAATCTTTGAGTAGGGTGCCCATTTTCACTATAATATTCTTACAAATCCATGAGCATGGGAGATTTTCCCATCTGCTGGTATCTTCTTTAATTTCTTTCTTCAAAGACTTAAAGTTACTATCATTTCATTTAGTCTTTCATTTGCTTTGTTAGAGTTACCTCAAAATATTTTATATTATTGATGGTAGTGTGAAGGTGATTTTTCCCTAACACATGACATCTCAATGGAGACTCTAAAGACCTGGACAGATGTTCTATAGACTCTAAGAGACCATGGATGCCAGCTCAGAATAATACACCCAGCAAAAATTTCAATTGTCATAGATGAGGAAAAATGTCATTCTATGATAAACCAAATTTAATCAATATTGATTTACAAATCCAGCACTACATAAAAGTGCTAGAAGGAAAACTCCAACCTAAAGAGGTTAATCAGACCCAAGAAAACACAGGGAATAAATAATCCCAGACAAGCAAATCAGAAGAGCGGAAAGATGCATACACACACACACACACACACACACACACACACACACACACACACACCCCAAAATAATAAGGATCAACAAACACTGCCTGTTGATATCTTGATATCTCTCAACATCAGTGGTCTCAATTCCCCAATAAAAAAGCTCAGACTAATACAATGGATACAGAAACAGGATCCATTCTTCTGCTGCATCCAAGAAATACAACTTAGCATCAATGGTAGACATTACCTTGGGGTAAAGGCTTTAGAAAAAGATATTCCAAGCAAATGCACTTAGGAAGCAAGCTGGTGTAGCTATTTTAAGAGAAGACAAAAGAGACTTAAACCAACATATTTCTAAATTGATAGGGAAGAATAGTACATATTCATCAGAGTAAAAATCCTCCAATTGCAGCAAACACAAGGACACCTATGTTCATGAAAGAAACGCTACTACATCTCAAGTCCTATATTGATCCTCACACAGTAACAGTGGGAGACTTCAATGCCCCACTCGCACCAATAGACAGGTCATCGAGACAAAAACTAAACAGAGAAATATCAGAGCTAACTGATGTTATAAACCAAATGGACCTAAGAGATATTTATAGAATGTCTCACCCAAACATAAAAGAATATATCTTCTTCTTTGTACCTCATGGAATTTTCTCCAGAATTAACCACATACTCAGACAAAAAGCAAGTCTCAACAGACGCAAGAAAATTAAAATAATACCCTGCAACATACCTGACCACCAAGGATTAAAGATGGTATCAACAACAACAGAAACAACAGAAAGCTTACAAATGCATGGAAATTGAACAACTGAAACTGAAAGAAAATGGGCCAAGACAGAAATTAAGAAAACAACTAAAGACTTTCTAGAATTGAATGAAAGTGAATAAACATCAAACTCAAAATTATGGGACACAATGGAGGTGGTTCTAAAAGACAAGTTCATAGCATTAAATGCCAAAATTGTTCAGTGAAATCATGGCTGAATCACGTAGTCAAAGGCAGATTTCACTTACCGCGTGTCCAAGTATAAACGAACAGTATTAATAATGGTGAAATGACAATGAAGAAAACATAAAGATTTTGTTTTCAAAACAACAAATGACCGGTAATTTCATCCTCAATCCTAATGTTTTCTGTATATGAGTACAGAATTGACAAAAATAAGGAAGAATGAAAACATTCTAGGTAAAAACTTCAAACATCCCAAAATGACTCTAGGTAACTATACATCTCTTGGATTGACTACAGAATTCCTCCACTATCTATTCCTTTATTAATCTTGATGTAGGAGACTGATGATTTCTGATTAGATGTAGTAAAAATAAATTAAACCTTATAAAGATTGAGGATAAAGAACTTAACATGATAACCTGCTCAGTGAAATTAAATTTGATGTGATTAGGCACTACTCACTGTCTAATTTCCTAGATTGTGATTTATATACACATTAAAAACTTCAACCTCATTATGTATAGTATATAGTTTCCAAAATAAAGCATCAGTGATAATTTCCATAAAGCTTTGTGGCAACCACTTGTTTAGAAATATCAACACTTAACTGTGTGCCTTTATTTTAATGAATACATAGACTTCAACTCTTCATAATTCTAGTGTGTAATACTTTATTAAGTATATAATTTGATTTAAATTTTATGAACATTCATACCAATGACATTTCTAAATTTAATTCCCCAGTTTATTAATAAGCAATCTATGCAAGCATCTAACATCATCTAGAAAGCCAAAGAATGTTTGTTCAGAACTAGCTTTAACCTAGGTAAACTTTGCAATCAGAATTTCCCTGGGATGGCAACAGCCTTCACCTGTTCTTCCTGTGGCTAACAAGAGTGTCGGTTCCTACTCATAGGTATAATTATCTGCAGCGTGAATAAGAAGAACCCACATATTAAACCTGCTTGCTGAATTTCTTGGTTTGGAAATATGCTGTCCTAAGATTGATGTAGCTTTGAATAATTTTCTTTAAGTGGCCTGCCTAAAATCTGTTTCTCTTTCTGTGTCTTGAGGTGATAAAAGAAAGTGGCTTTCACCTAAATAATGTTAATTCTCTCTAGATGAGAGAAGTAATGGTGTTTGTATTAATGCATTACTACAGGTGCGCACTGCTTGTTACTACCTAGAAACGAACAGATACCAATCACAGGCACACTGGCCCTATTCATGGCCCAAAGCATCTATATGCATAGCAATGGTGCTCTGTTTTATTGCTAATGATTTAGGGACAATATACAATCATAGTTCCTGTCAATTTGGAAGTTGCACTAAAGAGTATTGGCTGTGGTATACACATGGATGCAAGCATGCATGTCTATACACAGGTGTGCATATACTTATTTGAATAGATGCATGTGTTTGTATATCCATACAGTCTTAGATCCTGCATAAACATGTATCCAAATTAAGACTTGAGCTAGAAAGCAAGGTAGGTTTTGCATTTAAAATGTACCTTGAAGGTATGGATTTCCCAATTCCAATCCTTGGAAGGGGAATAAGGAGTAATGTTGAGGGCTTACACTTAATTAAAAGTCATTTTGTGACTAATCACATGCTTGGAATTTCCAAACATTAAAAGTGTGTCATCACCTTTCTGATACCCTGTCCAGTTCCTTCAGCCTCCTGGTAAGATGGCTGCAATTGTTTTCTGTCTCACATGGGAAATAAAGTAACTATGGGTTGCCTAAAGAATGTAATTCTATTCAAGGAAAGGCAGGTGGAAAGTAAGGGTCCACCCACTATGTGGGAAGCTGTGGTATTCTGGGCAGAACAGAGACCCACTTGGCAGGGCTCATGGTGTCTGCAAGGGGACAAAAGGCACAAGGGGAGTAAAGGGGAGTGAAGGGGAGTGAAGGGGAGTGAAGGGGAGTGCTCCTCCCACGCTCCATTCACATTTTTCCATTCCATTTTTAGCTGGCTCTTTCTCTTGGCTTGAAATTCTACTTTCCCTTTGGTGCCAGTGATTCATGAACTAGAGAATTCTGGATGTAATTCTAAATTTAAGACTTCATTTCACCAAGTTTAGCAGAGAAAACATTAGAAATGCTCATAAATAAACTATGGATGGGGCGTTCATACTGGTCTCTGGAGAGAGCCCTGAGCTATTCCGTAAGCATTTAGATTTACTTTGTGCTCATTTTCTGCTTCACTGGCCTTGGAGGTGTAGGTTACAGGCGACAGCCACCCAAGCAGGAAGAGGATATAATGTCTTTATTGGGAGAGTGAGTTTTTAGAGTGAGAAGACTAAAAAGAAAGAACTTGGAAAACAATAAAAGGTAATCCAAGAAACCATGTTGGGGGAAAAACTGACTTAAGAAAACAACAGCGTTCTGAATTGCCACATTGTAGGCTGAACGTCTAGAAATGGATTTCCCAGTCAAAGCATCTAAAATAGCTGGGTATAATATAAAATGCAAATAAAAGACAGTGGGTGGTCAGTTCCTTCAGACAACTGTAATGAAAAAACCATTAACCAAGGTAGAAAGGCACTTTGTAATAAAAGATGTAACTCACCAAGAAATGATAACAATTTAAATGTTGCATTTTTTACTAATGCGGCTTTATATTTGAAACCCTAAAGTGACAAAAATACAAGAATTAGACAAAATCATAATTTAATTGAAAGATGTTTAACATAACTCTCACACAAACCAAAAAAATGAAACAAGCATATAAATCTAAGAATATGGCATCTTTAAACAGCACAACTATAAGTTGAAATAATAGATACATAAGAACATCTTTGCTTGTCAGGCTATGGTGGAGCACTTGGGAGGCAGAAGCATGTGGATCTCTGTGAGTTTGAGTCCAGCCTGGGCTACAGAGTGAGTTCTAAGATAGCAAAGGCTATACAGAGAAACCCTGTCTCTAAAAGAAAAAAGAAAGAAAGAAAGAAAGAAAGAAAGAAAGAAAGAAAGAAGGAAGGAAGGAAGGAAGGAAGGAAGGAAGGAAGGAAGGAAGGAAGAAAGACAGAAAGAAAGACAGAAAGAAAGAAAAAGAACATCTTTGCTTAACAATGACAAGTATCTTCAAAACTGTGAAACTTTTTACAAATTGCCACTTGGAGGATTATAAAGCAAGCCTCAACAACTTTCAAGTAACTGATTAAGAAAGGACTGGGGATACTGGCCATCTTCCAGTTGCTGGCCCTAAACCTATGTACGTAAGTAAGGTCAGCACTGAGTAAACTAAGTAGGTTCAGACAATGAAGTTTGGAGAGAAAAGTGATGGTAAAGGTAAGGGAGGAATTGGAGGGGAGAGAATGGAAGGTTGATTTGATCCAAATATATTAAATGCATATATGAAATTCTCAAACCATTTTTTTTTAAAGAAAGGACAACAAGTTGGTGTGTAGCTCAGTATAGAGCATTTATTTAGCATGTGCTAAGACCCAATTTCATTCTTGGCAACACAGAGAGAGAGAGAGAGAGAGAGAGAGAGAGAGAGAGAGAGAGAGAGAGACAGAGACAGAGACAGACAGAGACAGAGACAGAGACACAGAGAGAGATAGCATAAACTTAGATAGATATAATATCCATGAAAATGTAAATTATCAAATTAAAATGGACATGCAACTAAATGGATCAGCAAAGCCAAAAGTTAGCTTTTAGGAAAACTACTAGCAAAACCAACTGGCTTCTAGGGTAAGATGGTAGATTAGAAGTTTCTTCTATGACAGTCTTTGAATAAGAAGAGTCGGTGGATAACAGGCTAGTACTGAGTGGGGAAGAGGGTCAACACCACCATAGTATCACTCTCAGTATTTTGATTATGACAGCCAGGCACTAACTAGAAAGAGGAGTTGGTTGAGACTTGGGAGAACCACCAGTTAGGAAGTATGAATATACTCTGCCACAGTCTCTGGGTAAAGAGGGCCTCAAGAACCAGCCACAGAAAGGGGGAGCTCTGATATACACCTGCAGAGACCAAGCAGCAGGTTATGTGAGGATGTGGAGCATTTGGTGAGTGGTCTTCCTGTCCTATGTGGTGAGGATGAGCCCACTCACCTGTGAATTACAGTGGAGAATATGTGCTAGAGCTGGTGGCTTGTGGAGTTGGTGGCCATCTGCTTACTGTGGGTGATCTGCTACAGGGCAGATCTGGGAGACAGAGACAGAGTTCTGTGGATCATCTCTTTCCTTAGCTTCCAACCCTCTTCAGGTCTACAGAGTAGAGTGGGAAAACACTAAGAGCAGCAATCAGAATGCTTCAGTTCCTGGGTCCTCTCTGTCTAGGGCTCTCTATTTACTCAACCCAGCTCTCTATTTGCTCCCCACACTTTGTAATATCCTCAGGCCACACCTCTCTGGTGACTTCAAGCAAGTGTGAGAACTAGACCAGCAGGTAGACTACCAAATGAATTAGGGTCAGTAGCAGAGGCTCTGGGTCTGCAGAGACAGGAAGCCTCTCGGGTGAAGACAACCTGGGTGCTGACATCACACTATTGACAGGGAGCCCACAGCTCACATTCAGCATTGGTTACCACGGTGGGAGCAGTGAGGAACTATAGTGGACTCACAACCCCCACTGCCCAGACAGGAACATCTGTAACTCTTGTCTTTATCTGCTTTTACTTTAATTACTTTTCTCCTTACTGTTGATTTTATTATTATTTGTCTTTAAATTTTGAATCCTGTATGTTTTATTTCTGTGCTTGTCTTATGTAATTTTGTTTATACATTCTTTATTTCTTTTACTATAACTTTTACTTCTTTCTGCATTCTTTTCCTTTTTCCTGTCTTTATGTTCTTTAATCTTATGTCTTAGTTAGGGCTATATTGCTGTGCTGAAACACCATAACCACAAACTTGGGGAGCAAAGGGTTAATTTGGCTTATATAATTGAAGTCACAATCCAATTGAAAAAGCCAGGATAAGAACTCAAACAAGGCAGGATGTAGCAAGAAGATTTCCTGTGTCCTAACCTGCTGGTGGTCAGGACAAATATCTCTTACCTGCCAGTCCTGCAGCCGCTCAGACCCAAGTAAACACACATAGGCTATATTAATTATGAACTATATGGCCTAATGGCTCAGGCTTCTTGCTAGATAGATCTTATATCTTAAATTAACCCATTTCTATAAATATATGCCTTGGCACGTGGCTTGTGGCTTACCAGTATCTTTACATCTTGCTTCTCGTGGCAGTGGCTGGCAGCATCTCCTGACTCAGCCTTCCTGTTCCCCCAGTTCTTCTCTCACTTTGTCCTGCCTATACTTCCTGCCTGGCTAATGGCCAATCACTTTATTTATTAACCAATCAGAGCAACACATTCACAGCATACAGAGTGATATCCACAGCGGCAGGAACCTGGAGGCAGGAGATCATGCTGAGGCCAAGGCAGGGTGCTGCTTATTGGCTTGCTCTCCAGGGCTTGCTCAGCATGGTTTCCTATAGACTTCAGGACCACCAGCCCAAGAATGGCTCCACTTCCAATGGGCACTCCCCAACACTCCCATCAATCACTAATTAAGAAAGTATCTTACAGGTTGGACTGCTTACAACCCAATCTTCTGGAAGCATTTTCTCAATTGAGGCTCCCTTCTCTCAGATGACCATAGCTTGTGTTAAGTTGACAAAAACCCAGCCAGAACATCTTTCTTATTATTTCTTTTTACCATTTTCTTGCAATTTTCATCATTTCATTCTATTATTATTATTATTATTATTATTATTATTATTATTGCCTTTACCTTTCTTACTTTGTTTTCTTTTGTTGTGTTTTGTTTGTTTGTTTGTTTGTTTTTGACAGTAGGGAGGACTGAACCTAGAGACTCACATATGCTTGACATCACTCTACAGTGAACTATAGACCAGCACTACCTCTCACAATTTTCAACTCCCTATTTAACCCTAAGCTATTTTCCATTGTACCACTAACATATTCACTGCCTTTAATGGGTTGTTAGTTGTACATTTGATAGTGGTTTGCTTTGGTATTATAATTATGACAGTTTGTTTCAGCCTTTATGAACAGCGCTAAGGACTAGCTGTAAAGAGAAGGCTGGTGACTAAAAAGACCTGCTCTGAAGCCAGCACACTGACGGACATGCAAACTGTGACATAAACACAAGAAATGTTAAAATCAAGGCACATGGCTCCTCCAAAATTTCTTTTGCCTTTATAAGTCTTCAAAAATTGAACTCATATAAGCAGAGTAAAGAATTTAAATTCTAATGTTAAAAATGATCAATGCCCTCAGGATTCAAATAAATACATATGCATCAAAGAAGTGAATCTAAACTTCGAGTGACAAATTTGGCAGTTTGGACAAGAAATTCAACAAATAAAGATTCTAAGGGAAAAAAAAATGAATAGTAAACAGCAATCTTAGAAATAAAAGTCTCAGTAAGCCAAAGTAAAAACTCAACAAAACAAATAAGCAACGGAGTAGACTAGGTGGAAGAAAGACTTCGAAAGACTTCGAGAGACTGAAGACAAGGCTGAGGAATGGATACATTTAGATAGTAGTAAAGAGATAAAAAGCAACTCAGAACACAAGTTTCAAGACCAGTGGGACACAATTAAGGTTCTTAACATATGATGCTTTCTTACAGAGACTGCAGCTCAAATAAAGATTGAAGACATAGTAAAGCTGGTAATTGATATTACAGAAGAAAGTACCCAAATCTAGAGAATGATATGGACATCAAAGTACAGGAAGTATCAAGTCCCTCAAAGAAACATCACCAGAAAAGAATAATGTTCTGTGTCATAATAAAGTTGAAATCCCAGGAATAAAGAAATAATACAAAAAGTGGTGAGATAAAGGGAAGTCAGGGGAAGCTATAGAGGCCAGGACAGCAAGGAATCAAGAATTCCAAGCTATAAAAAGTAAGCAACTGCCAACCCAGATTATTATACCCAGCAAGGCTATCCTTTGAAATCGAAGAATAAATAAAGGTTTTTCTGAGCAGCTAACACATGATCAATAAATCAGAATTTCAAAAAGTACTAAAAGGAATGCTATGCATGGAGGAGGAAGGATTTTAGCCACAATCATGAAAGCTTATGAAAGATTAACTCTCACTAGAGTATGAAGGATGGAGAAATTAGTACATGTATTTTAGTAATCACCTTAAATGTAAATAGTCTTAGCTATCCAATTAAAATAATACAGCCTGGTTGACTAGATTAGAAACCAAAATCAAACTGCTCTTTGTAAGAAAAAAAAAATACTTCACTGGCAAGGTAAAAGATACAAAAAGTATTACTTTAAGGAGACAGAAACCAAAAGAAATCAGATATCTTTATTATACTTATACATACACGAGCAAATTTTAAGCCAAAATTAGTCAAAGGAGAGGAATAGAGTCCATCCATATTAATAAAGGGACAATCTTCCAAGAAGCAATTATATGTGTACCAAATGTTGACAAGCTCCATCTCAGAATACAGATGCTACTGGATTCAGAGTGACTAGTAGGGCCAGTTACAAAAATACTGGGTGACTTCAAGAACCTCTTTTTTAACAATAGGTAGATCACCCAGACCAAAAACCAAAAATGACCAGAATATCGTTAGGGCTGAAATGGACTGTCAAATAGACTTAACAGATACCTACAGAATATTCTAACAGTTGTGGAATAAACATTCTTTTCTGAAGCTCATGGAACTTTCTTCAATACAGATCATATTTCAGGTCATAAGACCAGTCTTGTAAAGTAAGCAAAAAGAATTAAAATGGTTTTCTTTATTATTGAGTAATAATGGACCATAGCAATAGATCATAAGCAATCATCAGCAAGACACAACACAGAAAACATGCAAATCCATGGAAATTGATTAGTATACTTTGAATGGTCTGTAGGTTACTGAAGATGCTAAAAGAGAAATTTAAGAATTCCTAGCATCGGGGTTGGGGATTTAGCTCAGGGGTAGAGTGCTTGCCTAGCAAGTGCAAGGCCCTGGGTTCAGTCCTCAGCTCTGGGGGGAAAAAAAAGGAATTCCTAGCATCAAATGAGAATGAGAACACAAATCACCAGAACCCACAGGATACAAAAAAACATAGTTCAGAATGAAAATGTATACTTATGATTGCCTGAATTAAGGAAATTGGTGTTCTTACATGAATTACTATACATTTTAAAGTCTTAGAAAAGCAAGTGCATGCCACATACAGAGTGGGGAAAGAAAAGAGATAAATAGGTCAGTGTGAAATGATGACTCACAGTCTAAAAGAACACTACAAAGAATCGATGTCACAAAGACTTGATTCTCTGAAAAGAGACAGATCCTTGGTCAATGCAAAGGAGACCAAGTGAGAATGTGGCAGCAGACATCACCAAAAATCAATAGAACCACTTTAAAACTTATATTAAATAAATAGAAAATTTTAGAAGAATTGACAAATTTTATGGACACATACAACCTATCAGTAGTACAAGAATTTAAGTTCAAAACTTTACACATATCAATAAGACTGCAGAATAAAATCCTCCAGAAAGGAAACCCTAGAAATGGGCTAAGTCATTGCTTAATTCTACCAAACCCTAAACTTACTTTAGTTCTTCATACTGAAGAACCTCTGACTAAAAAGAACACAGACACTAAGTGAGAACATACTTCTATTTATTCTGTTAAATAGGTATAGCATTAGATCAATTCCTAATGGTATGTCATTATACCATAGATAAAGGCATCTCTCAGCCCTCATCAGAGAAACTTATGTTTGCAGTATATGTGGTCAACAGATCATATCATAACTGATCAGACAATAAGAGATTGTAGAATACCCTGCCCTAAATGGAACATATATCCTACACCCTCTTCTCCAAATGTTCAGAGATCATTGTCGAAGAGGGGACAGGAGGTGTGTAAGAGCCAAAGGCAGCAGACAACTAGAAGGAAACTGTTTTCTGAACACAGCTGGGCAGCTGCACATAGAAACATAGAGTTTGTGACACTATACACAAGAGCCATGCAACTTAAACCAGCGTAGAGAAGGGAGCTGGGCACAAGATTATACCCCCATCCCAGAAACAACTGTCAGTTCTTAGCTGCTGGGTAAGGAAGGATCCATTTCTTCTAAAAGTGTAGGCCCCCTATAGATCAACCAATAGGAGGGCATACACCCGAGATATTTGGGAAGCACAAATTTGTCTTGACTGAGGGGATAAAAGAACACAGCATTGGGTGAGAAGAGGAAAGGGAGGGTGGACATGGAAGTCATTGAGGCGAGAAGAGTGAATATTATACTTATGAAGTTTGCTGAGAACTGATAAAAAAGAACACATGAAAACAATCAAATAAATTTTAAAAATAGGACAGAAAAGAATGTTTTTAAACTCCTTTTTTAAAAGACAGCATTGATCTGAAAACAAACAAGCAAAAAAGACATACACACAAATGTCATAAACCAATTGTTCTGATTAGCATAACTGCAAAAATCCTCAAAAAACTATTGCATACCAAATTCTATAAGACATTGAAAAGATTATACACCACAATTCAACTGGTTCCATTCCAGAGATACATGGATAGTATGACACATACATCAATAAGCACAAATCAGCACATACATTAGATAAAAGACAAAATTCTTATATTTTCAGTAAAATGCCAGGAAACTTTAATAAATTGGCCTGTAAAACCCAGTAGCTTTTCCCAACTCCAGTAATTAACATACTGAGAAAGAAATCAGAAAAATAACCCTATTCATAAAGCCTAAAAACATGAAAAAAAAAAATACCCAGGTAAAAACCTAATCAAGAAGGTAAAAGACTAGCACAATAAAAACTGAAGAACACCAAAGAAGCAAAATAAAAACACAGTAGAAGCTGCAAGTATCATGGATCAGCAAAACTGATATTGTAAAAATATCCATATTACCCAAAGCAATTCCCAAATGCAATGTAAAGCCAACCAAAATTCCAATCAGATTCTTCATAGCAATAGAAAAAAGTCCTCAAGTCCTTGTGGAAGCATAAAAGACTCTGGAATACCTAAAAACAATCATAAGCAAGAGAAAGTAATGCTGGAAATATTGTAGGCCTGATTTTAAATTATCTTATAGAGCCATAGAAAAAATTAACTCACTTTTGCACTGACCCCCAAACACACACAGGGACTAATGGAAAAAATAGAGTGCCCAGAAATAAGCCCACACAGCTACAGCCATTGATTCTCAACAGAGGTGCCAAAAATATATAGTGTGAGAAGGCTCTTTAGCAAATGGTGCTGGGAAAACTAGATGTCCACATGTCAAGGTCTGAAAATAGATCTTGCCCTGTACAAAAGTCAGTTCAAATGATTCATTGCCTTAATGTAAGACATAAAATTTTTAAATTGCTAGAAGAGACCACTGATAAAACAAGTACAGGAAATAGTCACAAAAACTGGCAATGGCGTTGCATGAGATCAAGAGGCATCTGCACAGCAAAGAAAACTAGCAGAGTGAAGATACAAAATATAGAATGGAAAAAAATCTCTCTACTAGCTATTTATATGGCAGTAGATTAAGATCCAGAATATATAAAGAGCTAAAAATATTAAACATGAGACAGACAAATAATTCAACAAGAACTTCCAATGGCCAATACATGAAAAGTTGTCCAATATTCTTAGCCACAAGGGAAATGAAATTAAAAATTCATTGATATTCTGTCATGAATTCCAGTTGTAACAAAATGAAAAAAAATGTTGGGTGATATAAGAGGGAAGAAGCCTCATACATTGTTGAAGTAAATTAAGTTAATCCAGCCGCTATGGAAATCAGTATGGGGATTCTTTAACCTGCTAAAAATTAAGCACGTGACACAGGGGTATCACTCTCAGGTGTGTGACCAAAGGACTCTAAGTCAGAATACCATAGAGACCCTACACATCATACTTATTATGGTACTATTCACAATAATCAATTTATGGAATCTGCCTAAAAACTGTTCAATACATAAAGAAAATATGGCTTATATACATAATGTTTTATTTGAATGAAAAGAAAAAATATCATGCTCTTTGCAGAAACAAAAGGATATTGGAGATCACTATGTCAAGACTCAGAAAGACAAATTTCACATCTTTTCTCATATGTAGAATACAGATTTTTATAGAAGGTATGAAAGTTGAAAGTGTTCTATTTGGAAGAGTTGGGGGCTACAGAGTGAGGTAAAGGGACAAGAGAGAGTTCTGGGAATGAACATGGCTAACAAACATTATATGCATATTTGAAATATCATGATGAAATGATTATTTTGTATGATTAATACATGCTAGAAATTGTAAACACACATATCTCTGTTGTCCATGACTTTGATACTGTGATATCATCTGAACCTTTGGACCCATGTTTACAATTCCCTTTTCATTGATTTCATCCTTCCTGCTAACCATGCTCATTACTTAGGCTCTCAATCACCTTAGGAATTATTTGAACACATGTCTGTCTTTCACACTCATCAGAATGTTCTTGTGAAAGCAGTGATGTAGATGGTTGACCAAAACAACCTAAAAATTCATCTAACAACACTGGCAAGTTTCCAAGGAACAGTTTCACAAACAAATTCTCTCCATTATAATCTTCCCTGTGTGTGAAGGGTTAGTAATTGCAAGAATATGTCAGGATTATGTTGGTAAGAAGAAATAAAGATGATTTAGATGACCTCAGCAGCTAGAGCAACTTTCTTCAATTCCGGAGAGGTGGCATCTCAAGTCCTTACTACACTAGGATCAGGAAGAAATAAAGATAATTTAGATGACCTCAGCAGCTAGAGCAACTTTCTTCAATTCCAGAGAGGTGGCATCTCAAGTCCTTACTACAGTAGGATCAGGGTGCAGGACCCAGCCACTCAATGACCAAAGCTCAAGAGAACATAGGTTACATTGTTGTGCCTGTGTCACAAGACCCCTGAGCAAGACCACCACAGAGCCAATATCCAATGCAAAACACACAGGGGTTTATTGATAACAGGTAAGCCTGAGCTTGGTCTGTGTCCAACACTCGACACAGTGGGTGGAGGAGAACGGCCCTGAGCTCCCAAAATGAGGGGTTTTTAAAGGGAAAAATCGCAAGCAGGGTGGTACAAGCCTTTGTGTCGTATGATTGGGTGAGGGTATGTAACTTTTGAATTTACTACTGGTTGGGGGTTACAGTTATCATTTTGGGAGCAGGCCTGGACAAGTCCCAGGCTTTGTCCTTGAGCTGCCATGGAGGCTGGCCTCGCACATTCACACTGGCCCATGCTCGTAGCTCTAAGTTGGTGAGGGGTCCCAGACAGTAAACAATTGGCTGAACCTTGAACAATCAGAGTATGTGCAGAAAGGGAGCTACTGCAAGGACTATGTCTTTTGTTCATGGCCCACCCAGAAACTGCTCGCTCAAGTCTCAGAAAACTGAAATTGAGGTCTGATCTCTGAGAGAAGACTGAACAGCCAGTTATGGCATCTGCTTGGCCCTTTCAACATGCTTCAAGCTGGAGCTTTGCTAAAGATAAGGAAGGAAGAAGGGGGTTGCATTAGGGATAGAATGAAGAAGGTAGTTTTTTCCTTGGATAAGCTGTTTTGACAAGTGCAGGTCCACTGTCTCTTTGCAAACCAGATATCTGGATTTAGGGTCAGATGCCTTTCTTCTGCAATCCCCAAATAGTGGGTTTCCTGGAACTTTCAGCTCAGTTTAGGATCTTGATTTGGGTGTCAGGGTTGTCTTTTAGTAATGATTTTCTTTTTTAATTTTATCCCCTGTAAAGTAATACAACACTTCACCTGGATGCAGTAGAGGTGGGTGGATCTCAGGACTTTGGAGCCTGAACTACTTGAAGTCTGGCATCCACTGGATTTTTAGCCATGAGGGTAACTAAGGTCTCTCCATTTTTAAGATGGCATTCCGAGGGGTTACTTGGAAGGATGCTGAGAGGACTCTGTTGAACAGTCAAAGCTAAGAACGTAAAAGCTACTCTAGAAACAGTATGGACTCTTCTCAAGGTCGGATCACATGTTTGTTGCTCCCAAAGACTTAGTATTGCCTGAACTCAGACTCAGACATAGCCACTCTCAGAGAGAACGACCTATGTCTCTTGGTGATCTGTTCCTGGCCTTTTATTTTTGCTTACTTCATTCTCTTAACCAAAGTTTAGCATATTCTGTAGCCTCTATGTTTTCCTTAGTGCGTTGTTTCTTCAGCACAATAGGTCACTGTTCATGTAACAGGACATATCGGGTAACAGGACACTGAATCTTGGGTCTTGGGCTTCTGACCTTCATTTAAGGGCTTTCTGATAGCACACTGGTAGACATCAACTTCTTTGGAGAGATTGAAAAGTTTCAGATTCTGCTAGCTCTTTTTAGCCCCAACTCTGAGGTACAGTAGTATCTGTGAGTTCATGAACATCCTTTTAAAATAAATAAATAAATAACCAAGCTGAGAACACCCAGGCTGGTATACACAACACATCTGCCAACAGGCTTGTACTTCTATGCTCCAGTCCTTGATCTACAACAGGAATGCCCCCTTACTCAACAGCAGAAACACTCTGATCTCAGTGCTCGATCTACAACAGGAATGCCCCTTATTCAACAGCAGGCACTCTGCTCTCCAGTACTTGATCTACAACAGGAATGTCCCTTACTCAATAGCAGGAGCATTCTGCCATGGGTCAAGATACCATGCTTCACAGGAAAACCTTATTTGTGGTTCCCACCACTTATTGAGACCCCGTGACCCTTCCACTCTTCACCTGGAGTATCAGGAGCTACTTCTGTGGCCACAAGCTTCTCATAGAATGTAGGAAGCTTGTATTCATTGTCCACTTCAATGAATTTCTGACAGCTAGTGACTGAGAAGGAGACATTCAGCTCCATCCAATTAGGAAGCGCCATGAAAAACAGCTCAGTGAATTTTAAAAATGTTTACTTCATGTAGGTTCCTCAACAGAAAGTCTTTAGAAAAAAAGCTGGCTTACTATGTGCGGAACATAATCTTGTATTCAAATGCCCTTGTTTTTGATGTTTCTATATGATTTCATTTCTTTTCATGTGCCTTATGCTTTGAAGTGTACATATTTAAAATATTTAATACTCCTGGGCATGGTCATTTATGCCTTTAATCTCAGCACCCAGGAAGCAGGTATAAGCAGATCTTTGTGACTTTGAGGCCAGCCTGGTCTAGATGGTGAGTTACAGGCAAATTGGAGTACACAGTGATACCCTGCCTCAATAAAATTGTGTGTGTATTTGCATGTAATATATATATATATATATATATATATATATATATATATATATGATAACTAAATTCTAGCCCCCTCCAAATTGCAAATTTTCCTTCCTTGTTTTCACTAGTTGGGTTCTATTTTCTGAGAATGGTAAGGATGCCAGTTGTGTAAGATGAGTTCATGTAGGTTTCTGGCATAGAAGATATGTGCAAGAAGGGCATTTTAGTTGCAAGTAACAAAATCTTCTCTATATATGTTCAGATTCAGAAATTTAGCCAAATGATAACCCTCTGGTTGAGTAAATGCCATCTCTTTTAAAAATATTCATAAGAATAAGACTACTATGACTTTTGTATTAATTTTCTGTGTATATGTTTATCAGTTCATTAATTTTAAAGTGTTCTTATGACTTATCCAGATTCTCAACTCTTATGGAAGAGCCCATAGTTAATATTCTTCTAGTATTCACTCTAAATCTATAGTATTAATTATGTAGTGTTAGCAATCAATAAAAATGTATTGATTTAGGAATAATGAATCAGATACTTATTAAGGTACATAAAGATTGGAAAGAAAATAATCCTGGAAAGTAAGAGAAGAGAAGCAGGGATTGGGATAGACCCCAAAGGCAGAATGGTCTTGAAAAATCTGCAGTGCAGT
The DNA here is from genome assembly GCF_903995425.1 of Onychomys torridus. Lineage (NCBI taxonomy): Eukaryota > Metazoa > Chordata > Mammalia > Rodentia > Cricetidae > Onychomys > Onychomys torridus. Next base: position 20,068,675 of record NC_050465.1, read on the forward strand.
AACTTTGAAAAGTATGATGGGGCATGATTACTTGCAGGCCATTGCAGTGTGTGTGTGTGTGTGTGTGTGTGTGTGTGTGTGTGTGTGTGTGTGTGTGTGTGTGTGAATGACACAGGGCAGCCCAGAGCTGCAGCAGGCTGATTTAATTTGTTTCGTGAGCAATGGCACAGACTATAAAATATGCATGTTCACATTCTAAATATGTACGCCTGGAGTAAATAAATAATTTATTATATGGTCTATAAATTATTTACTAAGCCATTCTAAATATATACATATTTGCATTTTACTGAAAATGAAGAAGGTAGATGAATGATCTCTAAGGATTTCAAAACAAAACAACAACAACAAAATCAAAGGGAAAATGCTACAGTGTAATGTTCTCTGTAAAAGAGAATGAACTAGCATGAGAAATCCTCAAACGAATTGAAGAAATAAGAAAATTAGTCTTCCTTATAGAAAATAATAATTTCACCCAAATGTTCAAGCGTGAATTAATCTGGATTTTGATTTTTAAGTCTGTGAGCTAAGCCTTTGGATTAGAAAACTAGGCAGCATAGACAAAGCCTTAAAAGAAAAAGCCTTCAATTTTTTTTAATACTTGCTGGCAGTTCGGAGAAATAGATAAGATAATGCCCTGTTGGGGCTGGATGCTCAGGAAGACATTGTTGTATAGCTGGTTCATTCATTGGAGTCACTCTGCCATTTCCAAATCTTCAGCAACGTCTGGGAAGAGGGTTATTGCAGAATGCTCTCACCCCTTCTCAAGCACATCATCTGCTGACTGGTGGAACGCTTCAGACTCATTCCTTGGCGAGCAGAACTCTGAGTCAGAGCCATGGCGTTGCATCTGTTCCCAGAACCAAGCACAGAACCGTGGCTTCTGCTTTCCCACAGACAGGCCTGGCTTCCTCTGTGTGGACTGAGAGGGGTGTGGCACTACTGCCCAGAGTTCTCATTTCATTCCTTGAAAATAGCACAACATTTAATTTAGGACATATTGCTTCTTTCTAATCCACCCAAGAACCCTTTTCAACTGCACGCTAGCAGGGGCATCGGTTCTAGAGTGAGACATGCCAGACTTCCTCCTTATTTTATCTGGAGAGTCATGACCAGATAGATTTACCTATGTGTGCCTCTGTTCCACTACGTCTAAGATGATGCCAATATTATATACATCATGGGTTTTTATGAGGATTAAAAAATATTCAATAAGCACTCAGAATGATGTTTTGTATATAGTGATTCTATGAGCATCATGTCTGGTTGTTATCAATACATATTACTCTTCTTGATTGCACTTTGCACTTTCTCAAGAAAGAGATTTTCCTAGTTAATTTTGGAAACTGGCTTAGCTTTATCAGATGACGGGTGTTTATTGAACAAAAGGATAGACATACATGAGTAAGTATATTAGTAAGAAATTAACAAATGGAGTCTCACTAGTGAGGTATACAGTTCAGCTAGTTATAACATTCCCTGGGAAGGTTCAAGCTAGCTGATGTGCAGCTTTCTCACACAGCAGAGGTGTCCATCTTATAATTAATATTCTTGTGGTTTGTACACATTGAATGTTTTTCCAATTTTTTTATGTTGAAAGTGACCTGATGGTAGGGGAACATGGAGACCTGTTGGGACCTGATTGCACAGGAAACACTGTTACCACAGGTGTGGCTCCCATAAGAAAGGAAGTCTGGCTTCATCTTGTTCTCATTTTGGTACCCAACAGCAAAGAAGGTCTTTGCCTCAGTGTAGTGGGTGGTTGTTTGTGCCATGCCCTGAAGCACCGTCCCTAGTGAGGCAGCAGGTAGCAGTTAGGTACCTGCCCCCACCTCCCAGGCATGGCCTCCAGGGACCCTTAAGACCTGGAATGCTCGTATGTGCTCTCTACATAGTGAATTTTGGATGCTGAGACAGACCAGGGCGGAGCTCACCAGAGAACAGCTTGGACCTTGCCTCACCCTTCCAGGATCCTGCTACAATCCCTTATTTCTGTCTTGAGAGGTAAGCGCCAAGTAAATTCCTTTGATCATTGATAGTGATTTAATTGCATTGCCTCAGTGTTGCACTTTATTAGGCTCCACAGCTGGAGAAGTAGTTTTCTTTTCTCTGTAAGTTTCTCAGTCTGTGGTACTTTCTTATAGCAGAAAGTAGATGGTCAATAATTTATTGCCAATTTATATATCTCTTTGCCAATCCCCAAAAGAAATTCTTTCTCCTCACTTTGTAATTTAAGAGCTGCTTCTGATCTCTCCATGCCATCAGGTGATACATTTACCTGAGTAACTAGAATAGTGGAGCCCTCAGGAACACGATCCCTGAGTTTCCATTGTTGACTGTCCTCTGTGAGCTTTTTTCAGCGAACCCACATCACAAACTAAAATCCTTGTGTGATAAGATGGTTGATAGCAGGGTTCTTAAAAATAATGGAGCTTTCCTAGGGTCCCCACTCCCTCTCCTTGGGACACACACTGATAATAGACACCATCTTAGAACATGGAGTCTGGTTAACCCTTAAGGTGGCTGCTGGGGAGAAATTGGAAGAAACGTTTTCTCTGCACTACCCTAGGCCTGGGCTTGACCTCTGAATGGGAACCAGAGGTTGTTGCATGAACTATAGCCCGGAGTAAAAATCAGTTGCTGGGAGAGAGAGGCTCATCCTCAGGAAGTTTGAAAGTCACCTTATTACCAAGGGCTGCAGCATCCTCATTGTGAATGTAAAAAGCAAAACCAGGCATCAACAGCAGAGGAAAGGGCCACTGGGACCCCACAGAGACATCGAGCTCGGGCCAGGTGTCTTGCATACATATACAAATGGGCTGCATAGGAGTAACTTTATGTAAGATTTTGATTTGTCTTAAAATCATTCTTAGTACTTAATCTTATTTATTTCTTTGTCATTCATTCCATCCCTGAACTTTAGCCAGTTAGCTGTATCATTTTTGTCATCACAGAAATCCCTGAAAGGAAAACACTAGCAGATCAAATAATGAGAGAAAGAGAGTATCCTGGATGTATCCTCTGCAGTACTGAGACTAAAGGTGTATACCACCATATGCAGTTCCTCATAGCTTTTGATACCTACTTTTCCCTCTTAAAGACCACTGAGCTGTCAGAGATAAAGTGTCAATGTTTTATTTTAAATAGTGCCTTTTATTCTCTTTTGTGGTTTTATGTACATTCTAAACACTGTACAGAGGACATCCATTACTTTGGTAATCAGAAAAATAATACTAAAATACAAAAGAACAGATCAGATATCCTCGGCTTTTTTCTGTGAAATGTTTTCTCCCTACAGGGAAGCCGTAAGAAATTGTTCCATGTTTGTTGTTCTTATTTCCATCACGTCTGTTTCCTTGTTTTTGTTTTAAAGATGAATCTCATCTCCTCTCATGGCCTCTGATTCTACTGTTGTACTGAGGTAGTTTGTGGAGGGGGAAATTAAAGGAGTGTGTATCAACAGTACCTTGGCATTTACTTGTTTAAATTCAGTCTGACAACTATCTGGACATTCTGTAATACTAGTTGTCCCCCACACACACATCTGTTCAGTTCATGTTTTGAGGCTGAGAAGAGGCTGAAGAGAGAAGGCTGTGTCTGCTGCCTGTGTCTTCCACCTGTGTGACATTCCAAGTCTAGTAGAGAATAGGTGGAGTGATAACCATCATGTTTAGTACCCACTCCCTGCTGTGTGATACAAAGGCAAACATGCTCACTGTTGCCTTTATTCAGGTCTAGCTATTATCTCTTGGTAGTGATTACTTCTGGTTTCTACCTTTGCATTTACTTCTTAACAATTACAAAGAAAACAAGATACCTCTCTTGCACCCTACAACATCTATAATCTCTATAAGCCTCTGCTGAGCTCAGACTCATCAGGGAAAGACTTTGTCTTGCTAGCCTTCTCTGCTTTGTTCCCACAAATCTTTCCTTAGGGAGTCCATCCATGTCTTTCCTGATCCTGTTACCTTACTCTATGAATCATGTGTATCTGGCTGAGGGTCCCCTGGGCCCCAGATTCTTCTCTTGTTCATCATTTCTTCTCGTTCATCACTCTGAAAGGCATGTGCTCATTCTCAACACTCTTCCATTGCAGTTTCCATGACCAAGAACTGGCAAGAGATTTCACAATGAGATCCTTAAGAAGTCAACAGAAATGAGCTGCATTGAGGAAAGGAATGAAGTAGATGCTTCAGTGATCAAAGTTTCTCAAATAGGAGTGACTGAAAATTCCTTTGAGTGAATGTCCTGAGTCTGGCTGAGCAGCCTTTGTTTCATGAAGCATGGCATAGTAAGTGAAGAATTGTCTGTTTTTTGTTAGGACTCTGTCCCATCATTCCATTCATCCCTCAATACTCAGCTCAAACAATCATCTTTGATTTCTTTTCCTTCCTCCCTCCCTCCCTCCCTTCCTCCCTTCCTTTCTTATATATTGAATACCTTTCTCCAGGGCCCATTCACATTTAGCTATATGACTACTCTACAAACACTCATAATACCTTTTTTTATGTTTTTATTATTATTATTTTTTTTACCATAGCCCTCAACATCTTGTACTATAACTGTTTATTTGGGCTGTGTGCACTTCGATGGTTTTCTTCAGCATGTTCCTTTCTTACCGGGATTGTCTAACATGGTACACAGAGTACTGCAGGTTCTCAGTTAGGTCTCTTTAATGGATGAATGTCTATGGCCATGGTCCTTCTGTTGAAGAACTGAAGACAAGAACCCATGATAGAGACCAAGGTCATTTGTGTCTCTGATGCTCTGCCCTATGATTAAATGGCCAGTGATACTGATTCCTTGTTGTAAACATAAGTTACTAATAGAAGTAAGCTTCTCTGCACACCAAGCCACATGAAGTCTCAGGGACTTCACAGGCAGATGCCTGTCATGAGCAGGGCCAAGGGATACCATGATACCCTTCATCTCCAATTGCCGGTGCTTAGCTACCTTGCAGGACTTCCATTTTGGTGGTCTTTGTAATTCTTAATCTCTAGTGTTGACAATAAGAGGGTGAGCATGAAAAAAAGCCTGATGTTTTACGGCAGCTTGGCAGTCACTCATAGCTTTGGAAATCCTAGACCATCCCTGTGTTCACTGCATGGTGGCAAAACCCCAAATGTTTTAGCTCTGAAAAATGAGTTCAGTTGTTTCTGTCTGTGAGCTGTCTGGTGTTAACTACATGGAAATAATGCCCTGAAATAAAAATTCTAGAGCTTGCTGGGTTCTTTCAGATCATTGTCACATTGTACAGAAGGACACAACAGAGAATATAGAATAAAAATGGATGTAAATGGACCTGCATCCTATGTCTAGTCTAATGTTTGTTCTCAAGAGCACCATTGTCTTTTCTAGCCTTCAGAAGAGAGCATGACGTAGAAGGATCAGAGTAAGGAGTGGATTTCTCATCAGACCGTGAGGAGGCACAATTCCACAAGGACCAGTATGGAGCCTTGGGTAGCTGTGGACCCCTCAAAGTCTTAGCTTCCTTGTTTTTCTAGTGAGACTGACAGTATCCACCTACCAACTTTTTGAATGATTAGATGAAATAACGTAGGTACAGTCCTTGACACAGGGCCTGGCCTTAGAGGATGCTGGGTGATCAAGAGTGGTTATGAGGTACAAGCATGCTGCCCAGATCTGCTCCCATTTCAACTTCAGAGAGGTTCCCAGCAGGCAACTGATGCAGCTATCCACGGACTGTGGAACATTCTAGTAAAGTTGAGAAAGATTGGAGAGCAAATCTATTATGTAAGAAAACAACCGAATTCCCATGAAGCCTAATTATTTGCACTGTTTATTAATAGCTCTGTTCCTGCCCCTCTCCCCCAGCAACAAATTAGGATCTGACTGGAGATAACGCTCTGGATGAAGGGGGGTGCTCGGCATGTCTGCAGGGGATAGCTCGTGCATAATGCATCCTGGCATCTGAAGGGAGCCTGGATGGTTGCCTGCTCTCAGCTTCCCTTTGTATAGCCCATCATAGCTCATAACAGCCTTCATTATGATTTGGGTCCCCTTTATTGCATGTATAAATAAAATCTGACAAAAGTGTGAGTAAATCCTTTCATGGTAAAGGCTGATAGAAGAGGGCAAAAATTAATTTTATGCATGAAGAATCTCATTAAGTAGCTTCATGGAAACAAAAGGAACTGACATCAGAGACTTGTGGATGTCTGCTTCTTCCGTCTGTGTGCCCCACTGTCTTGCCCCAGAAGAATTAGTCCACCAATGGCTCCTGCTGCAGCTGTTGGCTCCAAGGCCTGGGCTGCATCTTTCTCCAGGTAACCAAAGCTCAGATACACTGGGAATTCTTTTCTTTCAATCCAGGTCTCTGGAGAGCATGCTGGAAAGGGCTTCCAAACTCCCTGAGTGAGGTAACAGGCATCAGCCTGGGGGACTGCATTGTTACAACTAAGTGGACAACCCTTTGGGACAATCTGCTCCTTCTCTGCAGGAACTTGAGCTGCTAATTTTAACCACCTAGGGTGCTATCCAGCAGGGAGGGAAAGATGGGTAAGGCAGAGAGAGGGAGATGAGGCAGAGTGAGAGAGGGTGAAGTGAAGTGGGGGGGGAGGGAGACTCCAGTAGAACTACATTCCATCTACCAAGAGCAAAGAATGTACATTTGGCTCCGAAGTTCTGTCAGTGAGGCCCAGGTTTTCAGGACTGATTCTATATCCATTCTTGACTGATTGATAGCGTGTCAAATCACTACACCACCACCCCATGTGCTTTGGATTCATATTCTGAATTAATGATCCATTACATGTGGTGTGTTTCCTGTCCCAGGAGAGATGCGGTTGACATAAAGGTGAAGCTAAGCACTTGCTGCCTTTGGCCATCTTGGTTCCAGCCTATGCCATTCATCAATACATAATGGGTTTCTATAATGTGAAGTAATTCATCACTGCTTACTTGTGGTTTGGGTATAGTCAAAGATCACTTCGGACTGAAATAACTTATTACAGATTATTGTAACTGGTCAACTGTATAAATACATCTTGAGCACCTTGCTGAAGTTCATAGAGAAAAAAGTTTCAATGAATCACTATGCTCCTCTTTTCCACCACTAGAGAATGTCTCTGATACCATGGGTGCTGCAGTGGGTACCAGAGAAAACAAGCAACAATGAAATCAGAAAGGGCAAGAGAGCAATAGGAAACATCTTTTCAATAACAGCCCATTGTTATTTACAAAACCATTCCGTAGTGGTTTTGTATGAAGTCCTCTGATAAAAGGCAAGAAAATGCAGAGCCTACCAACATTTCTCTGTGTGCTTGGACATCAACAGGACATAAATAATGTTAGAATAATGTCAGAAGGGAAGCCAGTGCAGAAGCAGGCGGCAGAGAGTGGCAGAATTGGGGTCCAAGGTTGAATTCATCCTTTATAAACCCCTAGGCTCTAAAATAGTCAATCACTCTAGGCAGGTGTCTCCTTAGAGCTCTTTTGAGGACATGGAAAGTCACCCCATGCTGTTCCTCCATGGACTCTTTGTGAATGACAGCTCTTAGAAGTCTTTAGGGAGCTGAGACTGAATGTGTGAGGTGAGCCAGATTGTAGTCTCTGGGCCTCTTCCAGTTGTGTGCATCTGACTACTCTTCATCTCACTGAATATTTTTGGTTCCATATGTCATGTCTTCACTTTGATAACAGTACCAAAGGGATTCGAATAAAGAGCAAACACAGCTTTGAAATGTCAGCCCCAGAGTATTGTTTGGATTGGGTTTTCAAGTTCCTTTCCAAATTGTTTTCAAAGAATTAATTTTCCTTTTGAACTGTGTGCTGATCAAGGCGACCTGTTCTATTGGCTGGGAACATCTTCATCTCTGTGACACTTCATCTTCCTTGTAAGGCCCAAACTTAATTGCGTTCTTTTCAGACACTGTTTTTGCCTTTTGCTTTGGCTGAGACCAGAAAAGGTAATGTTCAGCCATTATTACCTCATTTAAAGTAGAAAATATTATTTTAAAGTAGGGCTAGCTATTGCCCTACCAATTTATTAGGAATTTGCTCATTACTCATTTTGAAAGTAGTTATACTTGGTAGTAAGCTCACAGAGTCTGTTGGAGGTGATGTGGCACATTTTTAGAAACCTGATCTCCAATGCAGACTTTGAATTTGGAATTTTGAAAACTGATTTTTTTGTATATCTTCCTAGAATTTTTGTCTTTTGTGGTGTGTGTGTGTGTGTGTGTGTGTGTGTGTGTGTGATGTATGTGTTCGTATGTGTGGTGTATGTGATGTATGTGGGATGTGTGTGTTTGTAAGTGTGGTGTGTGGGATGTATGTGGGATGTGTGTGGTGTGTGTGTGTATGTGTGTGTGTGGTGTGTGTGTAGTGCATGTGTTTAGGTAATGTGGTGTGTGTGTGTGTGTGTAGTATGTAACATGTGTGTGGTATGTATGTGTGGTGTGTGTGTGTGTGTTATGTATGTGGAATGTGTGTGTTTGTGGTCTGTGTGTGTGTGTGGTGGTGGGTATGTGTAATGTATGTGTGATGTGTGTGTATGTGTGGTGTGTATGTGTATGTATGTGGGATATGTATGTTTGTATGTGTGGTGTGTGTGATATATGTGGGATGTGTGTGTTGTATTGGGATGTATATGTTTGTGTGGTGTGTGAGGTGCATGTGTTTGGGTAATGTGTGTATTTGTATGTGGTGTGTACTGTGCGTGTGGTATGTATGTGTGGTGTGTGTGTGTGTGTGTGATGTATGTGTGATGTGTGTGTTTGTGGTGTGTGTGTATGTGTGTGTGTGTATGTGTGTGTGTGTGTGTGTGTGTGTGTGTGTGTGTGTGTTCACTTTCCTAGCAGGTTCATGAATGTAACTCATATCTGTCTTACATGTTGGACCTTGTATGGCCAACCAAGAGAACTTAGTTTATTTATATAACAGCTGCCCCTGAGTCTTGTCCTAATGGTCCAAACACCAAATGATACTTCTGCCCTTCCTTCTCTTTAGACTTATTAAGATATAGCAGGATGGCTGGACATGTGGACAAGGTCCTTCAGCAGCTGGGGCAGTGGCTGCACATGAGCAGACAGGGATACTGTGCCCTGCTCTCAGGCTCCATGAGTCCTGGATCGGCAATAGCAAACTACAGGGATTTCAATTCATAGTGAATTAGCAAATAAATATTAGGTTTCCTTATAGCATTTCCAAACTAAAAATGTTTCAGTTGATTCTTCTCCCCACACCTCGGCTCCCCCAGGCCCTGCCTGGCCTCATATTCTCTCTCCCTAGTCATCATCCCACCTCCATGTCACATGCATCTCTTTGCCCCACTCCCTTCAGATTAATCCCATTTGTAGTTATACATACATACATACATACGTACATACATACGTACATACATACATACATACATACACATGCATACATATATATGATGTATATATAATTTAACTTAATATAATACTTTCCAGACCCATCCATTTTGTGTTGTTTTAGTTTTTCTTTATAGTAAAATAGACTTCCATTGTGTAGGTGACCACATTTTTAGGGCAGCCAGGAGAAGAGTCAGTCAGGATGTCCAGCAGCAGACACACAGACGCATTTGCTGCTTTTCCAGCGCCCCTCTACCATGAGTCTACTCTGCCATGGTGGTACCGAAACCAGTCCCTTCGTATGTCTTCCAAGTTTGCATGGTTTGAGTTTCCCTGGAGAGACTCAATACAAAGCTAATTTTTACAATAAGAGCTTATTAAATTCTGACCGCGATTTGCTCAGTGGCAAAAATGTGAGACTTCAACTATTTGCACAGTGATTGGATATCAATACAAAGCAGTGAAGCAATAACTACTGAGGGTCCTCATTACCATTAACTATATTAGCAATCGCAGGACAGAAGTGTTTTTATAATGAAAGATTCCAATTCGTTCTACCATATGCAGAAACAGATAGGCTCAGCCGGCGAAGCTGGAAGCTTTTCACTCTATGTACTCAGAGTCTTTTGTACTGAAAGAGCATATCTCAGCCAGGATGACACTCACAGTGATTTGCTTGAAGCTACATGTTTTAGGTCATTCTCTTTTGCCAGATTTTGAGCTCTTCAAGGGCAAGCCCTTGGTGTAGTGCCCGGGATAGAGTGAGTGTTCATGAAATGCTTGTTAAGCGACTAAAGAGAGAGTCTCAAGTTTAGGAAGACCCTGGGGGTGGGGTACAGGATAAGACAACAGAACAATGGAAGACTTCCGTTCTGAGAATCACAGGCACTCTGGATTTGGAGTGCAGGTTTCCAAATTACAAAGGTTCTGTAATGAACTTTGTCTCCCTCCTGCTCCCCTTTGTGATTCCCGCTGCTGTGTGTTAGACATGCTGGCTGAGAGAAGACCAAAAAAAAAGCCATTTGGTCAACCTTGGCAACTTGCTATGAATTTGGAGATGGATATACCCTGGTTTTGTTTTGTTTATGCGTGAGTTTGCGTACATGCGTGTGTGTGTGTGTGTGTGTGTGTGTGTGTGTGTGTGTATGTGTGTGTAAAACCATTTGGTCATAAACATTTTCAAGTTTCCTTTCCTTTCCTTCTATCATCAGGGTGTAAGGAAACCAATGTGGATTTGGATACTTTCTCAGTGGTCCTCTAAGTCAGCTGTGCAACTGTTTGCTACAAAAGGAATCATTTCAAAGAAAGCGTTTTACAATTCAAGCTCTCCACACAGACACAGTACATTGGCTTCCTGGTTTAATAGCAATTCCTGGGAAGGTACAACTGACCTATGCATTTATTTAATAAATATTTGTTATGGTTCCAGTAAATTAGGCCACGATTTTCCTCCACGGTTATTTTGGAGATAAAGCACTAGGTAAGCCAAGAGCTCCGACCGGTCTCCAGAGCCTTTGCAGATAGTCAGTTCTGCGTTGGCACTGTGGAATCAGCAAACGCTGCAGAGCACCCTTCCAGAATCTATCAGGGGTTGCATGGGCAGGCCTTGGCAGGTGAGAGTGGGCTGCTCCAGGTGAGATGCGAGCCAGCGAGCATTATTCGCTACCCCATACATTCTCTCTCCCAAATGCACTCAGCATCATCTTGCTGACTCTGCATGAGCTCAAACAGAGTCTGCCTACCTTGATTTGTTCTCTCCTCATAATGATTTCCAAAAGGCAGCAGGAGAATTGCAAATAGAGGAACAAATGAAGAGAAAAAGATACACCCTAAGTAGTTTTTAAACAATTCATCTGGAAAGATTATACACAGCGGCCTATGTCTCTGAAGGCCATTACCAGTTCCTGGAAGGATAATACACCTACTTCCTGTTCACTGCATTTATCTTCTCTGCTTGACAGAAGGAAACTCTTCTCTTTTTCCTTGCAGGAGACCAGAGAGCAATCTCCATTTCACCCGTTCTCATCTGAGCTTATATGCCTAGGAGGACTCTGGGCGTGGAATGTCCCATAAATATTTGTACACTTTACTCAGTGATTTCTACTCTCTTCTCTATAAGTCAAAACAAGACAAAACCATTTGAAAGTGGATACTTATGGTAGGGCCTCTTTTCAAACACTGGCTAGAAAGATCCCAAGCATTCTCAGTAGAACAATGTACCACACTTACTAGTCTATTGATAGCATTAATATCCTTACCCTTCATATGTGGTCTAGTCACCCAGCCTGCCCTTAGCATGGATCCTATTAGGCTGTTTACCCAGAATCTACCCCTTGTTTCTCCTTAAGAATTCTCACTGCTTTACCATAGGCTTTCATTACTATAAATTCTCACGGACCCACACAGTCCTGAGCAATGTCCCAGCTCTCCTTCAGACCACTCTGGTGCCTGTACTTACCACGACAGTGTTAACAGAGACTTACGGTATTTTAATCTGCATCACTTGTAACTACTGTTCAACAGCAGCATGGCTTCTATCGTGAACCAAGTAACGTGCACAGAACTGGGATTTATCCGCCTTTCTTCTTTTTACACATTATGAATTCATAAAATACAGTTATGGATTATCTACCATAGGCCAGACAGTTCTATACTAGTACACTGGCATTGTACTAGTTATTATAATACATAACAACTTTAGTTTCAAATAGTGTAATTCCAGTGGGAACTGTAAGTAATAACCAGGAGAACAAATTTTAAAAAAGTAAGTGGCAAGTGATAAACACTATGTTGACAATAATCAGTCATGTGACAGTGGCATTTCACACTGGGTGACCAGGAACACTTCTCTGGGGACCAGTATTCAGGCTGAATCCTGACGTCTAAGTAGGAGCCGGCTTACTTAAGGTTATAATAATGATTGTTGCGGTCCAAGGAAATTCACAAGTAAACCTAATAGACAGAAAGAGAATACACAGAAACTCAGTGTACCAGGAGTGGAGTTAGCACAGGGGAGCAAGCTGAGATGTAGGTAATTTTGAAATTCCATGCCTACAATGTGATTTTATTCCAAATATATTATAAAGATATTTGCATGCTATAAGTGGGGAAGCAGCATGCTATAATTTACTTTTAAAAAAAATTTTATATAAAATTTGCTTTCTTTGAGATCCAGTTTTACTCTGTAGCCCCATCTGACCTTGACCTTGCTTATGTAGACCAAACTGGCCTCAAACTTGTAATAATCCTCCTACTTCTGCCTCCTGAGTGCTGGGATTGCAGACCTAACCCACCACAGAGAGCCCAATATACATTTTTTTAAAAGAATACCTTTAATTCCTTTGTGGCCAGTGGTTTCAGTGGACAAAGCAACACCAGGTTAAGTAGTGGTCATCAGTCCAGTCAAGGGAAGAAGGGGCCCGGGCGGTGAGGAAAATGGGCAACAGCACAGCACGTTTTAGAGGAACAGTGCAAAAGGCAGCTTGAAAAATGTTTCATATCTCACAGCATAAGTCATTTCCCCACAGTGAGAAACCTCTTTAGTTAGCTGAGCTCACCATTTCTTGACCTGCTTCCACGGTACGCAATGTCTACTTGGTGTTCCAGAAGCCAGACTGGACAGCTGCAGCTTTCCTGAGTGTTTATCTTAGAAACTTGCTTGCATGCAACTAACACACTGAGAAATTAAATCAATAGATACTGCCAAAATAAATGTCATTGCTTGGTCTCTTGGAGATGTCCCCGTGGATGTTATTTTCTTACACATGAAAAATAATTACATGAAGTTCACAGTAAGTAATTGAATGGCCACTAAAATCTTCACCTGTGCGTGGGTTCTCAACTCTTTCATAGGGGTCGCATAAGACCATCACAAAACACTGATATTAATTATGATTTGTAACAGTAGCAAAATTACAGTTATGAAGTAACAATGACAGTAATTTTATGGTTGGGATCACCACAACAGAGGAACTGTATTAAAGGGTTGCAGCATTGGGAAGGTTGAGAACCTTTGTGTTAGAGGAAACACAGAGGACTTAGATTCTTAAGGAATCTCCAATCGGTTGTCCTCACAGGTGTGGATTGGCCTCTTGCCTTCCTTCAGACCAGACCACAAAACAGTGAACTAACTTCCAATTTCTCTGAAGGAGACTTTGATTCCAGTGTGCCCCCTGTGGTGCCTTTATCCCAGCTGCCTTGGCATCATGGTATAGTATATGGAACTAAGAATGACCATCCCTTTTCATTTACCTGTATGTATTGGCCTTTCGTGTCTGGTCATTTTTATATCTATCTACAAGCATGTTTTTCCAGCGTTGTTTGATTGCCATTGTGAGACAAAGTTGGCTATTCATTCTTAAAGTGGGCAAAATATAAAATACGGTTGATGGATGAGGTGGTCTGACTAAGAATGTCCCCCATAGGCTCATATATTTGAATGCTTGGTCACCTAGGTGGGATGCAATTGGAGAAGGACTAGGAGGTGTGGCCACGTGGGAGGAAGTATGCCCCTGGGGGTGGCCTTTGACCGGCCCAGTCTCTCTCCCTCTCTCTTTCTCTTGCTCTCTCAGCCCTCCACTCTCACTCCTGCTTTCTCTGCCTGTAGGGTCAGGATGTAGCTCTCAGACACTGTTCCAGTGCCATGCTACCCGCCATGATGATGATAGACTAGGCCTCTGAAAGTGCGAGCGAGCTCCCCTCCCCCATTAAATGCTTTCTTTCAAAGGAGTTGCTTTAGTCATGGTGTCTCTGCACAGCAGCGCAACAAGGTTAACCAATGTGTTCATTACACAGATTCATGTTTAACTTTCAGCACAGGCAGATGATACATTTATTGAAGGGAAAGTCACCTCAAAGGGAAGATTATGGGACTTTAAAAAATGCCATTGCAAAGGTCTGGCAGACCATGAAAACCACAGTTGAAAGCGCACTGTGGGAGAACCAGGTAGGAGCTCTGGTGTCTATGTGGCTTCTGTTTCGAGTCTCCAGAGCATTGTTGGTGTCCTGACGTTCTAGCACTGATTCTCTCCAGACAGAGCTGCGGCTGTTTTCAGGATACTACTGTCACTGTCTCTGCCATTGTTAAGTTTAATTATAGGATGTCCCTAGTTCTTTGTGTCCATCTACTAAGATTCGGACTCAGGGTGCCACATACCGTGCCTCAGCTGATAAGAAGCAGGAACTCTAAGCTACCACCTTGGGCTTCCTCAGATGTAAACAGCTCTCTGTGTCTCAGCCCTTCACTCTAAAATGTAAATGTACATTTTAGAAATGCCTTTGGTGAAAGGCTGTTGGGAAACTCTCTAGATGTTTGATAACATTAAACATCTTTATTTATATTATTTCCCCAAACAGTTTAATATACATACCAGTGGCATAAGCTACATGCAGTTAAAATATAGTATTTTATATATGTACATATGTATTTTATACATATTGAGTAATATACATACTGATTAGCTGGCCAGGGAACTGTATTTTATACACTACAGACTTTAGAAATGAGCAGCCAAACTTTGTATGCAATGAAAATTAAGCAATGTTAGAAAAACAAACCTTTCTTACTTTCTCTCTTTCTATGTATATACGCATTGTATGTGTGCTTGCCTGTATGTAGGTATGTAAATAACCACACCCACACTGATGAGGATGTACAAACTTTTGATCTATATTAAAGATCCTTTGTACTAATTAACATTCCTTCCTAATTGACACCCTGGCTTTCCCTAATCAATTATAGATTGACTTAATTTTTCTATAATCACACAAAAGTGTGATTATACCAAGTTTGTTTATATCTTTTTTGTTTTTGTTTTTCTTTCTTTCTTTTTTTTGTTCAACATTATTTCAAATTCACCTAGGTTTTTGCCATGTATTTGTGTCTGCATATGTGTTTGTATGACATATACATATGTGAAAGCTAACCAGTGGTGTGTGTGTGTGTGTGTATGTGTGTGTGTGTGTGTGTGTATGTGTGTGTGTGTGTGTGTGTGTGTGTGTGTGTGTGTGTGTGAATGTTGTGTAGAGGTCCAAGATTACTTTCCAGTTTCTTCCTCTACTGCTCCCCACCATGATGGGACACTGTCACTGAACATGGTACAGTCTCCACTAGCATGGCATGGCTGCTCAGGGAGTCTCTGGATGTACCTGTCTCTTCACTGCCTGCTTGGGAATCCAAACTCGGGTCCTCACACTTGTGCAGCAAGTACTTTAATCACTGACCTGTCTCTCAAGCCCTTTGTTTCTGTCTTAATACTTTGTTTTAACTTTGCAGGAGTATGCCTTTGAGTAAGTATACTGGAGTTAGTCCATCTGCTACTTTACGGTTGCTGCTTGAGTTGTTTCCAGTTTGGGACCCTTACAGATAAATTTTCCTATGAATTTTATCTATAAATATTTGACTATAGATGTACTTACGTGCTTTGGAGTAAATGGTCAGACTTTTGGGGGGGATATCATATGTAGGTATATGTTTGTCATTTGAAGAAGCTGCTAAATCTTTTTCTACGCTTGTTGTAACATGTTGCAACCAGTGGTGAATGAAGACTCCATCAGCTCTGTGTCCTCATCCACCCCTAATTTGGCAGAAAAAATATATAATTAGGCCATTGCAGCCCTGGAATTGTTACAGTTCAGGTCCAGCATAAATGACAGATCTTCTTACTAATGTGGCACATAAAGTATAAGTAAATACTTCTAACACTATAGCAATCACTATCCTATCACATTTTTGGTCAAAAATGGAAAAATAGGGCTGGAGAGATGGCTCAGTGATTAAGAGCACTGGATGCTCACCCAAAGGACCCGAGTTCAATTCCCAGCACCTACATGGCAGCTCACAACTGTCTGTAACTCCAGTACCAGGGGACCCGACACCCTCACACAGACCTACATGTGGGTAAAACACCAGTGCACATAAAATCTAAAAAAAAAAAAAAAAAAAAAAAAAGGAAAAATATTGTAACGGGGAGTCACAGAGAACAGGAGAGGTGAGCTCCCCAGCACAAAGACAGAAAGAGTGACACCAGAGGGATAAAGAAAGGGTTCTGGAGCATCATAATACTACATGTTTTGGAATTGTTTCAAGATTAAAGAAAAACTATAGTCACAATGTTGGATAAAACTGGTCAATATTTCACAAAGAAGACAATAGGCTCCTTGGAATTTTATATCTGCAAAGAGGAAGTTAAGAAGAAAAGTGGCTTAAGATTTAAAAAAAAAAAACAACCCTTACAATATCTAGTAAAATATAGTGTCACCTAATAAGGACCCTGTGTGCTGACCCCGCATTCAGTGAAAGACTAGGCTTGAGTCCTAGAAGAACTATGGGGCATGCAAACTTAAAGCCCACACTGTGAAACCATACCCCATCACCAGCTGATTGCTCTCAGTTATGATGAAAAGATCCTGTCAATGTAACATGGAAAGTGAAAGGTTAAACAAATTTACATATCCCCAAAATAAAGCAATCTAACTCTTGGCTTTTAGAAACACTCCCTGTCATATTGGTACATTATATATCTTCATTTAAACCTAATACTACTCAATAATTTGCTTAGCTTCTGGGTGTATATGATGTCTCCAGAGAAATTGATGCCTTGGAACTCAAGTAGAAGTATAAATACCCACTTTAGGACATAAATCTGTCTTCTATTTCGATATGCCCTGTAACTCTGTATATGTTTAGCATTAGAGTGTAGATGTCAGCTCTACCATCGATATCAATTTATTATGTAATAACAGTTTGCTGATGCACTACAGAAATAAAGTGTATTGATTGATGGAAAAAAGACTGGTATGGAATTCTGGCCTTCCTAAAATTTTCCAAAACTTAAACTAAATAAGTTGTTCACATCTCTTAGGGTTGAGAAATTAGCCATGAATATTACATGAAATTATTGCTATTACAAAGGAGCATTCCACTGAGAAGTCATGTGAGTGAGTTCTAAATCGGAAGTTAAGAAGATCGATGGGTCAAAAGCTTCAAGTGTACTGGAATCACATGGACATTTTTGTTCTCTAGCTCTGTCTCAGACACTTGATGTCTCTGTTACATTAAATTGCTATGGTCTTTCTTTACTAGTAAACATTGTATTTTTACATGCAAGCACTAATACCTTGTTCCTTAATATATTGAAAGTCCTTACAATCAGGCTTATTTGTCTTGGTTTTCCTTGTTCATTCATTAATCCCAAATTGCAAATCCAGAGGTCTCTCAATTGAATGAAAAGGCCTTCAGTTCCAGGGGCTTAATGGTGTGGCTATGGCAAAACCACAGTGACAAAAAGGCAAAAGTATCTTATTTTATGTGCTCTGCCATACCTGATTGACTCTCTCTTATTCATCACATATAGACAAGGTGCCTTCTCTCTAAAATTCAGATTTCACTAAGGCAGAAAAGAAAGATCAGATGTAGAAACATTCTATATCCAGGCTGTTTCCTCCTTCTCCTTCTCCTTCTCTTCCTCCTCCTCCTCCTGCCCTCCTCTTCCCCTTCTCCCTATTCTTCTTTCATATGCTAGCCTTGAACTCATGATGTTGTTAAAATGACCTTGAACTTTGACCCCTTGCTCTTACCTTCTAGTGCTAGGATTACAGACATGCTCC
Source organism: Onychomys torridus (assembly GCF_903995425.1). NCBI lineage: Eukaryota > Metazoa > Chordata > Mammalia > Rodentia > Cricetidae > Onychomys > Onychomys torridus. Next base: position 20,086,617 of record NC_050465.1, read on the forward strand.
TCTATGCCTATTTTAGTGCAGTCCTGGGAGCCAAACCCAGGGGTGTGTGCATGCCAGGCAAATACTTTCCCAGCTGAACTAGATCTTCAAATGGAACTGGCTTCCCAATGAAAAGCCCCACATCTGACATTGAGAGGACACTCAAGCACCCCAGTAACACTCCTGGAATTATTGAAAACAGAAGCAATTACTCTACATTAATCTATTCTAAGAACAAGTGAACACAGTCTTCTAAAGAGACACCTCATGAATGGGATCTTCCCTCCTGAGGACAGAATAATAACCAGGATTATGGTGCACTGGCCCGAGGACAGTTTGAGTTTCTTATACTTCCTCTTTGATATTGCTGCTGTTTCAAAGACTTGTGCCATGTTTAAAGCTGGGGCAGCCATCTTGTTTTAGTTTGAGCTACTGAACTTACCAGTAGCCATCTGTATGCAGACTATAGCAGACTCCTATGGACAAAGGCAGAAAAACAAACAAAAACCTCACCTAATTCTACTCCATAGTTTATTAGACTTTAGGTTGCTCCTGTTTTAAACTATGTCCAATGGAGACAGCATGCTGTGAAGTGATAGTCACATAAAACCTCATTATCCGAGGATAATTGGTATTGGAAAAGGCCATGTAAGGTGAAACCACATTCAACCTTATAAGGAATGGTGAAAAAAAATGTTTAATTTGGGATTTTATCTTGAAAAATTAAACTAAAATTGGTGAAATGATTTAATTAATGCTAACCACTTAGGATATAATTATATCTATGGGCACAGGACTATTGTGATTATCAACAGGGTATAGAAATATAACTGACTGATTCTCCCTCTCTCAGCACCCATTAATTGCTTGTAGCTCTTCCTCTAGGGAAGTTTTGAGATTCCCCACATTCATATTGGCCTGTCACTACTGTTGTCACTGTACAGGTTTCATTTAGGTGGCTACGTTTTTGAGATTCCTTGGGTACAGTTTCTCCATCATCCATAGCTCCCAGCAAACATACTGGTCCTTTGTCTCTTAACATCTTTCCACCCCTTCATCCGCAATGTTCCCTGAGTATTGTGTTTAGAGGTTTGTATCAGTTTGTGCTAGAATCCCATAGTCATTGTTCTCCTTATATATATTTTCCCTTTTATTGGAAATAGATTCTTTTCTCATATCCTGATTACAATTTCCCCTCCCTCTGCTCCTCCCAACTCCTCCCCACCTTCCCATCCATCTGGATCCAATTTTGATCAGTTATAGATTTCTGTTATAGTCTCTCTCTGTCTGCCACAAAAATGAGTTTCTCTGATGGGGGTGATGAGAGCTGCCAACAGCTACAAATCATGCTGGCATAGGAAAGTAACAGTAATAGGTTCTCTCTAATGTCTATGACCTCGCCAGCTACCATTAATTGAGGGAGTTTACAGTACGAGCCATGACTTCCCAGCAACTGAGTGAGACAGTGAGTCTTCAGTTGGTTGTTGGTTATATGCAAAAATATAAATGTCACTATTGCGCCCTGGCTTCACAGCTGGGTATAATCATTGATCACTTTTCTCCTTGGCAGCTTACATAGCGCTCTGTAGATGTAACTGGCTTGTTAAATAAGAAACACAGAGCCAGTTGCAGAGTTAAAAACCACGAGGTCAGAGCAAGAGAAGAAAACCTTCCCTTCACTGCTTCTGCTGTCCTTCCTCTCCGCAAGAGACCTACTTCTGTGTGTCCTATTTTTTATATAGACTTTCTGTTCTGTTTTCTCATTGGTTGTAAACCCAGCCACATGACCTCCTCGTCACTGCCTGTTTGTATAGACCTCCAGGTCTTCTACAGTTGGTATTGAGATTAAAGGCATGTGTCTGCCATGCTGGCTGTGTCCTTGAACACACAGAGATCTACCTAGCTCTGCCTCCCAAGTGCTGGGATTAAAGGCGTGCACCACTACCACCCAGCTTCTGCTCTGGCTTGCTCTGACCTCAAGGCAACTTTATTAACATACAAATAAAATCACATTTCAATACAAATAAAATATCACTATAGCGCCCTTTGGACACTATGAGAGCTATCTCAGTGGGGAGGCTTCCAGGTCAATGCCTTCAAATACCAAGTCCAAAGTGTGTAATATCTTTAGCAATAGAATTTTTCTTCCCAGGGCAATGGAATAGCCTATGAAGAAAAGACAGTATTCACATATGAAATTCTCAAAAAATACAGAGTTATAATTAACAAAAATACATCACAAATTTGTATTAAAATGTAATTTTTTTAATTGATGAGATAAACATCACAGAATTTATTTGGGCAATTACATAAATGTACCCAAGAATCATGTTGTAGAAGATTTCTCTTACCCTAAAATGATTTCTTATGGTGCTTTTAATAGGTCTCTATTGCCAGTACCCCAGAGACTTGCCAACCACTTCCTGACACTATGGACTGCCCCTTTGTAGAAATTTAGTCTCGTCATAATGTTTTAGCTAGCATTACTATTGCTGTGATGAAAAACACCACAACCAAAAGCAAGTTGGGGAGGAAAGGGTTTATTCAGCTTATGCTTCCATATCACTGTTCAGCATCTGAGGACGCCAGGACAGGAACTCAAACAGAGCAGGAGCATGGAAGCAGGAGCTGGTGCAGAGACCATGGAGGGGTGCTACTTACTGGCTTGCTTCCCATGGCTTGCTCAGCTTGCTTTCTTATGGAACCCAGAACCAGCAGCCCAGGAGCGGCCCCATCCACATTGGACTGGGCCTTCCCACATCAATTACTAATTAAGAAAATGCCCTAAGGCTAGATTTTATGGAGGCATTTTTCTCAGTTGGTTTTCCATCCTCTCCAGTAGCTTATATCAAGTTGACCTAAAATTAGCCAGCACCAGGAATAAAATGTTACTCAAACTTAGTATTTTTAATTTTGAATGGTTTCTACTTTGCTATGTACATAGCTAATTTGATCTTTAGCTGAGAAATAACTAATGGTTTGGTTATTATCAGTTTTGTTTGTTTGTTTGTTTGTCTTACCGGTTTGTAGATGTTTGGATTTCTTTCCTGTTTGAAGCATAATGGGAAATAATGCATACTCAATGGTAAACAAATCTTCATACAGGCCTGCACCTTTATTTCTCCTAAGTAAATATTGAGTAGTGAAACTGTGGGGTCATATGGTAAGAAGATGCTTAAAAACTTCAAAAACTGTGAAACTGTTTTCTGACATGCAATACTTATTAGCATTTCCACCAATAAAGCCTGGGTCTTCCAGTTTTCCACATGCTTCAATGTGCTTGAGATTGCTCTCTCTGCCTGTGGCCATCACAGTGAGGGAGTAGCTTTGTCTCAGCATGATTGCAACATTCACTTTTGTAATGTCTAATAAATGTCTATGCACTATTTGTGTTATTCTATTTATTTGTATGTATAGTTCTTGCATTTTTAAAAGGGATTTTATTTTCTGACTTATCAGATGTATTATTTAAAAATGTTTTTTCTCATTTAATGGCTTGTATTTTCAGCTTAATGGTATTCAAATAATTGGGTTTTGGTTGTTGTTTTGTTTTGTTTTTGTAGAAGTCTTTTTGAGGTATCCCAGGTTGGCTTTAGAGGCAGGTGGATCTTTTTAAGTTTCAGGCCAGCTTTGTCTACATAGTGGGTTTCTCTTTTTGTATATTATTGAGAATTTTGAACATAGTACAGTGTGTTTAGATCATATCATCATATTCATCCCTCCTGCCAATTTGTCCTGCACCTCAACCCTATATCCTTACCTCCAACCTCTTGTTTCTTCTTTTTTTTTTTTACATTATTTTCTTATAACCTTATTACCCATTGAGAACAAATAGGCATGTAGCTAGAGTTTTCCTGCCTGGTCCACAGTCAGGACAAATCTCTCACACCCACCAGGCCCATAGATGCTCAGACACAACCAAGTAAACAGACAGAAACTTATATTGCTTACAAGCTGTATAGCCATGGCAGGCTTCTTGCTATCTTAAATTACCCATTTCTGTTAGTCTGTAAGTTGCCACGTGGCTTGTGGCTTACCAGTACCTTACATTGCCGGGCTACTGGCCAATCAGCGCTTTATTTATTTTAACCAATCAGAGCAATACATTTGACATACAGAACATCCCACAGCACTTCCCCTTTTCTTTTTTTCAAAAAGCAAGGTTTTAACTTTTATATAGTAAAATTTCAGATAACAAAACAATTTTCAAGCAATAATTACAGTTATAATATTAAACAAGATATCCTGTCTATCTTATATTTGTGAGTCTAAGGTTTTATATCTAACTTATCTTTTATCATAACTGAGGAAATTATAACTATCTAGTCTTCAACCACATCAAAGACCTCAGAAGGATATAATATTATCTGAGAACCGGGAGAAGGATGCAAGCAACTTTCGGGAGTCTTGCAGGGTAGACAGAGACAGTTGGCAGCCTGGACAGTCACCTAATGTTCCTTTGTAAAGTTGGGGCATTTGTCTTCAGCCCACAGGTCTAGAGTCTCTCAGTCACTTCTCTCAGTGTCCTGTAGAATGTCTGGCAGTTTCCTCTGTGAAGCAGGAACCTGAAGGACCATTTTGCCAAGCAAAGTTCAGTGGTCACCTTCCTATGGGTCCTGAATGTCCAGTTGATCGAGCAGTCCAGGCAAGAACAGTTTCTTGCCCAAATGGCTATTTTTGCCAAGGTGAAGATAAACTCCATATGGAGTGTTTTCGATGCCCATCCTCCTCTCTGAAGTAAAATGGTGCTGCCAGGAGCAGACATGCCTCACTGTCCAGAAAGTCTAAATTTTAAAAATATTTTAAATGACATATTCTGTAGATCTTTGAAGTGTTTGAAGATTGATTACCTGTCTATCTGAAATATATCTATGTATACCTAGAAAACTTAACATGACTTTAAGTTTGACTATCATAGAAGACTAATTGATCTGTATTTCTTAATTATCCATTACAATCTAAATGACTTACATAAACATAATACCTAAAATGAGAGTAGAAATATATATACAGTATAACAAAATTAAGTTTAAACTTGTATCAACAAACTAAAATCTATACCAATGTAAAACATTTCAAACAAGTTGTTGCTCTTTAAAAGTAGGTTCATTAATCTACCCTTTCATCCTATCATATCTCTACCATGTCCCCTTTTCTTCTTTAGAAAGAGATTGCATTTATAATCAACCTGTTTTAAACTAAAATATTGGTTTTTCTCTGTCCCACACCAGAGGCTCTTCTGATTTGGGACACAAGAAGCTCTTAACGTTTTTTTTTGTTTGTTTGTTTTTGTTTTTGTTGTTTTGTTTTGTTTTGTTTTTTTAATCAATGTGTCTGGGTTTAGAGAAGGAGTGAGCCAGTTCCATCTCCAAAGCCAGCTTGTTATATTTGGGAATTTGGAGGGGGGCGCTGTATCTTATGGGGACACAAAGAAAATTTTAGGATTATGGAGTAGTCCATGAGGGTATATATTTTGAGCCAGTTGCCTTGAAACCATTCTGGATGTTGGATCATCTGGGCCATGGTGTCATTGGAGACCTTTCAGGGGGTCTTGGCTGGTCAAACCTGATGTATCTTAATCTGGAACAAATCCATAGCCTCTTGCTTTCTGTGGAAACAAAAGCAGAGCCTCCTTTCCAAAGCAACATATCCTTAGATCCCAATTTTGAAGTTAAGGAATCTTTAAAATATACATACTGGTTTATAATCAAATATCTCTCTTTAGTTAAAAATCCCCAAAACAACACAATCCAGATTCTCTGTGTAATATCCATCTTTACATGGCTTATTTTTTATACTACCTTTACTGTCTCTTTAAAGACTTTATTTTTAAAAACTATTTGTTTATATAACTGTATATATTTCTTTTTCTCTCTCTTCCAAGCCACGTACATTTTTAAACACATTGTAAAGCATTTAAAGTCTAGCTTCATCTGAATCTGTTTTATTGTGATTATATTGTTTTAAACTGCAGCATTATTAGAGCTAAAATAGCAGCTTTGGCTGGTGACTCCGCCTACCTCAGCTTCCCAATATGGTAGTGGTACTTTACCACCAGCTCTGGGAGCCACCATCAACAATTAGAAACAGTGGTTCTATGCTTTTATCAAAGCAGCGTGTAGCCCAGAAACTTTTTTCCCCACCACATGGCTGGTCAAACACACACACCAGGAATCCACCAACTTAAGAGAGACAACTAGGAAGCTGTATTTAGCTCCATTTTGAATTGGTTATTAAATATTTTCAGGTTTAAGGTGGAAACTCAGCCGTTGGGCACCATTTGTAGCTAGAGTTTTCCTGCCTGGCCCACAGTCAGGACAAATCTCTCTCACCGACCAGGCCCATAGACACTCAGACTCAACCAAGTAAACACACAGAAACTTATATTGTTTACAGACTGTATGGCCATGGCCGGCTTCTTGCTATCTAGTTCTTATATCTTAAATTTAAATTAACCCATTTCTGTTAGTCTATAAGTTGCCTCATGGCTTACCGGTGTCTTACATCTCGCTTGTGATGGCAGCAGCTGGCAGGTCTCTCCCCCCAGCCTTCCCACCATTCTCCTCCACTTTGTCCTGCCTACCCTATCCTTCCTGCCTAGCTACTGGCCAATCAGCACTTTATTTATTTTAACCAATCAGAGCAACACATTTGACATACAGAACTTCCCACAGCATAGGCACTTAAATGTTTGTATGTTATTTTGAACTTTCAGAATTTTCATTTCTAGTAATACAGTGTGCATCAATCTCACAACTATCCCCTTTCTTAAGTTTGATTATGGTTGTGTGTGTGTGTGTGTGTGTGTGTGTGTGAATTATTTTCATAATCTAAAATTTAAATATATAATGGAAAATATATTTCACAGGTAAGATCACACTGTTTGCAGACAGGAATGATTTTAACTTCTTTCCTTTCCAAGCACACGTCATTCACACTCAGATTTACAAATATCTCTCCCTTCCCCCTGTGCAGCCATCTGCAAACCTCTTATTGTGTAAAGCACACAGATGTCACCTAATCTCAAAGCACAGTACTCTAGGTTTAAAATCAGTGTCTGAGTCAGTGTTCTGTTGCTGTGACCGCTGCAACTCTTATAAAAGAAACCATGTAACTAGCACTGACTTAAAGAGGTTTAGTTTATATTCACCATGGCAGGGAGCATGGCAGCAGACAGGCAGACATGGTGCTGGAGAGGTAGCTGAGAGTTCTATATCTGGATCTACAGGCAGCAGGAAGAGAAGGTGAGACACTGGGCCTGGCTTCAGCTTCTGAAACCTCAAAGCCCATGTCAAATGACACACCTTCTCCAACAAGGCCACACCTACTCCAGCAAGGCCACACCTCCAAATCCTTCTCAAGTCCTGCCACTCCCTGATGACTAAGCGTTGACATTTGTGAGCCTGTGGTGGCCATTCTTATTCAAACCACCACAGTCGGTTACATTAAAGACATATCTTGCAGACACAGCACAACATGGTAAAGCAGTATCTAAGAAAACTTCATTCTCTGAGTGAACTGATGCTCAACATTTATTGCTCTCTGGCCATATTGCCTTTTGTTTCCATAAAACATATCTAACATATCTACCTTTATTTCTTTTGGACTTTCTTTCTTTCTTACTTTCTTCTTTCTATATTCTCTTCCTAGATACTTTGCAGCTGCTTCCTTCTGTCATTTTCCTTATTCTTGTTTCTAATTTTTAAAAATTGGGTCAAAACAAATCTCCCTAAGAAAACTTCCCTACTGACACCATTTTCTTCCTTGCTATTCAGTTCTGTTTTAATCAGAGGACTAACAAACACCAAATGATATGTTTTCTTCCTCTATGTGTGTGTGTGTGTGTGTGTGTGTGTGTGTGTGTGGTGTGTGGTGTGTGTGTGTGTGTGTGTGTGTGTGTGGTATGTATATGGTATGTGTGTATGTGTGTGTGGTGTGTATGTGTGTGGTGTGTGTGTGTGGTACATATGTGTGATGTGTGTGTATAAGTGTGTGATGTGGGTGTATATGTGGGCTGTGTGTGTGTGTGTGTGTGGTGTGTATGTGTGTGGTGTGTGTGTGTAGTACATATGTGTGATGTGTGTGTATAAGTGTGTAATGTGTGTGTGTGTGTGTGTGTGTGTTTTCATGTCCACCTGTATATACATGAAGGCCAGAGGAAGGCAGTAGCATTCTATTTTATCACTCTACCCTACTTCCTTCAGACAGAGTCTTTTGCTGAGCCTGAAGCTAGGCTGGAAGCCAGCAAGATCAAGAATACAGATCCTACTGCTTTCACCTTTGATGCTGCTGGGTTCCAGGCACATAGCCCTGCCCAGCTCATGACCATGCTCATCTTATGGCCACACCCAGCTTTTTCCATAGGTGCTGGGGTCTTCATGCTCCTGCACCAATACTCTTACCCACTGAGTTATTTCTCATCTCCTTGTTTTTCCTTTCATATGTTTATATTTTCTCCAGCCCTGAAACTTGACTGTAATTTATATGAAAGGACTGTATCATTTCCACAGAACTCCAGTGTTCACAACAGTGCCTGTCTCACAGTACATGTACTTTTCTCTCTTTTCACATATGATTGCCAAAAAAAAAAAAAAGAAAGAACATGAGAAAATGTTTCAAGCATGCAAACCAAAGCATTTAAAGAGTGACTTTCATACTTTTGCTTAGTTTTTACTATAAAATGAGCTGCAATTTGTTACAGGGATTAACTGTTCTCAGAAGAGGAAGGGACATTAAATAAAGGTATTGGTAACATTCTGGTGATGTGTTGAGATCCAAAACATGACAGGATCTGAATCCTGGGGACTGTCTGTCACACAGGAATATTCTGTTGCCTCTGGATATCTATGTAGATTCCTTCCAGCAGTTACATTGGGAATTATGCAATTAAATTCTAGATTTGGAACTCTGTAAATTGTAGACCAACTCTTATCATGGACATGTGTCCTGCCTGCTGCTCTTCTGTCCTGTGCTTACCATTGCCTGAGTCCTTAGCCTGGAGCTCCAAGTGCTGGCATATCGGGATGCAAAGATGTGGGGCAAATGGCGCTGAGGCAGAGCCTTGGGGAGTGTTCCAGCACACTTGCTAGTGTCTACTCTCAGGCCAACTGGATTATTTACTAGTTTCCTTGTTGACATTGTCTTGACAAGTAACTCTGGGAATTCAATGCATTTTTCCCCTTCAGGCAGATGCTGCCAGAATATTTGACTTTCTGAATGTGTCAGGCAGGCTTGGTAATTAAATGGCTCAGCATTTTTGTTTGTCAGAGTGATATAACATGGGGGGAAATGTTTGCTTTGTGAAGCCTTGCCATAAAACCTTCAGGAAGGATTATACATCATCAGGCCTTTGGCTCCCAAAGGGAAGTGTTCTGAAAGACAAAACATCTTCAGCGTCCATTTTCAACCAGGAGAAAATCGCACAGAATGAAGTCTGACATGAAAAGTGGCTTTGGTAAGTTGTTTCACAAGTGAATCACAAGAAGGGTCATTTTGAGGGTAGTAACAAAAGGCCAGCAGACATGCTTCTGGGAATTTGAACAGTGCCTGGGAATCACCTTACATCTGTGTGTTCATAGGCTGTGTCCCGAGCCACATCCAAACTTATAAGAATGGGATCAGTCATCATCTGTGGCTACAGAGTTTGTATTTGAATATTGTGATTGCGACTCTGCCAAGTGTGGGTGAAAACACCTGTACCTTCATTACCTATGCTTGTTCCTGGGAAACCCCTCTTCCACCAAAAACTCCTGTATCTGCACAGTTTTAAAAACTGTCCAACAGTAGCAACTTTTCTGTACACAGTTAATACAATAATATTAAGCTGCCTCTTTAAATCATAGGAATTTAATCTGGGAAATGACTGCTGGTACCCTATGATGATACCCAATTCCCAAATATATATGTGTGTGTGTGTGTGTGTGTGTGTGTGTGTATATATATATCAAAATAAAGAATAAACAAGGCTTGTGAAGGGGAGTATATCTCTCCAATACCATGATCAATCATATGTTCATTTTGGAGTAACAAACTAGTACAGTTAAGAAGCTCTATCATTCGGGCACTGTCATTGTCAGCAGTCACCATGCTAGAGCAAACATACAGCACAGAATATCTGCTTGAGCTGTTCCCAAGCATGTATTTTTGCACATTCATTATGAATCAAACTAATACATTCATTTCATTGCTTGCTTTTCCCTTCTTAATTACCAGGGTTTTTTTTTTTTTTTTTTTTTGGAACATGTTATAGCTTTTAGGTTTGTTTCTATTGTCCTTCTGTGACCACAAAGGCAACATAGTAACTCATGATGTCAGCAGAAGAATAGGCATGGCTACACCTACAGAGGAAATTTCTTCCACTATACTAAAAAAATGGAAAATAAAGTGGAGTTTTAATTTAGTGTTTGTGAATATATTTCATGGTCTCCTCCCCTGGTGTCTGAACAATTATCGTAGTAAGTACAAAAAGAAATCTGTTTGGGATCAATAGTGCCTGGTTGGGTTTAATTGGTCCTCCAGATGAGAGCTGCTGCCACAGGTAACAACAGAGACATGCCAAGAAGCAGGAGTGGATTCACATCTTAACAGAGCTCCGCATCCTCATTCTATGCTTGGGGTTTTCCCAGGAACCTGAAGCGGCTGGAAACAAGAACCTCCATAGCTGTGTTGTGGCATCCCACACAGGACAAATGCTAATCCAGAGAAGCTTTAAAGCAGGGGGCCTTTTAGTATTAGTCATGCTGATCAATTTTAATTGAAAAAGAAAAAGCATTCATTGTGCACAGTAAGGAACCGGGTACATCCACTAATGGAGCTGCTAGTGGGGAAGCCAGAGTTCCCTACTTGTCTCCTAAGAAGTCTGTCCCCATTTGAGGAAATCCTCATCCTGAGAGGAACACACACAGAGTCCAGAGGCAGAAAAGCATCACCACCATGCTGGCCAGAGTAATCAGGTCATCCCTGGCTGTCACCATGGAGATGCATGCCGTGGTTCACAGCTCCATCACATTCCTTGCTGCAGTCCTTAAGAGAAACCAAGCTGTTGGACTGTGGTGACTATTGTACGTTACTATTGTTACTTACTGACAACTTACTAAACATGGAAATGAAGAATTTTCCATAAAGCATCCAATTCTCCCTTAATCATGGCTCTGTATAGTCTGTGCCAATGTCAGTCTGGTGACTTGACTGCCTGTCCAGGCTGACCTTCTTGAGTGTGCCTCTCTGCCCTCTTTGACGGCTCTGTTCTGCATTTTCTTCTGCAATCTTGGTAAAAAATTTCTGGATATCTGCAGAACTGACTCCCTTCTGGTGTATCCTTTGTCTGGATATCATCTTTTAAGAAAGACCTTTCATCCCGTGGTGACAACAGAGTATGGACTTTAGACTGTCCAGTCTGTGACCCTCCCCCACCTCACGATCAGTTATCTCTGCTATCTTGCTCTTTATGATACTTTGTGCATTCTAAAGCTGTCTTGTCCACCTATTTACTTTCTGTCTTCCTCCCCCAAACGAAAGCTCTAGAGGGATAAAGAACTTCTCCATACCACTGTGGCATGAGCCCTAGAAATTGGTCTAGCACCTACAGCTGCTCCGCCAACACCTGCGGCAGAACGAATCTGCCGATTCTGCCGTCATCAAATGTAACAGTCGACCACACTCTAGACACAAAGGCAAGTGTGTTGGTTACTTTCCCACTACTGTAATAACACACCTGGGGAAAGCAGCTTAAGGAAGACAGTTTATTCTGGCTCACGGTCCTTCATGGTGAGTTAGTCACGGCAGCAGTAGTATGGAAAAGCTGCTTACTTGGCATCTGTATGCAGGAAGAACCGGGAAATGTATTCTGGAGGTCAACTTGCTTTCTTCTTTTTATTCAGTCCAGGGTCCCAACCCATGGGATGGTGTTGTCTACGCTTGGGGTTGTGTTCCTACCTCAGTTTACCTAATCCAGAAATTCCGTCCCAGAAATGCCCAGGTTTTTTGCATCTGTGGTGTTTCTAGGTCCTGCCAATTGACGATCACTATTAACCGTCATCACTGATGATCCTCTGAGTAACTTATCTGTAGGCAGCAAATGACAGTGAAAGGCTGTAAAGTACAGCATACCTAGTTTAGAGTCTAGAAGTGCAGGGGAGTCAGGGCAAGAGAGCCTTTTCTCTAAAAACTACCTCACTTCTTCAGGAAATCTACTCCAATCACATAACTTCTCATAAACGTAACTTCTCTGCTTTGGGGGAAGAAGAGGGTTTCATCACGAGATGAAGAGGAATGGAACCATTCCACAGTTCTAGCATTCCCAGAGCTCCATCTGAACAGTGTTTTCCTTCCTATAAAATAGCATTTAAAAAATAAGTAAGCAAATGAATGTTTAAATTAAAAACAGAAAATATTCAACCCTCTTGAGTTTTGCTGATGGGATTTGTAAAACCCAAACTATATCTGTTCTTCATGTTACTTGGCTCTTAATAATATTTTATCTTACATATAAGAAAATTTATAATTTTACAGTGTATACCTGGAGATGCTTCCATTGATAAAATGCCGATTACACAAACATGAAGACCTCAAGTGGAAGCCTCAACACCCACATAAAAGCCAGTGTGAGGCAGTGTATGCTGTAACCCTACCACTGGGGAGGCAGATACAGCTCACTGGTCAGCCAGCCTACCTGAATCATGAACTCTAGCTTCAGTGAGAGAATTGGTAAGTGATCAAAGGAGATATATTCAAGTTGACATCTATCTTCCACAAGCGTGTGTGCGCTTTCACTTACATGTGCACACACCCATATAAATACATATATATACACCATGAACACAATGCATACATACAAAGTACAGTTGAACAGTTTAGAGTATTCACAGAGTTAGGCAGTTGCGACAACTATTAAACGTCTTCATCATCCCACCAATAAAACTCAGGATCCATCAGGAATATCTTCCCATGAGCTTTTCTCTAGCCTTCAGAACCCACAAATGTACTCTCCAACTAAATCCTAGACATTTAATATTAAATAGAAACATACAATAGGGGGATTTTACATCTAGATCCTTTTATATTTCATCTGGATTGTAGGTAGCGTCCATATTTCCCTTCTTCTATAAGATCATGTAGCATTCCACATGCCCCTTTATGTTTAGCCATTCATCAATCATTAGATGTTTGAACTGCTACTTTTTGACTTTTACAGTTGACATTGCAATGTTCATTTTTAAACCAGTCTATACATGGGCAAATGGCTACGGTTCTCTTGGAAGTATGTCTAGAAGTGAACTTGCTGGATCATATGCCAACTCTTTGTTTTAACCTTTAAGGAAATGCCAAAATATTCTCTGGAACAGCCATACCATTTCACATTCTCATTTTCAGCTTTCAAGGCACCATTTGTCAAAAGAATTTGCTTCTCAGGTGCGTTCCCTTTTCTTCTTTGTCAGAGACTTTGATTAGATATGTGTGGATGTATTCTGAGTACTCTGTGTTACTCCAATGACACTTTGGTTTTGGAAAACCACACACTATTTTGACCACATAACGAAGCCTTGTTTAGGTATTAAAACTTCACTATTCTCTCTCTGCCTCCTCCTTCTCCTCCTCTCTCTTCTTTAAATTTGTGTTTTGATTCTTTTAAGTTTAGAATCAGTTTGTAGATATACACCAAATGCTTTGCTGAGATTTTGATGGAGGTTGTTCTTCCATCTATATAGATGGAAGAACAGATAGCTTGAAACTATCAAGTCCTCCTGTCAACAAATGTGATAGTCTCATTTATTTAGTTTCTTGATGCTTTGCGATTTTCCTTCCATAGATCTTGTCATTTTTATATATTTATATCAGATACATTGTTCATTAGCATAACAATAGTATCTGAGAGTTCATGCCTTTTATGTCATATGAGTCCTAGAACATTACTAAAAACTTTCAGGAACCTTGGCTTACCACAGTATGGTAGGTAGTTCAAAGGCTATTGGGGAGACTGCTACTTGCAAAATTCATCTTTATTTGGACATATTTTATCAAATTACAGCTCCAGGGAGGTTATGTGGTGTTGTTCCAGAACTTTGAGAAATGCATCTGTCATTTGTAAGCTATGTGGTATATGGAATTTTGCTTTAGCAACACAAGAAGGAGAAATTTTATAAGGTGAAATTTTGGACTGTTCTAATACTTTCACCAAAAATAACTTAGGTAAGAAAAGTATTTATTTCAATATAGGTTACAGTCCACCTGTGCTAATTGGCATTATTTTAATTGAAAATTTTTTCCCAGATAATATATTCTAATCAGGGTTTCCCCTCCCTGAACTCCTCAGATCCTTCCCACCTCCCACTCAAACAATTCAAACACATCTCTCTGTCTCTCTTTCTCTCTCTCTCTCTCTCTCTCTCTCTCTCTCTCTCTCTCTCTCTCTCTCTCTCTCTCTCAAAAGCAAACAAACAAGCAAACAAAAAATACAAACACACCAAAGAAAAACACAAGAACACACACATGCCCAAAACCAATAGAAATACAAGTATGGAAACCATATATAGACAGAAGACCAATAAGGAAAAAAATGACCAAAGAAAGCAATATGAGACAAAAACTACAAAAATACCATTGAGTTCATTTTGTATTGGCCATCTACTGTTGGGTGTGGGGCCTGCCCTTAGGTGTAGTTAATATACCCAATATGATACTCCATTATAGAAAACTAAATTTTCCATTGCAAGCAAGTGTCAATTGCAGATAACTTCTCTGTTAAGGTTGAAAGCCCATTTCCACTTTCCCCTCTTAGTTATGGAACTATGTCATCTTGAACCTATGCATGTTCTGTGCAGACTACCACAGTCTTTGTGATTTCATGTGCATATCAGTTCTATTGCATCTAGAAGACACTGCTTACTTGGAAGGTTTTGATGAAAACATTCACTTAGGACTAAGTGTCCCAAAATTTCTCAGTCTCTGCACATTGTTCAGTTATGGTTCTCTGATGATGGTTCAGTGAATCACTAATCTATGGAAATAACAAAATTTCATTAGGAGTCATTATATTGCTACATTCCTTTAACAAAGCAATAGTGTCTGGGTTTTTTGTTTTTTTGTTTGTTTGTTTGTTTGTTTGTTTGTTTGTTTGTTTCATATATCCATGGCCTATCCAATCTAAAGTTCATGGCCATGACAGCAATGTCAAGCATAGGTTCCATCTCATGGAGTGGAATGGGCCATGAATTTAATGAAAGAATGGTTGGTTACTCTCACAACATCTGTGCCACAATTATATCAGCATACCATGCAGGCAGGCAACCACTGTAGACTCCTAGGCTGCTTCCAATTTCTGGCTGTTATCAACATGACAGCAATGAGCATGGGTGAGCAAGTGTCTCTGTAGTAGGATGTAGAGCCCTTTGGGTTTACATTCAAGAGTCCTCTAGCTGGATCTTGAGGCTCATCTACTCCCAGCCTCCAGAACAACTTCCACACTAAATTCCATAGTGGCTATACAAGTTTACACTCTCATCAGCAATGAGAATACCCCTTACTCCACATCCTTGCCAACATGAGTTGTCATTTGTTTTATTGATTTTGCCCATTCTGACTGCGAAAAAAAAAATGAAATCTCAAAGTATTTGCATTTCCCTAAAGTCTAAGGATGTTGGACGTTTCTTTAAGTGTTTCTCAGTCATTAGTGTTTCATCTTTTGAGAATGCTCTGTTTAGTTCTGTGATGTTCCATTTTTAGTTAGATTATTTGTTTTCTTGATGTCCAGGATTTATATATTTTATACTTTAACCCTCTATTGGATGTGTAATTGTTAAAGATCTTTCCCCATTCTTTACCCTGCTGCTTTGCCCAAATGATGATGCTCTTAGCTATACAGAAGTTTTTTCAGTTTCATGAAGTACCATTTATTAATCGCTGGTCTTAGTGCTAATGGCATTCTGTTCAGAAAGCATTCTTCTGTGTTAAAGACTTCAAAACTATTCTTCCACATTTTCATCTGTCAGACTCAGGGGTTTTAGTCTTATGTTGAGGTCCTTAATCTGTTTGGTGATAAACATAGATCTGTTTTCATGCTTTTATGTATAGACATCCAGTTCAACCACCATCATTTGTTGAAGATGCAGTCTTTTCTCCAATGTGTGTTTTAGCTTCTTTATCAAAAATCATGTGTCCATAGGACTTATGTCTGGGACTTCAATTTGATTCGTCAGTTGATTAATGTGTCTGTTTTTATGCCATACCATACTGTTTTTATTACTATATCTCTGTAGTACAACTTGAAATCTGGGATGGTAAAACCTCCCCCAGTTCTATCATTATTCAACGTTATTTTAGGTATCCTGTTTGTGTGTGTGTGTGTGTGTGTGTGTGTGTGTGTGTGTGTGTGTGTTTTCATAGAAAGCTGAAATGTATTTCTTCTACTTCCATGAAGAATTATGTTGGAATATTGATAGGTATTACATTTAATCTGTAGATTACTTTTGGTACAATGGAAATTTTCACTATATTAATCCTATCAAACCATAAGCTTAGGAGATATTCCTATTGATTTGATAAAGACCAAGACCAAAAGCAACTTAGAGTGGAAAGGACTTATTTCAACCTATAGTTGTAGTCTAATTGTAGGGGGAGGGGAGTCATAGCAGGAATCTGAAGGTAGGAACTGAACCAGAAGTCATAGAGAACCCCTGTTTATTGGTTTGTTCCTTGTGGGTTATTCAGCCTGATTTCTTTTGTGACCCCCAAACCACCTACCCAGAGGTGCCTCATCCCACAGTGCACTGGGCCCTTCCACATCAATAATTAATCAAGAAAAAGCTCTATGTACTTTCCTACAGGCAAGCTGATGATGACATTTTCTCAATTGAGATTTCCTCTTCCCAGGTAACTCTACCTTCTATCAAGTTGACGAAGACAAAAAACAAAACAACTTCAGACAACTTGACACACAAATCATCACTATTCAACTGTAATCTTTTCTTTCCTTTTTGTTCATCTCTAAGATTTAATATTCACAAGAATTTTGCAATATAAAACATAAATAACTTTAAAAGTTCTGTGGTCTAAAAATTCAGTCCCTTTGAAATATCCAAAGTCTCTTTAAGAGATGGCTCAGCCATTAAAGGCTAGGCTCACAACCAAAAAAATTTCAGACCCTCTCTAAAAGATCCAGTCTCTTAACTGTGAGTTCCTATAAAGTAGAAAACATGTAACATGTAGTGATATTTTCTTTTTTCTTTCTTTTTTCCTTTTTTTTTTTTTTTTTTTTTTTTGGTTTTTCGAGACAGGGTTTCTCTGTGTAGCTTTGTGCCTTTTTCCTGGAACTCACTTGGTAGCCCAGGCTGGCCTCAAACTCACAGAGATCCACCTGGCTCTGCCTCCTGAGTGCTGGGATTAAAGGCATGCACCACCACCAACCAGCATGATATTTTATTTGTGATCTAACAAATAAAGCTTGCCTGAAGATCAGAGTGAGGAGCAAAGCCACTAGCTAGCCACAGAGGCCAGACAGTAGTGGCACACACCTTTGATCCTAACACTTGGGATCTTACACCTTTAATTCCAACACTAGAGAGGTAGAGACAGGAAGTGATATGGCTGGGCGGAAAGAGGAATATAAGGCAGGAAGAGACAGGAGCCCAGTCCCTTTCAGGCTGAGGATTCTCTGAAGATAAGAAGTCTCTCTAATGGCTGGCTGCTTTGCTTCTCTGATCTTTCAGCATTTACCCTAATATCTGGCTCTAGGTTTTTATTATTAAGACCAAATAGAATTCATGCTACATCTGGCACCCAATTTTAAGGCATGAATTCTCTCTCTCTCTCTCTCTCTCTCTCTCTCTCTCTCTCTCTCTCTCTCTCTCTCACACACACACACACACACACACAAAAAAAAAAAAAAAAAAAAAAAAGTGGCTTGTCTGTGGCTTTGCAGCCACCAGCACAGGCCAGAGCTGTACAAGGTTGGAGTCACTACCTGCTGGCTAAGTTTCTGTTGCATCTTATCTGCAGCAAACTCCATAGGCCTTTGGGCTCCAAAAATTGCAGGAGTTAACTGCTTTTACATGTTCCCTTGTGCAGACAGCTGTTTCTTTGGCTTCTTTCCTCCTGGTGGGTTGTAGGCTCTCCCTGGACTACCTCCTTGGGCTGCTACCATAGTAGGTAGTTGCCTTGAAACCATCTTGGGCTTCTACTGTTCTTCACAGGAGTAATCAGCCTCATATCTGAGTCGTCAGCAGCAGCAAATTTGGTGAGACAATTGGGGATTCTTAAAGGGAGCAAGTAGTTAAATGAGATAATTTTTTCCCACATTAAAAAATGGGAAACACTATTATGATGGAGAGAGTTAGGTCTCTGTATGATTACACAATACATGGTTTGAAAATGGAACAATTAGATGAGAGGATAATTAACTTAGATGGGATTTCTGTAATGTAAATTATAAGTATTATCTGCTTGATAATTTTTGTTTTATCATTAAAAAAGTTGGTTAATATAAATGCCAAGATAAAAGTTTTAGAAAAACTTATTAAAACAGATCATAGAGATATTCAGACCCAGACAGAGGAATTTGAAGGAGAACCAATCTCAGCATTGTGTTATCAGGTTAGAGAGGAACCACCTAAGGTTTCCAAACAGCCAACCTTAATTTATCCAGTAACCTTACAGGAATTGCTAAATGGTAGATATCCCCAAGGCTGCATAAGAGCTAAATGGACTCCTGTGGAAAAACATAGCTTTGAGGAGATTCAAGGAAGCCATAGTCTCATATGGCATGCATTCATCTTTTGTGAAGCAGGTGCTAAACTTGTGATCAATTTGTAATAGAATTATCTCTCAAAACTGGAGAGACTTAATTACAGCAGTCTTGGAGCCTGGTCCTCAGTTACAGTGGAGGACCTGGTGGAAAGATGAGGCTAAGACCATTGAACAATAAAGTAGGGCTACATGTATGGAAATCTCCCAAGACCAACTTCTTGGTGAGGGAGATTATGCTAATGTAGAAAGGCAATCTCTATATGATGATTGCACCTTGGTTTTATGCTGCACAGCAGCCTTGAATGCTTGGGACAAAATTGAAGAAGTAGGAAAGAAAATTGAGTCATTTACTAAAGTTTTACAGGGCCCAAAAGAAACCTTCACTGATTTCTTAGAAAGATTGACCTCAGCAGTAAAGAGAATAGTACCAAATATTCAGAAGCTAGACAAATAATAATTGTATCTTTGGCTTCTAAAATGCTAATTCACAATGCAAAGGGGTAATTAGGCCTTTAAAGGCAAGAACAGCACCCATAGAAGAATGGATCCAAGAGAGTCAATATTGAATCTCATAACCATGATGGTGCTTGGGTAGAAGAGGTGATTTCCAGAGATTTGGAGAAAAATAAAATATCACGTTTCAATTGTAGTAAACAAGTCACCTAAAAAAGGGTTGTAAACAGGGTGTTCCTAGAAACAATGTTTTTTCTAAGAATAATCCCAATAGAATTCCTCTCCCTTCTGAATTATGTGGAAGATGTGGGAAAGGCAGGCATTGGACTAATGAATGTAAATCAACAAGATGCAGACAAGGTAACCCTTTTCTGTCAGGAAATGCAAATATGGTTCAGTTGTTTCCTGTCATCATGGAGGAAATGCCTTTCCAGAGCAATTAAAGAATCTAATGCCTATTGAAAAAACATATTGCTCTGGATGACAAAACAGCTTTAGAAAATAAAACAAAAATTTTAGGAGAAACCATAAATCAAAATTGATAAAGATTAGATTTGAACACGAGGGAGCTCTTACTTAGAAGAGATGATAGTTCATCAAACAGGCAGTCCTTCAATCTAAACTAACTTTAAGATTAACAAATGCTTTTCATTTGATCAGATATAACTTGCCAAAAAGGAACCTCCCCAAGATTAGGATTGGGGAAGAGTTTTGTTTTGTTTTTTTCAGGAGAATGAAGGCATCCAGCTAAAGAATCTGAAGACCAATGGACAAATGAGACATGTGAAGAAAAAGGACAAATCATCTGAAAAAAAAAAAAATGTCCCAAGAAAAAGAGTAAATCAGCCTACTGGTATATCACATCTTCAACAAGATAAAATTTCATAAATCATCCCAAATGTTTGTTTCTGCTGGTCTCTACAGAAACATAATGCAAGTGATCTTTTTGTAGTCCCAGTCCAATTAAAAATTAAAGCTGGCTTTGGAGTTAGAGTGTGGCTCTTTTCTTCTCTAAACACAAGCATGCTTGTTAAAGTAAAATCTAAAATCTTTGTCTCATGTCAGAAGAGCCACCTGATATGGGACAGAAGAAAAACAAAAATTAAGGAACTATTTTATTGCCACTAATTTCATAATCCTTTGGTTTTATTTTAACAGCTCTAAGCTTTTCTTAAAGTATAAATATTATCCCACAACTTATAAGATTAATATATGCATATATTTTAAACTTTTTGTCATGATATTAATGGTCATATAGAGTACTAATTCTAGAAAAAGGCTTCATCTAGCTTCCTGTACATGATTTCAGGTTTGAGTCTCTATCAGGTAACTAGGAATTAAGTTTTTGTACTCTGGATGTACATAAAAATATTGAACCTTTAACCCCTTTGAAATCTGTGGCATATGACATTTAAAATGTTTAAGTTTTCTACAATGAACCATGACCGCATCTAACAATGACCTTTGAAGTCTCCAAAAGGACAATGCAGCCCCACAATGGTGCTTCCCCATGGACTATCATAATGCCACTAAGCTGACAAATACAACTTAAAGATCAGCTTTGGACTACAAACTGCTCAGGACAATATTGAGTTGGCTAGCTGAGAAGATTCAGCCTCATAGACTGTTCTAGCCAGGACTTGAGACAAGCCTCCACTTTCCAATTACACAGAGACAATGAATGATACAGCTTTCCCTCCCAGGACTTGATAACTAATCCAAATTTTTCTTTTCAGGATCCCCTAAAGATGCCATCACCCCCAGACAGCAGGAAGTGAATTTAAGAACAGGATGCCCACACTCCCAAGAGGTGGGGTAGATGGCTTTTGGTCCTTCATTGGGTTTTGGATATTTGTCATTGTTTAGGGGGGTTGGTTGCAAGTTGTTATTAGTAATGATCAGGAAAAAAATCTGAACAAAGGAGATTAGATTCAGAGTTCTTGTGTTGAATAGAAAAAAGAGAGATATAAAAATGATAGGATAAAGGGTAGATTATTGAATCTACTCTGAAAAGAAAAAAGGGAGTTATAGATATAGCATAAAAGGGTAGTTATTTGAATCTACTTTTAAAAAGCAACTACTTGTTTTAAATATTTTATATTGATATGGATTTTTGTATGTTGATTAAAAGTTGAGATTATTTTTGTAACAAAGTATTATCACGACAGACCTGATCATGTTTTTTTTTTTCTTTTTATCTTTATTTTTGTAGGATTGTGGGAAGTATTTGGAACTTTGGGCTGAGAAATCCATTGAGTGTTCAGAGCTTAAGAGCTTAATGAGTTGTGAGAATTAGAAAATAATGCTGAGAACAGTGCAGAGGATAGAGGTCTGACCTGTGAAGTTTCAGAAGGAATCAAAGACTCTGTCAAGGCTATTCCTGTGATAGTGTGAGTTAAAAATCTGTCATTCTGGGCATCTGGGGCAAGCAATACCCATGGTGGGCTGGGTCTTCTATATACTCAGCAATCAAGACAGTTCTTCATAGATATGCGCACAGGTCTAAGCAATCCCTCTGTTAAATTCCTTCTCAGATGATTCTAGGCTATGTTAATTTGACAGTTAAAAATAATAGGACAGTACCCTCATGCATATGTAGAAAGTTTGAAAATTGTGATTCCCTAATCTACGAAGTGGCCCATCACCTATCATCTAGCTCCTCAATCTTAGGCTTCTCAGCTCCCACAATAAATTTCTGTAGTTAATAAGCCAGCAACTTTGTTTATGATATTTTGTTACAGGTATCAATATGGTGAAATAGAGTTTAACCTTTTGTTTAGCAGAAAGAATTTTCCTCAACTCCAAGAAAAAAGAGGAGAGTGTCAGAAACATGTTCACAGGACTATGAGGACCAAAGCCAGTCTTTACATACTAATATAGACTATCATCTTTAATTATGACATGAGGAGACTGAATTCTGCTGTCTTCATTCTTTTAAAATGTGCACTTATGATCAAAGAGCTACCTTCCTTAAATAATTTAAATTGATACCCATTTTAAATAATGTAGATATTCAATATTAGGCATGAAAATGGCCTTTAGCTTTCATCTTTAGGTTTGCTGATTGCTACTTAAATGAAAGGGTTTCTAAACAGCAATAACATCTGGCATGGTCCTTCTTTAGGAATGAGGATAAAGCATATACTCAACTGGGAGCCTCCTGTGATCTCCACACTTCCCTGGAATGGAGCAGGTGGGAGGCACAGTGCTCTGCAGCTGCCTGGAGGGTCACTCTGCAAACCCTTCCAGCTGCTGGAAGACAAAGCAATCTGTTTCTGATCTCCTGGAAAAGGGCAAGTGCCCTCCCTGACCCACCAAAAGAGTGGTTTGTAATGCAGCAAAACATTTAATGAATCACTAGACAAATACTCAAGAGTTCCTTTTAAAATATCTTGCAGAAAAGATAAAGTATTCAGCCTCTTTGAAGAGATGGGTGGGTCCACATGTCCTATTATAAGTAGCAAGCTTGCCTGCCTTGACTTTTAAAATTGAGTACAAGGCTCAGAATACAAGCTTGACAAAGAAGTATGAGGCTGCAAGGGTTCAGTTAACTACCCAAATTCTAGTTGTTTTCTCTTGCTGTCTCTATCTTTACAGCACTCCTCTCTCCTCCAGCTATCCAATCCTTCCTCCTCTTCTTCTTCTACCTCCCCAGGGAAATAGAATACAGCAGCTGTCATCAGAAAATCAACACACAATCACATGCAAAGGAAAATTAAAATAAAGAAAATAAAGAATTGTCAACAAGAACCTACATATTCTAGATAAAAATTCATTTGGGGGATGCTTTTTGATTGTCATATGCCTATAGGCTTCATCTTACAATTCTGGGGGTGGGGGAGACATCTTTTTTTTCTTACTCATTTGCTTTCAAAATATGTTTATAGATTATGCTTACACCTGCCAGTCTATGTTTATTTTAGTCCTCTGACATTCCATTTGTGTGCAAAGAACAAGACTACCAGTGCCACTCAATTTAGAGATGGATTTCATTAATTGATTAAAAATATCCATAGATAATTTGCTCTCCTACCAGCAGTGCTTGGGGGTCCCATTCCTACATCCCTGTCAGCATTTGTTGGCTGAATCTTAGTCATCCCAACTGAGGTAAGATAAACTATCAAAGGAATTTTAATTTGCATCGCTCTGATGATTAAGGATTGTGAACAGTTTTTGAAACAAAGATAGATTCTTTTGTGGCTCCCCACTGACATACATAACCTCTCTCCACCAAGGGTCCACAGCCATCTTGCTTGGCTGGGTCCCAGGTAACCTCTTTCCTTCCTCCAGTCTGGTCTCTCCAGACAGCTCTTAGAACTTCAGTTGCCTGCCTACTCCAGCCCCTTCTCTAAGTCTACCTCCATCCCCTTGAGACTTGGCCTTGGAGTGTAGACCCAGGGTACCCCTAGCTCTTCCCTGCTGCCCCTTTCAACCATTCTTTCTAGCTCACCTCAATATGTGAGTGCCACTTATTGCACTTTCATGGATATCTTGTCATTCTGGTCATTGTTGTGACTCACAGACATTTCAGCTGGGTAGAAATGTTTAATTGCTTCCCTATCATTGCAACTTGCATAATATTTTCTGCTACAATGGAGGCGAGACCACAGGAAAGAGGCTTTCAGGTCAGATCCAGCTCAAGTTCTCTGAGTCTTATGTCATACATATGCACTATCTCCACAGTAGGGGCAGACCCTCATCCCCCAAGAGGCAACCAAGGTCTCCATTGGTAGTCTTTATTATCTTGGGGATCACTTGGACTACCTTGATCAACCTTTGGAAAGAAGGTTTCCTGTGCCTGGTACTAAGGGTTTTGTTAGTCTATGGCTTTGTGGGGAGCATGTCAGCCCAAGTGGCTTAAAGTGTTTGTTCAGTAGATGGTAGAGGCAGATCTGGGAGAAACTGAAAAAAAGAGTTGGGGGTGAATATTATGAAAACACATTGTACAGAATTAATAAAATTGCTTTTAAAATATCCACTGATAAGCATAACATAAATCCATTAAAATACCCTTCTTGATATCTATAAAAACTCAGCTGCACATTGTGTCCCCTGCCATCTTGTGTAAACGCTCAGTGAGTTACCATAGCTGAATTAGATTTTCTCCTTGAATCTTGTATGACCACTGGCTACTCAACATCTTGGCTTTAGATACCCAACTCTTTTTCTATGATTAATATTTAAGTATCCATCACCAACTCAACTCTTAGAAACTCCCCTGAGGAAGTCTTTAGTAGCTATTCCCTCATTTCAAACACTGTAGGGAGAGATGAGCCAGTGTGTCCTTCAATCAGTTTCCAAATCCAGGCAATATTCTTTGCTTCCTATGTGGCCTTTTCTTCACTAATGGAGGTTCCTATACCAAGATGGTTGAGGCTGTGTAAGTGACAGTTTTGTGAATAGAAAATGTATAAATACCAACTCTCTGAGTTGAGGCAGTGCATGGAGAGAATGGGTGGAAACAGCAGAGATCTTGATTTGGTTCAGGTTAATACTCTATCTTGACATCAGCAATGATTTATGGTGGTTAGTGTCCCATTAAATGAGTCAGATAGGTGTGAGTCTAATCATCATGGAGCAGAGGAGAACGACGATAGGAGCTACCTCAAATAGAAGACAGTGCTCACTGTTAGAAAGATCCAGAAGTTTGTCTCAAGGGGTGGGTACAGTTCGAGACAGATAGGTTTGTACTTATATGTCCTTTTCCCTCACACTGGCAAAAACCAAATCTGTGTGTGGCTATCAATTGCCAAATGCTCTTTAGCTACAGATGGGACTCTGTGATCATATCTCCTCCCCATGCTGGTGTTTTGTCTGGCTTGAGCATGCACAGGTCTTGTGCATGTTGTCTCAACTGCCATGACTTCATATGTAAACTAAGAAAGAAGTCAAAGTATCCCTATTTGCAGGTAGTGTGATTCTGTACATAGAAGACCTAAATCTCCCCTAAGAATCTCCGACTTTGAAAAAGACTCTCAGCAGAGTAGCAGGATATAAAATTAACATGAAAACCAGTAGACTCCCTATACACAAATGACAAAAATACTGAGAATGAATTTGATAAAAATTCAATTCACAATAGCCTCAAAAAAATCTTAGGGTAAATCTAACCAAGGAAGTAAAAGATGTGCACAATGAAAACCTTAGAAACCAAAAACAGTAAATCTGAGAAGATACTAAAAGATGGAAAGACTTTAAGCCCGATCACAGATTAGCAGTATGAACATTGTGAAAGTGCCTATCCTATAAAAGCAAGTCACAGAGTCAACACATCCCTCACCAAAATCCCAACACAATTTCTCACATAAATTGAAAAAAATCTTAAATTTCATGTTGAAACACAGAAGACCCAGGATACAAAAGTACACAGAGGTATCAACATCCCTTATTTTAAGTTATACCTCAGAGATATAATAATAAAAACAGCATGGCACTGGAATTCAAAAAAACAGGCACATTGATCAATGCACTAGAATTGATGACTATATGTGAATCCACACTCATAACTGATTTTTGGCAGAAAGGCCAACAATACACACTAGAGAAAAGATGGCATCTTCAACAATTGGTGCTGGTCAAGTGACAGCTGTATGTGAAAGAATGAAACTAGATCCACATCTCTCACCCTGGACAAACTTCAACTCCAAATGGATAAAAGACCTTACTATAAGATTTGAAACCTCGAATTGGATAGAAGAGAAACAAGGAATATGCTCAAGTTCATTTACATAGAAAATAACTTTTTGAATAGGACTCTGATAGGGTCAGCTTTAAGAGCAATAATTCATCAATGGGACCTATTCATCAATGGTAGTGGAAAAGCTTCAAGTGAAGAGGTAGCCTGCAGAAAGGCAAAAATTGTTTGCAAGCCATATGTCTGACAGAAGGTTATTGTCTATAACATACAAAGAACTCAAAAAACCTACACATCAATAAAACAATCAAATTTAAAAGTGAGGCATGTGACTAGTGAATTCTCAAAGAATGAAATACAAATGGCTGAGAAATGTTGAAAAAACATCCCAGGCCTAGGCATGAGAAACTTTCCAAATCAATATCAGCTATGGCTATAGTTATAGCTCTTGGTTGCCTCTTAGAAGGTGAAGGTAAGTCCCTACTTCTGAACACATCATGTGTTTTGGGCATAAGACTCAGAAGAATTAAGATTGGCCTGTCATCAAAACTGCCTGCCTGAGGAGAGATTTCATACCAAGCATTAAAAAGAGAAATACAATGAATACTTCTGCCCAGCTGTAGAATAATTCTACTACAGCAATGACCAGTACTGGAAGGTATCCCTAAAAGTACAATAGTAGCTCTAAAATCTTTTCAACCTGTGGGTTGTGACCCCTTTAGGAGTGGACTGACCCTTTCAGAGGGGTCACCTAAGACCATCAGAAAACACTGGTATTTACATTACAATTACTAACAGTAGCAAAATGACAGTTATAAAGCAGCAACAAAAAATAATTTTATGCTTGGGGGTCACCACAACATGAAGAACTGTATTAAAGGGTCAAAGCGTTTTAGGAAGATTTAGAATCACCATACTGGTTGGACTTAATGTCTGCTCAACAGGAGGGAAATCAATCATGCCTAGTATTGGAAAACTAGCTAACTACCAGGAGCTAGTAAAGTCATGTAACTTACAGGGGAAACTACTACTGCCACCTTATTAGACCAACATAATTTCTAACTGGATTCTCAATACTTATCCTATACCCACAGGTAAGTGTGGCTCCCAGCCCTCATCAAAGAAATTTCTCTTTGTGGCCTACTGAGACCATTACAGAAAACTACAACCGGCAAAATATAGAGAACAACAGTCATGGAGTTCTGGGAGACAGTGGATACACATACAACTTCTATTCGACTTCTGCACTTTTCCGGGAACTTTGAAGGAAAGGTGGAAAGATTGTAAGAGCCAGAAGACCAGGAATCCTGTTAGGAGATGTGTCTCAGAAATCACAAGGAAGCATCACCCATGAAACCACAACAACATGGCTGCCTGCCCATGACTTTAAAAAATGACACCAATACACATGCTGGTATGGAATGGGGAAATGTTAAGAGGCCTCACCCCTAGACAAAGAACAAGGCAAGTAATGGCTGCTGAGAGATGGAGCATTAGTCTTCTCAGGGGATGAGAACCCTAATTGGTTACCAAATACCAAATAATCAGCTCTGAAATCATATACATACAAACAAGCACTAGACAGACTCAGGAGGTCTTGTGTGTGTGTGTGTATGCATGTGTGTGTGTTCATGTGTGTGTGTAAATGTTACATATATTGTTCATATGTACCAACAATAGTCAAATTAAAAAGGCCATAAATTTGAACAGTAGTGGGAGATATAAGTGGTGGAAAGAGGAAAGGGGAAAATGATGCAATTACATTTTAATTTTAAAAATATCAGTGAAATGCAAATTAAAACTAATTAGAATGGCTAAGATCATAAACATATGACAAAAAATGTTGGCAAGAATGTGGGGAAAGAGGAACACTTACATGCTACTGGTTGGGAGTTCAAAAAAAACATGTTTCTTTTAAAATAATATTTTTATTTATTCTTCAAAAGTCTCATATATGTATACAATGCATTTTTAGCATTGCTAATTTATTATTATTATTATTATTATTATTATTATTATTATTATTATTATGTGTTTTAATTTTATACATCAGCCATGGGTTCCCCTGTCCTCCCCCCTCCCGCCCCCACCCCCACCTTCCCCTCAACCCCTCCCCTCCATTCCCATGTCCTCCAGGAACAAGACACCCCTGGGAACTCATTTAAACCTGGTGGATTCAGTACAGGCAGGTCCAGTCCCCTCTTTCCAGGCTGAGCATGTGTCCCTGTGTAAGCCAAGGTTCCAAACAGCCAGCTCATGCACCAAGGACAGGTCCAGGTCCCACAGCCTGGGAGCCTCCCAAACAGATCAAGCTATTCAATTGTCTCACTTATCCAGAGGGCCTGATCCAGCTGGGGGCTCCACAGCCTTTGGTTCATAATTCATGTGCTTCCATTCGTTTGGCTATTTGCCCCTGTGCTTTTTGCAATCTTGGATTCAACAATTCACGCTCTTACTGCCCCTGGGTCCCACCATGGGACACAGGTCACCCCGGGAGGCCCTGACCAACTTGGCCCCAGTTTCCAGCCAATTGGTGGGCCCTGCGGGAAGGCTCCCCTTTTCCAAGACTGCAGGCAGACACTGCAGACTCCATACCCTGCCCCCACACCCATTTGCCCGAGACCCCAGGCACTTCCTGAGACTCAGAGACCAACACCCAGCATCCAACTGGAGCAGAGGTGAGTGCCTGTGGTTATAGTCAGAGAGGCAACTGCCCCTGGGTCCCACTTCTGGACACAGGCCATCCCAGGAGGAACTGCCCAACTTGGCCCCAGTTTCCGGCCAATTGGTGGGCCCTGCGGGAAGGCTCCCCTTTTCCAAGACTACAGGCAAACCCTGCATTCTCCACACCCTGCCCTCACACCCATCTGCCGGAGACTCCAGCCATTTCCTGAGACTCAGAGACCAGCCCCCAGCTTCCATCCTGCCCTGGAACTCCCATCTGGACCAGAGACCAGAGGAAATCCCATCTGGGCAAGAGACTAGAGGAACTCCCATCTGGACAAGTGAAACTCTATACAATGCATTATGATCACATATATCCCTGCTCCATCATTCCAAATTGCTTCAGCCCTGCTCCAAACACCCAACACATCTCCTTCCCAATTTCATGTCTTATTCGTTTGTTTGTTCATTATGTATTGTTATAACCCACTGAGTTCAGTTAATGCTGCCCATGGGAGCATAGATGTGGGACTATCCACTGTCAAAAGTAAAGGTGTATAAAGAAGCCTTACAAAAAGTCACTAGTTTATAAGATTATATATTTATCTGGGAGCAACTTTGCTCAAATGTTTGATGTGTATCACACAACTTTGCTCAAATGTTTGAGCAAAGTTGCTCCCAGAATACATGGGTTATTAAATGAAAATTTCCATGCTAGGCATAGGTAATTTTCCTCTGTGTTATTAGTCAAGGAGGACTCAGAGACACACCCAAACAATACAGGCTATTGCCAACACTCTTTGGTATCCACTGTAACTAGACCCTACAGCTGAAAACATCACACACTTTTGCTATGAGACATAAAGAAATTAATCTTGAACTGACTAGAAAACTCTCTCTCTCTCTCTCTCTCTCTCTCTCTCTCTCTCTCTCTCTCTCTCTCTCTCTCTCTCTGCTGGCTCTCTTTCCTGTGTGGGAGATGCTACACAAGCTGTGGGGACTGGGGGTGGGGTGATACATATATCAATGGTCTTCAGTTCCAGGTCTTTCCTGCTAAAAGCACATTATTTTGAACATTATATTTTTAGTAATAATTGCTCTGTGATGATACTAGCATGGATAGAGGAAAAAGCCATGTCCACGATTAAAACAAATCATTTCTATACTAGGAATGTACATCTTCAATAGATTCATCTACTATTTTCATGTTGAAAATTCCAAATCCTAGTGATTATTTCTTCCCAATTATATCACAATACATACCCTCCAGACACCTATTGCCTCTGACAGGAGTGAGGAGAACCAGTAGTTTCTTCAAGAAACTATTGTCATGACGATATCAGAGTGATTCAGATCTTTGATTTGTGCATTGCCCTGTGTATGTGTAGCATAAGATATCCACTTTTCTTTATTCTCCTTGTCTTGAAATGAACGTCACAGTAGGGATGGCCCTTTGCTGTATCGATTATAAGTTTGCCCTGCAGCTAGTAAGCATGGCATATCTGATGAGCACAATGAGATAATTGTGTCAAATCTCATCTTGCTTGAGAAATGCTGGTACAGATCAATTAGTTATAAATTCTAAAGGTCTCTTAAGAAAAAGTGTTCATGTGTGTGAGCACATGAGTGTATGCATGAGCACATGAATATGTGTGTTCACATGAGCACATGAGTGTATATGTATGAGCACATGAGTGTGTGTATGAGCACATGAGTGTGTGTATGAGCACATGAGTGTGTGTATGAGCACATGAGTGTGAATGTGTGTACATGAGCACATGAGTGTGTGTGATGAGCACATGAGTGTATGTGTGAGCACATGAGTGTGTGTAAGAATACTAATGTGTGTGTATGTGTGTGTGTGTGTGTGTGTGTATGTATGTGTGTAAGAGAGAAGGGGCTATCCATTGGTTCATTCATTCACTCATTCAACAAATACTTAAGCTAACAGCACAGGTGCTGAGGATAAGTGAGCAAAATAAATATTCAGAAAAAAAGGTGTTTTTTAAAATAATCAAAAAACAAGAAATTGTGCAGTGTTGATTGAACAACAAAATAGAAACAGTGTTATGGAATATGCTCAGGTTTTAGGCTATATAAGAATTAAATGAACTTGGGGAGAGCAATGTTATAATTATATGCTCTAGAGTACTTAGGAACATAGTACCTATTATATGTTCTTGCTAAAATTATGTCTATTGATCCAACAAAATTAAATATAACTTCTCTTGTCAGAGGAATAACGTGTCTTGATTATCCAGATATTCAGAGACTAAATCAAGATAAAAGTGTACAAACAGCACTGCACTTGTATCCACACGAGAAGGAAAATTACTGAGGTGAGCTATACAGAAGTTTGGACAGGACAGGGGTAATAAATCAAACGCTGAAAGGGTTGGTTTGTGGAGGAAAAGAACACGCAGAGCTTGCTTGCCTAATGATCTATTGAGCTTGGTGCCCGCCATTGTGTCTCCTGCCGATGCATCATATGCGTCATTAGTGGACCCAGGGAAGTAGAAACAAGCTCATATTGCCCTCGCTAGTCTACCAGGTATTTCTATTTTTCTAGAATCGTGTGTGTGTGTGTGTGTGTGTGTGTGTGTGTGTGTGTGTGTGTGTGTGTGTGGTACATCTTGTGTGCAGGTGAGTGGGGGGGGGGGCAATGGACAATCCTTAGGTGCCATTTAACATTCTCTTATTTATTTACTTACTTATTTGTCTGTTTATTTTCAACTCACAGCCTTTCAGTGGCCTAGAATTGGCCAAGCAGGTTAAGCTGGCTGGCCAGTGAGCTCTGGGGATATGCCTGTCTTTCTCCCCCAGTGTTGGGATTACAAGTGCACATCATCACATCTGGCTTTATTTTACTCAAGTTCTGGGATTTGAACTTGGTCTTTATGTTTGCAAGACGAGCATTTTACCCACTGAGCATATAGATTAGGAAGCAAAAATCTTGATAAAAGGAAATGTTAAGCAGAATGAGGGAGCAACTTTAGCAAGTCCTCTAACAGGATAAACAAATATATGTGGTTTAATGTACTGAATGGGGGCGGGGGGCAGAAGCTATAGCTCCATCCAATCTAGTAATATGCATGGCTTTCTTGGTATGAGGTTTCCTCATACCACATCATCATATTGGAGAGGTAAGGCTTCCACATATGAATTGGAGAGGCCACAAACATTCTACCAATACAGACTGAATTAAGTATTCATTCAAATGGTCTAACATGGAGTCACTCTCTTAGCCATTAATTTTTAAAAATAATATTTAATTTTATTTATTTGTGTATGCATGCATGTATGTTCATGCCATAGTGTGCATGTGTGAAGGTCAAAGAATAACTTGTGGGGCTTTGTTTTCTCCCTTCAACATGTAGGTTCGGGGCTTCAAACATCAGACCTAGGTTGGCAGACATGCCAAGTATCTTAACGCATGGAGACATCTCGCTGGCCCCTGTTAGCCATTTTTAGGGGGATGAATGAATTTAGAAGTGACTGCTTTTTGTGTAATATTTCATTTTTGCTTTATTGGAAATAACACATTACCTTGCATTTAAAAGAGGGCTGTTTACTATTCACACTTGGTGATTTTAATTTTGTGTGTGTTTCTTTCTTTCTTTTCCCCCCCTTTTTTATTATATTTGTGTTTTAATTTTACATATCAGCCATGGGTTCCCCCTGTCCTCCCCCCTCCTGCCCCCACCCCCATCTTCCCTCCAGCCCCTCCCCTCCATTCCCATCTCCTCCAGGGCCAAGACTCCCCTGGGGATTCATTTAAACCTGGTGGATTCAGTACAGGCAGGTCCAGTCCCCTCTTTCCAGGCTGAGCATGTGTCCCTGCGTAAGCCCCAGGTTCCAAACAGCCAGCTCATGCACTAAGGACAGGTCCAGGTCCCACAGCCTGGATGCCTCCCAAACAGTTCAAGCTATTCAATTATCTCACTTATCCAGAGGGCCTGATCCAGCTGGGGACTCCACAGCCTTTGGTTCACAATTCATGTGCTTCTGTTCATCTGGCCTTTCGTCCCCGTGCTTTTTCCAATCCTGGGCTCAACAATTCACGCTCCCATAGACCCTCCTCCTTCTCGACAACTGAACACACGGAGCTTCACCTGGGGCCTGGCTGAGGATCTCTGCATCCACTTCCATCAGTCACTGGATGAGAGTTCCAGCCCAACCATCAGGGTGTTTGGCCATCTGATCACCAGACTAGGTCAGATCAAGCTTTCTCTCAACCACTGCCAACAGTCTACAGAGGATGCATCACTGTGGACCTCAGGGGACCTCTCCAGCGCTCTGCCCACTCCTGTTCTCATATGGTCCTCATCCATCATGGTCTACCATTCCTTGTTCTCCCTTTCTGTTCCTTATCAGCTGGGATCTCCTGCTCCCCCAAGCCTCCCTTCCCTCAAACCTTGTCCTTCATTTCTCCCACTCTCGTCCAGCTTGTTCATGTAGATCTCAGCCATTTCTCTGTCATTAGGTGATCCCTGTGTCTTTCCTAGGGTCCTGTTTTCTAGGTGGCCTCTCTGGAGTTGTGTAGCAATCTAGTCATCTTTCTTTTACATCTAGTATCCTCCTATGAGTGAGTACATATCATGTTTGTCCTTCTGAGTCTGGGTTACCTCACTCAGGATGATTTTTTCTAGATCCATCCATTTGCCTGCAAACCTCATGATGTCATTGTTTTTCTCTGCTGAGTAGTACTCCATTGTGTATATATACCATATTTTCTTTATCCATTCTTCAGTTCCCAGGATAGCCAAAAGAATCCTGTACAATAAAACAACCTGTGGAGGCATCATGATCCCCGACCTCAAGCTCTACTATAGAGCTACAGTAATAAAAACAGCTTGGTACTGGCATAAAACCAACATGTGGACCAATGGAATCGAATTGAAGACCCTGACATTAACCCGCACACCTATGAACATATAATTTTTGACAAAGAAGCCAAAAATGTACAATGGAAAAAAAGAAAGCATCTTCAGCAACTGGTGCTGGCATAACTGGATGTCAACATGTAGAAGGCCGCAAATAGATCCATATCTCTCACCATGCACAAAACTTAAGTCCAAGTAGATCAAAGACCTCAACATAAACCCAGTTACTCTGAACCTGATAGAAGAGAAAGTAGGAAATAGTCTTGAACGCATTGGCACTGGAGATCACTTTCTAAATATAACACCAGTAGCACAGACACTGAGAGAAACAATCAATCAATGGGACCTCTTGAAACTGAGAAGCTTTTGTAGAGCAAAGGACATGTCAACAAAACAAAGTGACAGCCTACAGAATGGGAAAAGGTCTTCACCAACCCCACATCTGACAGAGAGCTGATATCCAGAATATATAAAGAACTCAAGAAATTAGACATCAAAATGCCCAACAGTCCAATTAAGAAATGGGCTATAGAACTAAACAGAGATTTCTCAACAGAGGAAGTTCAAATGGCTGAAAGACATTTAAGGAATTGCTCAACATCCCTAATTATCTGGGAAATGCAAATCAAAAGGACTCTGAGATACCACCTTACACCTGTCAGAATGGCTAAGATCAAAAACACAGAAGACAGCTTATGCTGGAGAGGATGTGGAGCAAAGGGAACTCTCCTCCACTACTGGTGGGAATGCAAGCTCGTATAGCCACTTTGGAAATCAATATGGTGCTTCCTTAGAAAATTGGGAATCCATCTCCCCCAAGACCCAGCTATAGCACTCTTGGGCATATACCCAAGGAATGCTCAATCATACCACAAGGGCATTTGCACAGCTATGTTCGTATCAGCATTGTTTGTAATAGCCAGAACCTGGAAACAACCTAGATTTTAATTTTTTGACTGAGCAAAAGTGTTCTAGTTTCATGAAATCCTATGGTGCCAGTCGGTCTCTCTAACAGATTCTATTTTAATTCTGTAACTGTCTATGGACATAGTTGAAATAATTTCAATTACTTAAATGTGTTAGTGTTTGGTTTACTGTACATTGTGTAGTTTATGTGGGGTGATGTTTCTTAAACACTTGGAATGTATGTAAGCTCTGTTACAATTTGGTGGAATGTACAAGAAATACCAGTTAAGTTTGTAGGATACAACTTTATGAAAATACCTCTAGCATTCAAAGAGACTCAATTGGACCTCACAGTCATGTTAACAATACACCTTCAGATCTTTTAAGACTATATAATCATTCTGCTATTTTTCCCTGTACTTAACTTGTTTTAAGTTTAACCTGCCTTTAAAAAAAAACTGATTAATGCCTTAATTTCTCATGTAATCAACTTTTATATCTTAAGCTAAGTGTATAGCTTTAATCTTGTTGTAGACCATGGTCCCTGACCCAGGGAAATGTATGTATGCTTGTGTGTATGCTGTAATAATCATTTGCTGATAAAAACCCGACAGGTCAAAATCAATATTAAAACAAATACCTACCATAAATGTTGGAAGCAACATGGGTATAGCTTGATAACACATTGGCAGTTGCTTTTCCAAGAGCTATGGGGTCAACAAAATTCTTCCCTTGTAAAACTTGGCTAACAATCTCGATGAAGAGTCTTGCATTCCTTTCCCATGCTGTGCTGTCTGTTCTGTCCAATAAATGGAGAGCATAGCTCATTGTTAAAGATAGATGGAAGACAAAGAGTGGGAAGTGAAGAGTTCAAGCTTGGGTTCACTCTTGATCAATCAATCTGAGCGAATTAGTCTGTTATTTCATTACTTAATGCTACTCCCAACACATTTTGGTGTCTTCTGAGATATCATTGATGTGTTTAACTGACACAAAGGTAAAATCATTTGAGAGAATTGTTCAAGTCTTTTGTATCTTTATTGATTTTCCTTTCTACTGGTGCTATTATATACTAAAAAATAAATGTTAAAGTATGAAAATATTCCAGAATCATTTTATTTCTTTCATATTTTATGAGATTTTGTAGCTTTGTTACTTAAGTGTATTGATGTTCAATTCTACTTGAAGAATTTGTCACTTTATCATCCTATAAAATACTTAGGTATCCTGGTTGATGTTTTCCCCTGGTGATATAAATATAGCTGCTTTAACTATCTTTCAGTTAACATTTACATGGTATGCTTATTGGTGAAATTATTTAGGCCACTCCACGTAGTTAAAAGGGAGGTTTATTTTGTGGGGTAACTTACAATGAAGGGGTAGGTTGCAGGGTCTGGCAAACGTATAGTGCAGTCCGGCAGTGTTCCCTGGAGAACTCTGCTCGGTCTACCTACCTCCAGCGTCCAGGGTCCCGGAACCAAGACAGAGACCTCCTCCCGATCCTTGGTCTTCCACTTCCTCCTCCGCCCCACCTTGTGGGCGTGACCATTACCGAAGCCTTAATGGGGGTTGGAACTTCCTGGCCAATGCTGGGATGGCTATCCACTACATATGCTGGCTGATTTTATGTCAACTTCACACAAACTAGAGTCACTGGAGAGGGAGGAAGCCTCAATTAAGATAATGCCTCTAGGAGAAAAAGTGTAAGAGCCAGAGGGGATGAAGGACACCAAGAAAACAAGGCCCTTTAAATCAACAAGATCAGAGCTCAGATGAACTCAGAGAGACTGAGGCAACATGCACAGGTCCGCAAGGGTCTGCACCAGATAGGTCCAAGAGCTGAAAAGAGAGGTGAACACAAGCCCCCATCCCTAACCCAAAAGCAATCTCCCAACTGATGACCACTTCCAAATGAAAATTTGGTTTCCTCCGAGGGAGTCTCACTGGGGAAACAAACTACCATTAAAGGTAGGCTGCATGTCCAGCAGTAGATGGCCAACAGAAAATGAACTCAGCATCATCTTTGGAGGTTCCTGGTCTTGGTCTCTGTTTCTTGGGCCTTCTCTTCGGCTCTTTCCTCTCCTTTGTCCTATTCTGATGTGTTAGTTATTGTTTTATTATATATTATATGAATGATATTTATTATGTTATATAATTATCCCTTAGAAGCCTGTTTTTTAATGAGAGACAGAAAAGGAGTGAATCTAGATGAGAGGGAGATGGGGGGAACTGGGAGGAGTTGAGGGGGGGGACCATATTCAGGATATACTATGTGAGAAAAAAAATCTACTTTCAGTAGAAGGACCAAAACTTTAAAAAAAGAGAGAAAATGACTTCATAAGACCAGGCTGTAGGCAAGCCTATAGGGCATTTTTTTAAGTAATGACTGATGGGTGAGGGCCCAGCCCAGTGTGGGTGGGGCCAACCCTGACTGGTGGTCCTGAGTTCTATAAGAAAGCAGGCTGAGCAAGCCATGAAGAGCAAGTCAGTAAGCAGCATTCCTCCATGGCCTCCGCATCAGCTCCTGCCTCCAGGATCTGGCCTGGTTTGAGTTCCTGCCTTGACTTCCTTCAGTGAACTGTGGCTTGGAATATGTAAGCCAAATCAACCCTTTTCTCCTCAAGTTGTTTTGGTCATGGTGTTTCATCACAGTGATAGTCACCCTAACTAGGACACATGGTATAGTTTTTAGCAGTCCTTTAGTTTTAGTTTATCTAGATTTTTTAAAACTCACATTTATTCTATGTAAATATCATAATATTGAAACTCATTTTTAAATTAAATTTAATCCTCTGTCTTATAAAAAGTATTTTGGATTATTTATATATAATTACCCATATGTTTAGATTTACATTTCCTCAGTTATATTCTACTTACTGTCATCTATTTCTACCTTCACATTACTATTTTTATTATTCCATTAAACTTATTGCTTACAACACTTAAATGTTTTAGTCATAACTTCAGAATTTAAAATTGGTATCAAATAATAAGTTACCACTTCACAGTAGTCTATGGACCTTACAATAATATATTCCTAATTCCTCCCTCCCATTTTCTATGCTAATATTATCATATACATCATATATATTATTTCACATATCTAAAAATGCAGAGCATATTTCTATAGTTTTGCTCAGTCATTTGCATATCAAAATCAATTTTGAAAATAATAAATGTGAATTTTAGACTTAACTATTTAATATTTCCAATGCTTTATTTTATTTGTGTGCATTCAAGCTCTTCTTGCTACAGTATTGTTTTGTCTGAAGACCTTCTTTAACATTTCTTTTCTAGTTCATCTTGCCATGATTTTTCTTATGTATTTTAGTTTGTGCCAGAGATCCTTTTTTCCTCCTTTGCTTTGGAAAGATATTTAAACTAGTTATAAAACATTGAGTGGAAAGATTATTTTCCCTTTTACTACTTTATATAACTTCTTGTCTTACAGTTTGTTTTTTGAGTCTATAATACTTAATAATTTTCCTAAGCTCTTAATAATGATCATTTCCCAAGGTATTTTTTCTGTTCCTTGGTTTGTAGATGAAATTCTAAATGCTCTTATTAAATAAGAAACACAGAGCCAAATACAGAGTTAAAAGCCCAAGAGATCCAAGCACTAGCAAAGAGCCAAGACTACCTTGTCTTACCACTCGCTGCCATCCTTCCCCTGAGAGAGAGACCTTCTTCCTGTGTGTGTTGAGTTTTATTGCTTTCCTGTTCTGCCTTCTCATTGGCTCTAAGCCCAGCCACATGACTTCCTCATCACTGCCTGTCTATACAGACATCCTGGTTTCTATGGCTGATACTAGGATTGAAGACTCAAGGGTCACCATGCTTGGCTGTGTCCTTTAACACATAGAGACTCTGCCTGCATGTGATTGAATTAAGGGTGTGGGCTACCACCACCTGACTTCTGTTCCTGGCTCACTAATGACCTCTGATCTCCAGACAAACTTTATTTATTAACATACAAATAAAATCACATTTCAGCACAATTAAAATATCACCATATTTGTTTCTATCCATTTGAATACACCATGAATGACTGTGTGTGTTTGCTTTTTGTTTTATTTTCTTGTTCCTCTTGGATCTTCCATTATGCATCCAAAGGGTCTACCCAGTACTTTTGCTCCTCTTCAGGAAGCAGACCTCTCTCAAGTCAAGTGTTGACTGTTGCTCATCACTTTTTGGCTTGGTTTGGAGACAGAGTCACTTGTGTAGCCTAGGCTGCTTCTGAAATCATTATGTCACTGAGGATGACTTTGAATTTCTCATCTTCCTGCCTGTATTTCCCAAATTGCAGGGTTTCATGCATCTCAGGCAGGTACTCTGAAAACTAAATTACATCCACAGCAAATGTTACTCAGTGCTTAATGTGTTGGGAAAAGAACAGGGAGTTGGGGTATCCTCTGGTTTTTCCAGTCTAAATCACCAGTGAGCATTGATTTCTTGAGTTCTGGCAAACCTTTCTCATTGATCATGTCTCAATTCCAGTTTAGGATACTTTAATCCTTTGTCAGTAATCAAAGACTTTGTTGTTGGTGTTTTCTTGTTATTTATTGTTTTGCCCAATATCAATGAGTTTTAATCAGTGTCCTAATAACACCATGTCTTGTTGCTCTTTCTCCAATATAGCGCTTTTGAGTCACAGAAATGAAGGGGAAAGATGATCCAGGCTTTCCGCAGATGCCTGTATTCTAGGCCTGCCTCACCAGGAACATTTTGCAAGGGCTCTTGCTGATATTTCCTGTGATCATTTGATTCTTAGCAAAAACAAAAACTAGAATTGTTGAAATTCTCCCTCCAGAGGTTGCCATTCAACCTATACTGGGACTTTATCAATGGATTTAAGCAAGAAGCTAATAATTATTTCTTCCCTCTAACAGAATCTATTTCAGGTGATTAGATGTTCATGTATCAGTTCTGTCTTCTATGGTGTCTGTCCATGTCCTTCCTTACATTTCTGATCAGTTAGTAGTCATAAGCTTTGTGCTAAGTTCAAGGACAGCACAGAACTTCAGAGGGTTTGGGTTTGCTGCTGTGGTGGCTGTTGCTATAACAACAGGAATGATGACGCTCTTTATAGCATTCTGCATTCTGAGCAAAAACTGGAAGTCCTAGCATATACAATATTTAACTGGGAATATAGCCAGCTGGAATCAAGACTCCATTTCCTGGTCCCTCGTGACTAGATCTTCCCAATTATATGTACACGGAAGTTGTGCAACTTCCAACAAATGTTCTTAAAAGAAACATGGGTGCTTTTCCTTTCCATTTTTTTCTTGCCCTGCTGACTCAGCAGCCGATGAGCAATTTGAAGCTTGTGTCAGCACTTTACAATGTGAAGTGGATCTAAGGACAGAGCGCATGCCCGGAAATAGGGAACTGGAAGGAATGCCACCAACCACTGTGCTACGTGAGAGGGAAACAATTAACTTGGCTATTTTGTGTCATTTGGGATATTCTCGTTTCCTGTCAATTAAATCTTCATTGATAAACTTATATTGTGATTGGCAACGAGATAAGAACACTTGGAGGCACCAGGCTGCTAGTTAGCCTTTCTAATACAGTAAGCTTTCTTCTCCCTCACCTAGCTGCAGTACCCAGCCCCCTGGCCCAGAGCTCGCAATCAGCGGCATTCTACAAATATTCAATATTCTAATGTCTACACTTAGCACACAACTAAGACTTTTTCAGACTATACACTTAAACTGCTATTTTATTTTATTATATTATTTTATATACTGTTTTCTATAGCAGGACCTTGTGATATAGAAAAGGTACCTTTAAGCTGCCCTTTTGTCAGAAACAATTAAGATGAATTCTTTTTCTCTTCTGTTGATACTTTCCACTCTTTTGAGATGTAAAGAGAGTTGAAAAAAGTATACATCCAGAAGAGAGACAGACAGACAGACAGAGACATAGAGAGTGGAGAAGTCAAGGTCTGAAAATTGGTAACTAAAAATGATACCCTCTCCAAACTGAGTGCCAGCTCCAGGCGATCAGACAGCTCTTCC
This sequence comes from Onychomys torridus, assembly GCF_903995425.1. Taxonomy (NCBI): domain Eukaryota; kingdom Metazoa; phylum Chordata; class Mammalia; order Rodentia; family Cricetidae; genus Onychomys; species Onychomys torridus. Next base: position 20,126,894 of record NC_050465.1, read on the forward strand.
CCTTTGGTTTCTGACTGAAAGTCAGGTCATGGTAGTATTCTTGGAAGAACTATTTCATTTTCTTTCCCAGAAAGACAGCATCTTCCAGTTATTTATGTCACATGCTGGGGAGGATAACTCTGAAAGTGGGTCTCCAATCTGTCACTGGGCCACAGAGAAAATGCTAACACTGCAGCCAAGAATGCCTGGGCCACCTCAGTTAAACTGTCTATTCTTCACGATTAAAATCTCTGCCATCCATTTAAGTTCCAAATGTCATGCTGTGAAAAATATAATATGTATGGTGTTTTTTACACCTATAACAGCTGTTACTACAAAAACATCAAAAGCCAGTAACTTGAAGGATTTAATTGGAGATAAAGGAGGCTTTATAAAAAATATCCTTTTCCCCGTGTAAAAGGCTAAACAAATGCATGCATCTATTCTCTTTGTGTTCTAAGGCTTATCTGCCTCCCTTAGCACATCAGCCCTTGAAGGATAATTGCCTTGCATCATATGCTAGCCACAGAGAAGGTAAGATTAATAAAGAACATTTGTTATAACTTTGCAACCAATTCATGTAATGGATTCATAATAAATAACCACACTTAACACAAGCATTCATCAAAACCAATTTGCTCATCAATTTGTTCCCTATGTGTTAAACCAGCCATTTGTATGAATAAGTTGGTTTCTTTCTATGTCTTCTAGTCTCGCTGTTTAAAGTAGAAATTATTGTTAGATATGGTAATTTTTTGGCTTTCATAGTGGCAGTATTGATAGTGATGTATGTTGACTTCTCAGCTGCTGCTACATGATGTATAATTTTGCACAGCATGTTGCTTCAATCTGAAGTAAAAGGAAATTATTGTTTCAAAAATATGAAACTGTTATTGATAGTCTGTTCTTCACTCAGTAACTTGTCACCCCAGATATACACAGTTTACCCCAGGGGAGGCTGTGGGTTTTTATAGACACTCTACTCTTAATTATTCATAGGGAAATGGACATGTGTAGCACAGCAAATGAAATTCACACATCACAAGTATTTTATTTAAGCCATTTCTGTTTGAGTATGGTGGTGCGCGTCCACAACCCCAGGACTCTGGAGACTGACACAGGATTGGGAGTTCAAAGGCAACGTGAGCAACAGAGTGAGAACCTATTTCCAAGGCAAAACAAGGCAAACAAACCCAAATATACACAGAAATTATTTATTACCATATTCCGAGGATTTCACCAGTATTATCCTTCAACTATTATAGGAGTAAGACAGATTTTCTTGGTATGTTCTAGGATATCCTGTTAAATGTTCATGTGTATGTATAAGTAAAATGGATTCACAGTATTCTGCTGACACAGAAAAAAATCTGAAGTCAGCATTATTGTTTATGCTGAGAATAAACTCCTCTGCAGAGGACCTGCATTTCAGATGTTTGTGGAGCCATGTAGTATCTACATTATGTTCATCCTTTAAAAGATCCATACCTAATTTCAGAAACCTATGAATGTGTTACCCAGCATGGCAAATGTTCTAGACTATTGTCTTATAATTGTTGGTCCTGAGATAGGAAGAATGTTCTCATTTACCCAGAAAGTACTAAGACAGTCCTATTATCCTCATAGAAGGAGACAGGTAGGTCAGGGTTAGAAAGATAAGTATAGCCAGAGAGGTAAGTTGCTGGCCTAGGAACATAGGTAGCCTCCAGGAGGCAGAACATACCTAGTGTTGCTGTAACATAATACTATAGCTTGGCTAATTTGTGAATGACAGAAATTTCATTTTTACTGTTCTTGACACTGAGGAATCCGGCATCAAGATACCTGTACTTGTATCTCATGCTGCCTCTCTGCAGCAGACACAGTATGGAATTGTGTCGTTGTGTCCCCACAGAGTGAAAAGTAGAAAAAGCAAGATACCACTCCCTTCAATGCCAGCCCTTTCATGTGGGAGCTACTCCAACTCATTAGGGGACCACCTTTGCCTTCATCAGCCCCTAAAGGCCACAGCTCTTCATAATGTTCTGTTGGAATTAGTGTCCGTGTGAATGTGTGGGTAGAAACCATCATTCTACCCAGGAAGTGGGTTTTCCTAAGGCATACACCCTGCCATCCATATGACTAAAGAATTCTGGCATCTCTCATCTGATACTCCGGATGATCTATGAACTCCCTTCCTTGTGTCCTCTGATTCTTAGTTTTAGAAAGTATTTATTCACAGTGCCCGTGCCTAAATGTTCAACCATTCATTCCTCAATGAATCTGCTTTGGCAAATGCTTTCCTACATGACTGTGTTACTCATCTTAAAAGTGAATACAGCTCATTTTATTCTAACTTGCCATCTGAATCTTACATATCATTTCAGTTTTTGCTTGGCTGATGTCAACTCTAGCTCTGATAGAATGATCTTCAGTTCATTCTGTGTATCCTTTGTCAATCATCTTATGCATGTTATTTTTATTTCCCTAAGAAAGAAAAAGATCCTTAGTTTTGTGAACCATGTTTATTTGAGACCTTCAAAAACTATAAGCAGTTAATGATAGACAATATTTATTTGTATGTATGGTCTCTCTGTGTGTACATGTTTATGTACATGGGTGCACATGTGTATGTAGGTACCTAGGCACGTAATGCACATTTCTGTGGAGTTCAGAGGTTAAATATCATAGACCTTCCTTAGTCATTCTCCAACTTTATTTCCAGGACAGGGTCTCTCTTTGAATCTAGAGCTCACCAATTACACTCCACTTGCTGGCCAGTGAGCCCCAGGGAGCCGCCAGTCTCTCCTTCCCCTGGCTGGGATTAGAGGCATGTGCAGCTCTGTCCAGCATTTCTCATGGGTATTGAGGACCCAAATTAAAGTCCTCCTGCTTATCCAACCAGCACTCTCCTGACTAAGCCATCCTCCTTCTCAATCAACCTTCATCCTGATATTTACATTAAGTATCTGACATGAATAACATCCTTGGAATTGTATTTCACATAGGTTCTTTTTATTTTGGATTTATGCTAAATACATTTTTTCCTTTTATACCTCAAGATAATGACTCCATTCTATTGAATGATTCCTAATTCTCCCATTAACTCCTACGCACTTTTGAAATGAATGGGCATGCACTGTTATGCTCAAGCCTCTCACTGCTGCTGTGTACAGAAATGGTGTGTTGATTTCTAGGCCCCTCTTCTAGGCAACGGATCCTGAGTCAGACTCCAAGTCTGTGAATGGGTGCCTTCAGGTTGTGCAGATTGCAAAAGAGACTGAGAGGGAGATATGGCTGTGGGCACAGCCATGGCATTCCCTGCTTCTCCTCCAGGCAGAAGGCACAGGCCTCATAATCCATGAGCCTTGGTACTGCACACTATTTACTCTGATTTAGTGTGGTCATTGGCTGTATGTTCATGAAGGTTATATAGGAGAGGAGAGGGTCCTGAGGCACACAGATGGTGATGAAAAGATCCAACCTGTCCAGACCACAACTGCTTAATCAAAGTGATGGAGAATGATTCCACAGTCATCCTCGGCTCTCAGACTTCTTTCACATCGCAGACATTCTTCATGGAACAGTAGCAATGATTACTAAGGTCATGATTTAAGGTAACAGCAAAAACTGTCACTACCTAGTTTGCTAACTAAAAGTAAATATGTCGGTGATGAAAATAATGGCAAAGGAATTCCTTTGGACAGCTCTGCACTGACTTCCTATGTGTCACAAGCAGTAAGACCCTGGTGAACTGTTACCCATGGGGACAGTGTTGCTGAAGTTCAGAAACAAGAACCTCTTCCCACACCTTCGGGGGATGGATATCACGCACCCTTTGATCCCTTTGTTCTTTTGCTTTGGAGTTCCGTGGGCCACCACAAAGAACTCGGAAAGAATATTCATCCCATCTAACCTAGGCAAGGGAAAAACTTACATGCCACAAAAAAGGGGGAGGGGACAGACAGCTCAGGAAGAAAACTGTTTTGACATTCGGCTTGGCTTTCTTCTGAGCACAGCCATTAATCCTGCTGTCAGGAGGACTAAAGACACTTCCAGAAGAAGGTGTGAAGAACAGAGCTGGGTACCCAGCCACAACTGCATATAAATGCCAGTAAGCCTTTGGAGTCTCCTGCCCCTGCTTTCTCCCTCCACAACAAACCTGCGTCAAATCTTTGGTAAAATAAACCCTGTTTCTTTAGACCCAGAAATAAGATGCTTAATCTCTTTGGGAGACAACGAGTCTGCAGGAAAGCTGAGATATTTTTACTTATTGATTTCTGTTTTCATGTTTGAAGAGCATGAGGATTATATAAAGATAAGGGGGAAGAGGGAGGACCAGAGAGGGGGAGGGGGAACTGAATTGAATTAATCTTTAAATACCTAATCTATCTAACCATTACAACAAAGAAAAGCAGTACCGCAGGGTCATTTCTATAGTTGTGTGTTATCCGTTCCTGACAGGCTCACACATTGCTGAACACTCTGGTTGTCTCCACTCAGGCTATCCAGGCACAGGTAACCTCGATGACCCTTGTGGGATGGGCCACTCAGGCATCGCGGAGTGGCTTATTTACCACTGCTGTGTGTTTGGGCCTTGTTAAGCCCTCTCTTTTTCCCTCACATGATTTCCTCATTCATTGACAGTCTGCAGTCCTTCCTCATCCTCCGAAAGCCCCTCCCAGCCTCCATTCCTCTCTGAGACATGCTGACTCCTCTCTATTGATGTCTGAGGCCACATTAAAACAAGGTGGTCCCTCTAGGTAGCAAAAAAATGCAGAGGTTGTGATAAAGTTTAAAGTTCTGACTGCTCCACCTGTAAAACACAGGACATTATGCCAATTTAAAATAATATTTGTGTTTCAGTTTTCCGTAAAAAAATAAAATAAAAATAAAATAACCAGTATCCACAATTTAGCTGGTATTTTGATGTGATTAAAATTGAAGTGATATGAAGGACATAATAATTTCTTTATTATCTTATGTACCCAAATAAATAACTTATATAAGTTCAACATTGATAAGAAGCCAGATTCATTTTAATAGAAACAGTATATTTTGCCCCAACAGTAGAAGCCTGAGCACACAAGAACAATATAGACTAACACACACATCAGATTCTACAAGTATATTATACCACTTGAGTCTGTCAGTGGAAGGTAAAATCAAATAATCATTTCTTTCACCTCCAGCTTGTGTATTTCCAGAATCCAAATTAACTGTGCTTATTTTGTTTGTGTTAAAAATTTATTTTTAACTGACAACACAAAACCATAATGTTTGCCTCTGTTTGTGGGATAGTAGGTATTATTTTAATACACAAATCCATTACATACCATTTGAACAACTTTAAACACATCTAGATCCTCAAATACTTTTCATTTACTTACAGTAAAGACACTGAAGTCCTTTCCTCTAGGGTGAGACACAGTGTGGGCTACTGTCATCCACAGTCTCTCTACTGCCAGATCACACCATAACTTTTCCTATCCAGTTCTAACAGTGCTCAATGGGTCAGCCCATTCCCACTTTTCCTTTGTCCACAGTCTCTCTACTGCCAGATCACACCATAACTTACTCCTATCCAGTTCTAATGGGGACTCATGGGTCATCCTCTTCCCACCCTTTCCTTCCTCCTACTTATGTTCATTAGAGAATTCATGAATAGCATGCTCATGCTAATTGAAACAGTGATGTTTGTGAACAAGCAGATGTTTCTGCTTTCACAGACACACTTGGACCTCTACATCCTGTGTTTTGAGACTGTCATTGTTGTAACCCTTGGTGATTTTGTGCTGTAGTCTCTCATTTCCATGATTATTTTAATCTTGTTCCTAAGGTGATTGAGTTCTTTCTTCTGTATAAGCATTAGGAAATAGAGGTTCACTCTGACTTCTCTATTTCCAGTCCTTACTAAAAGTAGTGTGTGTCAGAAATCACCTGCTGCCTGTATTTGGGACTCATGTCATAGAGAAAAACAATATCACTTTCTGATATAGATAGATAGATAGATAGATAGATAGATAGATAGATAGATAGATAAATTTACCACATATTTGCTATATATTTCTACTATGTGTGTGTGTGTGTGTGTGTGTGTGTGTGTGTGTGTGTGTGTGGTGTAAATGAGGCTGATGTATTTTGGAAACTGCCTGTCTGAAACCACTGTGGTTTGCCTAATGCATCCAGACAGTGGTGCCAATCTTTATTCTCCTCTAAGCTTGAAGCCCCTCCATAACAAGACAGTGAGTTGCTTTCCTCAGGAATCCAGCAGTGAACCATAGTAGCCCCCAAAGTAATGTGACATGGGCACTACATTCATTGCTAAGCTCTGGGGCCTTCAAGAACTGAAATGAACAAACTTCATAAACTTTCATCAACAACGAGTGTCCCTTAATCTGTCCTGACACATCACAGAGTGACTGAACACACACTCCCACAGAGTGATTCACCTTTCCAACCTAGCAAAGTATATCCAGGCTCCTAAGCCACCAACAACAGAAGAGTTTTCACACTGTCCCCATATGTCCTCCTGCACAGTTAGGCCCTCAAGGACCTTGCATGGTATCTGTAGGTATGCATTCACAACTGAGGTATCCTTTTAGGGCTTACGAGTTCGATGTGTTAAAAACAAATTGAAATACTATGCTCCTAAGAGTTTTAAAAGCCTCAAATTTGTATCAAATATCATTGCTTTATTTCTCTGTAGCCTAAGAGCAAAAGGTGTGTTGGTTTCCTTGGAATGATGACTGAATTTATTTTTTAAATTAATTTTCATATATAATAAAGATATTATACATTTAATAATAACATCTATTTTTCTCTAATGACTTTTGGTGATATCAGAAGATAGAGCAATATTGAATAAATCTTCCTGCCAGAAGTAGCTGGTCAGAACTGAGGGTGCTGCCTCATTTAAAGGGGGTTGTTCAGTTTGAAAACCTGTGACTCCCATGGCTTCCCCGAGAACAGGGCCAAGTTTCTGCCACCTTAGTCCTTACATGGGCATTGTTGTTTGCCTTGGCATGCACAATCTTTTTCTAAACATTTCTTCCCCAGCAGAGAAAGCCAAGAGGAGAGGTGGACAAGGAAAGCCAGGCAGAGGTGTAATTCCTCCTGGAAGGAGAAAAGCACTGCCTAGGACTCACCCATCTGCATCACTTGCTCCCCGTAGAGGTTTCTCTGTGCAGTTCCAGTTCTAAACCTTGCTGGCTCCAGGGACAGCTGAACCACATTCCTGTTGCTCTGCTAAACAAAGGTTAGGACTCTTGCCCTTGAGACTGTGTTCTGACTAAAACTGTTACATCTTCCCTCAGAGTGCCGATGTATGCTTCAGTAATAGCTCCTTCAGAATTCTACTCTAAATATTAAAATAAATATTTGTGTGGTAATAAATCAAAATTAGAGGTACATTATAGAATAAGTAAGTACTGTTAAGATCACCTATAATCTAATTGGAGACATTTTAATGAGTCATATTTCTATATAAATAATACAAGAAAGTCCTGGGTAATTTAACAAAAAATCATTAGGATTTAGGAAGGTTCCACAACCGGTGATGGCCCTGGAGAGGGTGCTGCTCGGTGAGTGGGGAACAGCTCAGCTCAGGGAAGCTGAGTGACAGTTTTCTTAACATGTTTCTGCTGACAGGAAACACTGCCAAAGAGGCTTAGTTTGATTTTTTGTTTTGTTTTTTGTTTGCTTGGTTTTTGTTTGTTTGTTTTCTTTCTTATTCTTCCATCTATTAATTCCAGACTCAAAACCCACACACTTAGCATCCCCAGAGGAAATGACATGTCCCCAAGAAGAAGTCTTGATTGACAACCTCACCAAGAGAAAGAGATACAATTTTCTAAAGAAAAAAATCAGATATTTAGGACCAGATCAAAAGTGGAAGGATGCTAAACCAGAACCAATGCCACTTTCTTTTGTTTATTAGAGTCTAGCAGGAGATTTCAAATGTCTTTACATTCTGTAAAGATGTGATGGAATGAACATGGGGTGACTTACTCTGCACTCCACTACAGTTTGCCTCCCATGGATGGAGGGTGATATGTTGACAGCCTAAACCCCCTGTAAAATAAATACCCAAGGACCCCACATAACTGGAAGTGTCTCAATCTCAGCGTTTAAACTCTAGAGAAAAATTTAAGTAATAAAACCCTCAGAGAGCAGAATTAGAAAATGTATAACCATATTTAAGCTGCTATAAGACAGAAGAATAGATCTAAGTGCTAAATGGTATTCAAGTTTTCTCGAGCAAGAATAGCCCTCATTAACCACCATCCTCAGCTAGAGAAAGTTAATCCATGGTGCCTCAGGGTAGAACTCAACTTTCCCTTCAGGATATGATAGAAAAACAAAGGATGCCCCATTCTTATTTTGGTCTCTTCAGCTTTGTTTATCCATAGATTTTTTTCAGGGTGAGACAACAGCATGGCTGAGAGTTACTAAGGACCAGTCAGAGCTCAGGAGATTTTGCCAGAATATCACAAAATATGTAGAGCTTGTGACACTGTAGACATGCTGCAAAGAAACATGGGAAGTAGAGGGATTATTTATGCCAGAGGGAAGAATCACAATAGAAACATGTGGGGATTTGAGTTAATGAATTCAGAATTGAAGTGAATTTAGTCTTTGTTAGTTATTATAATCCAACAGCCTTTGAAATCCAACAAGATGAAAATGGTCAGTAGGCAGTGTGGACCTGTCAGCAGGCACTCTGAAAATACTTCAGTTAATGGGGAAAGACATGGAGTGAGGATGGAGAAGTGTGGAAGGAAGGCATCATTTTGAGCAAGAGCTGCTTGTGATGTTTGCACACCTTCTAAATGGGGGAACAGAACAGGTAAAGAAGAATTAGTTAAAAGGTCCAACAGCAAATTGTGTTAAGGGTTAGGACTATTTTGTAGCTTATTTATATTTTTTTTAACCATTAGGAAAAAGCAAATTAAAACTACTTGGAAGCTTTAGCTTATCCCAGTCAAAATGGTTAAGATCAAAAAGAAAAAAAAATTACAGTAAATGCTGGCATGGAAGTATCAGAAGAGAAACACTTATTCACTGCTGGTGGGAGTACAAAGTGGTGTAGTCACTATGGAAACCAGTGTGAAGGCTCTCTCCTAGAAGTCGATCTACCACATGATCCACCCAAATGTCTCTGTAGCCTAATATATAAATACTTGATATCCCTACACTATTTATGATAGCCAGAAAGTGAAAACAGCCCAAATATCCATCAGTTGATAAATGGGTGATGAAAATGTGTATATCTATCTACACAACGAAGAAAGAATACACTAGCATAAAAGCTTAGTAGGGAATAATGGAACAAAAAGGGTTAAACTGAGGTAGGGAATGGAGGAAGGGTAGAGGAGATAATATGAGGAGAGATTACTAATGCTAGAGGGTAAAACTATAGAAGTTTCTCTCTCATCTCGCCTCCTTAGTACAGCCTTGTATTAATTAATACTATCCAACTCATTGAGGTGGGGTACCTGTACCTTTCTCCAATAGCCCAATTTTGATATACTAAAAGTAGTACAGAAAAGCCATATATGAACATAATTTTACTATCTACCCTCTCTCATCTCAAATATAGGCAATCTGGAAACTCCATGGTGATTCAGGCAATTGGAGTAGGGCTGATCACATGGTGCTCAGTGCTGTGAAATAGCAAAAGCTAAACTTCATTATGAATACTCTAAATCATGGTATGATCATCATACAGCCAAAGAGGGGTCTAGAATTCTGTTCCTGGACAAAAGAGCAAAATTCATGAAAAATTTTATATCATAATTTATATACAATATCTAAAATATAACAGGACATCTGAAGAAGTGAAAAAAAAACAGAAAAATATTTTCCATTACCAAGAGGAAAATGGGCCAATGTACCAAGTACGAATGATCAGATATTGTATTTAACAGAGTTAAATATGTCTGTATAGGCATTATTTATAGTAAAAGATAGTTTCAAACAAATAAAGGATGAAATATGTGGGTAGTAACAACAGTCATAAGGTGAAAAATCATCAATCACAATTCTAATGATACTAAAGCTTGACAAATAGGATTGCATAACATTTGAAAGCTGCAGTACAGTACAGAACAATGAAACATATTTGCCTGCTATTCTTGTGACAGTAGATTAATACCTAGAATATAGAATAAACTAGAAAAGTAGAACACACACACAATCCAAAGCATCTAATAAATAAATTGAGAAAAGAACTGAACTGACAGACAGCAAAAAGAGAAACACAAATGTCTGTAACTATGTGGGGAATGAATGTCCTTAGTCATCAGGAAAGTGCAAACCAAGTCTGCCCTCAGGTTCTCACTCACCCAGGCATATTGGCTATCATCAAGATAAGCAAACAAGAGCTGGTCAGGACGTAGGAAACAAGGATCTCTCATTCATTGCTGGTAGACACGTCACCATCACAGCCACTAGACACATTAGTATAGAGGGGTCTCACAAAATGAAAATGGATTACTGTATGCTTGGGCTGGGCACTTCTGGGTCTATACCTGAATGAATCTATGTCAGCATACTGCAAAGACAGGTGCACATGCGTGTTTATTTACATAAGTTTCTTTTCCTTTCCACGGTTTTTGAGATGGGCCACAATGACGTGATATGTGAAAGCCAGAGGCTAATTTAAAGGGGTCAGTTCCCTTCAACTTTGTAGATTGCGGTGGTGTCAGACTCAGGTCATCAAGCATGGCGGCGAGTGCCTTTCCTCGCTGAGCCATCTCACCCCCACATTTACTATGGCACTATTCACAACAGCCAGGCCATAAAATCGGCCTACGTGTCCGTCAACACAGGAACGGATGAAGAGGCCGTGTGTGTGCATGGCAGAGTTTTATTCAAGCATAAAGCACAGTCTCATCGCTTGCGGGAAAATGGATGAAACTAGAGATCATCACGTTAAGTGAAATTAGCTGGAGCAAGAAAACAAACATTGCATCTTTTCTCTCATATGCAGAATAAAATTTTAAGTATATATTTAATTAAATATAAATACATAATTTGCATATTTATAATGAAAGTATAAGGGAGAGCACTTAGATGAAGAAAAATGTGTGAGGTGGCTGAAGGGGATGAGAAGACAGTGAGGGTCAACAAAATACATGCCATAATGTGTGGAAATGCTACAATAATACCCACTATTTTATACACTAAAAACAATTAAAACCCTAATAAGAAGGAGCCATAAGAGTATGTCTGTAGCTCCAGTTACTTTGGGGGCTGAAACCAAAAATAAATAAATAAAATACATCACTTACAGCTAGAGAATAGCCTGGGCAATGTAGCAATGCCTGCTTTTCAACAACAACAACAAAAAATCCTACTGCTGAAAATTATAGTCCAGAGAAATAGTTCAATGTATAAAGGTCCTTGCTGCCACCAAGCCTGACAACTTAAATTCATCCCTCAGAACTCAACTCACATGGAAGAAAGAGAGTGACTTCATAAGCTTTCCCCAGACCTCTACATAGGCACCTCTCTGCAAATCAGAGCAAGCCCTGATTAAATGCTGATAAAAATGAAAAGCCAGTTGGTGATACTGTAGAGTGAGCAGAACCCTCATACATTTCTGGGGTACTGTGACATAATACACAAATTATGGAAAACATTTTAGTTTTTCTTATATTGTTTGGTTTCTATACATACACCTACAACTTACATGCTGTGTTTTCCTTATCTATCTGGAAAAATGAAAGTATTTTTCACAAAACATATCATGTCAGAATTTTTATTGCCAAAATTGGAAGCAGCAATCAACAGGAAAATGCACAAAGTCTTCAGTGAGCTCATATTACAGAATAAACTTTAAGAAATCAAAGAATAAAGCTGCACAAACATTGTGAACAAATCTTAAAAGCTACACTGGGCAAAAGTTCCACATGAGCCGGGCAGAAGTGGCGCACACCTTTAATCCCAGCACTCGGGAGGCAGAGCCAGGCGGATCTCTGTGAGTTCAAGGCCAGTCTGGGCTACCAAGTGAGTTCCAGGAAAGGCGCAAAGCTACACAGGGAAACCATCTCAAAAAACAAAAACAAAAACAAAACAAAACAAAAAGTTCCAGATGCAAAAGAACACGTACAACATGAATCCATTTACATGAATTTCTGTGGGTCAGGTGTGTTGGTATGCACATGTCTGTGATCCAGCAGTCTGAAGCAGGAGGGTCATGAGTTCAAGGCCAGCCTGGGCTACATAACAATACTATGTATCAATATGCACAAACACACATGAACAAAAACATGCATGCACACCAAAGAGGGTGGGGGAGAGAATAAAATGCAGAACATAGGAAAAAGAAAAGAATGTCTTGCTTTTCAATTGCAATAGGCAAAAGCAATCAATGATTATAGAAATGACAATTATCTTTTCCTCTTTGTAAGGGGATTGTCTGCTCAGAAATGGAGACAGCAGAGCTTTAAGAGTACTGCAAATGTTCTATACGATCTATACCTTGATTTCACTCTGTATACTTAATACACATCTAACAGTACCCATCAAACTAAAACTTCTATTCAGTACAGAAATTATTCTTCAATTAAATCAAGACCTACAAGGTAAAAGAACACAATGGGGAAGTTTGTGACAAATTTTTGAAAATTAGACAAAATGATTAAATTTTTAATAAAATACAAACTTCCAAATGAGCGTAAGAACCTGAATGCTGTGGCAACTATAAAAATCACTTGACCTAAAATTCAGGGAATATTGCAAAAGAGGGAACAGAAAGATATAAGAGCCAGAGGATCAGGGAGTTTGCTGTGAGACTGTGTCTCCTAGGGATGTCAGAACCTCCAGATACAAAGTCTCACCAACGTGACTGTCTAAGCATGAGCCGAACAAGGACATCAATAGACATGCAAAATGGATGGGGAAAGACCATGAGGACTCAACCCCACACAATGAACTATAGGCATTTGAGGAATGCTGAGAGGAGCCAAATAGTCTTCCCAGGGAAAAGCCTATCAATTAATTATTAGATTTCAAATGGTCATCCCTGAAAATATACATACAAGTAACATTATACAGACTCAGCACGCTGTATCTAGGAATATGTATATACACAACATGCATGCATGAAACAATGATTAATGAAAAAGGAAGCTGTGAACTGGAAAAAGAGTAATAAGGAGTACAAGAGAGGGTTTGGAGGGAGGAAAGAGAAGGGGGAAGTGATGTAATTATAATCTCAAAAATAAGGAAGTAGTAAAAGAAAAACATTCGAAACTATGACAAAAGAGTATCTCCAGTACTTGTCTGCCTATGTCCTCTCTACCTCTGCCTGTTTGAAAATTACTTATCTTGTGTCAGAATCCTAAGGTTTGCTCTTGGACCTGAATCCACTGGTGATGATCCTCAAAAGAATAACAGAGAAGAGACACAGCGATGAGAAAAGAAGAGCATGTAAAGATGGAGACAGAGAAGGGACATTTGCAGTCACAGGCTAGAAGCTGCCTAGAAGACCCAGATGAGGTACAGCCCTCTGCTGGAGCCTTTGCATGGAGAGCAGCCTTCCCACGCCTTCATTTCTTACTTTGACCCCAGAACTGGGAGAATGCATTTCTCTTATTTGGGGCTGCTTCAAGATTTGGATCCAGAGATTTCTGGGAAGGAATAAAATAGTTATTTACAGAATGCGTAGTTTCCATGGGTATCTGGAAAGGGTGATATGTATCCACACTCACAGAGAGGAAACTTTACTCACATGGTGCTCATATATACAAAATGAAGACAGACCTAAAATACTTCATGTCTTTATTCAGTAACAACCATGTTTCTCAGTAAATGAAAGAACAAATTAATAATCAGCATTTGGAAGTTGAGAAAAGAGGATTAAAAGCTCAAAGTTGGGACACCTACTGAGATCCTATGTCAAAAGATAAAAAGGAAACCTCTTACATTGGACAGTTTGTAGCATTGCTGTTCATTTGAAGCCTGTTTCTCTTGAGTGGCTTCTCATAAATAGTCAGCTCTTTAGCTTTCTAATTCCTCTGTTAATAATCAAGTCTGTGGCTGAATAGATAGAGAAAGATTTGCAGTAGAAATAAAAAGATGAGTCCGAACTGTCAGGATATTCTTCATGTTTAACAAGTGTCTGTATTTAGATGGCTTGTTTGGGCTGTACAATAGGTTGTGGCCAGACATTTGGCCACGGTCCTTACAACTTCACTTGCTCAAATAAAAAAAAAAAAAAAAAGAAAATACCCCTTCTATACTTTCCATAAACCATGAGGAACTTCTGGACTCTTTCTACTGTTTCTGGGCATGGTGAGTCAGGGTATTTGTCTCAGATTTCTCTTGCCTAGATATGCCCCTTTACTTATGCCAAGTTCTTGAGAAATTCATACATGTACACAGTGTATTAAGATCATATCAAGTACCATCTCCTCCCTTTAATTGCTCCAAGATCTCCCAATATGTGCTTCTGAGTTCACGCCTTCTTTTTTCCACTCATTCTTTTTGTTTTCAATCATAAGAAAAACGTGCTCCTCTAGCCTGCTAGCCCTAGGAAGTATCTAGGAACCATGTGAATAGAGAGAAAACTGAGAAGTCAAGCCACCTAGGTACTATTTGCCTTGACTAGATGTTTTCATGAGTGTAGACCAGTTATATGGTGATATTTTATTTGTGCACCCCAATAAAGCTTATCTAGAGATCAGAGGAAAAAAGCCAGCCACTATATTAACATAGAGGTAAGGCAGTGGTAGCACAAGCCTTTAATCCTAGCATTCAGGAGGCAGACATACAGCCCAATAAATTCAAGGCCACACTGGAAATAGAGCCAGGTATGATAGCACATGCCTTTAATCCCAGCACTAGTTAACCATAGAGATCTGGAGGTCTGTACAGACTGACAGGAATTGATAGAGCTGGACAGAAAAAGGAAGTGATGTAGCTGGGTAGAGAGAGAAAGTAAGATGGTAGGGTACAAAAAGGTATATAGGCATGAGTATACAGGAAGTAGCTCTCTCCTTGGCTGAGGATTTCCTTGCGGTAAAAATGTGGCTGGCTTCTTTCTACTTATCTGATCTCTCGGTTTTCACCCCATTATCTGTCTCTGGGTTTTTCATTAATAATACCACTTAGCAATTTGTGTTACACAGTCGCTTTAAACCTAAGAATTTGTAGGTGGGGTTATGCAATGTTATTATATCAGTAGATAATCAATAAACTAAGCAAGAAAGTTTCCATGACTTCACATCTTTATGGGCACTCATATTTTAGATTTCATTGGTTGCTACTTTGAAGGCAAATATAAAGTTGCAATATTCTAACAATAAGCATTTATTCCACTAACATTCAATTTCTGCCTACTGTTTCTGTCTTCTTGCCCACCACGGACTTGCTTCAGTGCCAATTCACAACATAATCCTTTTGGAGACATTTTAAGTAGACATTTGACTCAACTCAGGAAGAGTCAACAATGCACACAGCCCTTGTGACATCAGGTTAGCTGTAAACAGCTGTGATCAAATTCATGCATGCGCAGGCACTAACAGCCTTGTCACAGCTGCCACTTGTGTGGCAGCAGTTGTAAAGTATCATCAATTAGAAAGCCATCCCCTCTCAAAATGTTGAAATGTAAGATAAATGTGCTCCTTGGAATCAGTCAAAAAAAAAAAAAAAAGTAATTCCTTGGGCACTGCATTCACAGCCTGAATTGTTATTGTTATTGTTGAAATTTGGATTTTCTCTATGGAGGAATGCTGTGGATATCGCTCTGTGTAAATAAAGTTCTGATTGGCCAGTGGCCAGGCAGGAAGTATAGGCGGGAACAGGAGAGGAGAGAATTCTGGGAAGGCTGGGGAGAGACACCACCAGCCGCCGCCATGAGAAGCAACATGTAAAGACACTGGTAAGCCACAAGCCATGTGGCAAAGTATAGATTAACAGAAATGGGTTAATTTAAGATAAAAGAAGTAGATAACAAGCAGCCTGCCACGGTCATACAGTTTATAAGCAATATAAGTTTCTGTGTGCTTTCTTGGTTGGGTCTGAGCCACTGTGGGACTGGCGGGTAAGAGAGATTTGTCCTGACTGGGCCAGGCAGGAAAACACTAACTACAGAGGAATTTTAGGTTAAACTCCATAACCTTTCTGGGAATATCAGAAAGGTTGGTGCCCATTGCCAATGCCAGCATCCTTTGACCTGATAGTACAAGGTATCTGTTAACAAACTTGGCACTTGGGCTAGGTTGCAAAGTTACATGCCTGTGGTAGGAAAGGAAGAATAGAGCCACACAGGCTTGCTTTCTATGGGCATCAGGTTCCAACATGGAACATCATGTTAACTCTAAAATCTAGTCTAGCCTTTATGAAAGCATGGTTTTCAAAGTAAAAGGATATATTGATTCAACAGTTTATTAGCTTGACTCCTATCTTTTAAATGTCTATGCATTTAGTAACTGAGCTCTGCTAATCTCTAGACCCAGATGTCACTCTTGTTAGGTATAAGCAAACAGCTTAGGAATTCTGAAGGATCCTAAAAAATGGGATGAGAAATTTGCTTCCATACATTTGTACAAAAAAAAAAATGGTTATAGAATAATTGCTCTGTTTTTCCTGTTCCATATTCAATGTTGTGGTAGAAGGTGGAAAACTTGGGCTTCTCGTTTGAAGTTGACTGTTGTTTTCTACAAGCAATATCGGGAAATTCATATTTGCTAATTCTCATAGTTCTTTTCATTGATAATAAAAAAAATAATGGCACATTTTGAGGACTGAGCGCCAAGTACTAGAGTAGGATTTTTCACATGCAAAATAAACTCATTTAATCCATGAACTACAAAATGAGATTTTTCTATTTTATATTAGTGTCTCTTTATTTTCTTTCACCCGATTGAGATGGGAATTGTGCTAAGTACAGACTCTTAGACTGAGCTACCCCTGCCCTCATCCTAGACAAGTTTTATTATGGGCAAATTTAAACAGTAAACTTCAGAAATGGGTAATGAGTCAGCTTGCTCAGTGTTATAAGGCTTGAAGTTGAAGGAGCCAGGAATGAATCTCAGACAGGTGAGCCTTGGAGACCACAATGTTTTCAATGCTGCCCTGCTTTCTCCCAGATGGTGACTCCTCTTTCCCCAAGACCCTGGCAACCACCATTCTGCTTTCTGTTTCTATGCATTTGACCACTTTAGATATCTCATGTAAGTAGAATCATGTGATGTTTGTCCTCTTGTTGTCTTACTTTCTACAGAATGAGATCCTTGGGCTTTGCCCATGCTACACCATCATTTAAATGTATTTAATTTTTAAAGCTGAACACACGGTATATGTATGTTCCATTCTGTCTACCCATTCACCTGTCAGTGGACACAGGTGTTGCTTCCCCTTTCAGTTACTGTGAATAATGCTACTGTGTGCTCCCCCTTTTCTTTGAGAAATATAGTTATTTTATTTTTGAGGCAGAGACTCACTCTGTAGCCCTTTCAAGCTTTGAATTTGCTTGCTCATCAATAGATGAGATTGGCTTCAAACTGGTAACAATCCTCCTGCCTCAGCCTCACATATCTGGAATTATAGGCATAAGCCACTAAAGCTGGCTGGATAAGGTGACATTTATTGATGTTGGGAGACTATAATTTATGGGAAGAGGAATAAAATGTGTAATATATTAATTAAATGTTTTCACAATATAATTTCTGCTATATCCTGCATTATGTTTCTTTAGACTTTTGATCTCAGAGGCACAGAAACAAGCAGCCAAAAGAATACACTCATTCACTTCTCCAGAACAGCACCTGCTCTTTCTTCCTCCAAAGGGAATATGATTTTCACATTAGAAATAAGTCAATATAAAAGCTAATTGCATTGGATACTGGAGACTTTGTTTTATCTTGCTTCTTACAGCAGGAAATAATTGGGAATTCAACCTTGAACAAGCCCGTCTTTCACAAATTCTGTTAGTGGAAAGCAACTGCCAAATGCAATCAAATCTATTTTCCTTTCCATTGATATGACAGGTACACAGTGAATAAGAACACAGGAACACCTGCATATCCACAATGAGAGCATCAACCTGTCTTCCCTTCAATCGCTACCTCTCCGGCTCCGGTTGAAACAATCATGACCATTGATTTATCAAATTCGTGGTGTTTCTGAGGGAAAAAAATGAAGGAGATCGCATCAAAGTAGCTCCATCTCCTTTTCCAACAACGACGACGCCAGGAAGAATAAACCCACACAGCAGAAAGGTGTGTATATATTTTCTTGTGACACACCTTTTCCCAACAAAACTCAAGACATCTGACACAAATTTAGTGTTCAGACTTGTGGGTTTTTTTTGTTTTTGTTTTTGTTTTTATCTTTAGCAAGTTAGTAGTGTTTCATAAATTTCAAGATGTTTACAGAAGAAAGATATTTAGATTTCCCCTTGTTTTGCAGGATAACTTATACCAAAAAGTGGAAGGTGAAACTTTAAGTTGAAAATTTAAGTTGAAATCTGTCATTTAAAATTTAAAAAGTTAATTTGTTCAGTTTTTAAAAAAATATGTGAAGACTTAGGCATGTTAGATACTCATTTCAGGGCATAAGGATGTGGCTTAGTGGTAGTGTATTTATCTGGAATGCCCAGGTTCCTGGATTTGTATTCCAGTACCTCAAAAGGAAAAAAGAATACATACTTCAAACTAAAACAAACAAACAAACAAAAAAACACATTACACTTTGCAACATAACATTCAAAGCATTGCAGATTAGACTAAAATTCTTTACCTGGGGGATCAGCTTCAGCTTCATGGACCCCAATGACGAATTTCCCAGCACTCAGAAAACAATGCCCAGCCTTCATGGTTATGTGATATGCACCAAATGCACTTCTTGGGTTTGACGTCATTCCCATTGTCTGGGGCCAGCTCTGCAGTATTCTTTGCTTTTCTTTAAGCATACTAAAGTTGAAGAAACCTCATCATGCTAGGCAGGGATGTTCTATAATAATATAACTCCTAAAAAAAAAATTTCAGGCTCTTAGAGTAGAAGACTTTATCTTTTCAGGTCTGTCATTTTTATTAAGGGAGCTAAGAGAGAGGATCACAATTTTGAAAATTATTAGTGCGAACAGGGGTGAAAAGCTGGCAAATTCTCAATCCAAATCTCAAAGTGACACGTATCGCTTCCATTCACAAACATCAGAATGAGTCCAACACAATAGAGACATAAAAATAAATGCTACTGTGTTTATCAAAGTAAGAAGAATGGCAATATTTCACAAGAAGCAGAGATCATAACCCTACAGCCCCCCTTTTGGGTATGGTCTCTATATGTGTTCATGTGAAGGGTTATATGAAAGTTGGGGATCATCAAGTGTCTTTCTCAACCACTCTCCTTGTTTTCTGAGACAAAGCCTCTCACTGAATCTTGAGCACAAATGATTTGTTGGGCTGGCTGAGCCCCGAACTCTTCAGTGCCTTTTGCTTCTGTATTTCCACAGTGCTGGAATTACAGGCTTGCACTGTCCTGCCTGGCTTATTATGTAACTTCTGGGGTCCTGAACTCAGTTGCTCCACCTTGCCAGACAAGTACTCTACCAACTGAGCCATCTTCCCTGCCCTATTTTAGGGCATTTTAATTCTTTATCTTCCTTTTCCAAATGCTGGACTTTAGATGACTCACATTACCACTATGTTCTGAGCTTTGTCCAAATCCTTACAGGGGTCACTCCCGCTGGCCCTATCCAAAACAATCCTGCCTGTCCTTTTTACTCATCACCCTGCTTGATCTGTTTCTCACCCATGACAATGTGAAATACTGCTTTGCTTGTTACTTGTTTGACACATATATTAAATTTAAATACATAAAATGCTGTGCTTTCTGCAATATACATTGATCACTGGTATATTTTCAATGACTAACAGAGTATCTAGAATTCAGCAATTAACAGTTTTTGAATTAGAATTAACACTTTTTGAATAAACAAATGAATGCAACAAATCAATGTTAAGATGTTTAGAGAGGGACCTCTAGCTATTTGTGTTTATATTTGTCAAAATGTCCATTTCATTGTAAGTAAACAAATTTAATTTCATATTGCATTTTAAGTATCAAAAGAAAACCTGTAGTCTTTGAAGTGTTATAAGAACACTCTGATTTTCCTCCTGAGCTTCCCTCTGCTGATGGTACTCCTGGAATAGGGCAAAAATTAGACTCAGGAGCTCAGATTAATCAAATCTAGGAAATGAAGAGACTCTTTAAATAGTAACTTGTTTTCTTAGGAAAATTGATTTACTCCTTCACCCCTTTCCCATTATTATCTTTTCCAAGATCATATTTGAATGCATAGGGTGGGACAAAGTCTGGGTCCCAAAATGTTCCCTGTGTCCTCTGGCTCCTCCCAAGTCTTCACCACGCAGTGAATGAACTGAGAGCTTTCTTTACTGACCTGCCCTGAGGTGAACTAATTCTCTCCAGCTATTTGTAGTTCATGTGCCAAAAGACAAAGTGCTGTTTACTGTTATTTGCTACTCACTTCCCCCTTAAAAGTTGTATCCTAGGAAATGGCTGTGTTCAATATTTGTCCTGGTGACTCACCCAGTCATCAGCGATGCAGGGGTTGATGGTACCAACCTGCTAGTCCTTCGCTATCTAGGTGCTTCTAAATCGTGTCTCCCTCACATCCTGCCTGCTTCCCTTAGGTAAAGGAAGAGGTAGCAAGGACCCTTAAATCTATCTTTATTTGACAGTCTACAAGTTCTCTCTCATAATGAGTTGGAAGAAACTCTACTTTCTTTTTCTTATTCATTATTTTGAGTATGAAACTTTTTATTGGGAAGGCAAGAAAAATAACTTCTAGAGACAAACAGATTGCCTTCTCCAAATTTCCTTTAATTTTTTTTTCATCATTTGAAACACTGTTGAAAACATTACTGTGTCACAGGCATCTGGATATTATTAAAATTACACTGAATCCTGAGGTGCATGACCTTTACCTTAGTTCATAAAAGAGGATCTCTTTCCCCAATGGACTCAGTTTGGGACATTAGGTTGAATGTCCACCACCAAGGAACCAACTTAGGATACATTTCTTTGTGTTCATTTTAGGCTTCCCAATGAAGCAGTTTAGAGAAACAAGGAATTAAGTAACATGTAAATATGCCCCTTAGCTAAAATGACTGTAGGAAAGAATGTGCTTGGATAACATTAGAGCCCAATTACCCTTGAAATCTGCGTCACCATGAAAAATTCATGTAGCCCAGAAGCAACCAAATCATCAACAGAACTTTCAAAACTGCACAAACCTATGAATTTTATTTTATACAAGATAATAATTTAAAATGCATTTTGCCCTGGTTGCAAACACATTCTGTGCCAGAAAAAAAGAGAGGATTAGTACAAGGAAACACAAAAGCCCAGGCCTCCAGAAGTCAACCTGAAGGATGAGCAGGTCAGTTTGCTTACTGCTGGGCAGTGGCTCCACACTACGATGATTCCTGTCTTCCTTTGCATTTAGCTCACAGAAGTGTGATCAAGGGCATTTATTAATTAAATATAAAACAACAACAAATCGGTGGAGTGTTTAAAATATCAGACTCCACCAGAAAACCCCGGAGCTAATAATGAACACTTTCAGCAAAGTAGCAGGAAACTTAATTAACATTCAAAAAGCAATGCCCTTCCTATATACCACTGACAGGCTGAGAAAGAAATCGGAGAAACAGCCCCATTCACAACAGCCTTAAGAAAAATAAGAACCTCACAATAAATCAAAACAAGGAAATGAAAGAGCTCTACAATTGAGATAGTTAAAACCCTGAAGAAGGAAACTGAGTAGGACACTGGTGAAAAGACATCCTATTCTCATGGATAGGAAGAATATGAAAATGTCCATCCAACCAAAAGCAATTTACAGACTCAATCCAATCTCAATCAAAATGGCAAATCAATTCTTCACAAAAATAGATGTATAATGGGAACACAAAGGACCTTGGATACCCAGAGCAATCCCGAACAACAACAAAAAATGTTGGAGATATTGGTATATCTGATGGCACATTATATCATGGGGTCACAGTAATACACAGCACAATGGAGGGGCTGTGGAAGTCAGACAGCTGAGTCTTCCTCCTGAATGAATGTTCTACTTACATCTACAACACTCTCTGCTGCCTGCTCTGCAAAACAGCCACCAGAAATAGCTCATGTCTGTTCTCAAAATCCACACTAGGGAGATCTTTGACAGTTGCAGAAATCCCACTATTGACCTCTGACCCTCAGAAGGTCTGTTCCAAGCTACCATACCCAGTCATACTTCATCTGGAATCTATGAGGCCCTGGATCTTTGAGACAGTGGTAAAATCTGCTATACAGAAAAGGCTGCCCCGGTGGCTGTCAAATATGTATATATATATATATAATTTTACCTGCTTTGGTTAACGAGAAACTGAATGTAGAACAGGAGACAAACTGCTGAGTGCAATCTCTGAAACTAGAGATAAATCTAAGTCTGGTACGAATGTCATCCTTAAAGCATCCTTCAAAGCGAGTGCTGTGGAGAGGGTTGTGCCCTGCACCATCACATCACTGACTTAGCTGGCAACCCCACAGTCATCAATTGACCCACATTGACCAACCCTAAGAGAATAGCTGAGGCTGTGGGGGAGAAGTCCTGTAACTGCCTCCTGCTCAAAGTGAAGCACACTGACTCTGACCAAGTCTTTGTAAGTGTGCGAGTTTCCCGGATCAATGGCATGTTGATCTGAGTACAATTAGATCCGCAGAATCAAGGAGGAACTGGGCCCAAGGCCTAGTCTGCTGGTAGGTCCTTCAAAGACCCTTGGCCAAGTAAGCTGGGGGTTGACAATTCTTGGAGCCAGCAGCCACCACAAGCGACTTAGATTCCTATCCCTGATGTCATCCAGCAGCCCCAGGCTGGCCCAGTGCTTGACTGGCCTCTGCAGTTAACACCCTCTCCTGTCATTGGCTCAAAGCTTGGCCTGACCACCCAGAGCTAGACATCCCAGCTCTGTAATCATATGATTACTTCAAATTACTGTTTCTGACTCTTCACTTCCCACCTCGCATCTGGAGCCTTCTTTGTACCACCAGTGTTACCTCCAGTGTGGCCACAGGCCTAATCCTTGTAGTTCTACTAGCAAAATAAAAAACCTCAAGTCCCGTCCTCAAAAAGCCAGCATACTTCTGACACAAAACCAGACACCAAGATCAGCCCAAGCAATGATAGCCACCTGATTTTTCTTCCTCAAAAAGGACAAAAATACAGTGGAGGAAAAATATAGTATTTTAGACAAATGGTGTGTGAATAACCTATAGACAGACAGATAGATAAATGATAGATAGATGGATGGATGGATGGATGGATGGATGGATAGATAGATGGATAGACAGATGAATAAAACTTGATCCTTGTCTCTCATCTTACATATAAATCAAATTACAAATGGATTAAAGACCTCAACATAAGATCTGAAACTCTAAGATTGCTAGAGGAATAATTACGGAGTACTCTACACAATATAGGCACAGATAAAAGGCATTCTCAATGGGCCTTTGGTTGCTTGGAAACTAAAGCCAATAATTTGTCAAATGGGACCTCATGGGATTCAATGGTCTCTGTACAGTAAAGGAAACTATAAAGTTAGTGAAGACACAGAAAGTCTGTGTTAACTATACACATCTGACATAAGATTGGTGGACAGATTACACAAAGAACTCAGCATTAAAATAAAATAAAATAAAATAAAATAAAATAAAATCCACTCAACCAAAAACAAGAAAATATCTATGGAACTGAATGAAGAATTGTCAAAAAAATGCAAATGACTAGCAAATACTTTTAAAGGTGTTCAAAGTTATTATCCATGAAGGGAATGCAAGTTAAAACTACTTTGAGATTCTATCTCACTCCAGTCAGAACAGCCATCATCAAGAATATAAATGTCAACAAAGGCTGGCAAAGATGTGACCAAAGGGAATTTAATTGGTGGGAATGCAAACTGGTGGCCACTACTGTAGAAATTAGTCTGGATATGTCTCAAAAACATAAGACTAGAACTTCCATATGATTCAGATACACCACTCCTGGGAATACACCCAAAGTACTCTGTATCCCACAACAAGATACCTGCTCATCCATATTCATTGCTGCTTTCTCTAATGACTAGATTTAGGAAATGGAATCAGACTAGACATCCATCAGCAGAAGAATGGATAATAAAAATGTGGTATGTATATACAATGGGATTTTATTTGGTACTTAAGAAAAATGAAACTATGAAATTTGCAAGAAAATGGATTGGACTGGAAAATATCAAACTCAGTAAAGTAGCCCAGGCCCAGAAAGAAAAATGCCATCTGCTCTCTCTTTTTATGAAGATCCTAGCTTTGAATTTTTATGTTTTTATTGTCAAGCTTGTGTGAATGTCTATAGTGGCCAGGAAGCAAAAAGTGATTTGGGGGTGAGCTTCAGCTGGGGGAGGGGGCAGTACAGCACATATGGCGTCAAAGAAGGGAAGATGCTAGACCTGAAAATGTTTGTGTGAGAACAGGATAGGAAAAGACATGTGGAGAGAGGGCTAGCCAGAACTAAAGGTGCATGGCAAATCCACATAGAGACCTACTATTATAGAATACATTTAAATCATAATATAACTTTTAAAAGAGTCTGAACTGAGGTTCTCAGTTTTTAAATAAAATCCCAACGCCAAGTACAGGAGACCTCCCTATGAGTTTTCCTCCAGGGAGGGCTGGGAGATTCCCCAAAACAAAACAGGATATTGCCATTGCCTAGTTGCCCATCAAAACTAGATTATAATACCTTATTGCTGAAGATACATCTTGGATATGGTATGCAAAGAAGTCAAGCTGGGACCTATCTGGAAGCTCTTGCCCTACTGACTAGTGTTCATTGTGTTACAAGGAGCTGTTTTGACTGCTGGAGGGTAAAGACAATATTTTAACCACCTGTGGTCCCTTCTTAGTACAATTCCAACCTACCAGCCAAGTCATCTCCATTGGTGCAATAGCATGCCTAGGGGTGGGGAGTGGCTAACTTCTTTCTGATTAGATTTGAGACTCATTCCACAGGAAAATAAAATAGATGTATTATAAACACGGTCAAAGCCAAATGCCCTAGGGTATACCTTATTACTGTTCTTCCAATAACTGGACATGTTGTCAAAGTGTCTTCTAAATATTTATGTTTATACACATAGCCTGGCGCTTGGCCTGCAGCAGGTGAAAAGTTAAGGCAGGCTCAGAACTGGTCAAACTCCTGAGAATAAGTGACCGTTTAGTGCTTAGCCCTTAGTGGGACCTCCACACAAACCCTGTCAAGATTCAGGCGACATCACAGAAGGGGTCCAGAAAGGTTGTAAGAACTGGAAGTTGGGGAGGAATGCTGTGAAACACTATCTTCTCAATATGGCACCATTATTACAATCGTGACTGCACAACAGCTATGGATACCTGCATAAAATCTGCGTAAGACTTAGTCCTTCAGCTTTTCATCATGGAAGGGGCTCATGAGGCCCCACCCCTTTCTATGGCGTCATTGGGGCAGTGCCTGTGACTTAGTAGGTTGCTATTTTTTGCAGTAGTATAACCACTGTCCATACTTCAGTAACTTTCTATCCATGCTTATAGAAGCAATCCTAGCTAAACTCAGCATGTCCAAAGAAAAAGAAGAAAAGGATACAAGGCGGGAGGGACTAGCTGGCAAGAAGAAACCAGAGAGGTAGAAGGGGATAAAAGAACATAATTGGGGGTGAGTAAAACCACAAGACATTGTATATGTGTATACAATAGTTAAAAAGTAAAGAAAGCTGCCTTTTAGAAGCTCAGATATTGTTCATTCATGTTCCCACTTCAGCAAAGGGAGAGATGAGGAGGTATTCATGAGACCCAATCTGGTTTTTCTCTCCTAGGAGCAGCTGGATAATTTCCAAAGGACCTTTGATTATCACAGCTGGAAACAGCGTGTTTGAGAGGGCAGGGTGGGGCGTGACTGGCCTCTACTGCAAGGAAATAAAAAGTGCAGTTTAGCAGCTCAGAGACACAGAAAAGCCCCAGATTAAATAATTGCCCATCCATAACAGCAGGTAAAAATCTCCCATGGCGCTATGAATGTGGACATAATAATATAATTATGGTGGCATGTTGGAAGATGGGAATCTGCCCACTTCTTTATGAGTTCTAAGCAATATGGCCCAAGAATTTATGGATGACATATCAAAACTTCCTTTGAATTTGTTGATATGATAAATTTAAAAGTATGAGAAAGAGCACTCACCATTACCAAACTAGAAAACTGTTACAGAGTGATAGAAAAAGGAGAATCAGTTACTAGCATCCATATATTCTCACAGAGTTTCTAGATTACTAATGTCAATTACTATTGAAGCTTACCTCTAACACCGCTCTTCCATAAGTAACCACTTAGCCAAGACTGGGATGATGTGTTTTCAGTGGTCATTTCTTCTTCAAACTTACCCCTTGAGTTCCGCCAAGCCTTCGCAGGTCAACTGTACTTGTATCATTAGAACAGGAGAAATATTCATTTCATGCTGTGATAAACTATCGTTTCCTATTTTTTTTTCCTCAACAACACATGCCATTTGGTTAGTCCTCCAGGGAAACTAACCCAGTGTATCTCATTCTCAACCACATGAAAGGCTATGAGTTAGTTTGTGTGGAGACTATATACTTGTATTTTAATGATTACTAGGGGAAACCTAAGAAAATCCATAACCAGTGAATTCCATAAAGCCTTGGTTCATTCTTTCAAACTGGAAGCAAACATAAAAGGAAACTTGCACTAGAAATATAATTTAACAAAATAAAAGAAAGAACAGTTCCTTACACTGTATAGTCTAGAACATTCTAGGCATTGTGCTACACATTTTTCCTAGTCCTGACATTTAGTAATCTCTCTCCTTTTTTGGGTGATGCTGGGAAACAATGGTTGGAGGATAATTGAGAGGAAGAAAAGACCTGAATGTTTCTCGATTTTGCTTTTCCCAGCATCATGGTCAGCTTGTTCTTCTTTCGATGATTTATCTGTGCTCCCTAAATTGTACTGTGTCTCTCTGAGGCACCACCAGCAGCAGCAGGAGTGTGCTCTCCTCAACAAATGTTCTAGGCTTCCCATGAGGTGTCTGCTCCCATCTCCAGACTGCCTTAGAGTGTTTGAGTTCATGGATCTAAGGGTGAGCATTCTCCTACAGTTCTGAGTTATTTCTGTATTCTGCTATCATTAATTTCCGTTCTAAAACATCTTTTTAAAACAATTCCTTGAGGCTGGAGAGATGACATCATCATTACTGCTCTGGGAAAGAACCTGACTTCAGTTCTCAGGATTCATGTCGTGGCTCACACCTGCTTGTAACTCTAGTTCCAATGGATCCAAGAACACCTGCATGAATATGGTGCCCATGAGCTTGTTCAGGCACACACACACACACACACACACACACACACACACACACACGCATGCACGTACGCACACACTCACTCACTCACTCATACACACATAAAAATTTTAAAATCCATTCTTTATATTGAATTTTCTCTGTTAAAATTATTGATAACCTTGTAGTTAGAGTTTTTCTGCCTGGCCCAGTCAGGAGAAATCTCTCTCACCTGCCAGGCCCATAGATGCTCAAAACCAACCATGTAAACTACACAGAAACTTATATTGTTTAGAAACTGTATGGCTGTGGGAGGCTTCTTGTTATCTACTTCTTCTATCTTAAATTAACCCATTTCTATTAATCTATACTTTGCCACATGGCTCGTGGCTTACCAGTACCTTAAATCTTGTCATGGCAGTGACTGGCGATGTCTTTTTCCACCCAGCCTTCCACGTCCCAGAATTCTCTTCTCTCTTGTCCCGCCTATACTTCCTGCCTGGCCACTGGCCAATCAGAACTTTATTTACACAAAGTGATATCCACAGCACTTCCCCTTTTCTTTTTTTTTTTAAAGTAAGGTTTTAACTTTTACATAGTACAATTACATGTAACAAAACAATCATCAAGCAAAAATTACAGTTACAATATTAAAGAAGATATCTTATTTATCTTATATTTGTAAGTCTAAGGTTTTATATCTAACTAATCTTTTATCATAACTGAGGAAATTATAACTATCTAGTCTTTAACCACATCAAAGACCTCAGAAGGATATATTATTACCTGAGAACTAGGAGAAGGATGCAAGCAACTTTCGGGAGTCTTGTAGGGTAGACAGAGACAGCTGGCAGCCTGGACAGTCACCTAATGTTCCTTTGTAAAGTTGGGGCATTTGTCTTCAACCCACAGGGCTAGAGTCTCTTTGTCACTTTTTTTAGTGTCCTGTAGAATGTCTGGCAGTTTCCTCTGTGAAGCAGGAACCTGAAGGACCATTTTGTCAAGCAAAGTTTAGTGGTCACCTTTCTATGGGTCCTGCATGTCCAGTTGATCAAGCAGTCCAGGCAAGAACAGTTTCTTGCCCAAATGGCTATTTTTGTCAAGTTGAAGATAAACTCCATATGAAGTGTCTTCAATGCCCATCCTCCTCTCTGAAGTAAATCAGTGCTGCCAGGAGCAGACATGTCTCACTGTCCAGAAAGTCTAAATTTTAAAAATATTTTAAATGCCATATTCTGCAGGTCTTTGAAGTATTTGAAGATTACCTGTCTATCTGAAATATCTCTGTGTATACCTAGAAGACTTAACTAACATGGCTACAAGTATGATTATCATAGATGACTAATTATTAATCTATTTTTAATTATCCATTATAATTTTAAATGAGCTGTACAAACATAATACCTTAAACATGAGTAGAAATATGTACATAGTATAACAAAATTAACTTTAAGTTTGTATCAATAGACTAAAGTCTATACCAATGTAAAACATTTTAAACAATTTGTTGCTCTTTAGAAGTAAGTTCCTTAATCTACCCTTTCATCCTATTATATCTATATCATATCCCCTTTTCTTCTTTAGAAAGAGATCACATTTATAATCAACCTGATTTAAATAAAAATATTGGTTTTTCTCTGTCCCACACCAGAGGGCCCTTCTGATTTGGGAAACAAGAAACTCAACCTTTTCTTTTAACAATATGTCTGGGTTTAGAGAAGGAGTGAGCCAATTCCATCTCCAAAACCAGCTTGATAATTTTGGGAAATTGGGCATAGTTTCTCTTATTACTTCCTGTTGGAGAGGGGCGCTGTATCTTATGGGGACACAAAGAAAATTTTAGGATTATGGAGTAGTCCATTAGGGTGAACCTCTGAGCCAGTTGCCTTGAAACCATTCTGGATGTCAGATCATCTGGGCCATGGTGTCATTGGAGACCTTTCAGGTGGTCTTGGCTTATCAAACCTGATGTATCTTAATCTGGAACAAATCCATAGCCTCTGGCTTTCTGTGGAAACAAAAGCAGAGACTCCTTTTCAAAGCAACATATCCTTATATCCAAATTTTGAAGATAAGGTACCTTTAAAATTTACATATTTGTTTAACTCAACAGCTTTTATGATCAAATCTTTTTTTTTTTTTTTTTGTAGTTAAAAATCCCAAAGACAACATAAACCAGATTCTCTGTGTAATATCCATCTTTGTAAGACTGAAACACTGCTGTGGCTGCTGGCTCCGCCCACCTCAGCTTCCCAACATGGCAGTGGTACAGTTTACTGCCAGCTCTGGGTCTGGAGTCATGTGTACCATCAACTATCAGAAGCAGTTCTATCAAAGCAGTGCATAGCCCAGAAACTTTGTTTTTTTAACTAGCAAAGGCTAAATCTACCATGTAGCAGAGTAAAGTGCTGCTTGTAGACTCCTCATTCCCATCACACTGCAGGTCAGATGCACATGCCAGGAACCCGCCATAGTAGCGCAAACCGACAGGCTGCAGCTAACTTGAGAGAGACAACTAGGAAGCTGTTTTTAGCTCCATCTTGGAATCTTTTTTCTCAGGTTTTAGTTGGAAACTCTTGCCAACACGTTGGGTGCCATTTGTAGTTGGAGAGCTTCTCTCCAGGTTCCACCAAGCCCCCTTGGTCCCACAACCCACGTATAAAATAATCATACAGACAATTATATTATTTAAACTGCTTGGCCATTAGCTCAGGCCTACCGTTGTCTAGCTCTTACTCTTATATTTACCCCATTTCTGTTAGTCTATACTTTGCCACATGGCTTGTGGCTTACCAGTGTATTTACATGTTGCTTCATATTAGGTTAGAACTTTCTTATTTAGACAAAAGGGGGAGATGTAGTGGATAGCCATCCCAGCATTGGCCTGGAAGTTCCAACCCCCATTGAGGCTTCAGTAATGGTCACGCCCACAAGGCAGGGTGGAGGAGGAAGCGGAAGACCAAGGATCGAGAGGAGGTCTCTCGCTTGGTTCCGGGACCCTGGACACTGGAGGTAGACCGAGCAGAGTTCTCCAGAGAACACCGCCGGACTGCGCTATACCTTTGCCAGACCCTGCAACCTACCCCTTCATTTGTAAGTTACCCCACAGAATAAACCTCCCTTTTAACTACGTGGAGTGGCCTTAATAAATTCACCAATACAACCTTGTTTTTCTAATTCAATTTTCTCTATGACAACTTTACCTGATTATGTCAACCATAGAAGTAAATGAATTTATGTACAAGGGGTTTATTAACTTGTCTACTATTTCATGGCAACCACAAATTAAAACTAGACTATGGATCCAGATCTACAAGCATAAAGTTGCTAATATTTCAGAAGGAACCAGAGACAGAGAAAGACAACTATAAGAAATGTGTGCTTTCCTATTTTAAAATGTAATTTAAGAAGAAAGGTATAAGAATTATAATCATCTCCCTCTCTTCTCATATTTTCCTGTATCATTGTTGACCTATTAATAGATGGATCCTATTTCTGCTTCCTTGCATGTCGCAGCTACAATAGCAAAAGGGTTATAAAAACAAAGCTACAAATGTACAAGGAGAGGAGGTAAGAGCACATCAGAAATATTGAGAAAGTTACAGAACTGTGGGGGAAGTTGAACAAGAAGGATCAAGGCCCGGCGGCGGTGGCGCACGCCTTTAATCCCCACACTCGGGAGGCAGAGCCAGGTGGATCTCTGTGAGTTTGAGGCCAGCCTGGGCTACCAAGTGAGTTCCAGGACAGGCTCCAAAGCTATGTGGAGAATCCCTGTCTTGGAAAAAAAACAAAAAAATATGGATCAAGACTAACTATAACCAAGAAAGAGAAACAAAAGTCTCCAAGGGGGACCAGAACAGACCTCAGATGCAAGAAGAATAGTCCAGCCTGGAAGGAGGGGACAGGACCTGCCTGTACTGAATCCACCAGGTTTAAATGAATCCCCAGCGGTGCCTTGGTCCTGGAGGAGATGGGAATGGAGGGGAGGGGCTGGGGGAAAGGTGGGGGTGGGGCGGGAGGGGGGAGGACAGGGGAACCCATGGCTGATGTATAAAATTAAAACACATAATAATAATAATAATAATAATAATAATAATAATAATAATAATAATAAAGAAATGGAGGGACCAGTTTCTTTCTACAAGGTGATAGATAAACAGAAGGATTGATTGAAGTTCTTATACACAGCAGTTAAACTATCCAAGTCCCTTTCCTACATTTTATAGCTCAGTGGTGACATGTCCCAGTAAACCAGTAAATGACAATAAAGGACAGCCTGAGTTTGGTAAAGTTCACCTCAACTGTGGCCTTAATGAGACTGTGGCATGAGTAGAGGAATGGAAGGGAATCTGGACTTGCAGGGGTACAATGTGGGAAAGAGTCGTAGGATGTGCTGAGTACCTCCTAAGGCATAGAATCAACTTATTATCATTATTAATTTATGAATACAAAGCACAGATGATGCAGATCCATGGGGAGGAGGCATCGTGAGACTTTCTACAGGAGAGAAGGGAATGAGCAAAGAGTTGGAGGAAGAAACGTGACTATGAACCAGCTAAATGAGGGATGAGAACAGAAACCTGCCAACAACAGTTTTCTACCCTTGGTTACTCTTATCCTGAACAACAATACCCCCCAAAAAATGATACCTCAAAATCACATTATACAGACCACAAAGTGTGGCCCATTGTCAAACTTCCAGCTCTGTGAAGCAATAGCTTGCATTTTTAAAAAAGAAATCTTATCTGAAGCCTTCTTGAAAGACCAAAAGAACCCACAGTGAGATCCTTGCAAGTGTGGCAAAGTGGCGGCAAACTTCTCTAGACAGAGTGGATATGCTAATTTAGGGTACCACCTCATCTGTGTCAGGATTTGACATCCCTGGTAAAGTACTTGCCTCTTGAGTACCACCAAACCACATGTGTGAAATTGAAAAATATGTTATCTATCTTTTCAAAGAGAGAACTACTAGGCACCACAGAAACCCCATCCTGTTACTCTTGCCCATAGGCTGAGTCTCAGATGAAGTGAAACACCATTTATAAAATAATTCCTGATTGGATGAATGCTTCCAGTAGTTGGTACCAAACTTTCTGGGCTCCTTCACATCCATTCTCATAAACTCAGGCAGCAAACTAAAACCACTGTCACTTAGGGGTCTCTTTGGCCATCCATTAACTATCAAACTGATCTTGGGAGAGCATCCTTTCCAGACTTGCTTCTGCTCGGTAATTTATCAAATTCTAGTCATTAGTGTGGGGTTTCGTTCTTTAAAAAATTGATGATAAAATGCACATCCTAGAAGCACTGTAACTTCTTTATTTGAATAAATGCGATGAAAGGGGTTCAAGCCTATGTTCACTCCTGCTCAAGAATACTTCTTATCCCGCCTCCCTCATGCCTTGACTCATTGGTCACTCTTCAGTTCACGTTCTTCTCACAGGGCAGTGGATGTCAACACAGAGGAACAAAGAGCTACACAAGAACGAGGGGAACACAGGGACAGCTGGTGAAACCACCTCCCCCATGTGTGATGAAGTGTCGACTATTAACCTAAGACTACACCATGACTCCTAACTGGTACCAAGATAACAAGCCCTTTCTCAAAACGGCCTCGCATTAACTCTAAGAATGCTTTCCTACACTTAGCTAGGTTTGCCGGGGCTGCAAAAGCCCATGGAACCCGCTCTCCTTTTGTGGGCCATCTTTTTTTCCTAATGAAATGACTTCATAGGGTTTGGTTTTCTTCTTCAGTTTCTTTTCTCTTTGCTTCATAATTTCTTGAAAGCGAATTCTCTCCTTTTCCTCCTTATCTTTCAGCTTTTGGGCCTCACATGCTTCTTCTTCTTGCTTTCGGGTCTCCAAGTTTCTTTGCCACTGTGACAGACATAATAATTCATTTACATATTGTTTTCCATGAAAAAGTACACTTCAAAATAGCTTTTCAAATCCCGTCACTATATGCCATTCTCCTTTCACCATTTCGCAGAGGCATGCCTCAAGTTTCTTATACTTGAGCATTTTTGAAAACTGCACAGACATGTACATGCCCCCACGGAAACAGATTTTCCTCCTAAAGGTAGGATTTGTTTCTACATCCCAGAGTAGTTTGCTGTCTTTTTGAGTACTGTTATTTCTATGACAGCATGTATTCTAAAACGAAAGATACAGCTGAGGCAAAATAAACAAACACAAAAGGATAGAAAATACATAGTAAAGGGAACAATCTTATATTATCCCTAATAGGCTGAAGGTGAAATTAATAGTTATGAAACTTCTTCACCATGGCAGACCATGTGAGAGTTAGGAGTGTGTAAGCAGTGCTGGAAATAATGAAGAATAAACACCTTAAGGAACTGACCCTCTTCCAGCACAGGTGCCAGAGGAAATGGTTAAAGGGAGGAGTGAGCAGAGTGGGGTCATTCCTGGCAGGATATGCTGGAAACCCCTAAAAATCCTGCCTACCCCCTCAGCTCAACCCACAGCATGCCATTCAGCCTTACTGACAATAATACAGTCTTGTAAAACCTTGACATGCTCATATGAGTAAACATTAAATCCAAAGCGTAACAACAGATATCCATAGTATATGAATGTTTAAATTTTAATGATACAAGGAAGTAAGTTACGATATGTTTCTTGAGATGTTATCTGCACAACATTACATATTCAGCTTCTCATAAAATAATTTTTTTCGATGAAATACACGGGAAATTGTGGCAAAAATATCCATAATATTCAAGCACAGCCTGAAATTCATTTAGTTCATAAATTTGTGATATTCAATAGCAGCAGATACTTTTTCTCATATATAGTCCTCAGCTCAAAAAAAAAATCTTATACTTTATATTTGGCCTTTTAAATTTTTTATTGCTTGCCTGTCTCATAAAAGTATCCCATCCACTGTGACATGCATCCCATTCCCATCTCATTCCTTTCCTTCTCCAGAGGGAACCCTTCATGTGAGCAAGTCTTTAGTGTCTCCTTTTTGTGTGCGACCCACTGAGTCTGGACAGTTTCTTGCCCAAACATGAGTCGGAACTTAATTACTAGAGCAATTTATTAGAGGCTACCCCATGGGAGAGAATGACAGCCCAGCCTCAGTGACTGCCGACGGCCAGTCATCCCTCGGGGACATGTGAGGACTCATATATGATGAACTGTGCAAGTGCCCAGTATCGTGTAAACCTTGTGCAGGTAACCATGAAGACATGAGTCCAATGACTCCAGCGTGACCAGAGGACAGCTTTCTGCTGTGCAGCCCCTGAGCCTCTAGCGCGCACACGCGCGCGCGCACACACACACACACACACACACACACACACACACACACACACACCACACACACACAGAGACATACACACACCACACACACACACACACACACACACACACACCACACACACAGAGACATACACACACCACACACACACACACCACACACACACACACACACACACACACACACACACACACATACACACACACACAGAGACAGAGAGAGAGTATTTAGTTCTTATATGATTTTTAAGTAGAAGAGAATTACATCACTTGCCCCCTCCATTCCATCCCTCCAGCCCGTCCCAGCCACCCTCCCTCAAACCTCTCCCAACCATCCCACTCTCAAGTTGATAGCCTCTTTTTCTTTGATTATTTTATACATACATGTTTGTGTATGTGTATGCAAAAACATATAATTACAAAATGCTGAGCCCATTTTTGTTGTTTGTAAATATATGGTTTCAAGCTGAACTGCTTTGACTTGGATAATCAATAATGGATGAGGCTGATTCCCCTTCCCCAGCAGCCTTTAGTTGCCTCTAGGTCTTTATCTAAGGGTGGAGAAACCCACAATGTTTTGCCTTTCATGTCAAGATTTCCATTGATATTGCCTTTGTTCTGGTGCTGTTTACGCAGCCATTTCTAGGAGAGACTGTTTCATAGACTTCCTGGTATTCTGGCTCATACAATCTCTCTGCCCTATCTTCTGCAACCTTCCCTGGGCCAAAGACATGGAAGCTGTGATGTAGATGTATCTGTTGGGGCTGAGCTCCTCAAATCTGCTAATTTCTGCAATTGTATCTAGTCATTTTCTATAGTGTTTCCTGAACCTTGAAGGGGTGACACATTTTCCCATTTGTGGTTGAACACTCTATCACCTATTTTTGGCAATTTGGCCAGTTATGGATTACTGTATCGTGGGGGCCCACAAAGATTTCCTAGTGAGATATGAGCTTGCTTTACCCAGCAGGGCTGCATTAAGGAATGGACCACAAGCATGGTTATCAGGTGACTTGAAGGGTCTGCACTTGGTGGTGCTAGGAGGTTTTTTAACCCCACCCCTTGGCATTCCTATAAAAAGCCCTTTAGAAGAAACAGAAGGGGCTGGTGGATATTGATTCAAGCCCTCCCAAAGCCATCCTGTGTTTCTGTCTGTCTCTTCTTCACACTCTTTCTTCCTAGTATTTCTTACCCCTCTTTCCTCAAGAGTACCCTCAGAAAAGGCAGGATCCAGCCTCCCACACTGTGTTAACTCCTCCTACCCAGTGTAGTAAGAAGGTTGGGTGCAGCACGTATGTATCATGTATGTATATAAACATCAGAACTTTATGTGCCCTTGGTAAAACAATAGTATGAGGTTTTCCCTAGCGTCTACCATCTGCCTAGCCATTGGCTTCTAACCAGGTTGACAGTACCAGGAATGTACTGTCCCCCATGAGACAGGCCTGAAATACAATCAGAAAAAAATGGTTAGTTTTTCACATAACTATCATACTACTAATGTGCTAAAGTGTACAGGTCATTGTAGCTCACAGGAGTCACAGCTGGATAAAATGGTTGATGACTTTTCTTCTCAAATAACCTTTATATCACTTTCTGTCACTATCAAGGCTAGTCAGTAGGGAGGAAAATTTTAGCTAAGTTAGAGCTTGGTTTCTGTATGTCCTATGACCAAAGCATGTGGTGTCTTCAGAAATAATAATGTCTTACTGTCAAGTTCTGGTGAGCAATGGCAAGGATGGTGGCAAATGGCTTGCATCACTCTGGAGCCTCCCTACTCAACAACTGGTAGTAGAGATGTCCCACACCTGTATTAAAATTTCATTTATTTATCTATGGCTTTCAGTATGGATTATCCATTGACAGAGAGTACCTCTATTCAATCTCTCTCTCTCTCCTCTCTCTCTCTTTCTCTCTCTCCCTCCCTCCCTCTCTCTCTCTCTCTCTCTCAAAGATTATCTGCTTTAAGAAGCATTATATATTTCCATATTGGTTTTTTATATATCTCCGCCCCTCTCTCCTGTGTTCCTCCTCTCCTTGCTAAGAACTTTTTATTCCCTGTATTGCCCCTTTCTACTTTCATATTCAATGTGTTCTACTATTTCCTCCTCCCTTAAGGCATCCTCCTACCTTCTTTCAAATGGCCCCTATCTTTCTGGGTCTTATGGACACTAAAATTTAAGTACACACTCTAAAAATCCATAGCTAGGATCTGCACATAAGGGAGACCATGAGGTAAGTGTCTTTATGGCCTGTATTGCCTTATTTCATGTAACATTTTCTAGATCTAATTTTCCTGAAATTTTCACAATTCTATTCTTCTTTACCACTGAATAAAATTCTTGTTCATGTATGCCAGTGTGGAAGTGCAGGAATGTCTGTTGTAGGGTTTGGAGTCCTTTAGGCATTATGTCTAAGAGTGATAGAGCTAAGCTATACAGCAGTATTAATTTGACCTTTCTGAGGAACATGAACGGTGATTATCATAGGGGCTTCACCCAGTTGACACTGCCCAGCAACAGTGACAAGAGAGTCTCATTTTTGTTCATTCTCACAAGGATTCATAGTTACTTATTTCTTTAATAATAGTCATTCTGACTGGCATAAGCTATCAAACTACTTTGAATTTGCAGTTTTCTGGTGGCTAAGGATGGTGAACATTTGTAAAAAGTATTGATTGCCTTTTGTGTTTCTTCTTTGGTGAACTCAACCTTCAGTTCCTTGGACTATTTTTAAATGGATTGTTTGTTGTCTTGGTATTTAGACTTTAAGCTCTTTCTATATTTTAGAGTCTAACTTTCTGTCATGTGTGTAACTTCTCCCAATCTGTAGGCTTCCTTTGCAGTATAGACTCTTTCTAATCACGAGTTTCCACTTGTTGGTTGGGAGCCTTACTTCACGGCTGGAGTCCTATTTGAAAGCCCTGCCTATGTCTTTAAGATTTGCATACATTATCCTCTATTAATTTCAGAATTTCAGGTCTAATGTTGAGGTCTTTGGTCCTTTTAGAGATGATTGATCCAAGTACTATATTGAAGAAGCGTGAAAAAAAAGTGAGCACCTTTGCCTTCTCCCTGGTGTTAGTGGGGAGGCTTCAAGTTTTTCTACATTTAAGCATGATATTGGCTATAGATGTGCCAAATGTAGCCTTTGCTTAGTTGACCTGTGCCCCCGCCCTGGCACTAGTCTCTCCAAAGCTTTTATTATGAAGGAATTTTTGCCAAAGACCTTTTCTACGTCTATTAAGATGATTGTGTGATTTCTATCTTAGATACTGTGTGATGAATTAAATTGAATTTCATATGCTGGAACATCCCTGCATGTCTGAAGTGAAGTCAACTTGACCAAGGTAAATTTTTTTTTCATGTTCTTGAATTTAGTTTGCAGGTATTTTATTAAGAATTTTTGGGTCTGTGTTCATCAGAGAGATTTGGTCTGTATTTTCTTTTCTGAGTATGTATGTCTTTGTCTAGTTTTAGAGTTAGGATGATACTGATTCTGTAAAAAGAGTTTGGAAGTGTTTCTTCATTTTCTGTTTTACAGAATAAGCTGAGAAATTGTAGTCCTAGTTCTTCTTTGAATATATTGTTGAACTAAAGCTAGTTCAACCTCATTGTGTTTTAAAGTTGGGATATTTTTATAACTGCTTCCATTTTTGTATTTGTTGCAGATCTGTTTGTATTATTTATTTCATCTTGGTTTAATTTTGATAAGCCATATGTATCTATAAATTCATATAGATTTTTCCAATTCAGTGGAATATAAAATTTTAAGGTATTTCTTCATGATTTTTTCACGTTGATGTCTCTTACAATGTTTTGCTTTCGTCTCTAATTTTTCTAGTCTAGGTCCTTTCTCTCTTTATTTTGGTTGATTTAGCTGAGTTTTTCCAACTTACTTATCTTCTCAAAGAACCCAACATTCTGTTTTAGTGATTCTTTGGGGGTTTTTGGTTTGGATTGGTTTGGTTTTCACTTCTATTTTGCTATGATGTTAGTTATTTTCCCCATACAGTGATTTGGATTTGATTTTCTCCTGTTTGTCCAGCCTTAAGGTATAACATTAGGTCACTGATTTGTGAACTAACCCTCTCCCTGGAGCTTTAAGTGAGTCTTGCTCAGCACTGAATTCATACATATGATTATTATTACACATTTATTTTTATAAAATTCCAGAATTTTTACACTTTACTTTTCATTTCTTCATAATTCAGTGGTGCACTTAATTTCCATGAGTCTGTGTATATTCCAAGGTTTCTCTTGCTGATTTGTAGACTTATTACACTGTGATCACATGGAATATAAGGAATTATTTCAATTTTCCTGTTTTGTGTCCTAATATGCAACCTATTTTATGCCAAGTTCCTTGTGTGTGCTACTGAGGAGAATGTGTATTTTGTGGAGTTTTAGTATAATGTTCTCTAGATGTCTGATAGGTCCTTTTAATCTATGGTGTCATTTAATTCCAGTGTGCCTCTGCTGAACTGTCTAGTAGTGAGAGTGCGGTATTGAAGTCCCTGAATAGTACTATGTTGTGATTAATGTCTGGTAGGCCTACTGGATCTATAGATTCATTTCATGCAGTGTTTGTTGAACTTCTGAATGGAGAGGTGGGGGAGCAAAATCACTGACCACTTGTTTTGTGATTAATATTTGAGTGTAGATCTATTGTATTGTTTTATAAAATTAGTTGAGCCTGTCTTTAATGTGTATATATTTAGAACTGTAATTTCCTCTTGATTGATTTGTCCACAGTTATCAGTGACTACCTCGTCTGACTAGATTCAGGTTGAAGTCTATTTTCTCAAATGCTAGAATAGTGATGTCTGTTTTCTTCTTGGTTCCTGTTGCTTGGAAGATCTTTGTTCATCTTTTTACCCTAAGGCATTGTCCATCTTTGATGACAAGGAATACTTCATGAAAGCAACAAAAGAAAGGAACCTGTTTCTAATCCGGTCTGCCAGCCTATGTTATTTGATAGGCAAACTAATACTATGCTGAGTTTGAAATAATATGTGTATGTTGATCTTGTCATTTTGTGGTCTTTGTAAATTTGGTTGTTTTATTTTTTAAAAATAAAGATGAGGCTTTATTGAAGCATTCAGTGAGTTTCTTCTCAGAATCAAATTACGGAAGTACCTACGCTTTCAACACTAGATGAAGGTTTGACAACTTCAATGCATTTCATTGAATTTCTAAGGTGGAACGAGGCACAAATCCAACACAATGGTAAACCATTTAAATGTTTTCTCTGTAATATGAATTTTCTAATATACAACAAGTTTGGAAGAATGGTTTCAGCACGTTATATGACAGACATTTCCTGGGGAGAGGTAACACACACATATATCTATCTACTCACACTAAAAAGGGAACTTACAGCAGACGAAAGTAGGAATGCCAATAAAGTCCAACTTGGTAAACCAATGAGCTATTTGATGGTCAATTATAGGAATATGGGTAAGGTTATTGGTGAAATTATTAAGGCCACTCCACATAGTTAAAAGGGAGGTTTATTTTGTGGGTTAACTTACAAATGAAGGGATAGGTAGGTTGCAGGATCTGGGAAAGGTATGGCACAGTCCGGCAGTGGTCTCTGGAGAACTCTGCTCGGTCTACCTCCAGCATCAAGGGTCCAGGCACCAAGAGATCCCTCTCCTTTGGATCCTGGTTCTTCAGCATCCTCCCTCAGCACCGCTTTGTAGGTGTGACCATTACTGAAGCCTCAATGGGGGTTGGAACTTCCAGGTCAAGGCTGGAATGGCTACCCACTACATCTCCCCCTTTTGTCTAAATAAGAAGGTTCTAACCTAACACAAGACTATATACAAAGAAATGGTTATCAAATATTTTCCAGGAGTAATGAGGGATAATGACCTAGATAAAATGGAATTACAATCAATGCAAACAATATTAAGCAAAAAAACACATACTAAAATCCAGGGAAGTCTAGAGCGTGGGTAGGTGGCATGTTACAAAGATCATTCCAAAAGGTGTCCTATCCTAAAGAACCTGAGTCTAATACTTAATATATTCTATCTAAGATATTATGTGTGTGTGTGTGTGTGTGTGTACACATATATCTATTACATATTTATGTTTATATATATATATATATATATATATATATATATATATATATATATATGTTGTAACTATAAATGCTAGTCTTCAACTTCATCAAAGACCTGAGAAGGAATATAATAATAACTGAGAAATGGGAGAAGGATACAAGCACCTTTCAGGAGTCTTGCAAGAGTAGACAGAGACAGCTGGCAGCCTAGACAGTCACCTAATGTTTCTCAGCATCATTGGTGCATTCAAATTGGCTAAGGCTTAGAGTATTTGACAAACCACTTTCAGAAGCAGGAATTCTGAAAGACCATCTTACCCTGTCTTGGCAGAGTACAGTGGTCACTTTCTTGTGTCCCACTTGTCCAGAAAGGACAGCATTTGTACTGTCAGCAGTTGAGGCAAGGGCAGTTCTTTGCCCAGTAGGCCATTTTGTGCCAAGAAGACAAACTTCCAAATGGAAATG
Organism: Onychomys torridus; assembly: GCF_903995425.1. Taxonomy (NCBI): domain Eukaryota; kingdom Metazoa; phylum Chordata; class Mammalia; order Rodentia; family Cricetidae; genus Onychomys; species Onychomys torridus. The sequence continues at coordinate 20,168,065 of NC_050465.1, forward strand.
TCTTAGAAGCCCAACATTCTCTCAGGATCAAAGTGGTGCTGCCAGGAGCAATTGTGTCTCACATCAACAGAATTCTAAGTTATTTAAATGCCATATTCTCTAGGTCCATGAAGCGTTTGAAGATTTCCTGTCCATCCAACCTATGTATCTATAAATCTGGATAACCTAACTAACATAATTATAGAGATGACAAGCATAAGTGACTATAAATCTATAAGTCTTATCTACATAAACCTAAGGACTAAGGCTTCATGTAAACAAGGCAAACAGTCTGTAAGAAAATGTACAGGGAAAAGACAATGACTTTAAAATTGTAACAATACACAAAACATCTTTAACAGAGGTGAGAATGTATAGTGCAATATGACAATAATCCTAAATATATATATAAGTATACAGAATAATCTTAAATAGAAGTAAAACATACATACAGTATGACAGATAAAAATTTACATTTGTATCAATATACAAATATTTCAAATAAGAGTAAAAATATGTATACATTATAACAAATATAGTTCTGTATTTGTATTAATATACAAATTATCTTAAACAGTAACATAAAAATAGTTTGGTATTGCATAAAAGACCAGACGCTAAGACAGCTTCATCACAATAGCCCACCCTAGCATGAGACACAGCTCATGAGTGCCTGAAACCTGGAGCACACTGCCTCTCTGCAGGCATCACAAGAGACTGGAGCGTGGCCTTTACTGGTGACTCTGTTGGTTTCAGCCTTGTTTGGGCAGCATTGCCGGTCTGAGTAGCCTCTAGGGAATTAGTCTGGTTGCTTCTTTCTGGCAGCTGCACTTGTCTGAGAGTGACTCTCCACATTTTCTGTTGGTGTACTCTTCAGGAAGGAAGGGCCTACTGAATTTGTTCAGGTTCAGGGGTCTCCTGGAGCTTTTTTTAGGTGCTTATTTACTGTCTTAATCAGCTTCCCCTCATGATGGACTATTTCAGTCTCCAGTAGATTGCTGCATAACAAAATGTTCTTTAGGCTTCCATTTTGTCTTCAAAATGAATTGTTTGAGGTTGAAAAGTAACATGTTCTAATGCAAGATTTTTCTCACATTGTCACATATTCAGATTTTTTTTAGTATAAACTCTCGATGTTTTCTAAGATTTAAAAATTTCTGAAAGTCTTGCACAGGTTTCTCATGTTCCCAATGAGTCTCTGGTGTATAGCCTACAGTGAGTGGTCTGTAAGAAAAGAGCTCTGGATAAAGCATAAGCCACATCATTCATTATGGAAGCTTTTCTCTCCATTGTATTTTTCTGATGTTTCTTAAGACTGGGTGTAGTGTCACATTCACTACAAGGGTAAGGTTTTGCTCCTGTATGAATTCTCTGGTGTGCACTGTTTTGAGGACATTGTAAAGCATTTGTCACAATCACAACATTTGTAAAGTTCTCCTGGGTAAACATACATTCTAATGTACATTGAGATCTGAGGACCTGGTCAATTTGTTACATTCACTACATTTGTAAGATGTGTCTACAGTATGGGCTTCTGTAATGGTCTTCAACTTAAAACACCTGAGAAAAGCCCCTGTTGCCTTCTTTACATCTGTAGGGTTTCTCTCCTGCAGGACTTCTCTGAACCACTGGTAAATGATATGTCACATTCACCTCATTTGTAAGGTCTCTCTTCAGTATGGGTTCTCTAATGGTTCTTAAGGTCTGACAAAAAAAATGAAATGACTTACCACATTCTTTACATGTACAACATTTCTCTACAGTATCAGTTTTCTAATGTGATTTAACACTTGATTAATTAGTAAATGATTTGTCACATCCCTCACATTCATAAGACTTTCTTCCAGTATGGATTCTGAAATGGATTTAAAAGTAAGACAATGTACTATAGAAGTTGCTGCGTTCTTTGCATTTCCAGGTTTTCTCTACACTATGAGTTATCTTATGGTTGTATGTAAAGTCAAATTTTTTGTCATGTTCTTTATATTTATTTCTAGGGTAGATTCTCAGATTTTGACTAATGCTGAAACACAATGTTTTACACAGTCTTTACATTTGCAAAGTTCTTCTCTGGTGTGCCCACTTTTCTTTCTGTTTTGGTTTGATGATACAATAGAGGAACCACAGTGGTTACTAAATGTACAGTTGTTGCCCTTTTCTGTAATATCACCTGTGTTATAAGGTGCATGTGGGAAGGATCCATGAATCATTTTGCTGAGCTCATTACATGTATGACTTCTCTTAGATAGTCATTGGCTAACAGACAATTTGTTTTGAGCCTAGATCTAAGACCTTCTTATGTTTACCACAAATTATATAATGGTTCTCTGGTAGCCATCCTCTGGAGAAGCAGCCATCTCTCCCTGTTTCTCTTCTCTGGGATTCTGTCTCAGGAACAATTACTGAACCTCTGCAATATAAATGTGAGGGCAGTGTTCTCATGAGCAGCAGCAAAGAAACTGATCACATTCCAGTCCTGTTCCTGGTGCCTGTTTACCAGCCACACTGTTCCCCTTACCTGGGAGATTCCATAGCCAGTGAGGGGCAGGTCTGCCACTGTAGTTTCTTTCCCAAATCCCACCACCACCACATGGCTCCTGGAGGTACCTCAGAAAAATGACCTTTTGTTAATTTCTTAGTGCTTTTTTCTTTAATGACTGTCTTAGTATTTGTTGTAGCTTCTTAGGTATGTTTATCTTTCTCTTTACTCTTAAATACTCCTATTATTCTTTATAGAACTTTCATGGTGATCATAAATTCCTTTACTCTTTCCTGGTCACTGAAAGTTTTTGTTTCTCCTTTCATTTTAATGGTTTTTGCTTTGTATATTAGGTTGGGTTGACAGCTGTAATCTTACAGAATCTGAAATGCATCTCCCAATACATTCTGACTGTTAAGGCTTCTAGTGAATAGCCAACAGTTAACCTAAGGGACTTCCCTTTAAGCATGACTTGGTATTTCTCTTGAGAGGCTTTCAATATACATTTGTTCTGTGTATTTAGTACTATAACTATGATATGACATGGGGAGTTTCTTTTTCTGTTTCTATCCATTTGGTGTTCTGTGAGCCTTTTGTCTCTGGATGGGCATCTTCTAGCCTTGAGAAATTTTCTTCTATGATTTTGTTCAAATTATTTTCTATTCTTTTTGCATGAAGTTATTCTCCCTTTATGATGATAATACATAGATTTTGCCTTTTTATGGTAGCCCAAATATCTTATAAGTCACATTCACACACTTTAAAAGATTTATCATTAATCTTGACAGAATGATCTGACCTCTCTGGCTTGTGTTTGAGCCCTAAAATTCTGTCCTCTGCAAGATTCATTCTGTCACTGAGGCTTCCCAATAAATGTTTTAATTTACTTATTGTATTATTCATTTCCATCATTATTTTCATCTGGCTCATCTTCAGTGGCTGTATCTCTTTACTGAGTTCTATTTTTCTCTCTTGAATTGGCTTATTTAATCCAGCTGTTTGTGATCTCTTGAAATACTTTTGTATCCTCTTTGAGTCATTTTTAAAAATATATATTTATAACTGTTTTTTTTTAAGTGTTTGGAATTTTATCTGAGTTGTCTTCATTCAGGGCCATTACTATGGGATTGGTAAGTGCTGAAGATAAGTTGTCCTGGTTTTTCATTTTCCTTGTGTTTTTTCTTTTTCTGGGTCCTACCCATCTGGGGTTAGATCAGTGGGTAACATTGGTTGTTGTTGCTGTTGTTTAATTTGGATGGCCTTTCTACTTTCAGTGGAGATGTTTGCAGATTTTAGGAGATACTCATTTTAGCTAATGAGATGACATTTTCTTCTCTTAGTCTGTTGTTTAGGGGACCAGGCTCTGTCCTCAACCTTACTGCAAGCTGAGTACTACTCTACTGCAACAGTTGCAGTCCATCAAAAAAAAAAAAAAAACCCATAAAAATGGATTATCGGGCTGGAGAAATGGCTCAGAGGTCAAGAACACTGGCTGGCTTAAAGAGGTCCTGAGTTCAATTCCCAGCAATCACATGGCGGCTCACAACCATCTGTAATGAAATCTGGTGCCCTCTTCTGGCCTATAGGCAGAACACTGTATACATAATAAATGAATTTTAAAAATGGAGTCTCAAATGACTACAAAATGGTCATTCATTGAGTACCAATTGTTATGGGTAGTAAAGAGACACCAATATTACTGTATGCACTGGTATATTAGTTACTGTGGGTATGAGTATAGAGAATAAAGAGGAGTAAATCATAGTGGGAATGCTTATTAATAACCTGTTTCTCTATGGGAAGTAGAGGAAGAGAACATGCATAGCAGAAGGAATGCTAGAAGAAAGGAAAAAAGATGGGTAGGCAATGTGGAATTTTCATTAAAAGTACACCAAAAAGAGAGAGGTAAGGTTATGTACTCAGTGTAGAACAGTCTATTTCTGAGAAGACTGGATCAAAGATATTGTAAACTAGGTAAGCCTGTGTTCTTTGGGAGATATAAAAGAATGATAGATCTAGAGGAAAACAAAGATATGAACAATAAGGGACACAGGTGTCCTGCGAAGGCTGACCTTGGGCAATAATGAAGAGCCTAGAGGGTAGTAGGAGCTGAGTGGAGACTTGGTATGGGGCTTGATTCTCAACTGACTTCCTGACACACTAGGCAGACCTTAAGGTTGGGGTGGACGTGTAGGCGGGCTCCCTAATCATAAATGGCAAACCAAAGTTGAGGCCAAAATACAGGCAGGTTTTGTAACTTCAAGACTGATAATTAACTCTTCTTTTTTTATTTATTTCATTTAAAACTTGTAATTTCATAAAACAATTTCATAAAATTAAAATTTATTAAAAGTCTGCTTTTTATTATTATATAAATAACATTTCTTCTTCCCCCTTTCTCCCTCTAAACCTTACCATGTACCCCTCCCTGCTTTCCTGCAAACTAATGGCCTCTTTTTTACTAATTTTTATCATATACAATTATGTGTGTACATACATGGCATATATATATATATACACATACATACATACATACATATATATACATGTAATTCCTAAATATAACCTGTTCAGTTTGTGTGATGTAACTTGTATGTATATTTTCAAGGCTGACCATTTGGCAAACAATTGGTGCATCTCTCCCACTCCCAGCTTTCCTCAATTTCCTGTAGCTCTCTGTGTAGGACTGAGACCTTATGAGCTTTTCTCCATTTGGTTTGCCATGTGTATTAGTGTCATCCTTCACATGCACATGTTCAGCTCACATTTAGACAGTCATATTGATGAGGCTTTATGGATATAGCTTCTGATGTTACCAGAAGACATGATCTCACAGAAAACTCCCTGGTTCTCTGGTTCTTGCAACCCATTTGCCCCTGCTTTCAAACTATTCCATGAGCCAAAGGAGCCTAAGTATTTATTTTACAGATTTATCAATTGGGACAGGGCTCCACAATTCTGCATTTTGATTGGTTGTGGTGTTCTGTTGTGGTCTCTGTCTATTGCAAAGAGAAGTTTCCTTGATGAGGGGTGAAGACTACCCTTATCTGTGGGTATAAGGGCAAATGTTTATAGACTGTTGTTAGGGATTATGCTGGGTTAGTAAAGTAGAACTTGCAGATTCTTCTCCAATAACCATGACTTCACTAGGATTGAGTAGTTAGGTAGGTTTTCTAGGACCAAACATGGTCTCCCTCTTCTCAAGCAGGTCTTAAGTCCAATTAGAGAGCTGTTGGCTACTACCAAAGTATGCATACCACTACTGCATCATTAACATCATTGTGTCATGCTGGTTGTTCTCATAGCTGTGTAGGAATGTTGGTGGCCTCCCTCTGGAAGCTTTTATAATATCTTCTGATATCATGAAAGCTAGTCCTCAAAGAGGGGGAGTTGAGGTCAGGTTCAGGGCAGGGTATCTCTGGGCTCAATTTCTGAAGCACATTGTGTCTTTTGCAACAAGGCCTGACCATCCACCTCTTGTGGGGGGAAGGGAGGATGGGGAGGGGAACAGAGAGAACAACAACAGACTGGTGTTTAAGGAGTCTCTGTGACAATCCTAGCTAAGAACTCAAAAGAAAGCTGTTCATAGCTGCTACTGGGGGTTTTGTTAGATGGTCTTTGGCACTTGGAGAGAGCATTGTCAACACAGATAAGAAAAGTTTATTAAAATTCTGTATGTATAATTATGCACAGAATACGTGTATTGTAGGGTTTTTAAAGTAATTAGTTAATAGTATGATTCCTTGTGGCCTTTTCAGACATCCTTATTATTATTTACCAACCTCTTTCCTTTTCCTGTATTTACCTCCCTCCCCTTCCCTAAAGAGTCCCCCTTTTTGCATTTCCCCTGTGTGATGATTACATCTTAAGATTTGCTAGTAAAATGAGATTTTTTAAATCCCCCAAATAGCATGTATAAATATATCAACATGTTTGAAAACAGTAAATAGGTTTTATCATATCGTTATTGCCCAGAAGATCGATATTCTTCTTTTTCCCATTCTTCAAACTTGACATGGTCACAATCCAGAATATCAATTCCTTCTTTTCATTGGCCTCCATAAATACAATGCCAGTTTGCTTTAGCTACCCATGATTATTTCAATTTAGATGACATGGTGTACTGTTTTGACTCTTACCTGCCATTATTATTTTCATTGTGCTACCTTGAAGTTGATGGGAAATGGAAACACTACTTACTACTTAGTTCATTCCATGCACTCAACAATGCAGTCATTGTGCTATGGATTACTGTAATGTACAAAGTAACTGAATTTGTTTTGAGTAACAAACTAACTCCCCTCTTCCTTGCATGTTATGACCATTCAGCAGAATAAGTTGATTTGAAAAAAGAATGGTGCCTGTAAGCTACAAGTATATATTTTTGTTTCTTCTTAGTGTTACAGGTCCTACAGTCTGACAATTCTGCTTAGTGACCATAATCCAAGCACTAAAATCAGCTGCCATGAGCTGGGAGGGCAGGTGGAGCAAGAGATCTGGAAATTTCATTTTGTGCACACACTCAGTGATTTACTCACTTTAAAACTTAGGGAGAGTAATTGAATTGCAATCCACATTTCATTGTTGCTGTTGGTAAATGATTAACAGGGCTGCTGTGATGACTGAATTAACTAATGTCAGAGCAGTTTTCAGAGTGAGAAGGATAAGGACGGACAAACAGCTATTGTCTTATTCATTTCAAAGAAAATTGTATGTGAAAAGAAAGCTTTAATAATATAATATCCAAAGCACATACAAAACTGTTCCCAAATTAAAAACTACAAACATTAGCAGTTTTATTAGGCAATATATCAAACAATTTGGATTTAATAATTTTTCTAATTTTTTTTCAGAGAGTATTGTTTCATACTTATTCTTCTATAACACAAGCAGGCCCACAGCAGACTCTTAGATAATGCTTATAGCTTTGGAGAAAGCAAAGAATGGTGGCCCATAGATGCTATCTCACTTCTTTTCTCTGTCATTCAGACTATTATCTTCCACCTTGCTAGCCTTAAGGATCCCAAATCCACTTGAATACACACACATATGTGTGTGTATATTATATAACAAAATGGTATGTATGTATGTATGTATGTATGTATGTATATGTGTGTGCATTATCTATGTATAATGTTAGCAAGTTATCTAATGTAACATATCTCACATAATTTTGATGAAGTGATTAAGAAAATATAAATTTTGAAATTTGTGAATCATTAGGTTTTGAGAAGACTGACATATAATTTAGTGATTGACCAACAAAATCTTTGTTAGTCTATAACAGAAGTATACATCTGATTTTATGATGCAAAGACTATCAGTCAGTCCCTGAAACCCAATGCTTATAGCTATTATAAGAGTTGCCTAAATAGTATGTGATAACTGACCATAAAATACAATCAGTAATTGAAGAAAAGCCTTCTATATTGTTAAGAAATCACTAATTCAGTAGAATGAAATGTAATCTAGACTATAACCAAAGCTGATATATCATATATTGAACTACTAACAATAAAGTAATAAAAATAATTTAAACATACACTATATGCTATGGCTTCCATGTGGTATTTGATGAGAAAATAGAAAATAATCTCTCTCCTACTTCAGCTCCATTGCTTTAAAAATGTAGGAATAAAATGGTGGTTGTCAGGTAAGAGAGCATCAGCAGAATGGATTAAAGTGTCTTTTGTGAATCTTCTTATATCGCCGTTGCTTGTTTAACTCTACTATGTACAAAGCAATTATAGATCCTTCTTCAGTGTTAAGAGTCAGGTCATTGAAAAGAGAGTAAACCGGTTTTTGTTCTATTTTTAGAACTATACTGCAGAAGTAACTGGTGTTCACTACCTAATAACAGATTTTTGTTGTGAGATATCAGAACTAATTCAGGAAACAGGATGAAGTTAGTATCTCATGAAGTACCATGCCTCAGTTAAGACATTAAGGTATGTCATCCCACTGTATAAGCACTGTGGTGCCTCACAGTGAGGCTTGGCAATGGACAATCATGAATGAGCTATTAAACATCACCTATGAATGCTTCAGTATCAGAAATACATTATATAAGTCAGTTTGTTTTTTAATAATAAGAGTTTTATGCTAGTTTAAGGAAGACATTTCCTAGAAATGTCAGAGAAGCTATGCCCATAAAGTCTCATCAGCAAGGATGCCTGAACAAGACCTGAACATGGATGCCACCACTAGACATGCTAACATGAAAGGGGGAAATGTCATAGAGCTTCAACTCTAGACAAAACAAAAACCCTACAGGTAATTAACAAAAATGCTAAGATTGGGAGAGATAGACTTACCCAGGGAAGAAGCCCAAAATTGTTTATCCAATACCAAGTGTTTAGCCCTGAGATCATGTATATATACTTAATATTATACAGACAGAGCAAGTTGTATTTATATATTTAGGAATATAAATATATATAAACAATTAAATACATATAAGCTATGGATTCGAAAGAGAGTATGGGAAGGGTCAAAATAATGTAATTCTATTTAATTTTTTAACTGAAAAAAACAAGTCAGTCTTACATGATGGTCAACGATTTCTGCCAATTTCTTATCTGCCTTGGTGAAGAAATCTGGATATGGAAACATGGAAATATCTAATACAGAAGTATGATCCCTTAAAAAGAACACACAAAAAAACATGTCAAGCATTAGGTTTAGGTACTATCCTTCATGTTTAAGTTTTAAATTAAGTTTAAATTACATTTAAGCTGCAATTTACTTTTAAGCATCTTGATGCCACTTTTTTAATCCAAAGTGCTTACACAGACTAGATTTCTGGTATGTTAGTTTTTAGTTTGTCAAAATCATTTTGGATTACCAAAACTAACATTTTGGGGGGTAAGATATGACATATAGAATGAAAACTAAAAATTAATAATTTTTTAAAAGATAATTCTCTTGTGCCAGATGCAAACTCAACAGCTGGCTGATACATAGCAAATGAGATGTAAGGGCACAAAGGGTAGAGTTGGGATATTGGAATATCATTCTACTCGGTGAGGAGGCAAACACACTGTCTTTCTCTCACGCCACCCTGTTACCTTGAGAGCTCTAAGTGAGGCCTAAGCCTACAAGTTTGACCTAAGAAATAATGAAAATATGATGTGATCTTCATATTCCTTTAAGTTAGTCAGATTACTGTGATACTTTAGCAAGAGCTTGTAAATTTGCTGCTATTACAAAGGTGCTCCCCCCCCCCAAATAAGGCAGATTTGGAGCCAAATTGTCCACATAACAAAGTCTACTATTACAGATAATACAAAAGAATAGTGCAGAGTGAAAAATATTTAAAGAAATGAAATGGTGGGAAAGTAGGGATGGTTGAGAGAGAAAGTAGAGTTTTAAAAAGAATGGCTTAGGGAAGAATCCAGGAAAAACAAACTCCTGAGAAATTTCAATATCCACAAATGAAGTCTGACCCATATATTAGTTTGGAGTTATTAATTTTCTCATGTTTGTTGCCTATTTCATTCTAACAAGCTCTACATTCTTGATTTCCATTGCCCCTTGCAGAACCACAGGAACTGTTCTATCTTGTAGTAAACCCTTTTCAGATCTCCATCTACCTTTACCACAGTGCTCACGTTCCTGTAGACCATCACCTCTCCTCTGGACTCAAGTCTCCTCTTTGGAATGTGTTACTCCATGTGGTGGTTTGAACGAGAACGGCCCCATGGGTTGATGTGGTTGAATACTTGATTCCCAGTTGATAGAACTCTTCAAGCAAGATTAGGACGTATGCCCTTGTTAGAGCAGCCATGTAACTGGAGGTGGGCTTTAAGGTTCCAGAAACCTATGCCACTCCCAGTTAGCTCTTACTCTGCATAGTGCTTGTGTCTCAAGCTGTTAAATAAATGATAACCAAGCTATAATCCATAGACCCTTGGGGTTATATATAGATGTAGTGACTAGGAGGGAAAATAGAATATATTTTATGGATGGACCAGGGGCAGTGGAGATTGGAACAGGAGGATCAGGTGGGGAGGGGGAAGGGAGATAGATTTAAGGGAGGGAGTGCATGGAGAGACAGCTGGAATTGAGGGGCATTCAAGGGGTGATACGGAAACCTAGTTCAGTGGAAACTCCCTAAAATACATGAAGGCAGTCCTAATGAAGTCTCAAAATACTGAAGGAGATGGAGTCCCTAATGGCCATCTTTTGTCACCAAACAAGGTTTCCAGTACCAGGACTAGTTTTCATCTAGTTGATAAAGGGGTTGGCCGAAAGGATTCCTTGGAAATCTCCAAACAACCCAGGCTATTTCCCAGAAGATAGATTGCTCTCTCCACAGACTGACAGCAGTGCACCATTGTTGAAGACAACACCCACACAACTCACTGAACATGGTGGGTACATAGAACCTTCACCACTAGGTTCTAGTGTCTTTGGTATGGAACGATGCTCTGAATGCTACCAAAAGAAAATCATAAACACCAACTGAGCCACAAAACCTTTGCTCTATAATGCTGTCCTGCTTGCAAAATATGCTCAGGCAATGGTGGCACAAAGCTTGTGGGAGTAACCTGCTGTGGGATATCTTTCTGTATGCTATGAATATGTGTGGCTCCCATTGGTTAATAAATAAAGCTACATTGGCCTATGGCAGTGCAGGAAGGAGCCAGGTGGGAAATCCAAGAGAGAGAGAGAGAGAGAGAGAGAGAGAGATGCAGAGTCAGTAGACACTGCCAGCTGCTGCCAAGAGAAGCAAGATGTAAGAGACCAGGTAATGTCACAAAGCCACGTGGCAAACATAGATTAATAGAAATGGGTTGAGTTAAGTTGTAAGAGCTAGCTAGCAAGAAGCCTGAGTCATAGGCCATACAGTTTGTAATTAACATAAGCCTCTATGTGTTTACTTAAGACCAAGCAGCTGTAGGACCAGGCAGGACACAGAGAAACTTCCATCTACAGTAACCAACCAATGTCTAATTTGACTTAAGGCCCACTCCACAAAAATGGAACCCATAGCTGATACTGCTTGGGTAACTGAGAAAAGAGACAAGATAGCCCAGAGACCAAGGATAAAACCAAATACTACTGGTCTTAAAAAAATAAAAATATAATCCCAGCACTCGGGAGGCAAAGGCAGGTGGATCTCTGTGAGTTCGAGGCCAGCCTGGTCTACCAAGTGAGTTCCAGGAAAGGCGCAAAGCTACACAGAGAAACCCTGTCTTGAAAAAAAAATTAAAATAAAATAATAATAAAAGTAGTAATAAAATGGCTTGAACTGATGTTCCCCTATGCTCACACATCAGTGCCTTGTTCAGACATTATTATGTCTGAATTCAAGTTATTCAGACTATTTGGATCATTACTGTCAGAGAAGCTTCCTCCTGCAGATGGAAATAAATATGCAGACTCACAGTCAAATATTACACAGAGAGAGGAAAATTTGGAAATACACAGCTCTAAAAGAGATGTCTCCATCAAATCCCTCCTCTCAGGGCTCAGGGAACCCTAGGAAAAGGATAAAGAAAGATCCAGGAGGGATGGAGAACACCAGGAGTATGAGGCCCTATAAATTAACTGAGTAAAGCTCATATGAGCTCACAGAGACTCAATCAGGAGGCGTGGGACCTGCACACGTCTGTGCAAGGTCTTCTGTAAATATACTACAGCTTTCAGTTTAGTATTTTTGTGGGACTCCTGGGTGTATGAATGATTGGCCTCTGATTCTTGAGACTGTCCTCGGGACTCTTTTCCTTCTGTTGGTTTGCCTTGTCCAACTTCAATGGGATGGACTTTGTTTTACCTTATTATTTTGTTATGTTTTGCTGTTACGTTCTTTTCTGATGAAACAGAAAGGGAATAAACCTGGATGAGAGCATGAACGTGGGTGAGTAGAGGGAGGGGCAACTGTAATCAGGATATATTGTATGAGAAAAGAATCTGTTTTCAGTAAAAGGGGGAAAATGTGTAAGCTCTCAGGTAATGGTGGCTATGGACTCACCTTCTGAAGCTGTAAGACACAAAAAAATCTTTACAGGTTTCCTTGGTCATGGCATCTCATCACTGCAGCAGAAAATTAACTAAGACAGTTGATACTAGGAAGTGAGAGAGTGTTGTGATGGGCCTGATCATACTGCTGGGGGGTATGTGGAAGACTTTGGGACTTTGGACTAGAAAAACAGCTAAAGACTATAAACAGGGATTAATGAAACATCCTAGCAGGAACTTGGAAGACCGCTAAGGGCCATATGAGCTATGGAAGCCCAGCTCAAGAGGTTTCAGAAGGTAACAAAATTAGCAACTGGCTAGAGTAGTTTTTGTGATATGTTAGCAAATATTGTGGCTCTTTTTACCCTTGTCCTAGGAATATACCTGAAACTAAAGTGAAAAGTTTTGGACTAATTTCGTTGGCAGAGGAGATTTCAAGACAGCCTGATATTGACTCTGTTGCTTGGTTATAAGTGATTACTCTTACACAGATCTATAATGAAAAACAGCAAGCAAAGCAAGAAAAAAATGTACAGTTTGAAGAGAAAACGAGCAAGAAGAAATGTAATGCTAGAGCCAAGTCTGATGCTCAAAAAGATGAGAAGTTTAAAGAAAGGCCTGATGGGGAATACTACAAAGGGAGTGGTATCCTCAGAGCAAGATCCCATCCAGATAAACTTCCAACTTGTAAGAAGGAAATGTCTGAAAAAGTAAAAATAAAAACTTCCCTTTCTAAACAGAGGCAAGCTTATTCAGTAAAGGAAAGCAACAGATCAAAGCTTGTGCAAATGTAATTCAAGGGGAGGACCAGATTCCATCCCAAGCAGACAGGAAAAGTAGGCAGCATGAACCACATTAACCACATGGTTCTGGCTTTAGAGTCGTAAAGGACATAGAAGTAAAGGGGTTGTGGAATCTTCCTCCATGGTTAAGGAAAGCTGCTGAGGGCAGGTGTGTGGAGGGGAGTTCTCTGAGTGGAGGCTCTGAGAGGACATTGTGTGAAGCTGTGAAGGTGAAGCCTGGATTGTGTTGGAGACCTCAAAATGTTGGAGATGCCAGAGCCATGGGATACCTGGCAGAAGACCTGAAGATGGGGAATGGAACCAGCCCAAGAAAGAGAAATGTGTTGCGTTTAGAAAAGCTGGAAGAGAAGAGCCATCTAAGCCCTTTGACACCTGATATAGAAGTACAGGATTTGGAGTTTTCCCTGCTGGGTTTCAGCCTTGCGGCAGTATTTGGTCACAGTTCTCCCACTCTTCCTTTTGGAATGACTATATATACATACATATATATATACATATACATATACATATACATATACATATACATATACATATATACATATATACATATATACACATATATATATATATATATATATATATATATATATATATATATATTCTGTGACGTTATGTTGGAAGTATGTAGTTTGCTTTTTTTTATTTTAAAAGGTTATAATGAAGAGGTTGCCTTGAGTCTCAGAAGAGACTTTGGACTTTCCACCTATTCACTATCTCCCCATTAACTACCATTACGGAATCCTGACATATATTATGTATTTGTGATTGTAGTTTCATAATATGGTTTCCAGTTATCTTATTTCCCTAGCTCATACATTCACCTGAAATCACTTCAGCATCCTTGTCCCCCTCACTGTTGCTAGTTTGCATATGTTGTCAATTATTTTCCTAGTCTCTTCTGCTCTTCTTCCATGTTGATTAGGTTAATACTTTTAGCTCAAGCCCAGTGTCATAGTATTTGATCCTTCAGAGACCTTCTCTTGGTTACACTTATCTCGGCTGTAACTTTACATTTATCATGAGCCTATGTGAATTTAATGTTTTCCCAAGTAGCTGCCTGACCAAGAAGGCTTTTGTCTGTTATCTTATTAGTCTCAAGTGCTTAGTCTCAAGTGCCCAAGACAGTGTCAGTAAACACCCCATGATGTTTTCATGTTTCCCGGATGATTGATGAACATGTGAAAATTTTAATGTGCTTTAACCCTCTATATTTTCTAAGCCAGTACTAGAAGCCCAGCCCATAAATACTCAGAGGAGTGGTACCCAATGATGCAAGAGGATCACAATCAGGAGACAGGCTTCAGAGTAAAGCAGATACTTGGTTCAAAAGAAGCAATATGCCACCAGGGAATATGGAGTGCCCCCAACCCCGTAATATTGAGAAGCAATGTGGGCAGAAGAACATTGCTCTCTCCTCTCACTGCTCTATTAAAACATTAAAGAGAAAGGTGTCTCTAGAAAGCTGCGAGTTGGAAATCAGGCAGGGGCTGACACTTGGGTTAACTATATTCATCCCACAAAAGCTAGGCATTTCCAAACTCAAAGAATTATGCTAAGTACTGTGAAGAGTAAGATAGAATCTTAAAAATTATTTAAAGGTTAAAAGCATTTAAGTAAGTTGTCTCAAATTCCTTCTTAAATAATATATACAAATTTTAAGTGCAAATTATATAATGCTAAAAGGAAATTTTAAAAGGAAAACTTAAATGAATCTGCTTATATATTTGTGGTTTCTAGTTATATTTGTTGATTCATTCACACCAAAACAAAAACAAAAACAAAACAAAGAAAAAAAACAAAAAACAAACAAAAAAAACGCATGGATAACAATGACTGTAAGACAATATAAGAGTGAAGGAAACATTCAGTGAAATAATGAAAATCATGTTAAGCATATGATTTTGCTTCCATTGTATAGCTTTACTGTGTTTTTAATTTGGAAAAATAATACTTCTCACCTCAAGGAGGTAAAGTATGCATCAAAGACTGTACAAGTATCAGCTGTAACATTGTTACTTTATCAACATAATGTAAAGGAGGCTTTTATCTCATACTGCCAATTACAGCACAAGGGAATGAATAAAAGAAAGCAATTGTAGTGAGTCTTTGATGAGATGAAGTATTTTGGTGTTTTATAGTGAGAAGTAGAGAAACACTTTTCCTGCAGTTCATTGTTTCACAGTTCTGGAATGTCAGTAGTTAGTTCCTCCAGCAGTTCCAATAGGTGTATGATGTTGGGGGAAGGGGAGCATGCTTCTGGCTTCTCTCTTAGCTTCTGGGGGGATTGGCTATCCTTGCCATCCCTGACTGGGGAAATACATTATCCTCATGTATCTCTCTTCCCACAGGCACTTTCTTCTATGCCTCCATGTGTCTTCTTTTCTGGTTCACAATGGCAGCTTTTTCGAGAGCTTAGGAATACTGTCATCAGATTTAAGATCCACATGACCAAAATAGCTCTAATGTTGTCCCAGTCTAACTAAGCTTTAGGTGGGTGTCTTTTAGGCTACAGGCTCCTAGCCTCTCCCTAGTTTTATTACCCAGGATATTTTTTTCATGGACATAGAGCTATTCCTTTAAGTATAACCATCATTGAAGTTAACATCCATTTACCAGTTTCTGTGGGAAGACTGAGAGCCTTGGATAAGTTACAATTAACTAATACATACAATGAATCACTTTCTCCTCTGTACTTTCCCACCAGCTTACAAACCCTCCTGGTTTTGCTTCAGGTAAGCTGAAGTTCAGGTTCTTCCTCCTGTTGAGCGTTCTTGAGCAGAACCCCATCTGCCTGCTTACTATACCCAGTACAATATTTCCTTGATGCAGCTGCTGAGCCAAGCATGATCTTATCTCCAGATCCCCATATCCATTACATCTGGAAAGGCTTTGTTTGTTTCCCAGTAAAGACACATCCAAAGGTGCTAAGAGCTGGGGTTGGGTAGCACGTTTGGGAGAATTCACATTGAATCACTACAGACTGCACAACATAGTGACAGAACAGTGGGAGGGAATACAGAAGGTTGATATGGGGAGAAGCATGAAGACCAGGTGTGGCTGGAGCCCAAGATGCAGTGAGGATGAAGTGCCTCCCTCCCTCCCTCCCTTAGTCACTAACCCAGCACTCATTGCAAAGAGGATGTTGTCATAAGGATTGACAAAATGAAAAGAGAAAGAACGTATTAGATACTGCCATCCAAAGCTTCTATGTTCTCATGGAAACACAAGCAGACATCTACAGGACCCTGGAAAACTGTTGCAAAATGGTGTAATACAGTGTTTGAGTTACAAAGTGGTAAAATATCTTCCTGAATGGATTCTGTGTGGTTACTCTGATAGACCTGTTGAGCTAGACGAAAAGTCACAATTGTGACCTCCTCAGTTTCTTTCATATGTCAAGGATGAGGAATACACATGGATGCTTTCCAAAAAGTGTGGATGATAGGGTTCCTTATGCAGTGTTGTTCCTGAGTGAGAGTTCTGTCAGGCAGGACATGAGGGCAGGTGACATGCACAGATCAAGGCCTCTATGATCTATATCTCACACTCTGACCTCAGATTCAGCATATGAGGCAACTGTTTTTGCCAATAGAATGACCCAGGAAATGGAAGACACTGTATCAATGATGCAGACCACAGAAACTCATTCTTATTTTAACAAATGAATGGGTAGACTTTGAATTAACATAAAGCACAGTATCACACACCTTGACATAGATGTTTGTCTGTTGCTATGGAACTGGGGCTTAAAGCAGACCAATGCCTCTGTAGAAAAAAGTCAGAGATCATTTAATGAAATTGCTTTAAAAGCATCAATGACCCACAGAAGCAGTCAGAATAAGAACTGCCAAAATCTTAGAGAAATGAATCATTGGAAATAAGTCATGCACCTCCACAGGGACTTCACACAATTGTTTTCCAAAGCAAAGAGGAGAAAAAAAACTTAAGGAAAGAGGTTTTGATTAGAAAGAAAGAAGTTAATAGAGATGTTGGAAACCTCACAGGATTGGTAACACAAAATTAGATGCAAAGCAATCAACAACCCAGAATTGAGGAAAGGAGCATTAATAAAGTAAGTTCCACATTCACAGCCAGGTTTGCCCTCACTGGATGTGCTTAGTACTTAGAGAAAGGTGAAAGGCCCACCAAGAGTCACTGGCAGGTATGTGTTTTCAGAACGTTTAGAATAGCACCAATTGCAAACTGGGAAGTCCTGAATCTGCAAATAGGGAGAGACTTTTCATAAATATCTCAGTCTCTCATTTGAGTCTCATGAAAATCTGTAATATTGGATTATATATGAACCATATATAGGTTTAAACTAATAGTTAAATTTCCCCTTGAGTCAGATCAGCCATTGGTTAGACAAACACCCTCCCAATAATCAAGTTACAAAACAGAAGAAGGTAATTGTTTTTGGATGCACTAAGTATCTGCCAGATTTATATATTCTTTTTTTTTTTTTAATGTAGAGCTGAGGATCAAACCCAGGGCCTTATGCTTGCTAGGCAAACGTTCTACCACTGAGCTAAATCCCCAACCCCATACATTCTTTTAAAAAGTCTATTTATCTTTATTTAATATGTATGGGTGTTTTGCCTGTATGTACGTGTGAGCAGTGCTGAGGCCAGACAAGGGCTTTGGATTTTCTAGAATTGGAATTTCAGACAGTGGCCAGCAATGCAGGTGATGAGAATTGAACCTGGGTCCTCTGTAAGAACAACACATACTCTAAAATGCTGATCCATCTTTTCAACCCCACTGAGTTCTAATTTTTCATAAACATATCTCATCATTCATTAAAAATCAGCAAACATAAACAAAATAGAAAACTCATAAGGAAACTGTAAACATGGACTTCTGAATAGCTAGGACGGCCAGGCTGAGGGTGGCCACAGCAGTAGAGCAGTTTGTCTAGTGGGCATAAGGTGCCAGGTTTGTTTGTGCTCCATCATTCCAAAAGGAAAAGAACAGAAAATGGTAAGAACATTCAAATAAACTTGTGAAAAACAGAGAATTTTTATATCAGAATGATATAACTACAGGCAGAAAAGAAGAGTGGCAATTGAGAAGATGTTTTAAAAAGTAGAAATGAAAAAATAAAAAATAGAAATGTCTGTGCTCAAGTAAGGACAAAAGAGCTAGGGAAGAGAAGAGATGGCGGTGCGGATGTTCAACAGCGCATTCTTACCATGATGGAAAGCTGGAAATAGCCCAGGTGTTACCCCAAAGTATGCTGTTGTTTTTTTATTTTTTATTTTAAGAAAATATATAGCATAATTTTACCATACATATTTACATAATTACATAATATTTACATAAATATTAAAACCAAATAAAAATAAATATTGCAGTTTTAAGAATGCACAGAGTTGAAGAAAATAATTAAAAAAAAACAGAATGACATAAAATTTATAATAGTTTTACTTTTTGCAATGAAGAGGAAGAAAATCAGCTGAAGAGAGCTACACAGAGAGTTTCCCTCGCCACAGTTTGCAGAAAATAAGACCGGAAGTCAGAAGTCAAACTGATCCTAACTTTCTCAAGGCCCTGAAAGCCCTAGTATGTCTACAATGCCTTCCCCACAATCCAGTGCCGAAGGTCAGCTAGCCTTAAGAAAAGAAGACCTGAACATTTCTCTTCGTTTTCTTGAACCATGCTTAGAAACTAAATATTTCAAATCTTTTGGGGCATATTCAACTATAATTTTCAAACTCAATAGCCCACCTGTCAGATTTAATTTTTCATACATTTCTCAAAAAGGAGGTTTAAAAATAGGTGATTTTGTAAGTGCTTGAGGCAAAGATCTTTATCCCAGTTAATTTTTTTTTTAATTTTCTATTTGGGATGGCTGAGTGATATTGTAAACCATGTCTAATCATACTTTGAATATTACTTTTATTTTCTTTGCCTTAATTGACTCACCCAAGCACAGTCTCAAGTTCATATGCAGCTGCTTAGAATGGATAAGATTTAACGTACTCTACAGGAAACAGCATTTAAAGAAACTACAAAAACACTACCATCAAAGACAAACTCACACCAAGCCAGTTTTCTTGGCTATTTCTAAAAGGCAGATATATAAGTAAAGGTTAATTCTCAACCAGCTATGCTTCATAACACCACCTGTGCCCACACTTACAATCTCTAGTAACAACTGAACAGAGACTTTGTGCTGTTCTCTAGATTTTAAGCTGTCGCTAGGGCCAGGTCTACCCAACAAGAGCGACCATGCTCTGCTCTCTCTCCCCTCCAACTGTGGTAGCCTGAGCAAAGTTCTCATAACCACTTAATGTGGAAAACAGTCAGAGGGAGACTCTGGGGTCACTGGACATCCCAATAAGGCTGTCTCAGGGGTTCTGTCTAAGATACTGGCTTCTACAATTTCAGTCTCAATATTCCCTGCCAGCCAGACTTGATCTAATGGTTTCCATATAAATTTCTGCAGGAGAGAGTCAAGCGCCTTTACCATGTTGAATAGAGCCTACAGAAGCAAAAAGCAACACATGATAAATGATTTTTAACATTTTTTTTCAACTGATGGTCAAAATACCCTGTATACATGCTCCATGGAAGTAATTCTTTCTATATCTCTATACATAAAATGCTCCAGTTTGGAGCCAAGCAAAATCTGCTGATACTCTTACATTGCCCACTCACTGGATGCCTTTCTGCAATTGGAATATGTTTGATGTAAAATTTTGCTTTAATGTCAGTCAGAAAAATGATAAGCAAAGTGGTTTCACAAAGCAGGTGACACAGTGCTCCTCGGAGCAGTGTAGCTCCAATAGCACCTCTGAAGTGAATCAGGAGAAGGAGGAGTTAGTAGAGAGTAGTTGCTGTGGGATGCCCTGGATGCTGTGAATATATATATTGTTATGAGTGATTGATAAATAAAACAATAATTGGCCAGTAGCCAGGCAGGAAGGATAGTGTAGGCGGGACAAGCAGAGAGGAGAATGCTGGGAGGTGGAAGAAGGCTGCTGTGGATATCGCTCTGTGTAAATAACGTTCTGATTGGCCAGTGGCCAGGCAGGAAGTATAGGCGGGACAAGAGAATAGGTATTCTGGGAACTAGAAGACTGGAGGGAGACACCGCCAGCCGCCGCCATGACAAGCAACATGTAAAGACACTGGTAAGCCACAAGCCAAGTGGCAAAGTATAGATTAATAGAAATGGGTTAATTTAAGATGGAAGAAGTAGATAACAAGAAGCCTGCCACAGCCATACAGTTTCTTAACAATGTAAGTTTCTGTGTGCTTTCTTGGTTGGGTCTGAGCTACTATGGGACTGGCGGGTAAGAGAGATTTGTCCTGACTGGGCCAGGCAGGAAAACTCTAACTACAAATGGTGCCCAATGTGTTGGCAAGAGTTTTCCACCTAAAACCTGAGAAAAAAGATTCTAAAACAGAGTTAAAAACAGCTCCTAGTTGTCTCTCTCAAGTTAGCGGCAGCCTGCCAGTTTGAGCTACTATGGCAGGTTCCTGGCATGTGCGTCTGACCTGCAGTATGGCAGGAATGAGGAGTCTACAAGCGGCACTTTACTCTGCTGCGTGGTAGATTTAGCCTTTGCTAGTTTTTTTGTTTTTTTTTTTTTTTAAAGGTTTCTGGGCTATGCGCTGCTTTGTTAGAACTGTTTCTGATAGTTGATGGTACACATGGCTCCAAACCCAGAGCTGGCGGTAAACTGTACCACCGCCATGTTGGGAAGCTGAGGTGGGTGGAGCCAGCAGCCACAGCAGCGTTTCAGTCTTACAAAGATGGATATTACACAGAGAATCTGGTTTGCCTTGTCTTTGGGATTTTTAACTGCAGAAAAAGATTTGATTGTAAAAGCTGTTGAGTTAAACAAAAATGTAAATTTTAAAGGTACCTTGACTTCAAAATTTGGATATAAGGATATGTTGCTTTGGAAAAGAGTCTCTGCTTTTGTTTCCACAGAAAGCCAGAGGCTGTGGATTTGTTCCAGATTAAGATACATCAGGTTTGATCAGCCAAGACCACCTGAAAGGTCTCCAATGACACCATGGCCCAGATGATCCAACATCCAGAATGGTTTCAAGGCAACTGGCTCAGAGGTTCACCCTAATGGACTACTCCATAATCCTAAAATTTTCTTTATGTCCATAAGATACAGCGCCCCCCTCCAACAGGAAGTAGTAAGAAAAACTACGCCCAATTTCCCAAAATTATCTTGCTGGCTTTGGAAATGGAATTGGCTCACTCCTTCTCTAAACCCAGGCATATTGTTAAAAGAAAAGGTTAAGAGCTTCTTGTGTCCCAAATCAGAGGAGCCCTCTGATATGGGACAGAGAAAAACCACTATTTTATTTAAAATAGGTTGATTATAAATGCAATCTTTTTCTAAAGATAAAAAGGGGATATGATATAGATATGATAGGATGAAAGGGTAGATTAAGGAACTTACTTCTAAAAGTGCAACAATTCATTTAAAATGTTTTACAATGGTATAGACTTTAGTCTATTGATACAAACTTAAAGTTAATTTTGTTATACCATGTGTATATTTCTATTCGTGTTTAAGGTATTATTTTTGTACAGCTCATTTAAAATTGTAATGGATAATTAAAAACAGATTAATAATTAGTCATCTATGATAATCATACTCGTAGCCATGTTACTTAAGTCTTCTACATATACATAGAGATATTTCAGATAGATAGGTAATCTTCAAATACTTCAAAGACCTACAGAATATGGCATTTAAAATATTATTAAAATTTAGACTTTCTGGACAGTGAGGCATGTCTGCTCCTGGCAGCACCATTTTACTTCAGAGAGGAGGTTGGGCATTGAAGACACTTCATATGGAGTTTATCTTCACCTTGGCAAAAATAGCCATTTGGGCAAGAAACTGTTCTTGCCTGGACTGCTTGATCGACTGGACATGCAGGACCCATAGAAAGGTGACCACTAAACTTTGCTTGACAAAATGGTCCTTCAGGTTCCTGCTTCACAGAGGAAACTGCCAGACATTCTACAGGACACTGAGAGAAGTGACTGAGAGACTCTAGACCTGTGGGCTGAAGACAAATGCCCCAACTTTACAAAGGAACATTAGGTGACTGTCCAGGCTGCCAACTGTGTCTGTCTACCCTGCAAGACTCCCGAAAGTTGCTTGCATCCTTCTCCCGGTTCTCAGATAATATTATATCCGTCTGAGGTCTTTGATGTGGTTGAAGACTAGATAGTTATAATTTTCTCAGTTATGATAAAAGATAAGTTAGATATAAAACCTTAGACTCACAAATATAAGATAGATAGGATATCTTCTTTAATATTGTACCTGTAATTCTTGCCAGATAATTGTTTTGTTATATGTAATTGTACTATGTAAAAGTTAAAACCTTCCTTTAAAAAAAAAAAAAAAAAAAGAAAAGGGGAAGTGCTTTGGATATCGCTCTGTGTAAATAAAGTTCTGATTGGCCAGTGGCCAGGCAGGAAGTATAGGTGGGACAAGAGAATAGGTATTCTGGGAACTAGAAGACTGGAAGGAGACACTGCCAGCCACCGCCATGACAAGCAACATGTAAAGATACTGGTAAGCCACAAGCCAAGTGGCAAAGTATAGACTAACAGAAATGGGTTAATTTAAGATAGAAGAAGTAGATAACAAGAAGCCTGCCACAGCCATACAGTTTCTAAACAATGTAAGTTTCTGTGTGCTTTCTTGGTTGGGTCTGAGCTACTGTGGGACTAGCGGGTAAGAGAGATTTGTCCTGACTGGGCCAGGCAGGAAAACTCTAACTACAGAAGGCTGAGTCAGGGAGACGCTGCCAGCCACCACGAGGAGAAGCATGATGTAAGATACTGGTAAGCCACAAGCCATGTGGCAAGGTATAGATTTATAGAAATGGGTTAATTTAAGATACAAGAACAGATAGCAAGCAGCCTGCCACGGCCATATAGTTTATAAATGATATAAGTCTCGGTGTGTTTCCTTGGGGGACGCGAGTGGGAGAGATTTGTCCTGGCCATGGGCCAGGCAGGACCAGGAAAACTTCAGCTACAAGAGGATACTGAGAACTGCACTGCCTATAACCGCAAACCGCTCTGCGTGTGACGTAAGTGGCTCTGCGTATGAGGTAGGTGAGAGCAGCAAAGCGCCCTGAAATGCAAGACTGGCAAAGAACGAGGGATGCTTTCCAGCTTGAATTTTAGTGGCTTTGTTTGATTGGTTGGCTTTGTACATGTTTGTTTGTTTGTTTGTTTGTTTATTGTTGAGGGGCATGTTGTTCGGTTTGGTTTGGGGTTGGGTTTTATTTTGTTTTGTTTTGTTGGGGTTTTTGTTTGTTTGTTTTTACACTCATTGAAATTGGCTGCTCTCTTGGCCTCTTAGGATATTGTCATTATCAGCCTGGGAATATTCTATGTAGACACTTTTTTAACTCTGTTTTCTCTTGGGACCGACCCTGGCTTTCAGTCTGTTTCCTGACCCAGTTCCTCATGAGGGAGCAGAGTACGAAGTTACTTAAAGTATAACTTGTGAGTGGAAGTTAGTAGTGTGAAGCCTTGCACTGCATTATTAGATTCAATAGACTGTGGTGGAATATATTTAGGTATCATTTGTTATCTTAACTCTACCTAAACAGAATAAATTTTATATAAAATCTTCCTAGCTAACCAAATATTACCAGCCAAATATATTCTAGGTCAGTTACAATTCTAGAGATGGTATAATTAGTTTTCAATATCCTGAAGTAATTGTTTCACTGTCTCCTTGCTTCTAGTGCATGATATCATCATCATTTTCAAGAAAATGATGTTAACCGAGACACTGCATCCATTTTATTCATGCGCCTCTTCTCAAGTCTTTGTGTTTATGAACAAAATAATACAAAGACAGTTGAAAGCTCTGGTTGGGTTGCTGGGCATGGTGAAAAATGATTCTTGTTATGGAGCGATTGCGTAGTGATTATAATAGTTATATAATGCTACATAACAAATTATCCCCAAATTAGCAGGCTAAAACAACAGACATTTATCTTCTCTATTTTTCTGGGTCAGGAATTTGGGCAGTGCCCAACATAGAAAGGCACTGTCGCCAAGTACATCTAAAGCTCAGTCAAGTGAGCAGCCACTTATGACTTTACTCACGTGACTTTGGCAAGCCTCATGACATTATTGGTTGTTATTCAGACTCATCAGTATCTTGCTACTTCAGTCTGTCCTGAGAGCAGCTCAAAATGTGGCAATTGATTTTCTTCAGACTAAGTGCCTCCAAGACAGGAGTCAGATTTTGCTACCTAATCTTGGAAGTGGCTTCTCATCATAAATGGCCCACTCTATTCCTTAGAAGTTAAGAATTAAGTTCATACCACATCCAATGAAACCTATTTGACATCGACATGCACACTCAGGCGTCAAGGATTACTGGGGATCATTGTGGAGCTGCCCTCTCTGGAGTCAAGCCCTTTTCTTAGAAAAATCCCTGGATGCCAGCATGTGTGGGCCTTTTCTGCTGCATTCAGAAAAGGGCATCAGATAGTGTGTGCCTGGGTGTGCCATTCCAAGTCATAAGGTGAGGAGGAAAGGGAGTCACAGACAAAACAAGGGCTCCACATCCAACCACAGTGTTAGATGACGTCTTTATCTTTATTCGGGACTACAGCCTTGTAGCCTTTGAGGTTCTAAGCAGGGAAACTGTATGATCAGAATTCTGTTTCAAAATCATTGCTCTGACGACTGTGCAGATTGAACAAGAAATACTTGGCGATGTGGGACCATTTCTGAACCAATTGAAGTAGAATGGTGGTGGTAATTATGAAAGATTGGAAGAGTGATCTTAGCAGAAGAGCAATTGATTGCCATAGCAACTATACAGATTTGGAGAAAGAAATAGAAGGATGTAAAGGGTATGCTTTCCCCTCTCTTTCCTGCCTCTGAGTGACTTCCTTGCTGCTGCATAACATACTTAACAGTATGCAACTCTCAGTTTCAGACTGAACTACTAGGGATGCCAAACTTGAGTGTCCCATGACTGTTTTATTCTAGAAGCTTTTACTTATGATGTATTGGTTTGGGGGAGCATGCATCCATAATTATAAGATACACTGACATTATTAGTAATAGTAACTAGCACCAAGTGTGGCAATTATCCCTTCTTATTTTCAGGGTTGTAGGTTGACATTAGGGCTTCATGCATGCCAGGCAAACACTCTTCCACTGAGTGATGTCCATGGTTCCAAATCATTATTTTTAAGTAGAATATCCTGGGCTTGGTTTCTCACTCTCATTAATTACAGTATGGCTCTTGAATAGAATCTGATTAGTGGAGCCAACATGCTGAAAACTGAGCACAACCTGGAAGCTATATTTTCTAAGAGGCAATACCATGATCTAGGAGTCATTGGAGCTATATTTAAAATGAGAACTATTGAAATGGAAGTGGAGAAAGTGCTTTTCAGATTCCCACATCTAAAAGCAGACACAACCATTTGGTTTTAAGACAACACAGGTACAAGCTTCACAAGGTGTCTGACACTTGCACCAAGGAGACGCTTTCACCCTCCCCACATCTCATCACTTCTACTTATAATTAGACTCTATAAAAGTAATTTAAAAGCAAATAAAAGAAAACTGATGGGTAAGATTGTAGTATGTCCTACAAAAAAAGACTTATCACAAATAAGAGTCTGCTGAGGACGAAAAGAAGAAAGCTGGGGGTGGGAGGGATGGGACTGGAAAGGCCCGAGTTTTCAGTAGAGCAAGAGTTATCATCACTGGGATATCTGAGTTTTCAGATAGAGCAAGAGTTATCATCACTGGGATATCTGAGTTTTCAGATAGAGCAAGAGTTATCATCACTGGGATATCTGAGTTTTCAGTAGAGCAAGAGTTATCATCACTGGGATATCTGAGCTCCAGGAAGGACAGATAGGGGAATGTCACATCCAACTCTCATGAGCTATTTCGTCTGTTTTACATGACAGGGGCCATCTTGAATCAGAGCTGCTGAGCTGTGGTGACCACCTCACGGGACATTCATGAGATCAGGTCTGCTAACTCTTCCTGGGGATACAGGTGAAGGCTCATGAGAATCTTGGACCTAAAGGGATTCTAGGGCTCATGGGGCTCATGAGGATCCCAAGGTTCAAGAACACTTACGAGGCTCCACCCTTTCCTGAAACCATGTAAAGGTGAAATAATTCACTTTGGTGGTATAGGTGCCCATACAAGCCAGGAGGCTCTTCAATGCATAGATTTTTACAAGCCATCTACATGGTGGATGAGTGGAACTCTTCTGGTACATACCAGTAACCAAGGATATTTCCTGTGCTGTAGATGCCTTTCAGTTATCCATGTTCCCGTAAGCAACCCCAATAAAATCGATGATTCACCCAGCTGGACTCAGATGGAATTTGATCCACAGGTTTCCTCGCTATAGGGGACAATGGGTGTTTTGTTTTGTTTACATCTCCGGAAAAATCTATATGACACCAACACAGCTATTGTGCATAAATGCCTTCTAGAGCTCAGGAACAGGCTCGGCATTTTGATTATCACCATGCCACATAGATGTAGATCTAAATGGTCTCTCATTGTCATATAAATATGAAGGCAGGGACACAAAGACAAATTATAAATATGCCCACTGGCAAATGTCAGTCCTCTGCAGAGTTCACTTTCACATATAGCAAGCAGAAGAACATTGTCAAAAGTCTCAGAATCATTGCAAGGAAAGAGTATTGATTGGTTATTTCATAGATGAAGAAGAATATATAATTCTAAAAGTGATTTTCTATAAGAACAGGAGAAGGGAAAGAAACTGGTACTTGATGCCTTTGACAAAACGTAAGGTGTAATAGCTATAAAATAGGAGGAGACACTTAGAAGAGTGGAACAAAGAAAAACCCTGTGGAACAAAAAAGGATGGCGTGTAAACAAACCGTGCCACAGTGAAGATTAACACAGCAACAGCCATCGACAAAACAGAAAAGCTACTGTGACAATAAATGTATGGTATGGAGCAACCACTTGAGACGTCTAAGTCCAGAGGAAAATATGAATTAAAAATAGAGAAGATAAGCTAGGTATACCAGCACATGGCTGGAACCTCTGCACTCAGGTATTTGAAGAAGAAGGATTATGGAAATGAGGCCAGCCTTCATTACATAGTGTGTCTGAGGTCCTACCCTTTGGGGAAAAAAAATTTTTTTTTTGCCTTTGTCTTTTATTTTTGTTAGCACGCATTCATGATTCATAATGTGTCTTATTATATACAGCATTTTCATGTGCACGTGTAATGTATTTTGATCGTATTCACTCCTCATTACTCTCTTGTCCCTCTCCTTACCACCCCTGCTGATCTCCTTCCACGTAGTCCTTCTCCACCTTCCCCCACTATCCTTTTTACTGAATGAGTTTCATTAAGATTGCTAAAAGGAGCACAGGGGAGGGGTTATTTACAGGAGATTGCATGTGCAGCTTATCAGGGCTATACCAAAGAATACAATGACTTTTCTTCCCCCAGTGTCCATCTCCCATTGTAAATCTTTTTTCCTCCTTTTTTTAATTTATTATATTTGTGTTTTAATTTTACACATCAGCCATGGGTTCCCCGTCCTCCCCCTTCCCGCTCCCACCCCCACCTTCCCCCAAACCCTCCCCTCCATTCCCATCTCCTCCAGGGCCAAGACTCCCCTGGGGATTCATTTAAACCTGGTGGATTCAGTACAGGCAGGTCCTGTCCCCTCCTTCCAGGCTGAGCAAAGTGTCCCTGTGTAAGCCCAAGGTTCCAAACAGCCAGCTCATGCACTAAAGACAGGTCCTGGTCCCACAGCCTGGGTGCCTCCCAAACAGTTCAAGCTATTCAATTGTCTCACTTATCCAGAGGACCCAATCCAGTTGGGGGCTCCACAGCTTTTGGTTCATAATTCATGTGTTTCCATTTGTTTGGCCATTTGACCCTGTGCTTTTCCAATCTTGGTCTCAACAATTCACACTCTTACAGTCCCTCCTCTTTCTCGACAATTGGATTCCTGGAGCTCCACCTGGGGCCTGGCTGAGGATCTCTGCATCCACTTCCATCAGTTATTGGATGAGAGTTCCAGCATGACTGTCAGGGTGTTTAGTCATCTGATCACCAGACTAAGTCAGTTCAGGCTTTCTCTCGACCATTGCCAGCAGACTACAAAGGGTATATCATTGTGGATTTCTGGGGACCTCTCTAGCACTTTGCTTCTTCCTGTTCTCATATGGTCTTCATTTATCATGGTCTGTTATTCCTGGAAACAACCTAGATGTCCTTCAACTGAAGAATGGATAAAGAAAATATGGTACATATACACAATGGAGTACTACTCAGCAGAGAAAAACAATGACATCATGAGGTTTGCAGGCAAATGGATGGATCTAGAAAAAATCATCCTGAGTGAGGTAACACAGACTCAGAAAGACAAACATGGTATGTACTCACTCATAGGAGGATACTAGATATAAAACAAAGATGACTAGACTGCTACACAACTCCAGGAGGCTACCCAGAAAACAGGACCCTAGGAAAGACACAAGGATCGCCCAATGACAGAGAAATGGATGAGCTCTACATGAACAACCTGGATGACAGTGGGAATAATGAAGGGCTAGGTTCGAGGAATAGAGAACATAGGGGAGCAGGAGATCCCAGCTAGATCAAGAACGGAAAGGGGAAATTTTTTTTAACCTTAGAAATTTTCTTATTCTCTCCAAATATCTATAGTTTTTATTCACCTCTTAAACTATTGCAAGTTCTGTCTTGTAAAGATAACCCTCTTCTCCTGGAGGAGATGGGAATGAGGGGTGGGCAGGGGGTGGGGGCAGGAGGAGAGAGGACAGGGGAATCCATGGCCGATATGTAAAATTAAATTAAATTATAAAATTAAAAAAATAAAGTAATACATGGGTTATTGATTAGAAAAAAAGATAACCCTCACTCTATGATGCCATCCACAAAAGCAGGTCAAGCAAGGAAATTAGTCTCAGTGCTTGACAATTAATCACATGAGCACCAACTGATGAGAATGGGTGACATAAAGGTTCTAGATGCCAACAACCAAATACAGCTGTCTAGGTGCTCTGTGTCATTCTTTGGATATAGGCACTCCAGTCCATAGATGTGATCTTCAGGCAAAAACTGCAATGTGGACATTAGAACCTTGAGTGTGCTTGTCTTGTGCATTCAACTGAACCACATTTACAGCTCTACCGGTCCCTGGGATAGCATATGTCTCCAGCTTTCTTGCCTGCATCGGTGAAAAACACATGCCTCTCTTGGTTTTCCTTATCCATGGAAATGGCATGGTGGACCCAGGGAAGAATGGAGCTATAAAATCAAAGAGTCTGTTACTGGGTAGCTACAGGTTAGCCTAACAGACAAGGCATGCCACACTTGACTGTAATAGGATAAAAATTCATGTCTGCCATACTGAACCATTGTTAATTTAGGATCTGGTTTTGGAGCTAGCTTTGTTTGGCTAAGTTGTTGGCCCTTTTCTTTCTTTAGACTCGGTTCTCTTAGGGGAGAGATAAGTTTATGGTTCACATACTTTTGTCTAAACATTTATCTTTAAACTGAAAATGCCCGGACAATAATTTTATTTATGACTGAGAACTGTGTTTTGTGCTGTATTCAGTAGCTCTGGGTCTTCACTGGCCCTACACTCTCTTCAGAGGAGAGTCCAGAGACTCATGTGGCTTGCAGGGGTCACAATTCCGTTCTTCGGGCAAAGCCTAGAGTGTTTTCCCTCCCCATCCACTTCTTCTTCATCTAGTCATTTAATCCTCTTGCCATTATTTTCAATAAACTCTCATAATCCTTTGCCTTAATGGGTTTTTTTTTCCAGTACTGTTTCCTCCACCTATGATAGCTCTTCTCCTTCTATGCCCTAAGTTGCTTCTCCTTCAAGGCTTAGCTGACTTAATTGCCTACCAACTCAACATTTCCTCATCTCTTTCACTGGGTTTCCTTTCAGGAACCCTCCTAACCCATTATCTTCCTCATGCTTTTTATTATTTATAATTAGAATAGCTATTTACAAAAATATTAAATATGTAATAGGTATTTTAAAATATCAGTGAATATAGTATATTTCCAGGTATAACATCCTTTTTGTAAGTACAGTAAGTAATATAATTTGATTTTTTTTTATAGTTCAGCAGTTGATTTAAAGACAAATATATTCATAAAGAAATACTAAAATGCTCAAACATGCCTCACTTACTGTTTCTATTCACTGGTTAAATGAGCCATGGTCATTTTGGGTCACTTCTTTACAAGTCCCTTCTAAAGGAAAGGTGGCTACAGTATCTTGGCTAGAAGAAGTAACCCTTATGATTATAGTAAAATAAAAATGTTTCCTGTGCCAAAAATTTTATATATATGCTCAAAGAAATACAATAAAAGGCAATATTAATTAATTATATAGAATTTATTTGAGTTACTAAATAAAATATTAATAACATATTAAGTAGGAAAATGTGCTTTGTATCGCTCGTAGCTGGTCAAATATTGCCTAGCTGCTTGGTTAGTATCTTATAGCATTTTAGTTTTTATTTAGACACTCCTCTCAATTGTGAACAAAGCCACAGAGTGCACTTGTATCTAAAGAACTCATCCAGATCGTTTTAATTTCCTTGGGATTGATTTTGCAACCTCTGAGGTACAGGAAGTGTTTTATTCTGTGTGCATACGGACAAACCCTGAGTGATTTAAAATGAGCCAGGTCAGTGCAGATCAATTTAGGCCATGGTGACCCATGAGGAGATGCAAATTAGGATTCTGCAACTGGGACCAAAATTAGATTGTGTCAAACACTCTCTGTGCAGACTCTGTAAATCATGTTAGGAAGGAGAGCCATGAAAACCCCCAATTATACTACAGCAGTATCAACGAGAGGCAATGAAAAAACAAACAAATGAGAGATATCCAAACAAAAGAACGTGCCAGGATGCAGTGTCTGTTTTTATACTGTGTTTACCGGTTCAGGAGCAAAGGCCCATAGCAGGGATAGCTAAATGAAAACCTACTGAAGACTCCACTGACCATTTCTCGTGACTAGCCAGGAACAGGCAGTCTTCTATCCGCAGTGGCACATGCTGCTGGCACTGCACGTGCATATGTGGAAATACTCTTTAGGATGTGAGTTGCTTAACAAGAATCCTTAGGGTGATGCACTACAAAAACTAAAAGATATGAACTATTCGGTGAAGAGTCTGCACCTGAAAGGAAAACATGCTTTATCGGAAACACATTATTTAATAGTAATTGCTTCATGATATGAAGATTGCTTCTGTGTCTGCTCAATGATTCACGTATTAATTTCCTGTAAGTGACCTTATAGCTTCTTTTGTTCCAGTTCTCCGGGGCACACTGAGGCCTTCCTCAGCTCTGTTAGCGGAGTTGTGGACTCCTTGTGCTGAGAGCCTCAGGTAAAAGCCGCTGTTTTCAACGTCTACCATACACCATAACCCTAAGCTTTAGAACTCAGTGACAAGTACTCGGATAGAAACACATCTCCCCTGGCAGGACTCCAGATCACATGATGCAAGGACTTTAGCTCTGCCTCTGTAGCTAGCTAGCTGGGTACATCACCTTGTAGAGTTCTTACTCATCCTTTGAACCTCTCCTCTGAGCCGTTATCTCCCTGTCCACACTGTCTGAGCCTTGGTTGCTGGTTTTTTGTGGTTTTTGTTCTTGTTTTTTGAGTTTTCCATCTCAGCTGCTCTGTTTGATTCTTCTACTATTTACTTTTTAATCAGCAAAGGCTCAGTTTCAGTTTCAAATAAAAGAAATAAAAGTTCAGTGGTCACCACTATAAATTGTAATCACCTTAGTCGACATCACCTGGATAAGGAATAGTGCCAGGCTAGAAAAAATATTACAAAATGATGAAAAAAATACCAACTAAGAGTAAAGAACAATCCTAAATGTATCTGAGTCTAAAATCCATGTCTGAGGATATAAAATGTGAGAATAATGGAATTAAAACCAGACAAGTCCATAATTATACTTGAGTATTTCAGCAATTTTCTCTCAATAATTAATATGGAATGTAGAGAGTAAATCAATAAAGATATAGGAGACTGAAATAACCATGACAAACAACTTTATGTAATTAATTAACATTAATAGAACAGAACTAACAACAGCAGAATGTAAAGGATTTTGATGTACACAAGAAACACAAAATTAGATAATATTCAGGATCATAAATCAAATTACAACCAATATAAGAGCATAAAAAGTCATATGAACAGGAACTATCCATGATGAAATCAGCCAGCCATGCAGAGCCAGCCGCACCCCCACTCTTCCCTGGGGCAGGCCCTCCCTGGACACCAGCAAGAGAGCTGGTACCAACCCCTCTGGGCAAACTCTCCCCCACCCTACTCCCAACACTCAGAGAGATAGCCCACCCATCACCATGGCGAGAGCTGACCATGCTGGCATGGGCATAAGGGAGCTGGTCCCACCCTTCACCTGAGGTGGGCAACCCAGGTGGCCTGGATTGACCAGCTCAACTACCACCCAGGCCCACAGCTGGGCCTGGGGTTGGTCCACCCTAATATCTACCCCATCTAGGACCTGCCACAGCTCAGGAAAAGACTGGTCATGTGACAATACCCACAGGAGCTCCATGACCCAGGGTGGCCAAGGGATATCCTAGAGGAGTTTTGGTGAGGACCCAGTGATGATGGTGTACCAGAAACCAGAGGTCTTGAACCAGACCAATGATTTGTTGCAATGAACATTTGCAAGGCAGGCTAATTGAGCAAAATGGTACACTGTGTGACAAACTGCGGTTCCTAATTTGACCATGACAAATAAAGAGGTTTTGGAGAGACAGGAAAGATGGAGGAGCAAAGAGGGGTACTGGTGGGGGGAGGGGATTTTTTTGGTGTTTTTTGTTGTTGTTTGTTTTGTTTTTAATTTCTTTTTGGTTTTGTTTGGTTTGTTGTTTGCTTGTTTTTATTTGGATTGATTTTTTTTTTTTTTATTTTCTTTTGGGGGTACTGCAGAGGAGAGGGGATGCTGTGGATATTGCTCTATATAAATAAAATGCTGATTGGCCAGTAGCCAGGCAGGAAGTATAGGCGGGACAAGCAGAGAAAAGAATTCTGGGAACAGGAAGGCTGAGGCAGAGAGACACTGCCAGCCACCACCATGACAAGCTAGATGTAAGATACTGGTAAGCCACGAGCCACGTGGCAACTTATAGACTAATAGAAATGGGTTAATTTAAGATATAAGAACTGGATAACCCATACAGTTTGTAAGCTATATAAGTCTCTGTGTGTTTACTTGGTTGGTTCTGAGCAGCTGCAGGACTGGCAGGTGAGAGAGATTTGTCCTGACCGTGGGCCAAGCAGGACAAGAAAAATCCCAGCTACAAGGGGAGGCTATGGAAAAGAATTTAGGGCATTGCCAAGTACTCAGAATCACCCTGTATATTTCTTGATGATCTGTGATTCAAAGACAAAGTCACATAAAGATTATGAAGTGTTTTACTAAGAAGGATCTATGGATCACTCTGGGAAGGGGAAATAGATGAGATCTCCTGGGTAAACTGGAGGTGGGGGTGTGGAGGGGTGAGGATGTGGGATGAGAACATGAGGGATTGGGAGTTGGGGCAGGAAGGGGCAGAGATGGAGAGCAATGAAAGAGATATCTTGAAAGATAAGCATTATCAGGTTAGGGAAACTCCCAGGAATCCACAATGATGACCCCAGTTAAGACTCCAAGCAATAGTGGAGAGGGTGTCTGATTACAGGGTGGCCTCCTGTAATCAGATTGGTAACTACCGTAATTGTCATTAGAGAACCTTCATCCAGTAACTGATGAGAACAGATGCAGAGATCCACAGCTAAGTACTGGGCTGAGCTCCGAGAGTCCAGTTGAAGAAAGGGAGGAGGGATGATTTAAGCAAGTGGGAGACAAGATTATGGTGGGGAAACTTACAGAGACAGCTGACTGGAGCTTGTGGGAGCTCTAGACCAACAGCTAGGGAACCTGCATGGGACTGACCTAGGCCCTCTGCACGTGGGTGACAGTTGTGTAGCTTAGTCTGTTGTGGGGCCTTAGCAGTGGGACCAAGATCTGTACCTGGCACAGAACTGGCTTTTGGAACCTATTCCCTATGGTGGGATGCATCACTCAGCCTTGATGCATGGAGGAGGAGCTTGGTGCTGCCTCAACTTGATATGCCCCATGGGAGGTCTTACCCTTTCTGAGGAGTGGATGGGGGTAGGGGACAGGGGGCTGGGGGAGGAATAGAAAGAAGGTGGGGAAAGGAAACAGGAGACAGGAGTAGAGGAGGGAGTGGAAACTGTGGTTGGTAAGTAAAATAAACAAACAGATGGATGGATGGATGGATGGATAGATAGATGGATAGATTACATACAAAGGCGTTTTAAACAGAAAGAAGCTGAAAACAACAACATGCTGAATGTAGCTATAACAGTCCTTAGAAGGAAATGCATACAGGAAGACACAAAATGCTTGTCATGTTAGGAAATGTTACAAACTCTTAAAGCCATGCTCTTTAAATAATTACAAAAAAATATATAACCTCAAAATTAAAGGGAACCATTCCAAATGCAGTAAGATTAACAAATAAAACTGAAAGTGGGAAGCAAGCAAGTCAATCTCTGCTCTCTGTAAATATGAATTTTATAAAGGGAGACTATAAAAATGTCGAAATTAGAGCAGTAGTAGAAATCTCATTTTAGAAACTCAGACACTTAAAAAATATAATACTCCAAATTACACAGTAATTCTCATCACTTCAACAAGAGAGACACAGGGGACAAATGTCTTCCAAGGCATGAACTAGAGAAGATATTTGTTCTAGAAGAAGTGGATACAACATGACTATGCAGTACACTAAGGAGCTGAGCTCAGAGTTGAAATGCTTCCATGAGAAAGAACGCTATGCTGTGTCCATTGACCATCATGAAACTTTAAGGAAGAAACAACGTCAACTCAGGGGACATTAAAGCCCCAATTTCATTAAAACTACAATTTTAGACACTTAAGCAATCAAACAGTATGGGAGCAAAAACTCAAGTGATAACTAAAAAGAGGTAACAAGAAATACACATGGAGGAGTTACCTCAGGAATGAAAGACTATTTTAGCATTGAAAAACAAACTGTAATTGCCTATATCATTAGACTCAAAATGGAAAATCTTCATAAGTTTACTTTAACAAATAACATAAAACCTTGTAGCAAATCAATATACTGTTATTCACTCCTGAAAACTTTAAGAATACAAAGGAACTCCTCCAGTCTGATAAAGAATGTGACAGCCTGTGCCCTTTTACACAGGATGATGACAGTTGAATGTTTTATTGCCCAAGTCAGAAACAAAGTAAAACATTTTTTCTTCTAGCTTCTCTTCAACAGTGAGTTGCTGTCCAAACTAGCTTTAACTGTCAACTTGACACAACCTAGAGCCACCTGAGAAAGGAATTTCAATTGAGAAATTGCCCAGGTCACATTGGCCTATGGACATGCCCACAGAGATGATCTTGATTGTTAATTGACGTAAGAGGGCCCAGGCCACCGAGGGCTTCATCATCCCACAGGACCTGAGTAGAATAGGAATGCTCGCTAAGCATTGTCCCACAGGCCAGCCAGCAAGCACTCCATCTCTATGGTTTCTGTTTCATACTCTAACTTGATTTCCCATTCTCAAAGACAGACTGACTTGAAAGCATAAGACAAATAAATCCTTTCCTCCTGTTAGGTACCTTCAGTCAAAGTACTTTATCACAACAATGGAAAAGAAACTAGTATGGGGTGGTAACTAGAAAGTTTAGTGTTTTTAAAGAAATAAGAAACAAATAGCTACAAAGGTCTACAGTTTTTCCAAATGTTAGTTCACCGGACTCTCTATAAAGTCTTCGAACACTCTAAGAGTCATTAAATTTATAACTGAGTTTAATAAAGTTATGTGACAAGAGATTAACAGACATAGAATTGTGATTTTTTTTTTACATATAGAAGACTAATTAGAACTTACAGTAAAAAAAAATCTGTAATTATATCAAAAATGCAATAACTGGATATAAATTTGAAAAAATATGTGTAGGATCCATGCACTACAAATTTTAAAACACTGATTAAAACCAAATAAAAACACCCAAATTTACATAGATGAAACCAAATACTACTGTTCTGCCAAAGGAACATAGCAATAAAGTGATTACTAGTGACTTCTCATACTCATACGTTTATCTTTCTCAGCCACCACCAGAGAAGCTTCCTCCTGCACTAGATGGAAACAAACACAGGAGAAGGGATGTACATGTGAACTCAGAGAATGGCAGCATGCACAGGGTCAGCATGGGCCTGCTGGGCTCCAGCACTAAGGTGGAAGTGGCCACAAGCCCACATCCCTAACCCAAAGCTCCCGCCAATTGATAACCACTGCCAAATGAACAATTCGTTTTTCATCTCACTGGGAAGCAAACTGCCTAACGGGGGGCTTCCATGCCCAGCAGTACTTGCCAAACTGAAACAAGCTCAATCCCACTTTTGGAGGTTCTTTTCCTCCAGGTGCTTTGTCAAGTCTTTTTCTTTCCTTACAGATTCTTTGTGTATTATGGTTTCCGGTTTTCTGTTTTTCTAGGGTTTCTTTGTGTGAGAGCCTGTGTGTCTCCGTGTCTATGACGTTTCTCGGGCTTTCTCTTTGGCTCCTTTTCTCCTCTTTGTTTGTTCTTTGTTTGGTCCTATTCTGGCTTGTTTGCTTTTAATCTAATTTTGTTTTGTTGTTTTGGTAAATGCCTGTTTGTACCCTAATGAGAGAGAAAAAGGAAAGTTGTAGCTTTGGGTTAGTTGGGAGTAGTGGGGAGGAGCTGGGAGGAGCTGGGAGGAGCTGGGAGGAGCTGGGAGGAGCTGGGAGGAGCTGGGAGGAGCTGGGAGGAGCTGGGAGGAGCTGGGGGGAGGAAGCCATAATCAGAATATATTGTGTGGGGGGAAGAAAAGCTACTTTCAATAAAGTAAAATAAACTGTTTTCGACTGGATTGGGGGGAAGGGAGGGAGGGTCGGGAGGGAGGGAGGGAAGGAGGGAGGGAAGGAGGGAAGGAGGGAGGGAGGGAGGGAGGGAGGGAGAGAGGGGAGAAATACACAGTGTTTGTGAGCTAGGGTAGAGACACTGAAGTGATTCCATTTTACAATTGACCTAGAAGTGAAATATAATCTCACTGAAAATTCTTGAAAGATTTTAAGCAGCCATAGACAGACTTCAGAATTTACATGGAATGGCAAATTTTAAAACCCTGAAATAATGAAAATGGTACTGAAAAATGAGAACACCACCTGGTTTCAAGACCTAAAGAGCTGCATATAAAGGAGAAGGTATGGCTTTGATATTAAAATTGATAAATGTATTTTTACAATAAAAGTATTTAAGAAGTATATTCCTATTCACACAGCCAACTGTTTTTATGAAGGAGAAACTGTAATTGCAATAGGGAAAGCGGTCTGGGAAGCAAAGGGTGCTGGGTAAGTTGGACTCCCACGTGTGATAAAAGTAACATTTACTTGTATCTTCCATGATACAAAAGTGGAATGAAAGTAGATCATAAGCTTAATATAAGTAAAAAAATAAGAAACTTTTGCAATAAAAAAGATAAATGAGAAAGCTTTCATAAATTAGATGAGACTTCTTAGTTTCTATTCCAAAACTATGACCAACTAAAACTTAAGGACTAGATTTCATCAAAATTTTTAAGTATTTCCCTCTTATGTAGAATGCCAAGAATTAAAAAATAAGCAGCAGACAAGGACAGAATGTTTGCTAAATAACTATGTGCCAAAACATCTATACTATATAAAAAATATTGGGAATGTTCATTAATTGATAACAACGAAAGTGGGCAAATAGTTTTCCGAAAGATGATACAGGATAAAGGATGGTGTACTGATGCCTAAGTAGGACCAAAATTCACTGTACATAATGAATCATTCAGCAAAGGCGGCTTCAAGCCACAGCAGGCCCGTGAGAACAACTATGAGCAATAAACAGACAACCAAAGCACTAATGACGAGTGTTGCCAATGGGAACTCCCATAAATTCCTGGTGAGAAGACAGAGTGGAAACCGCGTCTCTAGACACCATTGTGTCTGTCTTATCAAAGTGCTAGGCAAGCATTTATCGCACAACTCAGAACTCCACCTGCAGGGATTTAAACAGGTAAAAGAAAATAAAAAATATATTGATTTAAATAGTGGGATATTTATGGTCACCAAAAAAATTCTGGGACCGGAATCCCTTGAAATGGTACAGAAATCAACACTCAGCACAGATACACAGTTAAATGCTCGGCAGTGCCACAGAGCAGCTGCTCTAACACACTGCACAATGGCACGGGAAGATCACAAAGGCATCATGGTAGAAGAAGTTGTTTAGGAGAGATTATAGGCAATTTGGCTTAAAATAGTAAGAATGTCTCACAGAAATAATGGTACATATTAGAAAAATGACTCAAATAAAATGTAACTGGAAATTACATAATTATAAAAGGTATGTTTTATAATTCTAATAAAATTATAAGGTAACAAAATAATTATATATCTATAGGAGTAAATACATAATGTTTTATTATGTTTAAGGATTACAAATTTTGTCTCCTCTCAATGTTTAATCTTATAAATCAGGCGTTTTTCCATCAACTACATCTTCTGTGTCTTATACATGTTTATTACAAACCTTTAAAAATGATTTTCTGTTACTTCAACTTGATTGAAAGTCTCAATTGGTTTGCTTGATTCACTTTTGTTAGGCGATGGTGAGAATTTGGGCTACAGGCTCTGGTTTTGCTTTGCTTTGCTTTGCTCTGAAGTACTAAGAGCACTTACTAATGGAGATGGAGATGCTAGAGGGGGCTGGGTTGCAAGGCGTCTGTGGCCTGAACTCTCTAGCCTCTCATTCTCACTTAACTGATTGTTTGATATAGTAAATGTCAGTAATACCTACACTGCAGGTTGATGATCAGCTAAGAGATTTAAAATGCTTGTCACTGTTCCAAAATTGCTGGGCATTTTAATCAGTTGTGATGGAGTTCATCTTCTGTAGGCTTTGTTGTTGTTTACTCTTTGACGTGTGTGTGTGTGTGTGTGTGTGTGTGTGTGTGTGTGTGTAATGATTTTTAGTCATTTTTACCTCAATCTCTCCTCCCTACTCCTCACACTGATACTCCTCCTCCCTCCAACCCATCTCTGCCCTACATTTGTGTCTTCTGTGTGTTGACACACTGAGTGTAGCCAAGGTTGCTTTCAGGAGTGCAGATGGGAGCTTAGTATTCAGAATGGACAACTTCTCAGTGGATACATCACAGATAAGAAAGTGACCCCCTTTTCTCCAGCTACAATTAACTTTTAAGAGTCCCTCTGAGAATCATGGGGCTAATGAACTCTTCCTGCTTCCTTGGTGAAATGTTGATAGGCCTAATCTAATGTAGGTGCATACTGCTAACCCCACTGCTGTAAGTTTACGAGTGTGCAATGGCCAAGTCACGTCCAGAAGATTTATTTGCTCAACAAATCTCCCTATCCACCAGCTCTTCTGTTCTTTCTGCTCCTTCTTCTGCAAGGCTACAGGTTACTTTTAAGCATTTTGTCTTCTCTCTCATATCCTCTACCTTTCACTTGCTACTTTCCTCTTTGTCTCTTTCCACATGTCTTATTTTTAGAATTTAATCATCCTTCCCCCCACCCCAAGGTGGCTCATTGTTTTTTTTTTTTTTGGGGGGGGGGGGGAACAAAGGTGATGCATGGGCTTGTGGAGGCCCTGACTTTGAGCAACAGAAAGATGATGCAGGTGGCTGGACCACCTGGAGACTAGGCTCAGTCCCCTCTTCAGGAGTTGTCTCTCTTAATTTCCAGGGTCATAGCCTATGTAAGGCCCAAGCAAGGCAGCAGGATGCATATTCAATACCCTTCCCAGGAGAGATGGAGACAACTGAACTACAGCAATGAGCCTGACTTCTCTCTGTGGGGCACATCATTCCCAAGCCCATGCCAAGCACATGAATTCGTGAGTTCATGCCCACTTTCTTCAGCTCCTTTTCTAGGTTTGTTATGATTATTTTTCCTTTTTTTTTTTTTTTTACTTCTAGTTCTGTGGATGTTCTATTTAAAGAAGATTTTTATAGCCCTTTATGTGTTTGGAGCAATCATAGGAAATGGGATGTTGGAGAGAGAGTTAAACATGAGTCTGTTGTAAGCTTGGTTAGAGGCTCTGGTGTAGAAAATACTCCAAATAAATATGTGGTGAATGACCTTGTTTAAAATGGCACTTAAGATACAAACAATATACCTATATTCTACTAAATTCCTTTTTTGGGTTGTTACTTTCAATCTACTAGAGCACATCAAATGAAAATGAATGCTTCCAGGGTGACCAAAATTAGTCCCTTAGGATGTGTGATCTTGGGCATCTTTGAGGAGACAAGGGTATTGCTAAGTATACTTACTAGCCTTTTCCACATTCATTTTGTTTACATGCTTCCTGCACAAACATATGTATCAGAGGTTACATTTTATGCTATTGCATTAGAAACACCAAATTTCTCCTATTTTCATCCATCCTGGCAGCTGTCCCTGACCCCTGATGATAGGTAGGCATGATAGAAATATCTCTAGACCATGTGGATCAACTCTTCTTTTTATTGAAGGTTTTATTCTTTGATACACCAGCAGGTTGGTGTCTCTCAGTGTCAAAAGGCTCACAAAGCTTCAAAGACACAGAACACAAAGACTGATCTTGAAAATACAAAATCAAAGGTTCATTTTTTTAATCATATGAGTAAGCCTGACCTTTTTACTTTACACTAGCGGATTTAAAACTTTACCAAAGCATTTATACTCCCCATTGAAATTCAAAAATAGAAATAGTTGATTGCAAAGGTCATTAATTAAAAATTGAAAAGCTATTCCAGGAAAATGCTAACTCATAACTACAGTTAAAATTACAATTATGGAAGAAAAAGTCATAATTTTTCAACTTTATAGCAATTCAACAAACGTTAGCCAAAAATCATGACTATTAAAAACTAGTGAGTAAAAACTTAATAATGAACAGGATATTTAATAATAACAAAATGTTTCCCTACAAATTTGTTAATTAGAAAAGGAATGGAAAGTAGCTTTTCAATGAAAGATCTATTGGACACCCCTTAACCAAGTGACAAAATTGAAAGTAACCAATAATAATTGAAAGTAGCCAGCTAATGTACCCTAGATACAATGCACCCGCAAGGACATGATGTTTCTCTACTATTCATGCTGAAGACGGATAACCTGAAACCAGCCATGATGAAAAATAGTCAGGTAAGCTTCAGTCCACCAAGCAATCTCCTGTGTTCCCTAGAAATTTAATATCAAGAAACGCAAAGAAGGTTGGAGAATGCTTCAAATAAAGAGAGAATGGAGAAGCAGCAACTGAACACAATGTATAGTCCTGCACCAGAGGCTGGCCCTGGAGGAACAAGACCTGTAGAAGATTGTAAGAGGGGTGGAAACTACAGGTCATGACTGATTTCATGATAGTATTGGATTAGTTTCTATTTCCTGGTTTTGATCATTGCTGTGTGTTTATATAAGAGAATGGTCTTCTTTTCCTATGTTTGATACTATCAGAGAAAGGGAGTGATGGGTACCAAAAATGCTTACAGCAGAATGCCAAATATTTATTTAATACAAAACATTGCAAGACATCTGTCACATTTCCTGAATCATTTGTTGGAGCATTTTTTAAAAATTATCTTTAAGGAAATCTTGCTACTTCACACACACACACACACACACACACACACACACACACACACACACAGAGTACTGTGTACATCATTTGGGTATTTACTAGCTATGATTAAGCTTTACATGATCCAACCATTAAATCTACTAATTACATTCATTCAGTCTTGCCTTTTCCCTGTCTGTGTAAGCCATTCTTCATTATATTTTTATAATATTCTCTCTGCTGCAAAGTCCAAACATATAGAAGTTACTCCTATGCTTTTGGCCAACCTTTTCCATGGCTCAAAGTATTATATTCATAATTTTTGTTAGTCCTTCTTTCAAACCACTCTCCTCTAACTTCCCTCTACTCCTTCCCTAGTCCAAGCCCACTAGTGCATCTCACCAATACTACACTAGTATTCCTACCTGGTCACATGTGTTCTTCAGTCACACCAGCCTTTCTGCTGTCCCCTAGTAAGCTAAACTGAGTGATTCCTACCTTGGGGCCTTTATGATTGCTCTCTTGACACTCCAGGTTTTCAGGGCTGTCTTGTTTATAGCATGTAGTCCTTAGCTCGGTTGTCACCTGCTCAGGGAAGCCTTTCCTATCAACATTTTATAAAGGAGCCACACTCAAATTTTCCATGCCAATGCTTGAACACTTTTTACAGCACTTTGCACACACTAATCTGTTGAGGAATATTATTTTGATTGGGCAAAGATATGTTACGTTTGTTTTGCTGTGGAATATTACTTGAACTGTGTAAAGGTGTGTTAATTTGTTTATGCAGCATTTGTTTTATTATGTAAAGGTGTGTTGCATTTGTATTACCTTGCCTGCCTAAGGCACCTGATTGGTCTAATAAAGAGCTAAATGGTCAACAGCTAGCCAGAGAAAGGACAGGCAAGGCTGGCAGGCAGAGAGAATAAATAGGAGGAGAAATCTAGGCTAG
This sequence comes from Onychomys torridus, assembly GCF_903995425.1. Classification (NCBI taxonomy): domain Eukaryota; kingdom Metazoa; phylum Chordata; class Mammalia; order Rodentia; family Cricetidae; genus Onychomys; species Onychomys torridus. Next base: position 20,210,992 of record NC_050465.1, read on the forward strand.
GGAGAGAAGAATGGTAGAAGGAAAAGGAGAAGAGAATGAGGGAGAAAAAGAGTAACATGCTCAGGGCCAGAAACCAGGCAGCCACCAGCCAGCCAGACATGGAGGAAGCAGGTAAGTAGGACACATAGAATGAAAGAAAGGTAAAAAGCCCGAGTCAAAACATAGATAAAGAGAAACAGGTTAATTTAAAAGAGCTAGCCAGAAACAAGCCTAAGCTAAGCCAAGCATTCATAACTAATAACAGTCTCCATGTCATGATTTGAGAGCTGGTTGTGGCCCAAAAGAAAAAGCCTGATACCCTGATCTTAATATTCTAGTTACTTGTCTTCTCCATTAAAAGGGCTGTAAGAGAAAAGAGCTTGCCTTCCCTATTAATCCCTATTGGCTGAGGAAATTGTATATGATTAATAAATGGTTATCAGTGAGTGAAAATGAACAAATTATTCATCAAATGAATGGAAACTAAGTGCTACATTAGAAACACAGCCTTGTAATATTTCTACAGAACAATATCTCACTGTGTATTGTTCTAGTCAGCAATTTGAGATCATGTTGGCTTTGGGTAAACAGTGAAGTTGCTGAAAAAAGGAAAGCAAAAACATCTCTGTCCAAGTCTAGACAAATCATTCCTGGAGACAAAGTAAGCCTTGAATCTAGACCTATGGATGCTGAAAGTTTGCTCAGAATACCATTAATTGCTAAGTGTTTGCAACTGGAAGACTGCCATAAATATAAATGGAAACCTGGGATCTCTGCCTTGCTGCATATGCTGTGACCTTTGAGTTCAAATTTATTCAGATGACTCATATTTTAAAAGCATCATCTTTATGTAATAAGGAAAATTTGACACATACTAAGTAGAAAAATTATTCTGTATTTTAAAACATATAGGAAGAACTGACCATTTTTAACAAAAGATAGTGGGAATAATATTAATATAGCACTTGGAAAGACCTATATGCACCAAGAGTCTTCTACCTGTTATGTATCATCTATCTATCTATCTATCTATCTATCTATCTATCTATCTATCATTTACCTATCCATTTTTTCTATATCTATTTACTATCAGCTCTCTATCATATTTATGTATGATATATATCATTTTTCATGAAGCTATTGCAAAATTCTATGCTTCTAACAACTAAGCTGCATGTATTTCAAAGGACCTGAATACAGCAACTCAGAAGAGAAGCATATGAATGTTTCTACTGCTGCGTTCCCAGGGGAAAACCACAACAGCCTACGACTGGTTTCCTGAAGTTAGTACATCCTTATGAATTGACAGTACCTTCCTAAAATAATAGAAACAATCAGAAACGACACTGAGAAAGCACCATTGGAAGCTCAACACTGTGGAGAGAGAGGAGGGAGCTGTCTTCACTTGTTGCTACTGCATTAGCACGCTGTCAAATGAATATGCTGATAAATGAAGACAGAAGAATCAGGTCAAGAAGATCAGCCTTCTTGAAAGCTGTCTCGGCAACATGCTATCAGTGAGGCATCAAACTGGAAGTTTCTTAAGCTATGGTCATGTCCAATGTTCTATTTGTCACTGAGACCTTTACCTGACGTAAATGTCACACTCAACTCCTGAAGCCACTCCATCATTGTCATTTGTGACTGATGGCTAGCATCCTATGACAAGGCAGAGTCCATGGAAGGGTAGCCACCATTCAGCCATTTTACTGGCCTTAAGTTAAGTACTTTAACATTTTAACTAGATCAAGACTCAGAATGACAGTCTGAATGCAGCAAAATACTACTTTATTTTTATCTTCAGTGTCCAATTTATTTAATGAAGATTTTAATTTTCTATTTAGATGACCATGCCATCTCATTGTCATATATAAATAAAGACATTAAATGTGTGTTTTAACAACTTGGTAATTCAAAAAATTATGCACATATGACTCTAGATTATTATCTGGGACTAATCACTAGTAAAACTGTAAAGGGACACATCCCTTAATGACAGAGGTGCATTCTGAAAAATGTGCCATTACATTATGCAACTGTCATGGACAATACCTACCTACATCAACTTAGATGCGACTACACCAACTTGCTGCACATCTTGTCTATATGACATAAACGCTGGTAGACAAAGGCATGACATATATAATATAGAATAAAACACGTTTATTATGTTATATTTGACAAATATAATATATATGACAAATTGTATGTATATATGTATACCATTCTTTGTTTCTAGGGCCATGATGAAGAAAACAATATGAGATGAACTCAAGTACAGGAGAAAATAGCCCAACTCAGATACGTTACTGTCATATAGAAGAAAGTTTACACTAAAAGTTATATATGATAGTATAGTAAATCTGTAAGCCAGTAACATAGTTATGTGTTATCATTACCTAGTATTAAGTCATACACATACGTGACTGACAGTGTGGCACTGTTTACACCAACATTGCCATAAGCCAGCAGTAAAGACATGACGTTACAAGACTAGCTAAAACAATGTCACACGCCATGTTTTAACTGCATCATAGTCCTGTGAGATCACCATTGTAGACAAGGACCACTGTTGACTGAAACATCATCATTATTCACGTGACTTAATAAAAATGTATGCACAGGTATGTCTACAAAGCCACCATCTTTGTATTACTCTTTTTCATAGTGGGCTTGAACCAGAGAATTTTTGCATGCTAGGCAAGTTCTTGCTCTACCACTGAACTACATTCACAACAGGTCTTTCCTTTTTATTTTGAAATCAAATTTTCCCAAGTTTCCCTTGAACTCTCCCTGTAGCTCACACAGGTCTTGAACAGGAGAACCTCCTGCCTCAGCCTCCTGAATACCACCAAGTCTAGCAGCATTGTGGATTAAAGTAACCATTTTGAATGTTTACTAAATTATGAGTGATACAAGAATTGACTGAATTAGTCCCAGCACTTGCATGCAACATGGTACTAAGAACTACTAATTTCTTAGAAAAATAGCAGTGTATTAATTCATCCCTCAGTTATTTACTTCCTACTCTACATTGGCTCCCTTCTGCTGTAGGAATGAGACAGGGCAATGCTCCTGCAGGAAAGATCCTGCTCTCGTAGCATTCATTCTAAAGACATAATGAATTAGGAAAATATGTGCCTCATCCAGGTAACTAAAAACAGGAGACTTTTAAAAAGCATGTGCTAGATAAGTCTCAAAGGTGTAAAACAAATGAAATATATTCATATATTCACCATGTGAGTGCTACTGTTGGAACAGAAATAAAAAGAGATGTGTGGAGAGATTGGATGTCACCAAAGAAAATCCAGCAGCTACATTAACAGACTCCCCATATCCCATGACAGTGTGGGAGCAAAGATAGCAGCAGTCTATATCAATCAACACAGGGAAATGGGAAAAAACAACCCCCAAAAAATCTTTGAACAAAATTAGAAAGAAAAAAAAAAAACACAGAATGTCAAGTTCATAATTGACAAAGAAAGCTTCTTCAGTGACATATTTGGCACTATAGGCTATTCCTCACGACAAATCAACTATAAACAAACAGTTTGCACATTGAGAAAAAAAACAGAGAATAAAATTTTGTTCTGTGCAATGTTCACTTTTTGGTGTTGTTGTCTCCTACAGTCAAAGATTCTCTCTTTAAGTAAGTATGATTCAATAAGTCAAGTAACCTGAATGAATGGAGACTTTCATTCAAATGATAGATGATAGATAAATAGATAGAGAGACAGGCAGACAGGCAGACAGGCAGACAGGCAGACAGACAGACAGATAGATAGATAGATAGATAGACAGACAGACAGACAGACAGACAGATAGGCAGACATTGTTTTCTCCTCTTTCCACTATGGTGAATTTATTTCTAAATTTTAAAGATCATATAACAATAAACTATGCTTTTAAAATTATGAAAAAAATAAAAACCAAAAGCACAGAAACAAGAATGGGAAATACAATGCACAAAGGCTGTTCACAGGAGTAACTTTTTTTTTATAGTAACTAGGGCTTGATTTATTGGCTATACACAGGGGAGGAGAAGGTTGATTCCTAAGGCATACCACTTATGAAATCCATCTCTTGCAATTCTAGTTTGAATTATGAATGCACACTTACACATTGAGTGAAATAATGAGTTCATATTTATACTTATCTGAAAAACAGTATTTTAAAGGAAAATAGATTTATCTCAGCCATGTTGCCCAGACTTACCTTGAGGTCATGATCCCCCTCCTCAGCCCCACCCATGAAGGTGTTACAGGTGTAAGTCTTCAAAATTAGCTTTTTTCAAACCTTCTGAACCCTACCAAGCTAGAAATCATATACACTTAAATTATTAAATCAAACTACTAAACATCAAGAACAAAGAGAAAGATATTAAAAGTGACCAGAGGGAAAATATATGTGTGCACAAAAACAAAGATAAAAGGAATAGCAGATTTTTATGTGTATAGCTAGCACAAGATAGAAAATAACACAAGAAAGAAATGGTCAAACTATGTTTAAAGAAACAACACTCGCAACACAGAATTCATTTCATTCCCCATAAAATAGTCTCCCTCAGATATTAAGGTACAATAAGCAATTTTCAGATGGACTTAAAGAATCTATCTCCAGTGGGCTCATATATTTTGTGCCATAAAAATACGTTTACAAAAGTCCTTCAGGCAAAAGGAAAACAGCATCTGGTAACTCTGGATTCTGCAAAGGAATGGTAACTAACAGAAGTGGTAACTATGTGAACACAGAGCAAGCTCCAGGCAGGACTACATGGTGAGACCCTATCTAGATAAAGAAGAAAATTTGGTATATATGCACAGATGCACAGTGGTATATTATTAAATCATAAAGAGGAAGGAAGTCCTGTGATTTGGACAAAAATGAGTGGAACTAGAGGACATCTGATTTACCTAAGAAATGTAAAGACCGAAGTATCATGTGTTTTATCTCATGCACTGAAACAAAATGATAAATTTTTTAAATGAACTCTAAAAAGAAGGAGTTCTGGAGACTAGGAAGAGGCAGGAGTAAGATGGGAGGCTGGTGTGATGAACATGGGAAACAGAATCAAAGCATGATAAGCTCATGGATGTATCAGCAAAACCATTATCTGTACAATGTGTTATTTCTTTTTTTAAAGTATTTTGTATCTATAAAAATTCCCATTTGTGGGGAAAAGCCACAGGAAGGATGCCAGTGGTATATCCCATGCTCAGATCCTAAGGTCTAGGCAAAGACTTGTGTAAGGCCACATATCCTGCTTCTGTGACTGGAGCTATTATGAGAAGCAAAGGTGTAGCTGAGAACTGGGAACTGTGTTCACATATGCTGTCCTGTGGAATGCTCAGGGAACTGTTTATGCAGGGCCCCACCACTTGGTTCAATAAGGAACTGAGCAGAAGCACCAAAGGCCCCTATCTTCACAGCCATATGTAGTCTAGAAGCACCTACTCCAGTTTCTGTGAAACACTCATGAAATGTAAGAGCATCCAGACCTTTCAGAAGTCCACAACCTACCCAGGAAGTCTGCTGCAAACTATTGCACTGCTTAGAGCAAGGAGATGGGTTATTTTCACAGCTTTTATTATAAGTAAGTCACTTCGTGTCATTGATTGTTGGAATGACCTGGCTAGCAGGTCAAAGAATGAAAGAAAATAAGTTCTTTAGCTCAAAGAAAAATGTGTTTGAACTAGAAACTATGCTTCAGAAACCCAACCTTCTATTAGGTAGTTAAAAAAATAAATAAGATACTGCAATTACTAAAATGTCTCTTGAAATTATTTCTCCCTACTCTGGAGATGGTGTTGAGTGTGTAAACAGTCACGTGGACACTGTTTCCTTTACTCCTTGTACAGAGCCCACAAGGCAGACCCTGCTATTCCCCTTTCACATAAGAAACGAGCTCCGAGGACTGACTGAACTATAACAAAGAACTGAAGTCTTCAGACAGCACACATGGCCCCTACCATGTTCCCACAGATATTTTTTGGCTGATGAATTAAATCTGAACAACCAGCCCAGGTGAAAATTATATCTAAAAGCATACTCTTCTTTGTTTGGAGGAGAATGAATGAAAAAAAAATACCAAATGTTTAATATTGATTTTGATGTCAGAGCTGAGGTCTATATTTAGCTAACAAATTGACTGTTTTATTTTTCCTGACAAATTAACCTAATTGAGTTGCTTTGGTATCATCCATTACACTCAATCAAAAACCCTGGGTGAGGATTCTTCATTTTTGTAAAAAAATAAAAAATAAAAAAATAACAAGTCAATGACTCATTGTTTCAAACACATTTGCTTTACCATGATAGGTTCCCTACTCTGGAAGTAGCACATTTCTTCAAATTATAATTACTTTTATCCTTAAAAGAATCATTTAACTTAGTATTCCATTTCATCCTTTCCTGTTAATCAAATAGAATGTAGAATATCTGAGACACAATCAGAGATGAAAACAGAAACAAAATGCATCATCCTCTTGCAGCATAGACCAAGCACGTTAAGAGAGTGATGGAGGCTAGGGTGCCCAGAAGTCTGCATGAACGCTGAAGATAACCACTATGGCGGTCATTAGTGAGGCGAGGTGGTAAAGATCCCATACTCTTTAAAAGAATGATTCTTTGCATCCTCTTAGAGAACTGGAGTCCTGTCAGCAGCCCTTCCGTTCTACAAACAAAAGCTACACTCCCAAGTAAGACATCACTGGGTGCAGTAAGGGGGAAGTATTGGTCCAGTGGTAGAAAGCATGAGGTTGAAGAGACACAAAACACAAAGTGGAGACAGCGCTTCGAGCTACTAGTTGTCAAGGTGAAAAATGAAGGCAGCTTGGCCTGGAGGAGCACAGTGCAGAGGGTGAGAGGGGACCCAAATGGGTTTTGTGGGGAGAGTTGAGGGGTAACTGAATCCAAGACAGTCCTCAGGAGCCCTGGAGAGGGAAAGGGCACATTGAAATCTCATTTGAGAAACACGAGCTTCTGCATGCAGACAGCAAAAGCCCCGGGTGTTTGTTTCCTCACCTTGGTCTTTTCTTGCTTCATAACTGAAGAGGAAAATGCCCATCACCATTCACAATCCACACAGCGATGTTTTAAATGGCCTATAACTAACGAAGCCACAGAGAAAACAGTCAGAATTTTCATCTTTTCTTTTTAAGTTATGGAGAGGAAACAAGGAAAAAAAGAAAATATCTACCCAGTAACAACAATCAACAATAGCAGTTGAAAATAATAGAGTTGGGAGTGTGGAGATGGCTCAGTGGGTAAAATGTGTGCTATGTCTCATAGTCAGTAGCCCCGTAAGGAGCTAGGCATGGTGACACATGTCTTTAACCCCATTGCTGGAGTGAGAGCGGAAATAACAGGAGGAACCAAGGTTTGCTGGCCAGCTAGCCTGTCAAAATGGCAACCACGGGCTCAGCCAGAAACCAGGTCTCAATACTTACGGTGAAGAGCAAAGTTGATCTCTGGTCTCCACACACATATACATAGGCAAGCATATCAGCATCATACACACACACACACACACACACACGCATGGTACACACACACACACACACGCATGGTACACACACACACACACACACACGCATGGTACACACACACACACACGCATGGTACACACACACACACACACACACGCACACACACGCATGGTACACACACACACACACATGCATGGCACACACACACACACACATGCATGGCACACACACACACACACACACACACACACACACACACACATACACACATAGGCAAGTGCATCATCACACATGCATGGTACACACACACACACACACACACACAATAAAACAAATTCATTAAGGAGCACAAATAATATGGTTTTTAAAGATAATCAGGAGAAAAGCCTCACATTTTATTTTTCTAAAATATAAAATAAAATATCCAAACAAGCTGCTTTTTAAGCATATTAAAATACCACAAAATATTGAGAAGATGCTAAAGTATAACAAAAAATGAAAATGCAGGATATAAGACAGCACTGGCAGAACTGATGCAGATGAGTTCATGTAAAAAGCCACTTATTAAACAAAGCATTAAATTGACGATGATAGAATTTTATGTCAACAAAATGTAAATTCCACAAAAAGACCATCAGTGCTACTTTCATATACATTTCAGAAACTTGCAAATGTAGAGCATATTCCAGTAACTTAAGGAAAAATAAATCATTACCTAATACTGTGTTTAACAGTTGGGTAAAAATACCTCAATGTTTAAATATTATGAACATGATGTATCACAGTAACTAGTTAGAGAGAAAAAAAAATGTGCTCAACAAGTAAATAAGAACTGCTAAGTCGCCAGGCAGTGGTTGTGCACGCCTTTAATCCCAGCACTTGGGAGGCAGATACAGGTGACACTCTGAGTTCAAGGCCAGCCTGAGCTACAGAACAAGTTCCAGGACAGGCAGGGATACACAGAGAAACTCTATCTAGAAAACAAACAAACAAACAAAAAAAGACCTAAGTCCTGACAAGCACATGTAAAACTCCTAACCAACCATGCCCAGGCAAACTTTCAATAGCAAGGAATCTGCCTTTTTGCAGGGTGACTCAAAGACACTCATTAGCCAGCATATGTTTACAATATTGCCTAGATAACCTAGTCTGGAAAAATTAGCGAAAGAGAAATATGCATGTTACTACATGAGAGGATAGACAACATAAATGACAGTTGAACATGAAAACTTCAAGACAAATGAGGGAGTTCAAAGGTTTCATTAAATATAATGATCATAAATCAATAGTCATGATATTGGGGAACCACTTTGAATTATATGGAGCAATGGACATATTCTCATTTATAGATGAAATGTCTAAATGAAATGGAATTATTATTTCCCAATAATTCAAATTAAAATTCAAGTAAATTATGAAGTTTGATCTTTAAATCTGCAGAGAAGTAGGGGATGGTAGATACATAAGATCAAGTTAGTCATGAGAACTGAAGAAGAGGATTGGCTCAGACATAAAGACTCATGGTAGAGCCATAACCACTAAAACTGCAAAGACTCTTAGCAATAGTGGAGAGGGTGCTGAACTGTCCATCTAAGGTAAACAAATTGGTGAATACCCTAATTGTCATCACAGAACCTCCATCCAGGAACTGATAGAAGCAGATACGGAGATCCATAAAGCACTGGGCCTAGCTTTGGGAGTTCTGTTGAAGAGAGGGAGGAGGGATCATATGAGCAAAGGGGGTCAAGATCATGACTGGGAAGCCCACAGAGACAGCTGACCTGAGCTTGTGGGACCTCATAGACTCTGGAGCCTGCATGGGACTGACCTAGACCCTCTGCATATGGGTGACAGTTGTGTAGCTTGGTCTGTTTATAGGGCCCTGGCACCCCTGGTGCATGAGCTGGCTTTTTGAAGCCCATTCCCTATGGTGGGATGCCTTGCTCAGCCTTAATGTAGAGGGGAGGGGAAGTGGGAGGAGGGGAGGGTGGAGGGACTGTGGTTGGTATGCAAAATGAATAAAAAATTTAAAACAAGAAAAGAAAATATGAGAAAGTAAAAAAACAACAACAAAGACAGGCCGGGTGGTGGTGGTGGTGCACACCTTTAATCCCAGCACTACGGAGGCAGAGGCAGGCAGATCTCTATGAGTTCAAGCCCAGCCTGGTCTACAAATCAAGATCCAGGACGGGCACCAAAACTACACAGAGAAACCCTGTCTAAAAAAAAAAAAAAAAAAAAAAAAAAACCACTGTAGTATTAGCACATAAACAGACAGAACACGGGACTCAGACAGAAGACACTGGGTGTGTATGGTATATGACAAGTGTACCTGTACAAACTTTTGCAAAAGAATTACATACATGGAATGCAAGATAAATTGTACTGCATATGGAAAAACACTAAAATCAAGTCACTACAAAGTGCTGCACCCTAAATATTTTAATATTATAAAATATTTCAGACAGGTTAAACCCTTTAAGTATGAGATCAAAACTGCGGTGGTCTGTTAAAAACATGTCACAATATATTTAGGTAAGAAGAAAGAAAATATTTTTAAACAAGATACAAGCACTTAGAACACTTAGGGAATATAAGTAATTAAAAACAAAAACAAGAATATAAATCCTAAGGAAAATGCTCAGGACATATAAACTTTGGGGAAATGTGGTGTGAGGATTTTAATTTAACTTAAATTTGTGATCAAAAGAGTCAAACAAAGAAAAGAAAAGTTAGCACAAGAAATATGAATCAGAAATCCACTGAGGAAGAGCAACTGAGCCTCTTGAAATATCACAGCCATGAGAGGAATAACAGGATGCAAAGCAAATATGTCACCAAGTGGCAAAAAAAACCTAAGGCTCTAAAATAAATCAATATCAAAATTCAGAGTAAGAGGAATCCCCATACACATTACCGCATAGATTACACAGCCGCTGTGCAGAGTGGTCTCACCCCAGCCAGCAAGCTGCACATGGACTTGTACTTCCTGGACTCAGTCTTTCTTCCAGGCCTGTCTCCCTAAATGCCTCACTTGTGTTCCCCAGGAAACATGAGCTAAAAGACACACACAACATTGGTTGGAGTTTTGGGATCATATCATTTCTTCTTCCTTTTCCTCCCTCCAAACCCTCCCACATTCCCTTCCTTGCTCTTTCAAATTCATGGCCTCTTCGTTCACTGATGGTTGTTACATGCATATGTGTATATGTATATACATATACATTTCTAAATCCTACTCAATCTGTGTAATGTTATCAGGGCTAACCATTTTGTATTGAATAACCAAGTGATATGCTCTCTTAGAGAAGGCTATTCTTCCCACTCCCAGCTTCCCCTCACTGCCTGTAGTTTTTGCAGGACTGAGGCCTTATGGGCTTTTTCTGATCCACTTTGGCATGTCTATTGGCATCCTCCTTGTTTAGCTCATGTTTAGGCAATCGTGTTAAAATACCAGAACAAAGTAGATGGCTTATGGATACACTATTATCTAAAATAAATCTAGATCACTGTGTATGACTGTACCAATACCGTCAGATTTCAGAGTAGTATTAATTCCCCAATTCGAGAGAGCAAAGGATAGTAATGTAAGAAAAATGTGTGTGTGTGTGTGTGTGTGTGTGTGTGTGTGTGTGTGTGTGTGTTTTCAAATAATATGAGAGGAATGAATCTGTGCAAGCTGAAATTCAAAACACGCTCGCATCTTATTTGAGGTATATGAGTATGAATGTCCCTCATCCCTAGAGTCCATACTTTGTCTGTGAGAAGCATTCAGGCATTCTTTTAGCCTGACAACATTTAATTTAAGTGCAATTTCAAATGAGACACTGCTCACTCCAACATCAAAGTCCAGGAAGGTGTGAGAAATGCCTGTCTTGTTTGCCTGGATGTGAGGGTGACTGCTCTGAGAGGTGGGCACACCACACTGCAACATCCACCTCCAAAGTAATTTTCTCCCTTGAATTCCCCCCCCCAAATTAAAAGAACTTTATGTGCAATGCATCTTTACACATGTTTGTTGGTTCCTGGTAACTAAACATCATCTTTAGATGAGCTGTGAGATGTCTTGCATGGAGAAGTTAATAGCGTATGTTAGCATGTGCAAACCCTGGTACACAATAGTGTTGCATGTTCTTTGGAACTTCAGCTAAACCTGACAGGAAAATAGCCTGATAACCACATCCATGTGGATTCAACAAGCATACACACTTAAATCCACATATCTTTGAGGATGTATTTAACAGATGTCAACAGTATTCATCTATGAGAAGTAGGTCATGACAGGCTCTTTTTTTCGGGCTTTCTCTTGACCATTGCCAGTAGTCTACAGTGGAGGTATCAGTGTGGATTTCTGGGGGCCTCTCTAACATTTTGCTTCTTCCTATTCTCATGTGGTCTTCATTTAATCCTTGAGGAGATGGGTAGACATCAAGGCAGAAGTACATACAACAAAATAAAGAGCAATACAGCATCACCAGAACCTAGCCCTCCTCCAACAGCTAGACCTGAACATCACAGAATGAAGAAGCAGAAGAAAACAACCTTATAAGTAACATCATGAAGAAGCTAGAGCCTTATACAGAAGAAATCAAAAATGAAGTGGAGGAACAAACAAACAAAAAATGGGAAGAACACTATAAAAAACTAGAGGAAAGGACAAATAAAGCTGAAGAAAACAATAAGTCCCTGAAAGAAAATTATAATACTTTTAATTATAATATAATTACACCACTTCCCCCTTTCCTTTCCCCAATCCAACTCCCCATATATATGACCCTTGCACTCTCTCAAATGCATAGCCTCCTTTTTTTTAATTGTTGTTATGTGCATGCATACACACATACACACACATTCCTAGATACACAAATACAACCTGCTCAATCTCCATAAAGTTACCTGTATGTACATATCTCAGGTGAGCATCGTTGCAGAAAACCATACTCGATCAAAATGCAGAGAACAAGAGAATGTATGGTGCCCAGTCCTAACTAACTGTATAAATCTACAATAGAATCCCTGCACCTGAGGCTCAAGAATCATTGACAAAGACATGGCAGAAGATGAGCCAGAGGAACAGAAAGTTTGCTGTCTGACTGTGTCTCCTAGAGATGTCAGAGAAAGTACACCCATGAAGTCTCATGGCTGCCTAAAGACAACCTGAACAAGGACAACACCAGTGGACATGCTCACTTGGAATGAGGATAGCTCATGAGGTCTCAACCGTAGACAAAGGACTGCAGCAACTAGAGAATTCGGAGAATGGGAGAAATGATCATTCCCAAGGAAGAGCTCCCAGTTGGTATGCAATACAAAAAGGCCAACCCTGAACTCCCAGCTGGTATGCAATACAAAGAGATACGCATACAGGTAACAAGATGCAGACAATATTTAATGATATAATGAAGAAATATGTAAAAAATCCATCTGGATTCCAAGGGAGTATAGTTTTATTTCCTTTCTAATTTTTTCCTCTTTTTTATTTTAATATTTTTAATTTTACATATCAGCCATGGATTCCCCCTGTCCTCCCCCATCCCGCCCTGCCCCTACCTTCCCCCCAGCCCCTCCCCTCCATTCCCATCTCCTCCAGGGCCAAGACTCCCCTGGGGATTCAGCTCAACCTGGTAGATTCAGTACAGGCAGGTCCAGTCCCCTCTTTCCAGGCTGAGCAAAGTGTCCCTGTGTAAGCCCAAGGTTCCAAACAGTCAGCTCATGAACTAAGGACAGGTCCGGGTCCCACTGCATGGGTGTCTCCCAAACAGTTCAAACTATTCAATTGTCTCACTTATCCAGAGGGCCTGATCCAGTTGGGGGCTCCACAGCTTTTGGTTCATATTTCATGTGTTTCCATGTACTCACTCATAGGAAGATACTAGATGTAAAACAAAGATGACTAGACTTCTTTCTAATTTTTGTTAAATAATTTGAGGTTATAGCCATGTAACAAAGTCTTTCTTAAATCTGTTTCATGGTAATATATTTTAAAGTACATTTTTGTGTCCACTAAAGAATGGTGTTTTATGTCCTAACTGAGCTCAGATGAAATGTATCTAAATTGTAGTTCTAAACTGACAAATGACTTGCAAAGTTATTTTGTTCACTTGCACAATCATCCATTAATTTTCAAAATGCATGTTTAGTACCCAAGATCTATGCTATGTACAATATGAAAACATAGTCTCTTTTCTCAAGAAACTCATTTTTTATAGGAAAGAGAAACCATAGATGGAATTCCTTCTTCTTCCCAGGTCAGATGGAACCTGGTACAAAGAGACATGTTTTAACACTGGGAGATGACATCACAGCTATAGTTTGAATTATGGTGAATAGTTGGTTAGAAGAAGAAAACAAAGGTCCTGTTAACAAAGATGCCATTTTTTAATAGGTAATATATAGTTCTGGCTTTGTTATTATTTTGTAGATAGTATTGGTCAACCTCTATATTCTCATGACCATTTATAGGCAGATTAGATTTCAACAGAAATCTTGCTTCCATCTATTATGGGATGAATTTTGTTGCCCACAAATTCATACGCTGAAGTTCTAAATCACAGCACCTTGGAATGTGACTCTATTTGGAAACAGAGCCTTCAAAGGATGTCAACAGTAAAATGAGGTCATGCACACGGGCCTACATACAACTTGAGTTCTTATCCCAAAGGAAGCTTTAACACAAGGGCACATAACCAGGATTTGTGCACACAGACAAAAACAAATGTAGGTGGAGGACACAACAAGAAGGCAGACACTTTGCATGTCAAAGACAAGGGTTTGAAAGAAGCCAAGCCAGCCAATAGTTTGATTTTGCACCCTGTATATCAGAACCATGAAAAAAATGAATGTCTGCTGCTGGCAATGCAGGATATTCTATTTTGTCATGGCATTCACAGAATGCTGATAAGGTATATACTTGCTTATTGAAAATGAGAACAGGTAATAAAATTTCTTTGAAATTAATATCAAAAGGCATTGTGAAGGTTCTAGATCTAAAGCTGAGCCAGAGCCAGCCTGGTGGCCAGCAGTATCTTAGGACTGTAAGTATTTCCCACATGGCATTCTTGCTGCACTTTTGAAAGTTTATTTCCCCTACATGCACAATGTGCTTGATGACCTGAGTTTTTAAGGGAGGGAAAAAGTCTTTTTCAGTTACCTAGTTCTCTGGGTTTTTAAAGAAAGAGTTTAACTTTCAGGTTTGTTGGCCGTATAACAGTAATGCACACAGGATAACACATATTTTTAAATAGATGGACTTTGGAATTATGAAAATCACTTATGTAAGGTCACCAACAAATATGATATAAGTATGTGGATTGGTTACTTTTCTATCACTGCAATAAGCACCATGATCAAGGTAATTTACGGAAGGAAGCAATTATCTGAGCTTACAGTTCTTGAGGGTGGAGTAGAGGCAGAGAACTCCCATCTTGAACCACAAGCAGGAAACAGAAAGCAAAGTTGCAATGACTTCAGGATTTGGACCTCAAAGCCCACCCAGAAAGGCCATACCTCCTAACCCTAACCTAAAGGGGCTCTGCAAACTGAGGGCCAAGTATGCAAATGTCTGAGCCTAACGCTCCCATTGAAACCACCACAGTATGTAAAATCAAGTCTGCCTTTGAGAAGAAGAAATTAACTTTTCTAGTAGTTCCATTTTAAAATATTAGACGTTTCTTAAAACAAACCCAACACCCATTTAGGTGTTAATGAGTATTTCTAAATAGAAAGTATTCTAACACATTGACTGAAAGCCCCTTATTTTTGGCACTAATGTCATTTCCACAGTAGAAAAAGAGCAGTGACTCCCATTTCATTGAAGCAAAACTTGCTTTGGATTAGACTGCTGAGCTTCCATAAGAATCCCTAAGATATCTTTCACAATGGACCCTTGCTGTATTATACTAGTACTAGAAGTGGGAAATAATGTTCTTGGCTGATGATACCAACCATTATTCAGCAGTTGTTATTCAAAAGAACAAAGATAGTTTTGTAAATGTCTTAGTAAATCATTCTGAGAAGGAATCCAACTTTGTGTCATTGTGCATTTTGCTCAAGTAATTATATTTAATTATTATGTTTTGCCTGTCAGAAAGTTGAAAGGCAGAACTATAATATTAACAAGAACATTATATAAAGCATTCTGTGTGTGTCAATCACACTGCTCCTTGATTGTTATATTAACTATTGCTCTCTTAAGCAAAACCAACCTACAGCTATTCAGAAAACACCATTCCCCATGACTACCAAATACAGTTTTCTGAAATATCTATATTTCCTTTGATAAGCTGCCTATGAAAAGACAACAGTGTATAATGATGATAAACTATTGTCAATTCACTATATCAGTATCCATCAGATGAACTAATTAAATCTACATGCTCATTTTGTGTAATGGAAATACAATCACTGCCATACAGCACTGTCAACATCATCTACTCTGGAAATGAAAGTCTTGCCTTTGGCTTAGCATTTTCTGAAGCAGCAGGAGACCATTATCTTGTGACAACATTTTATTTCATTGACATCTCAAATATATTCTTAATATCCTTTATATTTATGTTCAGCTTAGAATGAGAGGATTAGAATAGGTGTTATTAGAGTAGAAAGGCATTTATTATCCCATTCGGAGCAGCATTAGCATGTGACATGGCTCAGCCATAAGAATCTCATGGTTCACATTGCATCTTTTACTTCTGTGCGGTCCCAGCAAAGCTGCCTTGTCTACGAATTTTCCTTGTGTTAGTCATCCACACTCACCCAATCTCACTACTATCTGCTTTCCACTTTACTTTATAAACTGTGAAAATCAATCTGCTCACCAAAATGTTAGTAAGTTATTTTTTAGTTTTCTAACTTTAAGCCAAAATAATAATCATAAATTTAAGCTTTTACTTTAAAATAGATCGTTTCTCCTTTCATTTTGTAATCACTGTCCTCTTCACTGTTACACACTCTGAATGCTGAAGTTTATGTATGTGTGTAAAATGGAGATGTATGATAACTGTTTTTATAATTCAAACTGAAAGAAACAGAACTTCATCTGAAATATCATTGTAACTGAGGCCATTTGAGGGTGGGTTAAGATTACCCGGAAAAGAGCTCCAATTATCCATCACATTTTTCATATGCATGTATTATAGAAAAAGATACTGTGAATTATTCAAAATAAAATTCAGGGTGCAAAACTTGAAATGGATGATAGAATAAATAAACTATGAAAATTCTTCTGTAATCATAGATGTTGAAAGTCTGTATATGAGGCAAAAGGAACAGGCACAATTTTCAAGATGTTTCCATCATAAGGCAATGCTTTGAGTTTCCAGGGTTTTTAATGTACTAAGGTTTCCTTGTTGTGCTAGACCAGTGATATAATTGCCTTTCTGCTGGCTGATGGAATGCTAGGCACTGTTTGGTCTAGTAGATGTTACAAAAGGAGTATGTTGACTAAGGGAAGATGGAGATATTGGGGCTTGGGGATGGGAATCTCTCTTGGTGGATTAAGAGTAAGTAGGCCCTAAATCATATACATGTGAGTCACACTAAATGGAGTCAGCAGGTTGTATTAATAGATTTATACATATATATGTAGTAATAATTATAATGAAAGAAAAGAGGCCATGAATTTGAGGAGTGGATGGAGGAGGGCACGCACGGAAAGAGTCTGAGAAGGGGTGGGATGGGGAGTAATGCAGATAAGGTATTCATATATGAAAAACATTGTCTCATTAAACTACTCCACTGTTTGACACACATGAATAAGGTAGCAAAAACTTCATGGATGGGTCCTTGGTTAGGACATACAATACTTAAACTGTCATTGTGTCTATGGGTAGAGCAATGTGTCCCTGGCAGACTTAGAAGTTCCTGAGAACGTAGGTAATTGGTTCCAACACTTCATAGCCAGTCTACATGGTTTTATGACAGTCATTTTTCCTGAAATACTCAAATAGAAATCATGAGCAACGTCCCTCAGACAATTAGCTGGCTGCTTTTTGCCTTTTTCCTGTTAAAAGATGGTGTAATTTGTACACAGGTAAAGAAAAATTTTAAATCTTTTTAATCTTAGCTTTCTGTTTATAAACTCAGTTGAGATATAGCATGAACATATAGATTTTAGTGAACAAGTGTACAATTTGAATTATCACCAAGTCAATGGATTTTGTTAAATAAAACCCAGGTCAAGAAATAAAAATAAACTACCCAAATAACCTAATGCTCTTCATGCTCCATCTCTAGTCATTAGCCATTCTCCAAATATGGCCTCTATTCAGCCCTAAAGCTTGAAGGTTGTTTGTGATTTTTCAACCTGATAAAAATGGCATCATAAAGCACATATTTTATGTCTTGTTTCTTAGGTCATTATTAATTACATGGAAAAACAGCCTGTCTGTTCTCCTTTTATAATAGTTAATTAGCTTACCATAACTCATACCCTGCTGTCAATGCACATTTTGAAATCTTAAAGTTATCTATTTGACAGTCTGGTTTTTACTTTTTTGTGGCAGTTGTTAACTTAATGTTATCATTTTCCAAGTAGAACTGTGCTAATGTTTAGTAAGGCATTCACTCTTGAATGCAAATGATCTCCTCCAATAGTCAGTTCCGTTCCCAAGTCCACGGAGCCCATGGTAGACTCTTTAAAGTATTCACTTGAGTTTACATTCACATATACAAGGCATATATTTACAGTTATCAAAATTCATTATAAATTTTAATGCAGTATTTTTCTGCTGAGAGAAAAATATATAATATTTTAAGTTATTCCCATATTTATATTAATTGCCTTTCATATGTCACTTCTTTCCTTTGGCTATTCATTTCTGTTTTAATGCCTTCAAAATTTAATGATATTTAAATCTTATTTCATATCTTACAGAAAAAGATAGAAGCTGGTGTTGAGTGGTCCTTAGAAATGGCGGAGTAGAAAATCAACCCTGTGTTTTCTCTATGAAACAAATGATTTGCAGAAGTCAAGACTTGATACTGAAGATTCTATTTCATTTCTTGCTGGGCTAGTCTATGAGTGTGTTGGCTTTATAACTGTCATTTGATGTGAAAATGCAAGTCGTTAAGAAGCCACCACTCTAGGTAGCCTCCCTGGAGTTGTGTAGCAGTCTAGTCATCTTTGTTTTACATCTAGTATCCTACTATGAGTGAGTACATACCATGTTCGTCCTTCTGAGTCTGGGTTACCTCACTCAGGATGATTTTTTTCTAGATCCATCCATTTGCCTGCAAGCCTCATGATGTCATTGTTTTTCTCTGCTGAGTAGTACTCCATTGTGCATATGTACCATATTTTCTTTATCCATTCTTCAGTTGAAGGGCATCTAGGTAGTTTTTATGTTCTGGCTATTACAAACAATGCTGGTATGAACATAGGTGAGCAAATGCCCTTGTATGATTGAGCATTCCTTGGGTGTATGCCCAAGAGTGGTATAGCTGGATCTTGGGGGAGATGGATTCCCAATTTTCTAAGGAAGCGCCATATTGATTTCCAAAGTGGCTCTACAAGCTTGCATTCCCACCAACAGTGGAGGAGAGTTCCCCTTGCTCCACATCCTCTCCAGCATAAGCTGTCTTCTGTGTTTTTGATCTTAGCCATTCTGACAGGTGTAAAGGTAGTATTTCAGAGTCATTTTGATTTGCATTTCCCAGGTAATTAGGGATGTTGAGCAATTCCTTAAATGTCTTTCAGCCATTTGAACTTCCTCTGTTGAGAATTCTCTGTTTAGTTCTATAGCCCATTTCTTAATTGGACTGTTGGGCATTTTGATGTCTAATTTCTTGAGTTCTTTATATATTCTGGATATCAGCCCTCTGTCAGATGTGGGGTTGGTGAAGACCTTTTCCCATTCTGTAGGCTGTTGCTTTGTCTTCTTGACCGTGTCCTTTGCTCTATAAAAGCTTCTCAGTTTCAAAAGGTCCCATTGATTGATTGTTTCTCTCAGTGTCTGTGCTACTGGTGTTATATTTAGAAAGTGATCTCCGGTGCCAATGTGTTCAAGACTACTTCCTACTTTCTCTTCTATCAGGTTCAGAGTAACTGGATTTATGTTGAGGTATTTGATCCACTTGGACTTAAGTTTTGTGTACGGTGACAGATAAGGATTTTTTGCAGCCTTCTACACATTGACATCCAGTTATGCCAGCACCATTTGTTGAAGATGCATTCTTTTGTCCATTGTACATAAATGGGACCCAGGAAAGACACAGGGATTGCCCAATGACAGCGAAATGGATGAGATCTACATGAACAACCTGGACAACAGTGGGAGTAATGAAGGGCAAGGTTTGAGGGAAAGAAAGCTTAAGGTTGCAGGTGATCCCAGCTGGATCAAGAATAGAAAGGGAAAACAAGGAATAACAGACCATGATAAATGATGACCACATGAGAACAGGAATAGGCAATGTGCTGGAGAGGTCCCCAGAAATCCACAATGATACATCCTTTGTAGACTGCTGGCAATGGTCAAGAGAAAGCCTGATCTGACGTAGTCTGGTCATCAGATGGCCAAACACCTTAATGGTCGTGCTGGAACTCTCACCCAATAACTGATGGAAGTGGATGCAGAGATCCTCAGCCAGGCACCAGGTGGAGCTCCAGGAGTCCAATTGTCGAGAAAGAGGAGGGACTGTAAGAGTGGGAATTGTTGAGACCAAGATTGGAAAAGCACAGGGACAAATAGCCAAACAAATGGAAGCACATGAATTATGAACCAAATACTGTGGAGCCCCCAACTGGATCAGGCCCTCTGGATAAGTGAGACAATTGAATATCTTGAACTGTTTGGGAGGCATCCAGGCATTGGGACCCGGACCTGTCCTTAGTGCATGAGCTGGCTGTTTGGAACCTTGAGCTTACACAGGGACACTTTGCTCAGCCTGGAAGGAGGGGATTGGACCTGCCTATACTGAATCCACCAGGTTGAGCTGAATCCCCAGGGGAGTCTTGGCCCTGGAGGAGATGGGAATGGAGGGGAGAAGCTGGGGTGGGGGGAGAGGTGGGGGCGGGGGCAGGAGGGTGAGGATAGGGGAACCCATGGCTGATATGTAAAATTAAAACACAAATATTATAAATTTTAAAAAAAAGAAGCCGCCACTCTCCAAAGAAGCTGGGGATAACATTAAAATGATGACAATTAGTGAGTTAAATTATTGGCCACTTCTAAATTTTTTTTTCATTTGGTTGTTTTCAAGATAACCTGTGGAAAAATCGCTGCCAGCTTCATTCCCCAACCCATAGGACCCATCACAACTTTCTTGTGACCAGATTTCTTACTAACTTCTTTGATGTTGATGGGGAACTGTTGCTGAACTGGCTCTGGGGCATGTGGTGTGGAATAGAGGAAGGGCAAAGACACACATACTATACAAAATAATGGGCTTCATTACGGCATTTCAATATACGCCTCTCATGTCTCGATTACATTTACTCTGTCATCTACTGTTCTGCCCCCATTCCTTTTCCCTTAGGTCTCCTCTTCCCAAATATTCTCCATTATACTTTTTATATCTTTTAAAAAAAACACACACACACACAACTGTAGGTTCTGCTTTTGAGGGAGAAATATTGTATTTTTATTTGAGTCTAATTTTACTGAACACAGTGATCTTCTGTTCTTTCCATTTCCTGCAAACTATGTGACTGGTGCATGTGCATGCACGTGTACGTGTGTGTGTGTGTGTGTGTGTGTGTGTGTGTGTGTGTGTGTGTGTCTATGTGTGTCTATGTGTGTGTGACTGTGTGATTCTGTGTGTGGACTCTGTGTGTGACTCTGTATGTCTATGTGTGTGTAACTCTGTGTGTGTCTCTGTGTGTGTGTATTTATTTGTGTGTCTATGGGTCTGGATCTGTGTGTATGTTGGTATCTATGTGTGTGTGACTCTGTATTGTGACTGTGTATATCTGTCTGTGTGTGTGCATGTGTGTCTGTGTCTGTGTGTCTATATGAGTGTCTATGTGTGTGTAGCTTTGTGTGTGTGTGGCTCTGTTCATGTCTATGTGTGTGTGCATGTGTGTGTCTGTGTGTCTATGTGTTTGTAACTCTGTATGTGACTCTGTGTCTGTCTATGTGTATGTGTGTGAGATGTTTTCTTTATCTATTCATCTGCTAATGGGCACTTAGGTGATGCTGATACTGTAATTTTGCTGTTACAAAGAGGACCACAGAGCATATGACAGAAATACCTCCATACCCATGCTTATTATAGCACTATTCACAGTAGCCAAGCCATTCTATGCCATAAGAATAGATATAAAGAAGGGAAAAACATCAAAAGCTCAGTTCATCATCCAATAAGGTAACACCAAGATAAACACTTTATAATTATTTTGTATAATAAAAAGCAATTCTCTATTTTAAAGGAGTATATGCACCAAAAAATATTTTTCCGCCAAACTGAAGACTAGCCAATGTTTCTCATGTGAATGAAGAGAATGTTTTAGATCAAAATAATCATTACATTACTTTTTAGTTGCTTAATACATTCAATTAGAAGATTGGTGTACTTAATTTAACCTCATGTACCTAGTCAATATGCATTTGTTATTTATTTATTAATCATCAAAAATTGTAATTATTTGCTGAAGACATCTTTAACACGTACATGATAACTGAATGAATGCCAATAATCACCCTGGAACCCATAATCCCACGCACTAACATTATATTCTCCATCATGTTACTTCATGGGCTGCTTTTTCTGTTATGCTATTTATTATCTCTTCCTGAAAATTTTATTCATAAGATTTCAATGCTAAATTATGCAGTTATGTAGGTGGGTTATGAATTACTT
Source organism: Onychomys torridus (assembly GCF_903995425.1). NCBI lineage: Eukaryota > Metazoa > Chordata > Mammalia > Rodentia > Cricetidae > Onychomys > Onychomys torridus. Next base: position 20,233,254 of record NC_050465.1, read on the forward strand.
CTAAGACTGTAATTTTGTTTGAAAAGTTAAGTATAGGGATGGAGAGATGCTTCAGTAGCTAATAGTATTTGCTCTTCCTACAGGACCCCTGAGTTCTGTTCCCAGCACCAAATGATGACTACAACCTCCAAGTCAAGGGGACCTGACAGCCTCTAGTGGCCACCACAGGTACATACAACATATATATATGGAGGCAAAACACATACATTAAAAATAAATAAATCTTTTATGAAAAGTAAGTGTAACCAGAAGACAGAAACAGAACTTAGGAAATCAAATGTTCATCACAGAACTGTTGATGAAGAGATGAAAAGTATTCATTCAGAAACTTGTTTTGAGCTCTGTTTTGTACTTGACTTAGAGACATTGACCAACTTGAGACTGAATAAACCCCTTCTTTTCAGCTATACAACATCTTCCCCTATGCTTCAATAGCAACAGAAACCCAATAAAGGAGCTGAAAGAGGCAGTTAAAAAATGAGCAGATGAGGTCTTGACACGTGCTAACTGGTAATATTCCCCCTTCTATGCCTAAAATAAGAAGAAGCAAGACAACCACATAGACCCCGCATTACTGATAGGTTAAAGGGAACTTTTAAATGGAAAATCAAGCCTTTCAAACCAAGAATCACTAACTATTTAAGTAAAAAGACACCCCCCATGCCATAACAAATCACCATCACAGGGATTATAATTATCAGAAAAGAACACTGGAAGAGGACGCCCTGTCTATAGAAGAGGAGCGTGCATTTATAACCAGGTTCCAGCCAGCCAGAGACTACCACCACATAAGGAAAATTTGTTGGAACAGTTAAAATAGTCTTTTAATTAATGATGAGCACAAATGATAGAAAGCAGGAGGCAGCAAATGGATTTAGCACAGTTAGGAAGGCTTTTATAATTAAATCCATAAATTTAAATGAGTAAAAGTAAATGAAACAAGCATGTCGCTCTGTCACTTGTAAAGGAGTAGCACAGGAAGTAGAAGCCAGTGGTAGGATCCATTTCAAGTGCTGAAGCCAAATGGCATCAAACAAGAGTTCTGTGTACAGGAAAAAATACTTTCCCTCAAGTATTGGGACTCTTCCCATAGACCACTGGCCAGAAGGAGATGTTAAAGCAATTTCTTATGATTTTCTTATGATGGAAATGTGACCCAGGCTGAACTAACTCAAATCTATATAAGAAACACTGTACACTGGTAAAAAGCAGTATCATGAGTAAATATCAAAGAAAGAATAAAAATGTTTTTGCTTATGTTGAAGCCTCTTGTCTTCTATATTTTAAAATAACTTCAAAACGCAGTGATTATAAATCTGTTAGTGGTACAATCTATAAAAATAAATTTGTGCAACAATAAGTGGATAGAAAGAATAATATTCTTGAAGACCAGAATTCTATGTATTGTTGGAATTGAGTTGACACCAATGTGAACTAAGATTTAAATAGTAGTTGTCTTAATTTCAAATTGCAGGGGAAATATGAAAGAAATAACTTTTTAAAACAACAAAATAAAACTGAACTGAACTATTTCATTAGGAAAAGACCTTGTACAAGAGGAGATAGAAATAGAGGAAAATTAATAAAAAGGTACGACTTACATAGAATGTTAAATAATGTCTGATATAACTCATTAGTAATTGAACCAAGTATAAATGGACCAAATACTCCAATGTAAGGTATAAATTGGAAGGATGAGTTCAAATATAGTACACACATATGCAATTAGTGAGAAATATACTTTTCCTTCAAAGACACAGATGGGTTGACAGTTAAAAGATTTAAGAGATTTCTAATGCAATGCTAAAGGTAGAGTAGGACTGTCAATGCTTACATTAAACAAAGGGCTTAAAGACTAAAATTATAACAGAATAAAGGCGCTCTAATAATAACCAAAGATCATCCTATCAAGAAGATCCATCTATTATAAAGGTAAATGACTTAATAAAAGCCTTAAAACATATGAAGTAGGAACAGTGTGCAATGTAGGACTGTTAGCCAGCGTAGCAACAGAGTGGTGTCTTCACCAATTCACCGTCCATAACATGTGAAACACACAGTTAAAAAACATGGAGGAACCAGACAACTTGAACAATGTTACAAGCTAAATAGTCAACAACATAAACATCCCACTAACAACTGAATAAACTTCATCCACAAATGAAGCTGCCGTGTTCACTATGACCAACCGTATGTGGGCCCACAAACAGATCTCAATGTATTTAAAAAAAATTTAAATCATCTCATTGCACAACAGGATAAAATGAGAAATAACAAATGAAGTTTAACCATTCCTAAATATTAATCAATTGGTCTAACAAAATTGATTTTAAAAAAGAGGTTGGGAAATACTTTGAAATAGATTAAAACTAAAACACAATATATCAAAAAATTGAAAAAGAGGGACTCAAATAATTAACCTTTCTACCTTCTAAGTAACTAGAAAAAGCAGAGCAAACTCAAGCCAGACCTAAGAGTTGGAAAAAATAAGATTACAGTGCAAAAATACATGAAACATGATAGAAACACACTTGAGAAAATGAGAACCAGATGTTTTTATTTGAAAGATCAACAGAAATGATAAGCTTTAGTTAGTGTGATCAAAAAGAGCAGGAGACAGATGGAAGACAGAGAGGTACAGAAAGAGAACTTAAATTTCTAAACTCAGAGTGAAAGATGAGCTATTATTACAAGTGTCTCAGAAATCAAATAGTTTTTCTAAAGAAACATTGTTCATATTACAATAGAATAGAAAACCTGAGCTGGAGTGATGGTTCAGCAGGAAAGCATTTGTGATACAGGCCTGGCAACCTTCATCCAAAAAAACTTATCTACCACAAGGTCCAGTAACACCACTGTTGGGCATATACCCAATGGCACTCTATATCCTAATACAGAGATACTTGCTCATCATGTTCATTGCTGATATATTTATAATAGCAAGAAATTGGAAACAGCCTAGATGTCCAACAGCTGATGACTAGATAAAATCTGCTACATTTACACGAGAATATTATCCAGCTGTTAAGAAAAATGAAATTCTGAAGTTTTCAGGCAAATGGATAGAGATATAAACAATCATCACTATCACCCGGCTACAAACTCTGCAACCTAAACAGTGAACTGGTTCAATAGTAGCACAAACATTATGGGAGTAAATAATCACTTTCTTAATTGATTTAAGGTTCCTTCCATGAGATGGAACTGCTAATGTGGCCAAGAAGCTGAGACAAAACAGGTCATGGACCCTAGGAGAAATTCTACTGCCATCATTCTGTTGAAAGAACATGACAATAAAATAACTCCTAATGACATAGTGCAACACCCATTGTTCTCCCCTCATCAGAGAAGGTTTTTCTTGCAGTAGATGGCAATCAACACAGAGACCTACAACTGGACAATGTGCAGAGAATGAGAGACTTTGGAACACTCAGTCATAAATGCAATGTCTTCATCAAATCCCTCCACTCAAAGCTCAGGGATCTACGCAGTAGAGGAAGGAGAAAGATGGCAAGGGCCAGAGAGAGGTAGGAGATGGTTTCAAAGAAACAGCATCTGCCAGAACACTAGGCATGATACACATAGGAACTCACAGACACTGTGACAATACACAAGACCTGCATAGGTTCAAACCAAACAAAATCCCAGCACTGAGCAGGAGAAGGGAACACAAAGTCCCACCCCAACCAAGATGCTGTGGGTGCTCAGTGCCTTGTGGGAGAGGGAAGACAAGAGTGTCACAGGCCGCTTCAGAGTAGCTCTCAGCCCAGAAGGAGCTGGACAACACAAAATGGACTCCAGGTTTTTCTGTGTACTTTTTGTTTTGTTTGGTTGTTTTGTCTTAGTTTGTTTTGATCTTCATTGGGGGTGGGGGAGTTCTTCCTTTTCTGAGGAAGAGAAAGCAAAAGAGAGAGATAAGGTAGGGGAGATTTTGGGGGGGTTAGGGGAGGGGAAATATGGTCAAAATACTTTGTGTAAAAATGTTTCAAATACATATTTTTAAAACTAACTCCTCAAAATAAGAAAAAAAAGAATTCCCATAAAAATCAGATGCAATTGGGGGAGTCTATAATCCTATCATGCTTTTACCAGAAGGTGGGAGGCAGAGACAAAGTGTTCCTGGAAGCTACTGGACCAGCTAGCCAGGTTTGTGCAATGCAAAGAGACCATATCTCAAATAGATAGAAGGCAAACCCCATACTTAAAAGGTTGTTCTCTGTCAACAACATGATGCAAAGCCATGGGTATACACACACACACACACACACACACACACACACTTAACATGATAAACTAATTGAAATGAAAAAATACCAATAAACCAAACACAATCGAAAAAGATGTCACAAAACAAAGTGTAAAACACCATTATACTTATAACAAGTTAAGGGAATTAAATAGTAATATGAAAAATGTATCAAACAAGACTCCCACCCCAAAGTCAACATTGGTGAATTCTATTCTATTTATAGATTTAACTGGTATGTCACATCTTCTCCACTGAAAGTCTGCAACTTTCACCTCATTCTATGAAAACAGGTAAATAACAAACAAAATCAATTAATAGCCTCAAACAACAAAAAAGCACAAATCCTAGAAAACTAAATCTAGTGACATGTGAAAAAATTACACTCTGGAATTGGAGTACTCATCGATATAATTAATAATTATTTTTCTCCTAAGGAGAAATAGTTATTTGAACATCTAGAAAGGTGCTGATGTGCTACATAATTATCAACTTAATAATGAACAAAAATTACACAATCATCTCACCAGACACACACACACAAAAAAAAATCTGACAAAAATGAAATGACATCAAATGGATCATACTTCATATCACAGTGAAGAGGGACTACAGTGCTCTTCCTCAATCAGATGAAAGGCTGCAGTGTTGAGCCCGCAGATGAATCATGCTTGTGTTAGGCATGTGAAGAGATGTCCATTGTTGTCACACCTGTTCAGTACTGTACTGGATGTTCTAACATGGCCACATATGTAAGGAAAGTAACAACACTCAGGTTGTGAGGAGAAAACAAAAGTTGTTGGCAAATGAGATAATCTTGGGTGTTAAATATTATGAATACACAACACATACATGAACAAAAACAAAAATATAGTAAATGAATTCACTAAGGTTTAAGGAAATATGGTCATTATCCCAAACTTAACTAATTTCCTACACACTAACAATGAAAATTCTGAAAAATCAGAAATAGAAAATAGTTTTCCATAGCACCATAATCAATGCAAAACTAGGAGTGACATTAATGAGAGGGGGAATTTCTAAATACTTCTATATATTTGAAGTTAAAAAGCTTCAAAACATGGGCCTAAAGAGATGTTGTCCTGGTGGTTAAGATTCCTGTCTGCTCTTCCAAGGAATCCTGGTTCAATTCCCTGCTGAGAAAACTCTCGAGAAGTTTAAATATCCAAAAATGAAGTCTGATCCATTTGGAGTGCTTCACATTAATTTTTTCATGCTTGTTGCCTATGTCACTCTAACAAGCTCTGCATTCTTGATTTCCATTGTCCCCTTATAGAACCACACTGTTCTATCCTGCAGTAATGTTTTTCAGATCTCCATCTACCTCCACCACAATGCTCACTTCCCTACAAACCATCTTTATCTCTCCTCTGGCCTTAAGCCTCTTTGGAAGTTGTTACTCAGTATGCCTGTTTAAATGAGAATGACTCCATAGGCTTATTTGATTGAACGTTTGGTCCCCAGGTGGTAAAACAGTTCAAGAAAGATTAGGAGGTATGCCCTTATTGAGGAGCTGTGTCACTGGAGGTGGGCTTTAAGGTTTCATAAACCCAGCCATAAAACCATTAATCTACAGTGCTGTCCTGCTTGCAAAATGGGCAACGGTGGCATGCAATTTGTGAGAGTAACCACCCAATGTCTACTTTGATTTAAGGCCCACTCCACAAGATGGAACCTATACCTGCTACTGCTTGAGTGACCAAGGATCAGAGACTAAATAGCCCAGAGACCTGGGGGAAAACCAAATACTATTGTACTAAAGAAAAGGAGAAGAGGGGAGGGGAGGGGAAGAGAGGAGAGGAGAGGAGAGGAGAGGAGAGGAGAGGAGAGGAGAGGAGAGGAGAGGTAACGGTAAAATGGCCCCTACAGATATTCTGCTCTACTAAGGTCAGTCTCTTATCCAGTCAGCATCAGAGAGGCTTCCTCTGGCAGCAGATGGGAGCAGAAACCCATAGCCAGACATTATTCAGAGGTAGAGTCTAAATGGGAGGTCTCCATCAAATCCCTCAGAGCTCAGGAAACCCTGCAGAAGAGGAGGCAGAAAGAGTGTAATAGCCAGGGGGGTGGAGGACGCCAGGAGAACAAGGCCATCAAAATCAACTAAGCACAGCTCACATGAGCTCACAGAGACTGAAGCAATGAGCACGGGGCCTGCAGCGGTCTGCACCAGGTCCTCTGTGTGTTTATTACAGCTATTAGCTTTGTGTTTTTATGGGACTCCTGACCCTGAGAACGAGTGGGTCTCTGGCTCTGTTGCCTGCTCTTAGGACTCTTTTCCTCCTGATGGGTTGCTGTGTCCAGCTTTGATATGAAAAATTTTGCTTCATTTTATTATATTTTATGTTGTCATGTCTGGTTGTTATCTTTAGAAGCCTGTTCCTTTCTTTTTTTTCTTTTTTTTTCTTTTTTTTTCTTTTTTTTCTTTATTATATTTGTGTTTTAATTTTACACATCAGCCATGGGTTCCCCTGTCCTCCCCCCTTGTGTCCCCACCCTCACCTTCCCCCAGCCCCTCTCCTCCATTCCCATCTCCTCCAGGGCCAAGACTCCCCTGGGGATTCAGCTCAACCTGGTGGATTCAGTCCAGGCAGGTCCAGTGTCCAGGCTGAGCAAAGTGTCCCTGTGTAAGCCCAAGGTTCCAAACAGCCAGCTCATGCACTAAAGACAGGTCCGGGTCCCCCTGCCTGGATGCCTCCCAAACAGATCAAGATATTCAATTGTCTCACTTATCCAGAGGGCCTGATCCAGTTGGGGGCTCCACAGCTTTTGGTTCATAATTCATGTGTTTCCATTTGTTTGGCTATATGTCCCTGTGCTTTTCCAATCTTGGTCTCAACAATTCCCACTCTTACAGTCCCTCCTCTTTCTCAACAATTGGACTCCTGGAGCTCCACCTGGAGCCTGGCTGAGGATCTCTGCATCCACTTCCATCAGTTATTGGATGAGAGTTCCAGCACGACCATTAGGGTGTTTGGCCATCCAATCACCAGACTAGGTCAGATCAGAAGCCTGTTCTTTTCTAATGAGAGACAATAAGGAAATCAATCCAGAGAGGAGGGGGGGAACTATAATCCAGATGTAGGGAAAACTATAATCAGGATATATTATATGAGAAAAAAATCTATTTTTCAATAAAAATAAAACTTGAAAGCTTCATTGAGAGGAATTACATATAGAAATTAAACCAGTAACATATGCAAAGCCACCCCATTTTCATGGATTGGACCATTCCAGTGTTATTAAAATGTTACTAATTTCCATATTAGTATATATATATATATATGATAGTATTTAAAATCCAATTAAATCTCTTTTTACCAAAATTAACAACTCAATTCTAATATATGGAAATGTAGTGGAACCAAAACATCAAAATAACCTCATAAAATGATTGAAAATCTGGAAGTGTTCACGATTCCCTCATTTCCAAGTGTAATACTGGTGGTGTGAGAACAAACACAGCATCAGTAGAGCCAACTTGGAAATCCACAAAATTGATTTGCAATGACTGTCCAGACAGTTCAAAGCAGCAAACAGTATTTGGTGTAAATACTGTTGGGACAATGTGTTATCCACACACTGCAGAGTAAACTCAGATGTCTCCCAATCCATATAAAGGACTTAGCTAAACTAGGTTGAAAGCTTTAGCATAAGAGATAAATAGGTAGAATAAAACAGCTAGAAGAAAAATGTACAACCCCTTACTGTGAACTAGGTGATAGTGTCTTAGCTATGACATCACACTCCAAAGCATCAGAAGAAGAAGGAGGAAACTAAACATTATAAAATATAATTAATGTAATATATTTATGATTAATATTAAACGATCCAAAAAGTAAAAACATATACAATGGGAAAAGGAATTCTTAAATTATAGATCTGACAAGAGATACATTTTTAAAGTACATTGCACAATAGCAAACAAGTAACAAGATCAAGAGGTGGGCAAGTGATTTATTCAAAGAATCCTTAAACACTGAAGACAAAGATGGTCTAATAACAGGCACAGGTTTCATTTAGATTGATTCAATTATTCTAGAATTAGATGTGTTAGTGATTACATGCTTACTAATATGAGAAAGTATTGAATTTGACAAGCCTAAAAGGTTCATTTTCTAGACTAGGAATTACATTTCAATTTAAGATTAAAAAAAAAAACCCACTAGTCTGAATTAGATGGGTGCAGTAAACATGAGAAGAATAATTCAGGAAATTTTTAAAAGGTAAACATTATTTGGGTGATATTTTCAAAGCAAATAAACTTGAAATATAAGAAATGCAAGCAGCATTAGAAAAGAATGAAGTAACATTAAAATTATAGGGAAAGATTACTTTGGTGATGACCTAGCAATGTATTTTAAAATGTAAACAAAATAGACAAATTTTAAAACCTCAAGTAGTCTAAAATATTATTTTAATAAAATTAACCCAATACAAATTTAAAGATAATATAACATTCAACAAACTTGCAGAGCATTGTCATGTAATCACGTGCTAAATCCAGCAGAGGATAAATGACAGACTATGTTGGCTACTGAAACAGATAACATGGCTAACCGAATGTTTGATAGGGCAGTGAGGCAAGGGAAGAACATGCCATGATCCAGGAACAAGTTCCTAGAACTGAAGGATTATCAGTTACAAATTTCACTGAGAAAAAAATGCAAAGGCAATCATTAATGGGAGGGGTTTTTTTTGTTAAGTTGGACTGCATACAAATGTACTTTGATACTTTGGGATATGTAATGTTATTTGGGAAAAAAGGTGAGACCATAATTCATTACTTACAAAAAAAAAAAAAATTAGGTGATACCAGTGATGACCAGAAATAACTTGGATTTAATGAGTGGGTGGGTGTGAAGATAAGTAGAGCAAGGTCCATACAATGTTAACTGCTGGAAGTGGGGTTTGTATAAAAGGGGGTAAATATAAACAATCCTTCCTGCTTTTTTACATGCTTTAGAGTTTTCATATAAAAAAAAGGAACATTCATAAGGGCAAAATACTAAACAAAATGCCAACAAAATAAAAATAAGCTAATCTTTATATAAAAACTAGAGCTTTTGTGAAATCCAGAATTAATTGATAATTATGTCATGGTCATAAGGATGGGAAAAGTACAACTAAAAACTTAGCCCCCAAACTTAATGGATATAAAGTGACATAATCATTCTAGTTCTCTTATTTCAATTAAATTTAATTTTACTGATACATCCCAACATAAAACTTGAATACATTTGTGTGGTGGCATGTGATTCTTTGAGACACATCAGATTGTGCATTGATTAAGTTGGGTTCAACATTTTATCTCCCCAAATATTGACCATTTCATTTTGGTACAAACCCTAAATCCTTCTTTCTATCTCTTTGAAGGCTGTAAGGATGTATGAGTCCTAATTAACTGTAGCTTACTTAGTACCTGTTTATCAAATCCACCTTACCTCATCCCGCCTTGCTTTCCCACACTCCAGTAACTGTAATTCTATTATCAAGTAGTATGAAGTCAACGGCTTTAGATTGTGCATGTTACAGTCGTTACACGGTCTATTACTGATTTATTTCAAATAACTAATTATCATCAGTTCTCTTAATATTGGCATATAGTAGGATTCATCTTATGGCTGCATAGTATTCATATATATATACTTATTATCTATTCATTATCAGATGAAAATCTAGATAATTTCTGTTTATAGCTATTGTGACCAATGCTGTAACACATATATGCAAATGCGCACATGTGCACATACATACGTACACACACACACACACACACACACACACACACACACACACACAGTAGAGCCAGTATTTCTTTAGCATGCTGAATCCACTTCCCTTGGATATGTGCCTAGTGCTTAGGTCATCAGGTCACACAGCTATTTGGAGCCTACTCAACACTATTTTCTATTTTGGCTTTGCAAATACTATATAATCCCAACAATGTTCCCTTTTCACGAGTCTCTTGTCAGTGTGTGTCATCTTTTGTCCTTTATTGTCATTTGTTTGATACAGTTTCTCACTTCATAGCCCAGGATATCTTCAAACTCATGATCCTGCTTCAGCACCCAGAGCTCTGGGTTTGGAGGCGTGTGCTATGTGTACTATGTGATTTCCCCATCTTGATCATAGTTATATCTTTCTCTCCTATGTTAACTGAATTCTTTTTTTAAATGCTGTTGATGAGATTTTTATATATTCTGCCAATCCATTATGAAATTAACAGAACTACTTATTTCCAGTGTTTCTAGTGTTTCTTATTATACTGTTTATTTGCTGGGGAAAAACACTTCGTTATAGTCATATTTGTGTATTTTTTATTTTATTTCCTGTGCTTTGGGATGTCTCCCAGAAAATTTTGCCAAGCCAACATCAGGAAATATTTCTCCTATGTTTTGATTTAGTCTGCTGTCAGAAACACTAAATCAGTTGAAGGGAAGGACATTCTGAAGAGAAAGCTGGTGGCCCAGGTGTCAAGACCAACTCTGATCTAACAAGGAGACAGCAAAATTACTTCCTCTGATCTATATGTACTGTGTACATGTATTAAAGTATCACAGAGGAATCTGTACACATACACAATCATTAAGCATTAACTGTTTAATTGTTCATGGAAATATGAATATTAACTCTACTGGTTTAATTATTAAACACTATACACAGCTATAACATTGTCATATAGTACCCTATAAATTTGTACAGTTAAACTAATAATTTATTATGAGTACTGTAGGTACATGCTAGAGCAGCTATTCTTAAACTGTGGGTCATGACCCCTTTGGCAAACCTCTACTCCAGAAGCACTTACATTACAATTCATAGCAGCAGCAAAAAATCACATTTAGGAAGTAGCAATGAAAATAATCTTATGGTTGGGGGGTCACCACAACACAAGGAGCTGTATTAAAGGAGGAGAATCTCAGCTAGGAGTCTAATACAGAATAGCTTGGTCCCAGCAGTTTGGAGCCAACCTGGACAATGATATGAGACTCTCACCTCAGTAACAGGAATATATTACCTTACATTTTTTGGCCTGCCTTTATCCTAACATTTCAGCATTCTCCTTCCATATATTCCATTTTGTTCCAAACTTGGTTACACATTGGAATTTTTAAACAATAACAGTGTTTGATTTAATTTGACTATGCCTTGACTTTGAGATTTGTAAAAATCCTCTCAGGCGATTCTAATGTGCACCAAAGTACAACAACCACAGATCTATTCTAAAATAATAATCATGTTTCAGAGATCACCCCTCATAATGAACAGAACAAAAAGAAACTGTACTTGCTGGTTAAATAAAACAAACACTTAGTCCAGTGTCTTTCTTTACAGTACAGGTGTGCTGGCATGAAAACATAAGGCTTTTGAGATAGAAAACGTAAGATGTCATAACCCAAAGATGTAATGAGGCACGAATACATACTGAGAGAACCATGGTGGTAATTGGTGTAAAATAAATTGGATACAATATTTTACTACCTGGCCCATTACAAAAATGATAAAAAAAAAAAAAATATGCCATTAAGTTAGTACCACATTTATATCCTTTATCTTTACTGGAACCCAAATGACAGACAGCTTGTCTATTCCTGACTCTGTGACCACATATTAATGGGAGGAAATAAATATTATGTAATAAAAAGAATAAATGGAAGCTTCCCTTATGTATAAAAAGAAATAGTGTATCTTCAAATACCATTCTAGCCCAGAGATTACCCTTTTTCACTTATTTATCAAGTACAATATAGTGATATGAAATTCAACACCATGATTTCTTAGGAAACTTGCTATCAAGTAATAGAATTACCAAAACCTCAATTCTCAATAATCAGGGGAAACCTAGGAATTTTGCTAAGAATTTAAAACTTATTTTGATAGTTTTATTATGTAGTATTTTTTTCAGGAATCTTTTTCATATTTATGTGTTAAAACTAGTTACATTGAATTCACTTATACAATATCTAGGCTCTTTAACAATTTAAAATGAACATGAATGCAATTTTATTTCATAAAATTGATGGTGAAGTGTTCATATTGGGCTCTGAGCAAAGAAGCCACAAACAACTTAGATGAGCCAAGATCCTGAGCAATGACACTCACTTGGACACTCTGACATTCTTGAGTAGGAGCACATAATTTTTTTTATCTGTAAAGACTTCTAATTTTGTCTCAACACGACATCTATAGAAATTTATTTAAGATGCCATCCTGTGGTGTAATTATGTTCCAAAGGTAAACACATGCCAGCGAGAGCTTATCTCTACTACAGCAAGGCTGCAGTTTGGTTAATAAAATTTAGTTCTGCTAGAGACTTTAAGAGGTGAGTCTAGGTTCGGATGAGTGAGCACATGCAGTCTGTCCTTCCACAACTGTAATTCCTTCCAGCCTGCAGGGATCAGAAGGGGAAGTAGGTGTGAAAAATCAAATGCCGGAAAAACTGAGTTAGGCTGACTCACAACCTCTCCATTGTCAAATTAAAGTGATTGGACAAAGTATCAGATACTCCCAATTTTAAGAGTAAAATATTTAGCTGTTAATAATCCAATCCCAGTGGCTGAAGAGATGGCTCAGATGTTAAAAGCACTGGCTGCTCTTCCAGAGGACTCAGGTTCTATTTCCAGCACCCATATGGTAGCTCACAACCTGGCATATATCTGATGGGAATGGCAGAAGTCATAAAGCCAGCACAGCTGCTTGACAAAGATCCAGCAAAGCTGAGCTGCATGATGGCTGCCATTCCACCTTTGGTTTTCATCTCTACCTATTGCATACTTGGAGGACATTTAATGTGTGTACATTAGGGGTATTGGATTGATGGAAAACTTTTTTATGAATCATTTATGACTTCTCCCAGAAGTACTGCTTCTAAGAACCCCCCCAGGAAAGTCCTGAACATATATCACCCCTCCCACTTTTAGGAAGATATCTTTATCTACTTGAAGGTCTTCCTTACACCTTGGAAGCTGTGACACATAAAGAAGCCACAGATCTCTTTATGAGGCTATGAGACATTTTTGAAAAATGTGTCTGTCCCTGTACTTAGGAATAAGATAGTCAAA